>NC_090937.1:1451705251-1452330251 GCF_040938575.1 Ambystoma mexicanum | reverse complement strand
CAGCCATGATGAACAAAATAAACACACTCCAAAAAAAAATTAAAACAGCCAGACAGACACCGAAGACCACACCCACACTTGCCACTACACCACCACCAGCCACCAAGCCCTGCACTCCCTTCTCCTTCAGCAAAATTGAAGAAAAAAGACATGATCAACATCATGAAATCCATCAAGCCATCCAGTTGCAAAGTAGACACTTGCCCAGCAAGTATCAAAGAATGCGCCAGCCATCTCGCACGATTCCTCACAGCATTTGTGAACGCTTCATTCTCTACTGGCAAAATACCCACCTGCCTCAAAGTGGCGTGGGTACGCCCACTTATTAAAAAACCTACTCTAAACCTGACATCTCCCAACGATTACAGGCCCATCACCACAGTGCCCTTTCTGCTCAAAATACTAGACAAAGCAGCGCACGTCCAGGTGCAAAAATTATATGAAGACAAACTCCCTGGGGTGCGCCAATCAGGTTTTCGCCCTGGTCATGGGACAGAAACCGCACTACTGAACTTAACAAACCAGATGGACGAGGCTAGGGATGCAGGCAAACCATCTCTCCTCCTCCTCCTAGATCTCTCGGAAGCCTTTGATCTTGTTGATCACAAGGTCCTATGCCACCACCTAACCATCAAAGCTAAATTCTCACCTGACGCCACCACATGGATTTCCACCTTCCTACAAGGAAGAACCATGCAAATCTTTTCAGACTCTTCCTCTGCCTCACCCACCATCATCCTATGCTGTGTACCACAAAGGTCATGCATCTCGCCTACTCTTCAAAATATTTTTACGCGCCCCCTCTTCCTCATTCTAGAATCCCTGGATATCTCGTACATGAATTATGGCGACGATACCCAGATCCTCCTCACCTTAATGGGAGACTATGAAACCGACTCCATGACCGTGAATGACATTTAGAACACAATCCAAGCCTGGATGGCAATAAATGCACTATGCTTGAACTCGGACAAAACAGAGCTGCTCCTAGTCGGCACCAAAGAAACACTCAGGAACCTCAACCCCAAGTTCAGCCACTTCAACATTGACACCATCAGTATCCCAGTTGCCAGCGCAGTGAAAACTCTGGGAGTCTACCTGGACTCTAAACTATCGATGACTAGACACGTCAACGTCATCGCCTCTGCCGCGGCCTACCACACAAAACTTATGACAGCAGCCAGACCATTCCTCTCCAAAGAAAACTCTATCACCATTGCACGAGCCATCACTGGCTCTAGACTAGATTATTGCAATGCCCTCTTCCTACGAACCTCCACTAAAAACATGGCCAAACTACAGGTCATTCAAAATAATGCCTTGCGCGCAGCTCTAGGCATCCCAAAAAGACAGCACATCACAGCTGCAAGGAAAGAAGCCCACTGGCTTCCTATCAAAGAGAGTCATCTTCAAAACCCTTGCTCCGACTCAAATGTATTTACCAAACCGCTCCTATCTACCTCTCTGAAAAAGTTCACCCCATCCCCGCGATCAGACCCACAAGAATGCCTTATTCAATCATGCTCACAGTGCTCAAATACAAGAGAGCTCGAGCTGGTGGCACCAGCTTCCCTTACATAGCAGCTACACAATGGAATGCCCTACCACCTACTCTTTGTGGCGAATGCTCACACCTAGCTTTCAGAAAAGCTGTAAAAACACTACTTTTCACCTCACCACGGCTCAATCCACAGCTACTTGAACCCACAGCTGCCTTTAATGCATTATGAACTGTTCTGTCTCACCAATATTTTTGTGATGTAATGTACTTCAAATTTCTGTAACTAAGTGTAACTACAAGTAACAGCGCTGCAATGCCTAGGGGCTGTTTTGTGCACTATACAAATCTAAATATATATATTTTTTAAATCCTGAACTAGGTGACCGCAGGCCAATCCATCCTAAACCACTTCAAAAGAAAACAGTTTCTGAATACCGAACAATTAAAAGAAGATTGAAAGTAATTACCCAAAAGGGAGTGGGCGAACAGAAGATATGATAATTCATATTACCCACACCAAAAGGGGGCAATTGTTAAACCAGGTGAATGTGACTTGCCTGAAAAGAGACCCAATAAGAGAATGTTGGAACAAGCATTACCCAATTCAAAGAAGGGTAAATATAGGGGATCGAGTTTTCCCAGAGACAGATATCACAACAAGAGACTTTGTTATTTGCATTGTCAAAGTCCAGATATATCAAGACAAATTGAAGGGGGAGAGAATTGTAACCTGCATTGTAAATGGCAAAGAAATACATATAAGAACCACTCTGCTTTTGTGCCACTTTTTTAATAAATAAAAGGTGGTGTTGATGATTATTTAACTTTCCCCATAGAGGAGCCAAGTGTGGAAAGTTAGGAACAAACGTTGTCACTGAGTACAAATAGTAGTAGTAGGAGCTACTGTCCGGGCAGGCGAGTATAAAAGGAAAGGGACAAATAGTGGTTAATCCTGGCAGGCAAGTGAATTAGGAAGAAGAGATGTTCAAGTACTTTAAATGTTGTAGAAGGTTGTACATGATGAATGTGGTGGAAAATAATTGGTAATTCTACTGCTGTGTTTGAACAACTACGGTGTTAACATCTTGATTTAAGTAGAACTCTATTACCTTTCTTTCAAATGAGTATGAAGAAAAGACTTACCGAACTGTCAAGTGTTGCCAAGTGAAGGCTACTTTGGAGACAAAGCATTGTGCATTCCACCTAGAGTAGAACTCTGTGAAAGAAAATAACTTCCTTGAAATTAACTTTTGGGTTATTCAAAATGATCTAGGAGAAGGGGACCAACCCCTGATCATAAGAGTTTCTGTTTTCTTATAGTTATACATGTTGAGTTACAATGTTAAAACTGCCAAATTATTCCTATGTGCTTTTGTAATTTTTAGCCACTAGGTCATTTTTCTATTGTCTGAGTGTTAGGTTAGGGAAAGATCGGCATTTGTTTCACCCTTTATTATTTCAATAAATGGTGAATTGTGAGAAAACTCTACCTATGTGTCTTTCTCCCACGTTGGACTCCTCACATATGGTGTCAGGGTGGGATTGGAATCAATCGATACAAATTGGGGAATCCTTACATTTAAGAAACTTAGTTAAAGAGCCTCCAATCACAATGTTGCTACAGAACGGTCTATAGGATTCGATATCTATAGTAGTAGATGAGAGTTAATACAACCAGGAGATAGAGATAGAGTTGCGATATCTACAGATTTAGTTCTTACTCCTACCCCTGGCGGGAGTAATTGATCCTGATTACAGGGAAGATGTCAAACTACTGATGCAAAATAATGGGAAGAAACCCCATCGAGTTAAAGTAGGAGAAAGAATAGCGCAAGGAATATTGAAGAAAGCTCTGTTTGCAAAACTTCCAGAAATTAAGAACAGTGATCAAACTAAAAGGGGAACTCAGAGTAGTTTTGGGGAAGCAGATGTGGAACCTATTATAGAACCAATAATAAAACCTAATATGGAAGAAGAGGAGATTATCCCTGAGTCAAGCTTTACCTATTATAGATATTCCCTTTTCACAGACAGGAATGGATATAGTAGGTCCTTTGGAAACCTCAAAGTTAGGAAACTGATATATATTAGTAATCCTAGATTAAGCAACCAGTTACCCTAAAGCTTTTCCTTTCATAAATAATACTTCTCAACAGATTCTGAAAGGTAGGCATTTGTCTCACCCTTTATTATTTCAATAAATGGCGAATTGTGAGAAAACCTGTCCGACTCCTCACAATACTGATAACCTGCCCACAGTTGTGGTCTCACCATCATTGTTCACTCATTTCTTTATATAGGTTTATATATGACTTATTATTACTAGATGGGAGTGTTACTTTCTCTGATGCGCTATATCCTGTCCGGTTTACGATGTACTTTTTTTTGTAGGCTTCACTATGTGGGGGTGGAGGGGATGGTGAACGCTGGTTATGACCAGGTCATACCAACCCTGATTTTTGTATTGTTTATATTCCAATAAAAAGATTAAATCAAAAAAGAATAAATACCCAAAAGAGGTCAAGCTGTAAGCCAAAACTCGCAAGCAGTAATGAGATGTCAGAAAGCAAGAACAATACCCAGCAAGGGTTAGCTTAAACACCACAGGCCACGAGAAGATACTAGAATTCAGAAAGAAAACCAAATACCAGAAGTGGGTGAAGTTGAAAGCCTTATTCTGCAAGGGTTATTAGAAACCAGAAAGATAGCAAAATACACAAGATGGGTGAAGTTGAAAGCCACAACCTGCAAGGGCTGTCAAGAAGCCAGAAAGCAAAGCCACTATCAAAAGGGAATGAAAGCCATAAACCATAAGGTACAGAGAAATATCAGAGGAAGGTTCAGAGAAACAGAACTACCCAAGAGAGGGTAACACCTGGTTAAGAGCCCAGAGCCAAGTCCAGGCTAAACATCCTATCACTCACAGGGGGTGGAAACCTACAGTATTTCAAAACCTCCAGCAGAGGCAAAAGGTCAATGTGGGCCCACAAGAAGTCCCTATTGGCACCAATCTGAGACACCTTGGAGGGGTGAGCGAGAGGCAGCAATTCAATAACTGAAAAAATCCACTAATCCACGAGGCTTGTTGTTTCCTGTAACTCTGTGAAAAGATAAGAACGAAAACTTGGTGGAGGTGCCAGGAGTGTACCTGTTGTACTTGTGGTGTAATCCAAAAGATTTTTTATTTACTTCAACTGTATGAGAAACCATCGGAAGTAAAGAGTACTATTTCCAGAGACATTATTGGTAGGGGGTCATGCACAAGACAGCATACGCCAGGAAATTGGGAGTCAGAAAACTTCTGTAGGCTAAGTTTGTGTTTCTTTGTTAGTAGTAGGGCCAGTTAGAAGTATAGGATTGGTTCAGGCAGAGGACAGATTACTTTATGTACAACATCCTGCCAAGTACCTTTGGTTATTTTCTTAGTATAGGGAATCTCCATAATATAATTAGGGCTAGGTGATGGTTTTTATTTTACTTTAAAAAAAGTTGAAACATGTAGTTGTCAACATCTTTCCTCTGACCTACCACAGGTCATTTAGTTAAGTACCTATAAGCGGCTCCTGTTGTAGTCAGTATGTTATGTTATGTAATGGGGTCTCCCTATTGAGCGCACTCTTAGTCTCCTGCATATGCAGCTGCTCCACCGTTAGGTGCTGTGGGGTTCATCAGGTGCCGCAGAGGAGCTCATCTTTGGTCCAGTGATGGGGTGCTATTCCAGGCGCAACACCTTCAGTATTCAGATGCTTCCGCCGGCTGGGGAATGCATTCTCAGGACGCACAGTCAGTGGACCAGAGAGCGCCTGCACAGGACCAACTGCACAGCAGCCTGGACGCCCAGTCTGCTTCACGTGTAGTGGAGGCGATAGGACCCCAACAACTCACACATGAGCTTGGCACATCCCAGCAAAGCCATGTGTTTGGTGGTCTTTGTCGTATTCTCTCCCCGATCACCGGAAGAGTGATGAGGAGTGGGGGTACCACATGCTCCGAATCATGGCTTCCAGGCCTCCCAAGGTGCCACAGGTCCTCCAGCAACACAGACACATGGGGGACTACAGAGGCTACATTGGTACAATATTGGTACACCAGCACCCGCTCAATGTTCCCATTGGGCTCTATGTAAACAGTTCCTCAACTCTCATTATTCTAGCCGGGGAGAGAAGGACAACTCCACCTGAGAAGACGGCCCTTATGGGCGTGGTTGGCCACGCCTCCAATTGTGAAAATTAGTTAATATTTTAAAATTGGGAAAAATTGCATTTAATCTAATATACATACAACCATATGTATACACACAGACACACATGAACGAAAACAAATACCTGTAAAAAAACAACTAAAACAACCAAACAAAGGTTGCATTGTAATTGACATGACGTTTGCTTACGCCCAAGAAAGATGCATGTCGTTTTTTTAATAAATGTAGTAGATTTAAATACCATAAGAAACACAGTAAATATTACAATCTTAAGTCATCATCTAACCTTCAAATATCCGATCCAGTCGCTGCCTCTTCCCTTTGTGTTTGTCCATCAGAGACAAAGAAGTGACCAGCCAGAGGCTGCCACCGCACACTTGCTGCAGGACCCCTCGATAATCAGCCAAAGTGAAATTATGGCAGTGTATGTTTCTCTCACCTGTAAAGACAAAATAAACAAAATGCACTTCAAGGTCTTGTTCGGATCTCCTTATAGATACAGAGGTTTGGAGGCACAAGTATAAGATAGACTGATTCACACAAAAACAACAGTGTGTTATTTTGCACTTGTTTTAGACGGCATCATTTAAGAGTGTCCAAGTCTGCAATATATTGTGCAAAACTCTTGCGTGCAGTAAGGACACCTTAACATGTGTCAGTCAAGCGCTGAATCAAGTGATTGCACAGGGAATGTTCTTCCAGTTGGGACTAAGAATACCCCTCACCTCAAAGTAAAAACAAGCATTGGCAATGCCAACAGTTTGGGCTTTTGTGTAGGAATGGGGAAGGCACTTGCCAGGCACTGCCTTAGTGGTATTAACTGGCCATTGATGAAAGCAGGTGAAAAATGGTGCAAGTACCTGGGCATCTAATAGCAGTGCCTAGCAAAGTGCCTAGCAAAGTGCCTGTTGCCTTTGGCAATCCTTTTTTTAATAGGACTTCAATAAAGGACACTCATAATGTTTACAGATGAAATGGCTGAAGGCAGACTTGGTTGAGATATTATTATGTCAGCACGTTTGCAGTTCCAATTAAGTCATTAACTCTTGGAAGACCGCTTTGAAGAAACACTGGCAGGCACTTGAAGTGCAAAGTTTGATGGTAAGCCTTGATTAAAAAGAGCTTCCATGAGGATGTGTTTGGGGGGGGAGGGGCAGGAACTGGGTGGGCATGGCCATAGGCAGTCAATGGGTGGGCAAATAACCAAACTCCACCTACAAGCTTTGTGTCCCTTCTCATATGCCATTTCTCTATATATGCACTCTAATGCAATAGTTTCAGCTTATAGGTGGCGCAAGCACCAAAAGGAGATCAGTCCTTTGGTGCCCTCATACCCGTCTAGCAAGTATTCAAAGCGGGTTAGTTCCTGAAAAATCTACATCATTCATTTCCTTCCTGTAAGAACTCCTTTTAGCTGAAGGAATGTAAGAAAATCAACAACAGTTCCATATTCGGCACCCACAAACAAGAGTGGATGCTCATAAATTTGCCTTGGGTCTACAGTTGCCCTACTCCCTCAAAGTCCCACTTTGAACCACCCGTGGCATCTTTTTGGGTTGTTGATCTCCGATATTAATGGAGTGGCACAAATACAACTTAAAAGAGAGGGCCATGTTGTGAATACCTCACCTAAGCTTCGATCTCTCCACACCTCCCAGAATGGCCCTATTACTGGGTGTTCACTTTCACCTTTCGGTACCTCCTTCCTTGGCACCCAGAACCAATCCCCAATCGTGACCAGGTGCATCATAGTTGTTTCCGAGGCTTATTACTGAGGTAATTCACTACCACCCCCAATTTTCCAGCACTGTAGTAACTGTCCATATCTGGAAGGCATCATCCTCCCTTAGCCAACCGAGAGGTCATTGCCTTCATAGGAACTCTCACCTTTCTGTTTACCCATATGAACCTCCAGGAAGCCATGCTAATTGATTATGTGACAGCTTTGGGGATTTGGACTGGCAGCATCGTAAATAAAAATAAATCTGTCCAAAAACATTCTTCTTCAGGTCCATAAGTCTACCCACCCAGGATAGCACTACTTTATCCTACCTTTGCAGATCCCACTTGATCTGTTCCCCGGGTGGGAGATAGTTCGGCTGATCTACCTGTATGAGGTTCACCAGAATCCAGAACCCTAGATGTTTAAATTTTTTTCTAACAGACTTTGAATGGAGCTGCTATCAACCCATCATCTAATTCTTCTGTTTTGGGCACAAGAGGGAATACCGTGGACTGTTGCTCCTTTATTTCATAGCCAGGAAGGCTACTATGCTCTCGCAGGTGCTGGGATCATAGTACTAATATCTGTCAGATAAAGTAGGACGTTGTCCACAAACAGACTCAGTTTGTATTCCTTTCTTCATAGTTTATTCCTCGATCAAGTTATTCTGCCTTATTCTGGTGGCAAGTTGATCACAAGGGCAAAGTGCAGGTTTGACAGTGGGCCCCCATGCTATGTTCCCTTTCTAAAACTAAAGACCTGAAGGTGCTACTAATGGCCCTCAATCTTGCATGTACAGTCTAATAACGTTTGGCGATCCAAGTCATCCAGCCCTGGTCAAAAACGCATTTTTTTATGTAGTGTTTCCACCAGAAACTCTAAGAACACTCGGCTAAAGTCTTCATCTGCATACAGAGATCAAATGACCAGGTTGACCTGGCAGCGGTTTCCCAAATAAATGAGGTCCAGTGTCTTAAGGACATTGCCTGCTCTAGGTCCATTCCTCACAAATCCACACTGTTTGTGATTATGTTCTTCCAATTTTACTCAGTTGGTTTATTTTCATCATATACTGTTTGTTATTAACACATTTAAGATCTTGCCATGTTGATGGACAGTTTGGTCCGAAATGCATTGGCTTTTTTGGCATCTGCTATTATCATTTATTAAATTGATCACCTCACGTTGCATACATAAGAATTGTATACATTTTCATGACTCTCGAATTTAATATGAAGGTAATGACAGAATTGTTCTGCTAGCTATAGGGTATGCAGCCCTTATCGCAGGCTTTTCCAGCCTAGCATTGGGGTTACAACCATTACTCCATTGGCTACACTTATGGAGGAATGAGAAAGCAATCTTTATCTGTGATCTTATTAAATTTCTAGTTGCTAAGGATTCTCATGTTAGTATACCTTGGCTAAAGTCAGTAAAAAACAAGACTTAATGAGATTGATGCTTACCTGTATTTTAATGCACCCAACACTTTAACCTCCTTGGCTGCATATGATTTCTTTTTTTAAAAGATCCATATATGTGACATCCAAGGAAACGAGAGCTGTTGCAGCCTTTAAAACCTTTTAATCTCAGACTAGCCATTATCACTGAACTCAATGTTCAAATGGATCTGTTATGGGCAGGTAATCCTACCCAAAAAGTCCTACTAACCAGAGCACAGTTTAATTGCCTAGCCCTCAGAGCAAATACGGCACTATGGAGAGGTGTTAATAATATTATAGATAAAACATGTCTAGTGTATAATGCGCCTATGGAGAACATGGCACACTTTGTTCTTCAGCCCTACATTTAGAGAATGACGGGCAGTCACCTTATTACCGTTACTGCGAGAAACCGATTTTGTTCAGTATCGTCCAACCCTAACCTACCTTCTATGGCTAGATTCCTCAAAGGTATAATGGGCATTAATAATGTACCTACAGAGCACCCTGCATAAAGGACATTTTTATTAACATTTGAACCTGAGAGATTACCTGTACTCTTGGAAAAGTTAAGAACATCCATGGGTAGTTTAGGAAAGGAATTTATGATCACATGATTACTTTGCAAAAGACTGTTCATTACCTATGTATTTGCACTGTAAAAGAATTGTGTCTTCTGATTGCATGTTTTTATGGAAATAATTTTTTGCAAAATAAACATTTATTGATTGATAATATCTACATTTTGCTTGGTCAACCCTTGTGCTATAAGGGACCTCCTATAAGGCTACCCTTTCACATTTTATGTAGCTACCCTCTCGCTTTGTGTCCACTAGGGCCTATATGATGTTCTTAACTTCTTTCCTCTCCTTTAATATTAATATGTAGAACTCATGCCGCAATTTAAAAAAATCAAAATCAGAGCAAATGGATAGCCCCATTGATATAGAAATTCCCTTCTTTTGGCACCATTGTGTAAGGGGCTTAAATTCTCTTCTTTTGCCCAGGTTGAAGGTGGACCAATCTTGCACCATTTCAAATCTTTTGCCCTTCAATTTCTGTCACTTTTTTGTCTCTCACCTTATTAAGATTGCTGACTTCATCCATATGGTAGTGGCATCGAACTATAATCAATCTCTGTCCTTTCTCTGGGCTCCCTCCTCTGTGCGCCCTGTTAATTTTCTATTCAAACCCTCCATCTTCCTTGAAGAGTGCGTTTACAATCTCTTGCCCTTTCTTCTCCACCATTGCTGGGGTTTCTCCTTCCTGTCTGGAGACAGCGTAAATTAATTTGCTTCTCTCTGTTTTCCACATCATCGATTTTGACCTCCAGTTACTTGTTGCGTGGTTCCAGCTTTACCAGGTGAGTAGGTCGTATTTTAGTTCCATCACTTGAGTCGTGGCCTTGTTACTTTCTACTGATTCCAATTCACCCTCCATCTTCTCCACCTTTCCTTTGAATTCGGCTACTGATGTCTTAATATTGGGTCTCATATCCCTTATCGCTGGCAGTATGGGCGTATTATCTTTTCTCGTAGCAATCCCGCTTTGCGAGAGGTTTGAAGTCTCGACACACTCATGTGCCGCTTAAATTTCATCACCCTCTTCTTTTTGTGTTGTTTGATCATGTGGCTAGTTTATTTCGCCACAGTGGTCCGTGTTCAGCCATGCGTTCTACTACTGTGGCTGGCTGAAGTGTTATTCACACGGTTCTCCCACCCCTATGCGCCTCCCCGGTGGCCAGTTTAGTGCCAGATTAGGTGCTTCCCTCACTCCCTTTTTACACTGACTGATCTTCCTTTCCTACCTCTCTTTCAGGGTGTATCAGAGCACGCTTCCACATATCAGGCCCTCTTTACTTGCTTGTCCTACCACGCTTGCTGCATTCCTCTTCCCGTACGGGGCCACAATACATGCATGGACTGATTCTGTATCTTCCTATCACCTTTCTGATGGCAACAAGACCCTCTTTTCTTCCTCATGTGTTTCTGGGGATTTAGGCTCTCCCGGAACCAATTTGTCCATACCTAGCTGTCATGTTGCTCGAAATGGGCATGTCTGTTAATATTCCCCTATCTGGGCAAGCTTCTCCTCATCTTTTATCCCTGCCTCCCACCCCTCTGGGGTAGTCTTCCCACAGCTCCTACGACGTCTGAGGAACATTTGGGCAGGTTGCCCATCAGCTCGATCCCCACGCTCCTCCAGCGTCTTCCCTTCATGCCCATTCCGGTTGCTCAACTGAGCTTACACATGAAGGGGTGGAGGTAGCAGTCGGTCCGGTTCTTTTCCTCAGAGCTTTCAGCTATTGTTCCACAACAGATCTCTCTTGGCGAGCTTCACCCAGTGCCACTCGGTGAGGATGGTGTTGCTCGTAGCCAGTCTGTCTCGGCGGACCCTTCTCTCTGCACGGATTTCGCAATCTATCTCTTTCCACTACATCCCTAGGTTGGGTGGACCTCTGCCCTTCCACCACCTGGTAATAAGCAGCAGTGTCTGACGTGGAGTGCAGTTTCTGTGGGGAAGTGGGTGCCTAGACCTTGTGTGAGGCCGACATCTTGCCTGCGCCCCCTAGTGATGTCAAAGCTTAGGTAACTTTTTAAATACAAATTATAAAATGCTACACTGTCAGTGTTGGGAAGCTGAGGATACAGCACACAAAAAAACTTTCAGAATTTATTTACATGCAATCCCCATCAGCTTAAAGTACAATGCAAAAATATAGAGCACACACTAGCTACTGTGTAGCATAAATATGAGAACAAAGTCAAATTTCACTTGGCCTTCATGTAGTGAAAGTACATTTAACTAGAAAAACATTAAACTAACAACAAACTTAAGAAAGAAAATGTCCAGCAGGGTTGGACACGAGGAAATTCAGCATCAACTGATATTAATCCCTTGTTTAGCAATCTCAAAGTTCATCTCCTGTTCCTTTTTGTTAGTGCCAGGTTCTTCAGATTCTAAGATCAGTAAAACTCTACCCCAAAATGCTGGACACTAATGTAATACCCAGTGGGTTAACACAGACACTTTAAAAATGAGGAGACTCACAGTACAGCCTTCACCATCCTACTTCCGAGCTCCTGAGACTTCGCCTGATGAGCAGACCACTGTGTCCAGGCCTTTGTTACTCGGGTTTTAAGGCCAGTTCACTTGCAGCATAGTTGATCAAACCGGGATGATAGGGAAGGTCCATCGAATCGGTTCTGTCCCACATATTATAAATTTAACATCTGGGATATTGAGGCGTGGCCACACAGACACTTTGATGAATTTCCAACAGAAATATTGTAGCTATTAAAGTGAATCCAGTTGAAATAATAAATAATAATAATAATAATTTGGCATTTATATAGCGCTAGGAACCCGCAGGTATCTGAGCGCTGCTTATTATTACCCACGGTGTGTGGTGCTCATTTATCGACCTCGGAAGGATGAAAGGCTGAGTTTGGCCCCGCCGGGATTCAAACCTGCGTTGGCAGACTCTGCACGGATGTCAAAGCGAGCGCTCTACTCGCTGTGCCACTTGACCGGAACACACAGTCCCACAGTCTGTGGTCAGTGAACAGCACTGGATAGTGCACTCAGCTAGAGCTGAACACATTGGTGGCAAGGATGGTGGATAATGCAGAATACAATAGTAGAAGAACAGAAGAGAACATTGTGGGAAATGTGATTCAGCAGAGTGAAATAGAAGACAATTTGAGTGATTTATGCTTAGCAATAGCAGAGGATGAGGGTGAGGCTTTGAATGAAATAGTAGAAAATGAGAACTCGTCATTGGTGAGAGTATGAATGTGGTTGATAACTGAAATAGAACAAAGCACAACGTATGGCAGCCAAAAGCGCACTCGTCGAAAACGAAACAATAAAAAGTGGGCAAAGAAAAGGTGTAAACTAGGAAATATAGGTAAGAAAGCCCCAAGTAGAATGAATAGTGCCTCATCAGCAGAGATGAAAAAATATGGATGTTATATGTGAAGCCAAAGGTGACCGCTGTGATTTAAAAGAGGTAAATGGTAATAAGATTGTCACAAAGAAAACAAAAAATAATGAACATGGGTTGATGGAAAAATTGTTGAATGGGGTGGAGGGTGAATGGACAAGAAATTATACAGTAATAGTAATACCCTGTGAGGAAAGATCAAGAGAGACAGTCATGAAAGGAAAGTGTGTGAATTATGTAAACATAGGGACAAATAAGCTGGTTGAATCCCTCTCTACAAGGGAAAAAGAAACCTATATGGGAGAAATGGAAGGATTTGCAATGTGTAAAATCAACAAGGATTACTCAGGGCTATGTTAACATGAAATTAATGTAAATAAAGGCGTTACCATGAGTATGGGTAAATCGATGAAAATGATAGAGATAAATACACTGGCAGAGTACCCCTACTTAAATCGGCGGTGGATCCTGGAACAACTGCATAAGATCCCACAAATGTGTGATATCACTACTTTAGCTATTGAGAAAGTGACACTGCCCGAATATGGTTTGCAGTTTGTAACACCAGTAATTATTGAATTGATAGCATATATGCTGACTTTGTGGAGGAACGATTATAAAATTGTGATCTGTAATGAACAATCACTAATGTAAGGCAAGCTACCAATGGACAGATGAAAGATCTGGTGAAAGGGCGGGGGGGGGGGAAGCAGTGATTTGTGGATCCCTGATGGGGACTACGGAGAGGGAAATTGATAACTAGGTTGATACCATGAGCCAGTAATCATGTCTTGGAACACCAGAGGTTTCCACTCTTTCCTCCACAAAGATGGTAAATGTTTAGATAAATTGTGACCTATTCGCATTCCAGGAAACATGGGTGAGCGGGTCCATCTTAATAAACGGATTTAACATCCTGGTAAAAACCTGCCATTTGTAGAGGGGTTGGACGCCCAGCAGGGGGATTATGCATTGGTGCGAAGAGCCAGTTAATCATTAAGGAATATGATACATTTGGTAACTCCCCTTATGTATTATGTGCTATTATTAAGAACTTGGGAAAGTTCAAAGAACTACTAATGATTAACGTGTACTCCCACCCTGGAGGGGAACATGTGGAGGAAGTAGTCAAATTGATCTCTACAGAAGGTTGGATGATGGATGCTCCCAATTCAGAGAATATGGTTGTTGGAGATTTCAATGAGTATTGTGATAAAGCCTCAATTATCATGAGTAAATGGGAGTGGATTATATGTTTGTCAAGGAAGGCATACGTGCAAGTTGAAACATTTTGAGCATATCTTGACTCCCCATAGGGATCATACAGTGTTCAAATGTGAATTAAATAAGGGTAAAATTAAACAAACCTATGATATAGGGGGAAAATTAACATTTAAACATCGATGGGTGGGAATAAAGATATTATGGACAGACAAAAACCTAATGAAATGTTCAACAAACTCCCAATTGATGGTGAGGATATAGTTGGATTGGATACAAAGGGATTAGGTGCAATGCTTGGCATGATATTAAATGACCACTAAAAGAGCCAGTGTGACAACACACAGGGAAGAAACACTCTAACGTGTATGATGGAGATGGCCATAGTGAGAGAAAAGGATTGATGGATAATAAGGGGAAAAAAATATGCTAGTAGGATGAATTGTGAACTGAAATGTAAAATGGAAGCAAGACTACGCATGAAATATAAGAATTGGCTGAAGGCCTACAGATATAATACTAGAAATACTAATTGGAGGAAATTGTTTAAGTTATGTAAGACTAATGACTCGAAGACATTTTGGTACCTCTATAGATAACATCTTATTGAGGACGGTAACACGGATGTTAATGTTATACCAGTTGAGGAATGGGTAGACTATGTCAGCCAACAAGGATAAAGAACATTGGCTGAACTTAGAGACGTGGGGGGAATACCCATCAAGAGCCACCATTTGACCAGGTAGATTTTGTAAGGGTTATTAACAAAATGAAAGCATTTAGAGCACTGGGACCCGATGGGATAGCTAATGCTGTAATGAGACGTAAACCCGTTAAGTGGCCGTTTCTCCTTTTGAAGATGTTCACTATTATCTGGCGTAACTGAGTAATCCCAGACAGCTGGATGAACGCCATACTGGTACCCATTTCTAAGAAGGGTGTGAGAACTGCCCCGGGAAATTACCGGTTGCTGGTCATGGCGGATACCAGTTGTAAGATCTTTTGCACTCTGCTACTGAAAATTATCAATTTATCAAGTAGTGAAAGGAACTTACTTTCTTTCCGGCAAACTGGTTTCCAGGAAGGCCTTAGTACCTCGGACAACATGATCACTTTGAATCACATCGTCTCTGATACGATGGGAAAAAAGGGACCAACCTGTATGTTTGCTTCATGGACTACTCTAGAGCACTGGATTGTGTTGATAGGGATAAGCTCTGGAGTAAGCTGTTGAATTGGGGTTTATGCCCCATAGTTTTACATTTTCTTAAAGCCATGTACTCTGACACGACTGTAAAAATCTTTTTGGACAAGGCTGCCATTATTACCCCCTCTGCCCCCGTTATTACAAATATGGACTTGAAACAAGGCTGTGTAGCATCCCTGGTTCTTTACAACCTATAGGTAGCTGACATGAAGGATGATCTTGACTTATTTCAGGGACTTATCATGGACAAAACACCTGCTGGGCTGCAGGGAACGTTAAATGTGCTGCAGCTATTTGCTAACAAGTTGCTAAAAATTTGCTAAAAATAACAATCTGTGTATTAACTCAAAAAACTAACGTAATAATAGGTTCAAAAGTGCATATGAATAAAAAAATGTAGATTCAATTGGAAAATAAACAATGAGGTATTGAAGGTAGTAGAAATATACCCATATCTAGGCCTCGGGATAATGAACAGACCTAACATAACTTTATATGAAAACAAACTAAAGGATAAGATGACAAGCAAATGGAATGTCATTAGACGATCTTCCATGGAGGGTTTTCCCAAGGTTTATAAAAGCAGTATCGTTCCAGGAATACTGTATGCCCTGGAAACATTAGAGGCCGAATACATGACATGATTTGATAGAATGGATGGTAAACTATGGAGATCGGTGCGGAGACTCCCAAATTTTGCGCCAGTCGAAGCCATAAGAAATGAATTAGGCTTGTTCTCCTTAACCACATTATGGAAATTACGCTGCAGCAAACTCTATATAAAGATAAAACTGCTGCAGGGCAAGCAGGATAGCCTTCTGAGTGTCATTGCCACAAATATAAAGAATAATACCAGCCGTAATGAGTTTATGAAAAATCTAAGACTGACAGTGGTATCTTTCTTTCATGATATTGGCCTGCCCATGCCTGGTAATGAAATGGAGGCCATTGATATACAGAAACGGCTAAATAAAAAGGCAAGGGAGTGGGACATAGCCAATAACCTAGCGATACTGTGCTTTAAGACGCGGTATGCCCAATACACTAACGAGATTCGAGATAGCGAAACCAAGAGGATACTTAACAAACATGTGTAATCAGGAATTCCTTCGATTCATAGGACTGCTTCGATTTAATATATTACCGTGTTCTAAGTATGTCGGTCATGGCCCTCTGTCCCGTATCAAGAAACCGTGTGTCAATTATGTAGGGAAAAGGTGGAAACAAGTAGACACTTGTTAACAGACTGTAGCTGTTGACAGGAATGTTACAATAGGGGTTGTTATGGGGAATTGGTTAGTGATCAGAGAATGGTTCCCACAGACCAATTCTGTTCCACCATCTACACACCAGACACATTGGTGTATGTAGGAGCTGCATATCATATATGGAATAGAATAATTGTTTTAATGCCAGAAAATATAAAAAGGATGAATTGTACCTTTTAGTATAAACATAGGTTTTTTAATTACATTAGGTTTTTAAGGAATATTTTAAGAAATGTTATTAAGAATTGTTTTGCTATTTTTGTAATTCAAAATAAATTATATGAACTTGTAATGTCTTGATTTTAATTAATGTATCTGTTGATAGGAAAAGTTTCACTATAAACTAAATTTTAAAAAAACAATTGCTGCTACTGTTACTAGAAATCGCATACGGCATTCTACAACATTTCTAGTAATTTTTAGATTAGGATATCTAAAGTACATTTTATCAGAAAATGGAGTTGTCATTTGCATCTTACGAGCAACCCCATTGGGCTATTTGAGCTTTAGTACTCCTCCTCCAACCCACAATACTGGAGTTTCGCTCACAGGACTTAAATCCCTATTTAGAGCTTTCTTCAGACAATGCTGTACAACCAGAAGCTTAAAAAAGGGATTTACAATTACTTTGTTGAAACTTTGCTTGTCTGTCTCCATCACCATGTGTGATGAAATGTAATGAGACTGGATAAGCCCTGCGTGGAGAAAAGGGCGGTGGCAAAGCCTGTTTTGAGTCTGTGGAGCTGTGTCTTACATGCGCTTCCCTGTGCAGCACTGACCTTCTTTTGGCTGTGGACTACGGAGTGAGAAAGCAGAGTGTCACTGTTGCTGCTTTCTACGGAGCGTTATTGGGCTCTGCCCCTTTAACAGTATCATCTGAACTTTTGGTCTTCGGCATGTTTCACTTGACCTTAACCTGTGTTCAAAAGGCTTGCCGCGGCGCCCTTGTGGTGATAAGCCCGGCATGGAGAAAAGGGCGGTGGCAAAGCCTGTTTTTAGTCTGTGGAGCTGTGTCTTACATGCGCTTCCCTGTGCAGCACCGACCTTCTTTTGGCTGTGGACTACGGAGTGAGAAAGGAGAGTGTCACTGTTGCTGCTTTCTACGGAGCGTTATTGGGCTCTGCCCCTTTAACAGTATCATCTGAACTTTTGGTCTTCGGCTTGTTTCACGTGACCTTAACCTGTGTTCAAAAGGCTTGCCGCTGCGCCCTTGTGGCGATAAGCCCGGCGTGGAGAAAAGGGCGGTGGCAAAGCCTGTTTTGAGTCTGTTTGGAGCTGTGAGGAGCGGCGGACCTACTGCCAGTTAAAGCCTCATGGCAGAAGTAGTGGGCCAGAAAAACAGCTTTGAGAGATCATCTGGCCCTTTATTGAGGAGCTCTGCCCTACGCTATCCTGGCCAATCGGCGGCCCCGGTCCAGAATTCAGCAGCGGCCAGAGGTGGTCCCTTGGGGCCCCAATCCTCTATCTCAGCTATACCAGGTAAGAAAACACGCTCCTCATCGCGCGCTACACTTTCTACTACAACCCAAAACTCCTTCCACGAACTGGGGATTAACGCTATTGATAGCACAAAATTGACCTCATTCTTGGCTGGGCTGGGATCCGCTTCCATACCCCTAAACCAGCCTCATGAGTCACAACATCAACTTAAAGCAGATTCATGTATTAACAAACCTCCCAATGACCGGGTGCCTCTCCAGCACCCGGCGGTTCCAACTACCACTGAAGTTCATAGGGTATTGCAAGAAGATTTAGATGATATCTGTGAAAAGCATCATATTACACCAACAGAAGGAGATGTGCTGTCTACTCAGGGTTTGCTGCCTCTTGGGGAGGAACAGAGAGTGAGTCTGACTCATGCAAATAAATTGACATTGCAGGCAGAGGTTCATGAGTCCTCACAGACAGTCTTTCTCTCTCTGTTTATGCCCAGAGACATCGCCCCCGCCTCTCTTACAGCCCACTCCGGTGCCCTTTGTGAGTATGCACATGAAGACCTAGCACTTGCTGCGACTCTGCAAGATGCATTTACAATGGTTCGACGTATTATAAACACAATAATTGACAAACTACCCTTGGATTCCAATGAAACCGAAACATCAGACTCATCAGACACGGATTCCGAGCTTACAAAGCCTACGGAAAAAACCTTGTCGAAGTTACAAGAGAAGCAAGTTCATGCAACAAGAAAATCTTTCGCAAATAAGATGGGAAAATTAACAACAACCAGAAAAAGACGACCTTTGAAAAGGGACGGTCGGCACCTACTCCGTAAAGAGGAAAAAATATCCTATAAATCAGTTCTCAACTACTTCAAAAAAAGAGGCCAATTACCGGGCGAAATCTCAGACGCTGAAATACTTGAAGGTTTAGGCGACCCGGTTGAAACCTCAGAGCCACAAAAAACTGCTGGAGGCTCCATAAAGGAATCTTTAGACCCCATCGAAAAACCTGAAGGTCTAGGCGAAACGGTGGTAACATTGGAGCCACTAAAAATAGCTGAAGAGCCCACAAAGGAACCTTCAGACCTCACAATATCAATATCCAAATCTACATCAAGTCAATTGTTGAGATGGCACTACAATAGTCCAAGACCGCCAACTGTGACGGGGGTAACTCAATCACATAACCAAACCAAGCCAGTATCAGTGTCTTTAAGTTTCCCGCCACTAGACGACACATGCTTGGAGGACCGCCGTAATCCCCCAAGTTCCAACTTCAGCAATAAGATTGTTCCCATAAAACCAACTGATACTACACGAAACGACTCCTTTGATTCTATGGGAAAGTCATATTCTGAATCCATGCTGGCTCTTGGAGCCAAAGGCGGCCTACTTGATATTCTCCAAATTTCACCTGGTAGACTCCAAAGAGAAACTAGACCGCAACCACAGGAAAGGAGGGAGTATACAAAAACTAACCACACCGAAGCAACCTCAAGAAGAGATTGTATATACCTTAGCTCACCACAAAGGAGAAGACGACCAGATCTGCAAATACCTAAATCGGCAGACTCTCCAGGAAAAAAACCTGACCTATTAACAATTATGTCTGCAATCGCAATGGTCCCTTTTTGTAAACTGTATGAGGGAATAGCAGAAACTTTAAAGGATCATACAAACATAACTGCTGCAATGTCCTCAAAACTCTCTCTGTTGGAAGGCTACATATTGGCTAAGAGCGGAGATGCATCATATGCAAAGAATCAGACAATTGAAACCTGTCTTAAAGATCTTCAACATCCACTCCCCATAATTGGCCAAAAAATCTCAAACCACATAGGGGAGACATGTTCCTCCTCACAGGATCCGCAAACGGGGGAGTGCCTTAAGGTCTCCGACACCTTAACTTCGGCCCAGAAAAATAGGCCCATTGACCTGACGGGGGGCGTGGTGATCCATGAAAAGCAAACATCAAAGAAGATCACAGTGACCAAAGAATCGTCATATTCAGGGGCGGAAAACAAACCAAAAAGCGCAATATAAGATTCACTTAAGGAAGGAACAATTATAAATGGATTTATATCTCAAAACAATACCTTAGAGATAAGTGCAGAACCAACTACAGATAGACTTCCCCTACCGGACGGCGAGCCAAAGAAAAAGATGGATGCGGTGGCATCCTTTGGACTATTTTCAAAAAATGCCCCAACAATCACTGATATAGTGTAGGCATCGGACACAAGGTCAAAATCAAACATAGACAAACATCCCCTGGAGAAACCGCCCAAAACAAACAATCGGCGAGTGGTGTTACTGAATATACAGAAATCGAGCTCTGTACATACATCCAAGGGACAGCCCAAGGCCTCAACGACTCAGCCAAAGAGTGCATAGCCTTCATTAGATAGCAAAGTCCTAAAGATTCCTTGGACTTATTAAATATGAGCGTACACTTAGAAGACAGCACAGAGTCGAACCACCAGCCAACAGTACAGAGGAAAAGGAAAGCAACGACGAGAATAAATTATGAAAAGGACTTACCATCGCAAGAAACAAGGAAAACAACGAGAAATTCTCTGGCCCCAATGTTTCTCACGCTTGAAGAAAAAAGAAGATTTCAAACAAACAAAACACTGAAGGAAAGCTGCAAGAACGCAGAACCTGTGACTCCAATGTTTTATTCCACCACTGCTAGACTCGGAGAGAGGCAGGAAAACGAAAACAAAAACGTTTATTGGAAACAAGATACCATCAACGTAAAAGATTCTCAAAAAAGCCCAAAGCGTAGGCATGCGGAACAAGACGATCATAGAGCAAGAAGATCGCCTAATCAAATAAATTACACCTTTATCAACGAATTATACGAAAGTCTTGGATCGATATTCAAATCAAACAAGTCTGCAGGAGAAAAGGACCAGATTTGAAAAATCCTTTAAAATTCAAAGAGTAACAGTCAAAAGGGACAATCTGATATTAAACAGACGAACCTTGATGCAACTATTCTCAAGAAAACCAAGTCTAAAACGATTAAGATCAAGTCATCTGAAAATCATAGAGCCAGGAATTGATGGGCACAATGACTCGGCCTATTTGTTCATTGAATCTTCAGCAGTAAAAGACTGGATGTGAGAAGCAGCTGATGACATATATATCATTGGGGTTACAGACTTGATGATCTGAACCAGAAGACTTACGAACGACCTTCATCTTATAGCCAATCTGCCAGATCACATCATAGATCACGTCGACTATCTCAAGATTCACAGTCAAGAGGCAGAAGATGCCTGCTCTCCAGTGAATCCAGCTCCTACCCGGTTACCAGGAATAATCCTGAGAGAGAAACAGCTAATATATTTACAAAAAGAAGTGACAATGTGCCGAAATTTCAATCTTACGAGGAAAGATCACAATACAAATCCTCCAGAACGGACCAGTTCCATGAGTTTGATCTTTCCAGTCCTAGTGGCTGTGACTCAGTGATCAAACTCAAAGACCCGGACCGATTTCCGAAGGGCCCTATCCCAACGATGAAAATCACTTTCGATCAAAAATTAACATCGGATAAATCCAAAAGCTCAATCTAATCCGAACTAAATGGAGGAAAGACCGTGGAAAAATGGTCCTGGATTGCGCCTGTACTAAATAACAAAAACGTTTAGCAATTATCAAAACTCAAAAGAACACATCAACCACGCGAAATACTTAAGGAAAGCCCATTGAAAAACCTATCCATCATTTCGTGGAACACTAGGGGCTTTACCCATTTGACCAAAGAAAGCAGTATCAATTTGGGACAACATGACATCATGTTACAGGAAACGTGGCTGCTAAACAAACCCTCCTTGGATGGCTATGAACTTGATTTTTCCCCTCCATATAGAGGCATCAAAGGGCGTCCGATGTCTGGCCTGTTGACAGCCTTCCGCTCTAGTAGCGGTTTTCATCTGACCTCGCTGCCATCAACAACATTTTTACAAGCCTCGTTAGCCCTATGGAACTACCATGCTCCAAATTCAGAAGTGGTAAAAAGGAAGATGCTTTTTATAAATATCTACTGGAACCCAAGCGCAATTATTTATAAAGATTTCCTAAATGATTTAGAAAACATTCTGGAAACAACATTTGAGAACCATGACATCGACCATATCGTGATTGGCGGGGATTTAAATATAACCTGCGAAGGGGCCAGTGAACAAAAAGCTATTTAATGGAATTACGATGATTCATCAGGAAGGACAAGATTGTGGGAGTCACTCATGAAGACAAACGACCTGCACAATCTCCATCTGATGTTTGAAACGCATACGGAAAAAATTCTCACTTGGGAGAGAGAAAACCAAGCTGGAACAATAGATCACATCTACGTTTCACGCAATTTGTTGACGGAAATAAAATCCTTCAACGTAGTAAGAACAACTCACAGTGATCATAACATGTTGCAGATGATTTTCCTAAACCTCGAACTGAGATGATTCGCCACAAATTAGAGGCCGATTGTAGTGCAGTCAGACTTAAGATAACAGAAGCAGGAATTGTGCAACTTACTAAACGATATTCCAACAGCGGCACGGTTAGTAAAACAACAGACTACCGCCCGCTACTCATGGCCTTTAAGAAACAAGATGGAAAATCAACAATTAGTGCAAGACCCAAAACCCATACTTACGACCAAGATCTAGTCGCAAAACGCAGACTGATGCGTAAATTAAAGAGACAAGCAAAAAAAACAACATCACCCGACATAAGAGCGGAGGCTATCAAAGTCGAAGAGGAATATAAAGCCTGGGTGAGAGATCACAGAAAACAATTACATCAGACTGACTCTGAAGAAATGCTGAGGGCCATCTGCGGGAGGAAAACAAGTACTTTCTGTAATTTAGTCAAATCTACCACGAGAACATCAAACAAGGTATTACAGAATTGCGTGGGAGAAGCTAAGTGGATTAACCACTTTGAACAGCTGTATCAAGCAAGAAACATCGACCCTGAACAATCGCAAGTAGCATCCTCAGAGTCATGGATCATTCCGCATAACCCGGATCAGATATTGGCCAAAATAAGAAAATTAAATCACTCCAGAGCTCCGGGCCCAGATGGGGTGACTAATTTCAATTTGAAAAAACAAGCAAAATCCTGGTATACATTTATCTGCAAAGTATTTGCAAAATGTCAGAAGACCAGACAATTCCATCGTCATGGAAATGCGCAAACATCATCCCAATATTTAAGAAGGGAGCAAGGGACAATCCGAAACATTACCGCCCAATCGCATTACTTGACACCATAGGAAAGATTTTCGCTTCCTATACATTGGATCAATTTCAAACTGAGTCCAACAATAACTAAGTCAATGACCCTCTGCAGTCTGGATTCATTAAAGCTACAGGAACAACAGCAAATATCCTACTTCTGAGCATACTCAAGAATAGATTTTTGGAAGGCAAACCAAGAGTATTTATGTGGTTTATAGACCTCGTACAGGCTTTCGATCAAGTCAATCGGTCCAAATTATGGAACAAACTTATTCTGACACAACAATCCAAGTACGTCTCAGTAGAGCAGGCCAACTAACAAAACCTATTAACACGGGCCGAGGTGTTAAGCAAGGCTGTCCCCTGGCTCCGGTGTTATATAATGCCTATATTGCCAATTACAAGATTAGTGAACTTGAAGTCCCAGCATTCCCCCGACTTTCGGGGGTGAACCTCTACCGCGACTCATTTACGCCGATGAAATTATCATCATCGACCAGACTCAAATAGGCCTCCAGAGAAAATTGGACAACTTGGCCCCGTACATCAAAACGAATGACCTGGTAATAAATAATTCTAAAACTAAGATAATGTCTTTTGAACCTGCAAAAAAGAAAAATGAAAACCCAAAGTGGTACATCGAGGGGAAAAAACTAGACATAGTCACCAGCTTTAAATATCTTGGCGTGACTCTCAGTTCAAACAGAAAGGACTTACCCATGAAAGAAGCCCTCCAAGAAAAATTGAAATCCCTGATCGCACAGTCAAAAGCTGTAAACAGGAAATACGGGAGATTCTCATTTATACCGGTCCTAAACTTCTAGAAGGCCAAGATTATACCAAGCTTAACATATGGCTTGGAAGCAATGCCAAACCTTCCAGAAATTCTGTGGGACAAGCTAGAAGGAAAGTTTTGGCGAAGGGTCTTATTACTCCCACAATCAACACCAATATCATCGATCCAGAGGGAGCTAAGTCTACAATCCATCTCATCGATAGTGACTCTCAACAAAATCATGCTATATAGAAAAATAATCGACCCTGCCAGTCCCCATATATTCGGCCTAATAAATAAGGAACTCCAGGAAAACAGCACTAAGATCATGTCAAGATGGGTCAAGGATATTCAGGTGAGACTTGGTCAAATTAACTGCACAGAGGAGGATCTGCTAAAAAATCCGACAAAAATAAAAAAAAACTATTACTTCAGGACTGGACATTAACACAAGATCAGGCTGATCGAAATAAACTGACAAAGAATATACCTCTGCTGATAAATAAAGTCAATCCACCTCCTAATGATATGCAAAAATGTCCCAATAAAAACCTCAGGGAAAATTTCACGAGAATAAGAATTTATTAATGACCAAAGAGGTAGCAGCCATAAGGAGTAAACAAAGTGAAAATGCCTGCCGTTTTTCTCAAGACAAGGAATCGAAAACTTACGACACCTATTATTAAACTGTCAAGCCCTCGATCAACATCGAAAGACTTACTTGGGTCACATTCTCTTTGATCTCCACTTTTATGATGAAAATGAATGGTGGTCACGCCTCTTGAGCGGAGAAAGAACCACGTGGGTGATCGCTGTTACAAGATTTTTTGAGAGTTTGAAACTACAGACTATAAACTCATACTGAAAGCCGAGATGAAAAACTGAACAAGATATAGTGGGGGTGCGGGTCCTCAAACTCTCTAGCAGAAACTGCATTTGGAAAAAGAAAGGAGAACCTTTTGGGGTTTTTGATCATCTGAAGTAACCAATTCATTACGTGGAGTACTGCACGTTTTTCATCATTATCTCCACTTCATCCTCCGCCCCCTTCTTAGGACTTTGACTTACTTTCTTTAAAAGTTTTTACTAGACTACAGAAAACGACAAACTGCCAATCCTTGTAAAAATTGATTTTCAATTAAAACAAGTAATAAAAAAAAAATGAGACATTTCCAACTGAAAGTCCACATGAAGCTCCAATTATCTACCAAATCAGTTTCTTCTAGAGTATTAAAAGTTGTAGGCAAAATAGTACATCTCACTCTGTCCCTTCCTTGCATGCTCTTATACTCCTCAACCTGATGTTCTAGCCTTCCTTTCCTTGTCCCCTACTCTCTCCCCTCTTCCTCCCACTCTCCTCTCTTTTTTCCCTCTTATGTTCTCTCTACTCCTATTTTCATTTGATCTCTACCACTACTTTCCCCATTTACTACTCTACTACTCTTCCCTCTCCCACACTACTGCTCTCCCCTCTCCAAATGCACCATACTTTTTCTGCTTGGTGTTTTAGTCCTCCTCCTCCTCCTCCTCCCCCCTTTATGTCATCCAAACAATCCACACTGCCTCGACTCCCAGGTCCCCTTTTACCAACCTCCTTTCCTTTCCATTGGTTCTCTCCCTCAGCTGGTTCTCCTGGCCAACCGCTGTCTTTCCTCTTCCCAGATGCTGGGTTACAGGTAAACTCAGATCCAGTTACCAGAACTTGCTATCCTTACCACGCTACAAACTTAAGAAGGTGGCGAAGGGGGCATTTTACATGGCAGCCCGACACTCTGGAATCTGCTTCCCCCTATGCTTCGTCAGCAACTCTCGGTCTCCGCGTTTAAGAAATATCTCAAGACGCATGTCTTCTACTAAACGAACATCCTTCTATCCATCCTGCTGACTCGGTACCTCCACATGTTATGCTCCTATCTTTCCACCTTTCTGAACCATCGCCACTCTCATTATGGTTTATGTCCTGTTTTGTCTGGTCTTCGCGCCCTCACGCCTCAGGGTTCAAGGCAGCGCGTTACAAATTGAATAAAGTAAAGTAAAAGCAAACAATGGGTTTTAAGCCCCATCCTCTTTTCATGCACAGGCATGCTGACATTTGGTAATGGCAGCCCGCTCAGAATACAGCCAATTTCACACAATGCAGCCAATTTCACAGTTCGTATCTCAGCCGAACAGAGTATCTGAAATGGCGGTTCGATATCTCTGTGGTCCTGTTGAAGGTAGGAACAATTCCACAATCCCTGCACTTGCACGATCTCAATTTCACCTGGCCTAGTAGAATCGCTGTCTTTGTCATCCCTCTGTTCCCCCTCCCTTGTCTTGTCGTGCCTTGAAACAATAGGCGCATTATTAATGCTGTGTCATATCAAGTCATATCGCGCAGAGTGTCTGGGTGCCGGCTTGACCTGTTGGAAGTAGGATAAGTGTCACAGCCCGTTCAGCGTTGGGATTGACAATTTAATGTGCAGATTGCTCTGCAGTTCCTTGCTGCCTCTCCTCCGGTTGCGTTGCTGGCTCTCTGCGTCACTACCAACAGGCTTTCTGGGTGATTAAATCCTATCGGAAAAATAAAATCGGACAGGATTGTGCAATAGATGTATGGGGAAAGAAATATGGGGACTCAGTCCCCTCAGTCAGGCACAATTAGAAGGGACAGGGACTGGGCCCTCCCAACGCCCACACTCTGCCTTTGGGGCAGAGCAGGCATCCTGCCCCAGGTTGAGAGGGGTGCCCATTCCCTCTTGACAGGGTCATATTTCTGATTCCATCATAGCATGCTCCTCTGCTGTTCACCTAGAACTTTATAACAGTAATGACCCGGTTTCATGTCAATTGATTAGATAAGACATACGCTTGCCGCAAACTGACTGCAGCAGAGGCAACACTCTCATAATTAGCTGCTGGTGCCAGTCACTGGAGAGGCTTGGACCTGGAAGAGTTTTGTTCAACATGGGAATGAGTGAAACTCTTTGCTATGCACAGTTAAGCTATGTTAATGAGTCATATACAGCACAACCATTTTCATGGTCTCTTGACACTTCAGGATCTGAATGAGCAGCAGTAGTTTTAAAAGACTAACAATGTGCAGTATTACGACTAACAATGTGATGAATTGCCATCTGGCAAGGGTGCAGAAGCTGTCTTTTTGATTTTATATTAATTAATACAATCATGTGGGTAATATCTCCGAGAGGGTGATCTGCTAACCAGTTCTCACTTTCATAAGCTCCATGCCAAATGTATAGGACATGTGCCCTGATGAATCAGTCTCCTGATCTGCAGTACTTGCTTTTCAGTGGCACATAGCAGGTTCAGAGGTCACATGTGCCCCTATGATACCTGCTGTGACAGCCAAGTCATTTCAGCAAAAAGGCTGAGTTTTATGTCTGCACCTCTGTTCCAAAACCACATAGACAAGAGGAATTCATATTCTAGTGGTCGTTTAACTTCTACCAATGCAGCCATGCCTGAGCTTAGTGATTGGTTGATAATAATTTACCTAATTATAAGAAGCCTCATCTGATTTAGATCATACATGGGTCAGCACTGTGAGCCCAGCTTAGCTCTGGAAGAGTTATGTATATTCTATTCAGAAAGCTTCGCCCTGCCAGACTGCAGGGGCAAGAGACTGAAAGACCGTACCTCTCTGTTGATCCTTTGTGAGGTCTGGTAACACCTCTCTCCAACAGGGCCACCTTAGAGCAGGAGAGGTCCTGGGAAACTGAAATCAAAGGGAGCACCCAACCCAATAGGACTAGCCCCAGACCAGGATGTTGCATACCATAGGTCCTTTGATGCTATTGGTCTGAAAAGGGGATGGGGTTAGTGTAGACAGAGGGAGCTCTGCACAAGTGGGGAACAGCTCCTCCATCTGATCTATCTCTGTACCTCTTTCCTTCCTGTCCCCTACACTTCCTATAGCACAACACACTTTCGGTCTGATGTCAGAAGGCAACACCCACTTGTCTCAAGGAAAACAATTGGACCCCTTAAAGCAGACTTGCTTTTGTTCAATCCCATGTGAACTTTTGCCAGCAAAAGAGGGGTGTCTCCCACTCCTCCTCGGATTCACTTTTGGACCAATCAGGAAGAAGTAAGTATTGACGCAGACCTCTTTTGGGAGAGTTTACTTTTAAAAGCATTTCACCAGTGAGGTGAACAATGAGTGTCCAAGGCAGAAGAAGCTCTGCTCCCTAACCATCACCAATGCACATTGGGGGTGGCCTGCTTATGAGAAAAAGACCTGCCTCTCTGCCAGCTACACTAGTACTCAGGACATCATTGGAGTTTAGGAGTCCTGCAGGTGTTTGTCAGCCTTTCCCATGTTTGGGAGAAGAGGAACAAAGACCCATCTTTTCCACGAGAACCTTGATTGCGAATTATAGCAACTTGAGAGCCACAACTGCCAGGATCCCTGTCTTTTTGTCTATAACCTATTAGACACAGTCAAACAGCATATTCAATGTCAAACCAACCCTGGTGGCCATCAAGATCTTTGAACACTACTTTGAATTGAAGCGATTTCCAGCTCGATCTGTCAGAGGCTGGACTGCACTGTAACCATGGAGCCCCTCAGGGAGCAAATATAACACTCTCCCTGAAGGAAATAGCCCAGAGGTCAGTTAGGAATACTACACTGTGGGAGAGTTCCCAAAGCGGGAGTGCTACGTGAGACACCACCTGATGTCAATGACTGGATAGGAGCTGTAGTTGAGAGAGAGAGTAGTATTGGAGCATTGGAGTACAAAAGAAGTAAAATGGTAAGCAAACCTATAACATGATAATGTAACAGAGTAATGCAGTACCTCTAATGAAACAGCTGTCTATGGTGTAACCTATATCCAAAATGTACTGGAGCAGTACCTAAATAAATAAACTAAATCACACAAGTCCCTAACACTAACCTGTATCAGCAAGTCCTAGAACATGACCATTGCAAGAACGACGTTCCTCCAAATGAGCTCGGTTTTATATGCAAAAGATGGAGCATTGGTTCGGGACCACACAGCTAGTGGAAAGAAACTTGTTGTGTGATCACGCTCCCAACTCTTTGCATTCAATGCCACCAACGCGTCTGGAATGCTGCTGCACCGCCTCCTATACAACCCCCATCTCCATGATGATCATTACACCCAGAGAAAGAGGTTTGCCATCCGAATGACGCAGGGCCGTGATGGACACCTTGTCCCCGGATCAACACCTGCTCTGCGTCTGGAACACCATGACTGCTACATCTGAACTGGCTTCAAATCCAAATCCATCGAGCAGCACCAAGAAGTCTGGTTTGACGCTGTTGAAATACCAAGACCAGCGGAAATGTATTATTGACTGCTAACTGCCCCTGTGACCAACTTTCGGCCGTAGAGACTGCTTAGGTCACCCTTAATCCTTTTTTGCACATGAACATATCCTTTTATGAACATTGTTTTTTGATTGCCTTTCACTCGTTCATTAACTAGAGTTCTGCATCTTCCTTTGCATATTCTGACCTTTTTCCACGTATGGGTTTAAGGAAGTTTTGTTTTTATTAAGTCATTATTGTAAATGTTGTGTTTAATAAAAGTATACATATTTTTATAGAACCCCAATTGGACATGCCTTTCATTTTGGACTTCTAAGAAAACAAACGGGGAGAAACAGGATACCCTGCCCTTAACCACGTAGGTACATGGACTTCAGCTATGGAGAAAACAGAACTGTGGCACAAATCAGTTCTTAGGTCAGAGAAGTAGAAGAAAAATAATTAAATATTTTAAAATGATTCACTACAAAAAGTGCATAATAACTCACACCACAAAATACAGTATATCGAAAAACATTTTTTACAACACAATATACTAATGCGCTTGCAGCTACGGACATGTAAATTAAAACAATCGGCCTGACATCTACGTCAGGGAAAGTGGGGTTAGTAGGTATGTTCAGACTCTGTTCTCCCTATAGCCAGTCGGTTACGTTTTATTTTGGACTGTCGTACTTGGCTGTTTGGATTTCTACTAGATCACATTCACTTGTGTATAGGCGCGTTATAAATGCCATATCATATTATATCATAACCTTCTTAAGTGTGCAGCCTGCCCTTGAAACACATTACCACAAAAAGGTGAAGGAGGTATCTCCCTTTTATGTTTGGGATTGCTCTTGGTTTGTAGATGTGGGAGGGCTTCAGCTATGGAGAAAACAGGACTGTGGCACTACACATCCTGGACTCCTACATGTGACAAAAATACTTCTGCTCCTGTGACAGATTGAGGGAATGGGTCCCTCCTCCCCAAGGGGTTTCTTCTCCCCCACCCCCAGTGAGGCTAGGGAGGTGACCCTGCTCTACAAACCCTCCCTAGTGGTCGAGGAAAGTAGGACCTCACTGGGAGAGACTCCCCCCTATAGGGACAAGGACTTCCGCTCCTGCGAGTAATTTACAAAAAGAGACCTGAGGTGGCCTACTTGGGAATATCAGGTCTACAAAAGAATATACAATACAGAGACTTGAAGAAACAGCCAACATATATTATTGCCAACAAGAAAGAGCATGTCACTTTAAAGTAGAAACCCCATTTAACTGGGACAAGGAGGCTGGAGCAGAGGGAGATACAGCAACGAGCGGAAAGAGAGAGCTACAAGCAGAGACAGAGACGCCGCAACAAGCAGAGGGAGAGAGACACTAACATCAGCCAGAGAAGCCCCAAGGCGATCAAACACCAGAGAGGGGAGGAGAATCTGCAACCCACGAGGCCCACAAGTTTGGAAACCACTCTTGAGCCGAAAGCAAAGCTGAATGAGCAGCATCCTTTGAGAAGGAGATAGCAAGAATGTGATTGTGGTGGCATGACCACAGAGATTTTGTGGTGGAACCGCGTCCCACGCTAAAACCACTAGGCAGTCAAAACCGCATACTGTACGGATACCCGCAGGACTGCCAACCCATCCATAGGAGGAGGACAGAACGGGATCCCGGAGTAACCAAAGAAGTCAAGACAGCGAAGAATACAGCAAACCCCAAGCAAGCGGAGACCCCAGAGACATCCCAGAAAATCCCAAGTTAATGGGAAGATCCGGGAGGCTTCCGGGGAATTGTTATGGGATAGCTCATACTCATCCAAGTCAAATCGACGAGAGCATAATGTGGAAAGTAAGAGAGTGGAATAATGACCATGAGAGAAACCTGAATGCAATAAATATTGAGAGAGAAACCTAAACTAAGAGAAATGCCTGGGGAGAAATGTAGAGTGTTATACATGTCAAAAGACAGACTATACACTAGAAGGAGAATTCTATAAAGAGAAAGAAGATATGAATTACAAAGAGGAAGTACCCAAGAGTGACAGTTGTAAAGTCTGGATATCACTACCATGAGAAAAGGGGATAATACCACTTTATTGGAAAGGCAAAGAGGGTAAGCTAAATGAAAGAAAATGCAATGAGTTGAAATATAAAGAAACCCCTAGAGTTAGTACGAGACAAGAAGGACTATCCAGAAAAGAAGTGAATTATAATCACCCGGAAGGCCAAACCCAACCGGGCAAACAATGTTCTGCATAACACTTGAATACAGATCATAGTATTCATCCAAGGTCAAAGAAAGTAATTTTTGAGAAGGAACAAAAGTCTACGAAAACCTTGAAGAATTACATGAACTGTTTGAAGTAATCACAAAAGACTTTTTTTAAATCACCTATTAAGAAGAATCAGGAGGATTCCAAGATGGCTGCAGTTCATTGAGCAACCCTGTCCCCGTGCTCCCGACCCGCATCACTTTCTGGCGGTTAAAAAGCAGCAAAAATAGCCCTCACCGGGTATCAAACATAGCGTAGAGCCGCCCGGGAGATCGGGGCTCTGAAATCGGCAAGTGGTGGAGCGTATGCCCCCGCATGTGCATGCAAAGGGCCGGGACCTACATTACGCGCCAGCCAAGGGCTCCAGGGACAAGACGGCCCAGGGTAAAGGGAGGTACCCCAGTCCCGTGCAGCCAACAGACCCAGAAGTGATAGCGAGACCCAGCGCGGCACACCCGAGGGGCCCCCACCATTAAGCGAGTAGGAGAAAGGAACCTGGCTCGCCGGCGAAGCGGGAGGCCAACGGGGCGACTTGAGGACCGCGCACCGGCCTGGGAGGCCCGCTGTTATGAGTCGGCGTTCATCCCCGGCTATCAGCAAAACCCGGTCACTTACGCCGCTGGCGCTTCGGGTTTCCAAATCTACTACCAGAGGCAGTAGGAAGTTTATAGCGCTCCCCAAAAGGATTCGGCATCAAACCGCGTCGTTTTATGCACGATGGAAGTTGCCGTGGAAGTTAGCGGCTCGGAGACTACACCCCCCAGGAAACCTGCTTCCGTACGGTAGTTCACCGGAAGAGCCTCACATTGGCTAGCCCCGCCTTTCTCCATTATTTAGTTCCCGGAGACGGCCAAGACGCTGCTTCTGTTTACAGCTACTACCGGTAATTAGAAGTTCCTTCTTCGATTGCTATGTGCTTGTGGTTCTTACGGTTTTCGACTCGGATTGTTTACTGGACCTTCTATTTGGAATTCCCTCACCTTCTGATCTGCCTTCCCGTGTACCGAAAATCCTGCTTTCCTCCTGGACTCCTCTTCTCCACGTTCTGTTATAGTTCCTGTCAGCCAGTGTACCAGACCTTGCCTGTTTTTGACCTACCTGTCTCAAGAGTCATCATTCCGATTGGTTGCTCTGTATCCTGCCAGAATTTACCTCCTTAAAACCCATTCACCTGGAAATACCATCCCGACTGTCATCGTCCTTAATCTTTTTCCATCAGTGGGAAGACTTTTGGTGTTAAACGGAACATTGGGTTTGTGCATTTTCAGGACGCTCTGCAGCAGTGCACCATCCCGAATCTAGCGCGACCCTCGTGCCGCCCGGGTAGTAGAACCCTACTAACCTTACCTTTTTCTTATTTTCTCCCTGTCGTTGTGTTCTAACATTTCAAGTACTAAGTCAATTCCCACTGGTAAGATCCTACCCACCTTTTTGTTTGTGTAATTATTTAAACCAGTTAGATACTAAATCTTGTCCTGCTCTTAGGTGATTCCCGGGTTAATTCCTTCATCTATCCTACGGGGGGAGGAAAACAAGAACCCAGGTACTCCTCAGTTAGTAAGGCTTATAAGGGACAACCGTTACCTTTTGTATTACTTACTTGTTGTTCTTTTCTTTTCAGCCTGGTTCGTGGCGGTACGAATTCTCTCCGCCCTTCTGGGTGATCAGTCCCCTTGTCTGGTTAACTACAGCAAGTGGTCATATCATTTTGAAGGTCTATTTTCCCTCGCAGAGAGGAGGCTTAGGTAGAGGCCCTACTTAAGCTCCTTCAAGCAAAATTCTGGGTTTGGATGCTTCCTGGTTCCTCGCACTCATCCCACCGGTGAGTAACAAAAACAGAAGCCATGGAAGAAGCGGATCCTTTGGCTGCTTTGTTTCATTTAGTGTCTGAGTTACGATCAGACATGACATTGGCCCATGACGCCATGCATCAAAGGATCGACAGCTTACGGAATATTCAAAATCCCCAGACACTCGGAGTAGACATGGAAGGTGCAACCGCCTCAGGTTCTGGTCTACCTTCAGCTTCAGCCTCAGGGTTTTCTGCGACACCGGTTTTGATGGCCACGCAATTCCCGTTGGCCCCTCCGGAAAGGTTTACTGGAGATCCGAAACAATATCGAACCTTTATAAACCAATGCAAATTGCACTTTCTGTGTCGGCCCGCCGCCTTTCCAAACTCCACAACCAAGGCAGCCTTTATTCTTTCACATCTAGGAGGTACAGCGGCTGCATGGGCCAACCCTTTGCTTGAGTCCAACAGTTATGTTCTTTATGACTGTGACGAACTCATATTGGCCATGAATAGGGTCTTTGACAATCGTTATAAATCCCAAGCCTCGGATCTGGAGCTGCTGGGTCTACGACAAGGCAATTCTTCTCTTTTTTCTTTTCTTACCAGATTCAATCAGCTGGCTGCGGAGACAGACTGGCCCGAAGAAAAGAAATCAGCTGTATTCTATCAGGGGTTATCTGAAGAATTAAAAGATATCCTAGCCACAGTACCGGTTGTCCCAACCTCTTTTGGTGAATTGTTAGACTTAGTCTTACAAATAGATGCTAGAAGGTCTGAAAGAAGAGGAGAACGTAAAACAGCCATCCCTACACCCACTCCGGCAGATTTAGCTCCTCCTTCTGTTTCGAATCCCGAACCCATGCAGATAGGGGCCGTGAGGGGTCCCTTGACTCAGGCACAACGGGAATACAGACGTTCGCATAACTTATGCATGTATTGTGGGTCTTCGGAACACCATCTGAAGGATTGTCCTAAAAGACCCGTTAAAAAGGCGGGAAACGCCAAATCCCGGCGGTAGATAGAGTCCCTACGCCGGGAGTGTCTTCTTTGGGCTCACAGAGTACCTTATCCGCCCCTGTTAGTCTACCTGTGTCCTTCACCACTGCCGATGACGCCACATTTTCCTCTTTGGCTATTATAGACTCAGGAGCTACAGGGAATTATATGGATTTCGACTATGCTACAAAGAACCATGTCTCATTTCTACCAAAGGCTCAACCTGAGAGGGTCCATACTGTGGACGGCACAACCTTGGTATCCGGTTTGGTCACACAAAACACCACTCTTGTTAGCATGAAAACCGAAGATGGTCATGTAGAATCAATCTCGTTTGATCTAATCAAAGCTCCGCAATATCAAGTCATATTGGGAATTCCGTGGTTACAACACCACAATCCTGCTATTGATTGGGTAAAGAAGAGTGTTCGTTTTCCTTCTCCGGAGTGCAATGAGAACTGCTTTCTGGACACATATGTCTGCCCTGATTCTTCTTGCCAGGCTCTTGTGGCTTCCGTGTCTCTCATAGGCGCCATTATTCGGGATCCTAGTACAGGTATTCCCCTTGAATACGAATCCTTTCGGGACGTGTTCGACAAGGGTAGGGCAGATCGATTGCCGCCTCATAGGCCCTACGACTGCCCGATAGACCTAATACCAGGGACCAAAATACCAACCGGAAGGGTCTATTCACTTACTATACCAGAAGATAAGGTATTGAAAGAATATATCGATAAAGCCCTGGCCACAGGCTTTATTCGAACCTCAAAGTCCCCGGCTGCATCACCGTTGTTTTTTGTCCCTAAAAAGGAGGGGGACCTGCGCCCTTGTATAGATTACAGGGCATTGAATGCTATTACAGTTAAAAATCAATATCCTCTTCCGTTGATATCAGTGCTTCTGGATCAACTTGGTTCATCAGTGGTATTTACTAAACTTGACCTCAGGGGGGCCTATAATCTCGTCCGGATTAGAGCCGGGGACGAGTGGAAAACTGCCTTCAAGACACGTTACGGTCTGTTCGAATACTTAGTAATGCCATTTGGACTCTGCAATGCCCCGGCCACCTTTCAGGCTTTCATGAATGACATTTTCCATGATTATCTGGATCAATTTGTTGTAGTTTATCTAGATGATATTCTCATTTACTCATCCTCCATGAAGGAACACCTTATACACGTGCGTCTTGTGTTACAGAGGTTAAGGGAGAACCACCTGTACGTCAAGGCAGAGAAATGTGTATTTAATTCTCCGGAGGTTGAGTTCCTTGGCTATGACTTGACCAATCGTGGCATTCGTATGAGTCAATCTAAAGTCAAAGCGATTCTGGAATGGCCCGTTCCTACATCAGTCAAGGCACTTCAGTCTTTCTTGGGGTTTTCCAACTTCTATCGACGTTTCATCCATTCATTTTCGTCGATCTCTTCTCCTTTAACGGCACTCACCAGCTCCAAAAAACCATTTGCTTGGAATCCTGAGGCACAACAAGCCTTTGAAATCCTGAAGACCGCCTTTTCGACGGCCCCGGTACTGCAACACCCGGACCCTCTCCTCCCTTTCTTTGTAGAGGCGGACGCCTCCGGTTCAGCTATTGGGGCGGTTCTGTCGCAGGAGTGTCCTGATTCGGGAGAAATCCATCCTGTGGCATATTTTTCCAGGAAATTGACCCCGTATGAACGCAATTATCCCATCACAGAGCGTGAATTGTTAGCTATCAGGGATGCCTTTGCGGAATGGCGTCATCATCTGTTGGGGGCCCGTCACCAGGTTGTTGTTTATTCAGATCACCGCAGTCTCCTTGCATTCAAATCCATGAAATGCCTTACAGCCCGACAAGCTCGTTGGCATCTTTTCTTCTCCCAGTTCAACTTTGTCATCACATATCGACCGGCTCGCCTCAATGCATGTGCCGACGCTCTGTCAAGATTACCTCACAGTTCTTGTATTTCTAAATCTGATCGTCCCTTGTTGTTGCCTGAAAGGGTGGTTTGTGCTTGCACTCCTCAACCTTCGCTCCGTGCCCTTATATCATCTTGGGTGACCTCAAACAAGGAGGAATGCGAATCGTTGAATCTCGACATTGTTCAGGATCTGCCTTATATCCAGGGTCGTCTCTTCATTCCTCCTGGTGAAGCACGACTTCGAGCTTTAACTTGGTCACACGATTCATTGATGGCAGCCCATCCAGGACAGCAAAAGACGTTGGAGTCATTACGCCGTTGGGCCTGGTGGCCTTCGATGTCTAGGGATGTCATCGACTATGCGAAGTCTTGCTCAGTGTGTGCCCAATGCAAGGTTTCTAGATCCAAACCTGTAGGTCTTTTGCATCCCCTTCCAGTACCGCATAAACCTTGGTACATGGTTTCCATGGACTTCATCGTGGACCTACCCCCTCTCGACGGTTATGATACCGTTTGGGTTATTATTGATTACTTCTCCAAGATGGCTTTGTTCATCCCTTGTGCTGGCTTGCCTTCGGCCCCTGTCCTGGCTTCATTGTTTCTCAAACATGTCTTTCGTTTCTTTGGACTTCCCTCTATCATTGTATCGGACCGTGGTCCTCAGTTTACGTCCCGCTTTTGGAGGGCTTTGACTTCTTCACTAAACATCGATGATCGTTTCAGTTCTGCCTACCATCCACAAACCGATGGACAGACTGAGAGGACAAACGCCACACTGGAACAATTCCTCCGATGTTTATGTCTCCAATTCCAGTCTACCTGGCTAAAAACGCTTGCTCCTGCCGAGTTCGCCTACAATAACTCGGTACATTGTGCCTCAGGGGTATCGCCGTTTTTTGCCTTATATGGTTTCCATCCACGTTCATTGCCTTTAGACCCGGCGCTCCCCATTGACAACCCGGCTGCTCAGGCTTGTGTACGGGACCTGGATTCAGTCCGTAGGGAAGTTCGATCCCACCTTCTACTTGCACAGGAGAGGGCTAAAAAGTACGCTGATCGACATCGGCTTACCGCTCCAGAATACAAAGTAGGCTCAAAAGTCTGGCTGTCTACACGTAATCTACGTATTCCGGGCAAACGTATGCTTCTACCAAAGTTTGTGGGTCCTTTCTCCATTAAGGAGGTGTTAAATCCAGTGGCAATGCGTCTTTCTTTGCCGCCTTCATGGAAGATACATCCCGTATTTCACGTCAGCCTCATCAAACCATGCCTTCTTACCACGCGTCTTCCAACTCGGCCTTGTGCTGTTCGCGTGGATGGCGAGGATGAATATGAAGTGGCTGATATTTTGGACTTTCAACTCCGTAGGGGTCGACCCTTTTATTTGGTCGACTGGAAGGGATACGGGCCTGAGGACAGGTCTTGGGAGCCCTTGGGCAATATCCACTCGCCTGTTCTTCTGCGCCGCTTCCATGCCCGCAGGGGGTTGCCGCCGCCTTTGGGGGAGGATACTGTTATGAGTCGGCGTTCATCCCCGGCTATCAGCAAAACCCGGTCACTTACGCCGCTGGCGCTTCGGGTTTCCAAATCTACTACCAGAGGCAGTAGGAAGTTTATAGCGCTCCCCAAAAGGATTCGGCATCAAACCGCGTCGTTTTATGCACGATGGAAGTTGCCGTGGAAGTTAGCGGCTCGGAGACTACACCCCCCAGGAAACCTGCTTCCGTACGGTAGTTCACCGGAAGAGCCTCACATTGGCTAGCCCCGCCTTTCTCCATTATTTAGTTCCCGGAGACGGCCAAGACGCTGCTTCTGTTTACAGCTACTACCGGTAATTAGAAGTTCCTTCTTCGATTGCTATGTGCTTGTGGTTCTTACGGTTTTCGACTCGGATTGTTTACTGGACCTTCTATTTGGAATTCCCTCACCTTCTGATCTGCCTTCCCGTGTACCGAAAATCCTGCTTTCCTCCTGGACTCCTCTTCTCCACGTTCTGTTATAGTTCCTGTCAGCCAGTGTACCAGACCTTGCCTGTTTTTGACCTACCTGTCTCAAGAGTCATCATTCCGATTGGTTGCTCTGTATCCTGCCAGAATTTACCTCCTTAAAACCCATTCACCTGGAAATACCATCCCGACTGTCATCGTCCTTAATCTTTTTCCATCAGTGGGAAGACTTTTGGTGTTAAACGGAACATTGGGTTTGTGCATTTTCAGGACGCTCTGCAGCAGTGCACCATCCCGAATCTAGCGCGACCCTCGTGCCGCCCGGGTAGTAGAACCCTACTAACCTTACCTTTTTCTTATTTTCTCCCTGTCGTTGTGTTCTAACATTTCAAGTACTAAGTCAATTCCCACTGGTAAGATCCTACCCACCTTTTTGTTTGTGTAATTATTTAAACCAGTTAGATACTAAATCTTGTCCTGCTCTTAGGTGATTCCCGGGTTAATTCCTTCATCTATCCTACGGGGGGAGGAAAACAAGAACCCAGGTACTCCTCAGTTAGTAAGGCTTATAAGGGACAACCGTTACCTTTTGTATTACTTACTTGTTGTTCTTTTCTTTTCAGCCTGGTTCGTGGCGGTACGAATTCTCTCCGCCCTTCTGGGTGATCAGTCCCCTTGTCTGGTTAACTACAGCAAGTGGTCATATCATTTTGAAGGTCTATTTTCCCTCGCAGAGAGGAGGCTTAGGTAGAGGCCCTACTTAAGCTCCTTCAAGCAAAATTCTGGGTTTGGATGCTTCCTGGTTCCTCGCACTCATCCCACCGGTGAGTAACACCCGCACAGGTGCCCCCACTGTACAGGCCTCTCACTCCACCAACACGGAGGCCGATGGGGACACTTTGAGCAGGGCCAGCGTGGCAGAAGGACCAACGGACATCCATCAACAGAGCTGAGGGCGGATCCGGCAGCGTGGAAGAGAGTGGGCTCCCTAGTGTCTCTGCGAGTGTCAAGCTCCCGGAGTGGTAGCGACGGACACCGGCTAAGAGCCTGCCCCTGCTGCTAGTGCTGTGATAAGTCATGAGATGGGGTGCCCCGAAGCGCAGGGCGGAGCAGATACCCTCAGAAGTCATAAGCATTAAAGGAAGTCTCCCCCTTGCGACCCAGCTCTCCAAGAGGCCCAGTGACCATAAACAGTGGAGGAAGGCTCCCCATTGCCATACAGAGTTCCAAGAGGCCCAGAGTGCATGATATGCCGTGACACCGCGCGGGAAGCGGGGGGCGCACGTAGTAGCTGACAAGAAGCGGGCCCCGCCCCGAGGCTTCCCGAAGGCCATCCCACCTGAGGAGGGGAGTGAGGGTACTTCCCCACCATGGATAGAGGCGGCGGAGGCCCCCAACGGACGGAGCACCCACTTCTAGAGACTGCTTATACAGACCAAGAGATCACGAGGAGAGAGAGCAACCGGCCCGCCCCAGCCTGCGCTGTAAAACTAGATCAGGCCATCCGGTGAGTAGGGCTACCTAGCGGGGACACGTGTCAGAAGACGTACACCCTCGATCAACGCCGGACTTGCACATAGCAACGGAGCCCGAACGGAGGTATGATCAAGGCACAGGGCAAGAGCTTAATAACCAGCCAGGGGGATGCGGGGAAATCGAGCACCCTAACAAGAGGCATCCAAGGAGAATCGTCCCTTAGCACTGGACCAACCAGGGTGTTAATGCTAGCCTCTGCACAGTTCAACCTCCAACCCCGAATCTAGGGAACGCCGGGACTAAATAAGATAAATGTGGGACAAAGCAGGATGTGTGTGCCCAATAATCGCTGGCCCAGCATCTAGTACCAAGGGGCGAATCCCCCTCCCCACACGTGATCTGCCAACAGGCGCAGGCACAAGCTAAACTCAACACGTAAGGCGGCCAGCGGTGTCGCGGAAATGTCAAGAAACAGAATGAAGGACCCTCTGGTGCCACAGAAAAACACCAAAAAAGGGCAAGAGGGGTCGCTCACAAGAATCTGGGCCAAAGAAGCAGACCCAGAGGGTGACCAACCAACAGGAGATGGCTCAATGGATCATGGAGTAGACGCGAACTAAGAAGACCAGGATAGGCCGGTTATGCACGCTACACTCAAGCAATTCATGGGGGAGCTAGTCGATAAGATCACGGTGGCAGGTCAGAGGCAGATGGACACGCTGAGGGAGGACCTGGCAGAGGGAATAGGAGAAATAAAGAGAGACATAAACAAAATAGAAGAAAGGGTCGGTGTTAACAAGCGGGCCATACAAGAGCTGACCGAGGACGCAAGAAAAGCTGATACCCTCTTGGAGACTCTGGCGGTGGCCACTCAAAACCTAGAGATACAGGCCAAAGACTTAGAAAACAGATCTAGGAGGGTGCATATGCGCGTCAAATCCCTACCGGGAGATATAAACGAGTCAGACCCATCACAAACTCTCAATACCATATTCACAGACCTCCTTGACTCGCAAGCGTGGCAGAGCTGCAGTTTGATAGGATCCACAGGGTGGGCCCAGCCCACCCCGCCCTGAGCTGGGAGCATAACCCAGAGACGTCCTGGTGGCTTTCCAGAATTTTGTGACGAAAGAGAAAGTCTTGGAGAAAGCTAGGCAGGCAGAACACATCACCTATAACTGGGCAGAGATATTTCTATACCAAGATCTGGCACTGATAACATTGTCAAAGGAGGAAAATGGGGCCGGTTCTGGCGCATCTGAGAGCCCATCAAGTCCGATATAGATGGACTCATCCATTTGGCCTGAGCTTTAGCTGGCAGGGGAAACACCACGACTTGCGAGGAAGGGATAGATCTGCTGCAACTGGAAGAATAACAGCTGCAGTGCCCCGCAGGAACAGCTACACGTCGCAATGCCCCAAAACCATGGGAATGATCCACGGTGGGTTCCAAACGATAAATGAAGGAGGAACTCCATCCCACAAACCGGATCACTCCGAAGAAAGCAGCGACAGAACGCCAAAACAATTCACCTGAAGGCGCTGGCAGGGCCTGAAGTACAGGGGATAAACTGACATCTAAATGGGAGTCTGTGGAGGGCGCTCGCTAACAAAAGTTAACTGCACCATTTCAGGAAATCATTAGCATCTATGAAGACTTCAAGTGGGGAGGGGGGGGGACGCTTGGAATGGGATTGGGAGATCCCGTGTTGAGCACACCGGGGTATGACGTAGAGCTCAGCTCTTGTCACTACTGAACGTGGGGGGCCGAGAGCTAGCTGAGCTCACCCAGTGGGGGCTGCGGGGGAGGGAAAGGTTGTAGGAAAGGGGGGGGCTGCCGGGGGGGCACAGCAGGGTTCCGGGAGCTTGCTAGTTGGAAGAGGGAGACCAGGGCAGATGGAAGACCTTTCATGGTAAGGGGCAAAGGTAACTCAGGGGTTTCATAGGTGTGGAGCACCATTAAATGGTCTCTGAAAATGGCGGATAGGGCACGGTTGAAACTACTATCATTAAACGTCAACAGGTTAAATTTGCAGGTCAAAAGAAAGAAGGTGGAGAGGTTCCTAAGAAAGGAACAAGCACATATAGCGACGCTTCAAGAAACTCACATGCAAACTCGAGAAGCCCATAGGATAAAGGTATGGGGATTTTCCAGAGTAATTCAGGCCACACAATCCTGTAAGAAAGGGGGAGTACTGATTGCATTGAAAGACGGGTTAGACCCGACAGTCAAAGCATCGCAAAAGGATGATCAGGGGCGATAGCTGGCCGTGATACTAGAAGGAAGGGGGAAAATGTACACAGTGGCGACAATATACACGCTAAAAGTTGGCCAGGACCCCTTCATTCAAAAATCCCTCACTCAGCTGGAAAGGTTCGCTAGGGGACGCATTATAGTAACGGGTGATTTTAATATGGCTTGGGACCCGGCTAAAGATGGGAGCTCGGCTGCGTGGGGACCAAAGGCGGGCCCCTTAGGAGACCTTAAGAAGAAAATATACGACATAGGCATGGTGGATGCCTGGAGGGAGACACATGGCAACACAGAAGGGTACTGTCACGACCCTCGCCCAAAACCCCCTCTGGCAAACCCATTGGCCAGGTGGAGTCAGGACTCAGGCCTCTAGAGCCTGGCATCCTCTTCAAAAGCCCTCATGGGGCCAGTCCTGGCGCCTATGGCACCAGGCTCATACACCATGAAAAACAATGTGCTTGGGAACTACTTTATTGTATTGTCAGCCAACATGGAGGCATCCACATAGCTTGGTTCCTAAGAACCAAGCTATGCGGTCTAGTGTTTTGGGTGTGGTAGCCTAGGGACTACTTTACCTGGACTACTTTGTTGGGGCTATTTAAACCACACCCGAGTATGACAACACGCTTCGCGTTACTTTGCAGCTTGCAACATGAGACTCACCGTGTCCAGCTATTACCTCGAACCTTCGGAGAAGCAGAACCTGCAAAAAAAAGGAACATCATTAGCAGCAGCATCTTACCTGCAGTCTTCATCTTTAAACACTCGCAGCTACTGAGAACAGCTTCCTCGAATCTGCACGCCTCCCATGCCGGAACGACCTAAAGAGGAAGATAGAGGCAACATTAAAGAAAGCAGTACAGACATTTACAAATTACGAACAGCTCAAAAGGCTTACCTGGCTGGTCGCCTCTCGGCTGGCACCACTCCGGACATTCCACTCGCGCTGAAGAACACTGCGACCTACAAGGAAGGAAAACACAGGTTAGCAAAGGCAAGACTTCGCAGAGCTGCGCATAGTGCTTAGTTACCGCATCATAGCACTCTTAATGCGCCATCATTTACCAGCGGGGCTCAACCAAGCCAGTTTGCCGCGCTGAAGCGCCGCATACCTAAGGGAGTAAAAAAAGAGACATTTTAAACAAAGAAAGGCATGCAGGATAGCACAAAACTAAAGAACAGCAATAAGACATAACTGAACAATATCAAACGGGCCGGCGTCAGTGAACTAACTGGACCGCACTCGCCCATGAAAGACAACGCGCCCCTGCAAAGAAGGCAGGACGGAGAGCACGCCTAATTCTACCACAAGGTGAGGAGAGGACGTCAGAGGGACTGAAATCATACGGGGGTGGAGGGAGGATACTTACCCCAGTCGGTCAGTCTTGAACACAGTCCTCCTGTATTTTCAGGCAGAACCTTCCCCGCAGACCACATCAGGGCAAAGCTGAGAAGCATACCAGCAGGTAACCCGGCTGGGTGGCGTCCCCGTGGATACCAGGTAAGCATAACAGGTACACATTTTATTTCCATGCGCCCAGATCGCATTCACAAATTGACTACATGTGGTTTTCTACACCTCTGCTAGGCCGAATCTCAGACATTGCGATAGGGGCAATGGTGCTCTCGGATCACGCCCCAATGACACTGACCATGCTCAGGCCACGTGGCCCCACGGGCCTGTGGAAGTGGTGATACCCGACCCCGCTATTCAAAGACGCAACACTCGCCCTGGAAATCGAGGGAGAGATGGAGGAGTTTGCGGGGGAATAATAGCTGGGAAGACACAATCCCACAGGGCCACAATAAGAGGGAAGATTATTGTGCTAAAGGCTAGAAGGGACAGCAAGCTAAAACGGGAGGAAGAACTGCTAGAGAGCAGACTCAAAGAGATAATGGCGCGGATGGGCACGAAACACACAGCAGCCACCAAAAGAGAATATAAAGCAGTGAGAGGGCAATTAAATCTCATCCAGACCAGGGCGACTGAGCGTAGCCTATTACAGCTACTGCAGAGATACTATCTCGTAGCAAATAAATCTGGCCGCCTTCTAGCTAGAATGCGGAAGGAAGGAAGAGAGGGATAAACGCATACTGAAAATTAAAGGGGAGGGTGGCCGCATGTACACCAGAGTTCTGCCGCTATTATACCACACTATATTCCTCGAGCAAACCAGAACTCTCAGATCAGGCCTATCTGGGCAAGATAGAACTGCCAACGGTCGCAGAGGAGGAGAGAGAGCACTTGGAGGGGGAAATCACTAAGGACGAGGTAAGAAGGACAATATCCAATCTTCCAGCAAATAAAGCTCCGGGCCCAGATGGTTTTGTCACAGAATTGTATAAGTTACATAAAGAGACGCTAATCCCCTACCTAAAAAAGCTGTTTAATCATATCGGGACCACTAAGGTCTTACCAAAATCAATGGAAGAGGCGAAAGTAATACTCATACATAAAAAAGGGCAAAGATCCAACAGAATGCGGGTCATACTGCCCTATAGCGCTAATACATGTTGACGCCAAAATCCATACTAAAATCCTAGCATCAAGGTTAGACACAATTATGAACAGAATAATAAGACCCGATCAGGCGGCCTTCATTAGAGGCAGGCACACCATGGATAATGTGAGAAGAATAGTCCATCTGGTGGAGAAGACACAGATAAAGGAGATCCCCTCCCTCCTGCTGGCAATCGACGCAGAAAAAGCCTTTGATCGGGTGGAGTGGGGCTTTCTCTTTGCCACAATGGTCAAAATGGGCTTTTAGCCCAATTTTCTTGATCGGGTCAGGGCCCATTATCAAAATGCACTCCTCTGATTAGCAATCAACAGACAGATCTCCAGGCCAGTCCTAGTTGAAAGAGGCACAAAACAAGGCTGTCCACTCTCTCCCCTGCTATATGCAATCCACCTAGAGCCATTCCTGGCAGTAATAAGATTGGCAGAAGATATTAAAGGAATACCGATGGTGAGCAGGTCCATAAAACAGCCGCCTTTGCGGATGACATGCTGCTCGCATTGACCCACCCTGACACCTCTCTGCCAGCGGTGAGTAGAGAACTTGACCGCTTCGGACAGGTGGCATGACTCTAAGTCAACACAAGCAAGTCCAAGAAACTCAGCCTCGACATGCCACAAAACACAGAGCAGTCTATCAGGGGGGCATATGCATATAGGTGGGTGGACAAATCTATTAAATACCTTGGGATACACTTGACTAAAACTGTGGGAGAGCTGTACCAGGCAAACTACCCACCCCTCTTGAAGAAACTTAAAACGAAAATGGTTGACTGGGGTCCGTTGTCCATCACTTGGCTAGGACGCATCAACGTCCTAAAGATGGTGATCCTGCCACAGCCGCTTTACCACTTTATGGCCCTTCCGAAAAGCATGCCATCCAACTTCTTCAGAGCCCTCCATAAAGCTACGGTCCAATTCATCCAGAAGCACCCGAGAATAGCCACAAAGCTTACGAGGACGCCAACCTCCAGAGGAGATATGGGGGAGTCAGACAAGGCATATTACAACGCTGCCCAAATAAAAGTCATCAGGGACTGGTCAAGGGATGATAGGGGGAAGGTATGGAGATCAATGGACAGGGTGGTGGCTGGAGGGAACTTCGAGGGAATGTTGTGGAAACCGTGGCCAGATAGAACACCTCAAATGTACCGTAGTGAAATTACTTTGACAACTGGGGATGCATGGGACAATGCAGTAAAAAGGTCACACATCACTAGATATCCCTTTCCCTATACCCCACTATTTGATGACCCAAAATTCACCCAGAGTTTAAGACATCCAATTTCGAGGACTGGCACCAAGGGGGATGTCGTATGCTACGAGATCTGTATGATGGGGATAAAGTGAAAGAATTTGAGCAGTGTAAAACGGAATACAGCATTGGGGAGAGGCACAGGTATGGCTACGTTCAACTGAGGCACTGGCTCTCACACCCGCTGATGAAGCAGGCCGGGTCCCGAGCACTCACCCCTTTTGAAAACGATTTAAACACTGACCTGGGGGACAGAGGAGTGATGTCCGCATTATACAAACATATCAAGGAGGGAGAAGCCCCACCGAATAGAGTATATATGAAGAAATGGGAAGCAGACACAGGGTGCATTACAGGGGAAGTAGAGTGGAGGAAATTTTGGGCGCAGCCAGTGCTGACCAGATCGCTCCAGATCAGAGAGATCTGAATGAAGTTGATGTTTCAGTTGCACTTAACCCCAGTCAGGGTAAACAGAATGTTCCCAAAAACCTCACGGTATTGCTGGACTGAATGCGGGCGGTGGGTACATGGACCCACACGTGGTGGGAATGTCCAAAACTAGAACACTACTGGGTAAAGGTACAACAGGCAACTGCCAAAGTCCTGGGAGCCATAGGGGGAACGAACACTGGGTTAGAAATGCTGGGCCTAAATGGGGTTTTGGAAGACATCACCACAAAGTCGGGGCGAAAGTTATATGTCATTATGATGATGGCGGCAGCGATGGAGCAGGCGCGCAAGTGGAAATCAAAAGTCCCTCCCCAAGAACACGAATGGACCGCATAAATGTGGGCACTAGTCGCCATGGAATGGCTCACATACTCAATTCAAGGCGAACATGCGAGGTACACTACAGATTGGGCCAGCCTCCTGAGCTACCTAAAGGACGGAGCACGCAGAGCTTGGTGCCCAAGTTCAATTACCCTGCTAGGGATTGTAGACCCGCAAGAGGAAAGTGACTTATAAAAATACCATACAACAAAGGGATACCGCACAACAAAGGGGGTCGAGCCCTCCATGGGAGAGGAGAATATGAACTTCGCAGCGGCAACTGGAAATCCGGGAAGATGACAGAGTCTAAGGCAGCTCCTGGGCAGAGGGGGTGGGGGGAGTTGGGATGGTGAAGGGGATAGAATCTGCTGTGGTCCATTGTTTGTTTAAAAATGTTAATAAAAATGTATTTGAAAAAAAAGAAGAATCAGGAAAAAAAAAATTCAAGAAGCAAAAAGGTAAGGAAAAGGAGTAATTCTCCTGTATTTAGTTGTTAGAATAGTGGTGGGTCAGCAAGAAAGCTGGCAGCTACCAATTAAACTGTACCTTTTGTCTTTTAATGTTTTTGGCCACAGTCTCTGGCCCAATGTGTAGTGCTACTAATTGAACACCATCTCTCACAAACATTCATTGAGAAGAGCAAGAGGGACAACGTAATGGAGGTTGGGGTAAAAAGACATACATGTTATTAATGCTAAGGGTGTCTACGGAAAGTAACACGCCTCAGTTCCCTCCCAAAGCCACATGTCTTTGGTAAGAATGGCAATCCACTTCACTACTCCACTAGCTCCCATTCAAGAGCGAAGCTGTTAGGCTGGGTGCAGTATGCCTGCATGTAGGTATTGGGGTCTTCTTGGTTACAACTCAGCATTCGCACAAATGAAGTACAATCTTGTGAAGAGTGTGCTTCTGTTTTACGGTCTCCTCCTTTGGCTGCGGATCCTACTGGGTTTTTGTACTGGTCTCTTTCCCTCTGGCCAACTTAGGGATCAGATGCGGATAGGCACCCCCACCACCATTTTCTGTAATGGCGTTCTCTAGTTCAGTTTGGTTCCCTCAGAATTGTGCCATATCACGGTAAGTGCTCAGTGTTGGGGTTCCAACGTTCATGGGTCTAGTAATTTCTGGGAGGCTATGTGCCGAGGTGTTAGGTGTCGCCCAGAGCCATCTCACTCAACGTTGGCATCTATGTTCTATTATGAAACAGCATCGACATGAAGCTCCAAGCAGCCACTACCCCTCTGTCCAGCCCATGGCTCATAGGCACCTTAATGTTGCTCGGTCTGGGGGTTGTCTCGGGTCTGGTGTTGAATCAGGGTCGCCTAGCCCAACCTCTGCTCCGCTGCAGTGTTCACCAGAAAGGAGCAGCTAACTCTCCGCCCCTTCTCCCTACGGCATGCTCCTATCTCAGCCTTCAGGAACTGTGGTCTTGACTGCTCCAGTAGGTCCCCCTCCCGCAGGCTTACTGGGCATCGGGTTGGTCCTGGATAATTTCGTTTTCCCAGTCTCTGATTTTAGCCCCTCCCCTCAACATTTGACGCATTAGCCTTCCCTGCCCCATAAGTTTTGGTATCATTTGTCATGGCCACTGCGTGAAGGTCTGAGGTTTTCTAACCAATATCCTCCTGCATGACCCCTCTCGAAACCCCCACTTATATCCAGCACACAGGTTGTGATCCAAGTGCATTTTACATAAGTCTCCTTTTCTTTGGGCTGACATTTATTGAGGCCCCCAGCAGAAACAGGTCATGTTTGCATATTGAAAATTGGGTTGGGTTTCACAGCAACTCAAAAAATGATTGTACACGTTGAACATCATTGGCCCAATCTTGCACGGTTTACAAGTTTATCCAAAACAAAAATCAATTTGCGGGTACCACCCTTTTCTTCAACTTAAAGCCACTTGGTGGCTGCCAGAATTTCTGTTTTATTTTTTGTCAAAGCACCTTAAATTCACATCATGCATAGTAGAACACTACATGCCTTCATAATACGAGTGGCAGACCAGTTTATCTCAGATCTAACACAGAGATGAGTTTGCAGACATCCCTTGTTGGTTAATGTCAGGTTTGAAATGCTCAGCCAGTCCTGGCATGTATAATCCCTACTATTTAGCATTCTGGTACTGTTTGTCCTTCATTCATAGTAGGGCAAAATCGACTACAAAATAAGTGGAACGATACGGAATGGCATGAGCTGAAAGACCAGGGGGGTCATTACTAGTTTGGAGGCAGCCATGGCGCTTTTAGCGCCATGGCTGCCTCCAAACCGAGGTCCGGTTTTATTGAATGGGGACTTACCGTGACATTCCGACCTATGTGGACCCGGTAAGTCCCCATTCAGTAAACCATTCCCCATTCCCATATGAGCCCCCATAGGGCTCAATGGGAATGGGGAAGGCGCTAATATTGCGGGCCCGTTATTAGCTCCAAGGTCCCTTAACGGGTCCCGCAAAGAACGGCTGGTCAGACCAGCTGTTCCTGCTGCAGCCCGCTAAGGGACCTCGGAATAGGGCGGTAAGGGATTACTGGCACCAGCATCCTTACCGGTGCCGGTAAACCCTTACCGTCCAACTCGTAATGACCCCCCAAGGACTCGAAGTTGGTTTCTTTATTGCAGAATTTAAAAACATAATGTAAAAAAAGCAACCATTTTAGTTGGAGTCCTTAGTCCCCAGCCCTCTCCTTCAGACTGTTTCGAACCAACAGTATGGAGGTTCAGAGAGCATTTATTTTGTCCAGCCTAAAAGGTGGTGCATTTTCAGTGCAGAAACAAGTCCTACTAATTTCCCTAGATAGCCGGACGTATTTCCTTTGCCCTCACTTAAAAGCTTACACCTTATGACGACTGCCACCTCCCAACTCCCCGCCCCCCGAAGACCACTCTGTAAATCTGGAAACACTCGCTTGTGCTAGTTCGACAACTATGAAAAATACATAGTATGTGGGTGCAAAACTTAAGATGCAACAGTAGAAGGTGTAGCCTGAAGTGTGCAACTAGAAAACACGGGCTCCAAGCCTGGCCTCACCACTTGACCAATGTGTGTGGTCCTGGGCCTAAGGCTACTACAGCTCCGATTTTCCACAACCCTCTCAGCTCCCTAAGGAGGGAATCATGTTCTAACTCAATATTACTCACTTTATCAGCCTCAGAAAGATAACATACTTTTTGTCTACTGACCCAGGACACAAACCTAAGATAAGCCACTTGCAACCAGTTCTTTGTAGAAGGTCAATCACCCAAGTGAGTAATCGTACCAATTATGCTCAAATGCGTCCTATAATATGTTACTCTACCTTTAAAATGCGACAAATCATTTCCACAGTGTTCGAAGTTGAGGGGAGCTGGGAGCTATTTAGCTCCTGCTTGGTTGACACCAACAACTACCAGGAGCTACTTTTGGCTCCCCAGGCGATCCAATGCTGAACAAACACACATATATGCATTTAACTCTGTGCATTTGGGACAATTTATAAATACACATTCGGACACATCTATGCAACATTTAAAGCATCCATACACATATGAAACAGTAGAATTTCTGGAATCTGATTTTTCGCAGAGTTTTGGCACTGTCCCTGGCCATAAATAATGGCCACAATTTCATGATTGCATCTTATGTGGAAGTTAGATTGCAGAACGCTATGAACTAGCTGCCTTGTTCTCCATTGGTAGCTTCTGGTTACTGATTAGTGCTGGATACACAGCAGCTGCGTTTAGCTCCTACTAATGCAACCTTAATTTCGACCCCTAATTCCATGGTAGTTTCAAAGCCCCTGATGATTGTACATGGTATATTAAGCCTGCTTAGGGATTTCCAGACATCGGTCTGATGGAGAGAGCCTGAACAAGAGTGAGAATTCAAGGACGTATAGCGAGTATGTTATTAAGTGAAATGGCCTTTTTCATTTTTCCGAAAATAAAAGAGACCGATTTGTAAAGACCGCTCTGAGAACGCTTCGATTGGTCTTTCTAAATCTTAACTGTCACGTCCCTGCCGCACACAGGCTGACAGGGGGACTGGGAAGGGCAGGGCAAGACGGGTTTGAGGTGTTTGCATGCTTGTGTGTATGATAGGGGAAAGTGTTTGTAGTGGGGAGAAGGATGGGTAGGAGTGTGTGAGTATTTGTATGGGAGGTGGGGTGTGGGCAAAGGTTGACGTGAGGTGCGGGGGTGAGGGATTGATGTATTTTGAATATTAATGGCTTCAACAAATCGGCCAAAAAAAATCTGGGTTTTTTGGTGCATCCTTTATCACATAGAACCATCGAGTTGTCCTCTGAGGACTAGATGAACGCATGCAGATAGGTACATTTCAATGTCATTGTTTGTATGCATGGAATATAAAGCAAAAACCAGCAGGGAAGGAATCGAGTGCTGTACTATATAGGTTGACAGGCCTGGAGAAATGTTGTGCCGGCAACGTGAAGGGGGCAATCCAGCTTGGTAACCGAGGGCCCGGGCTGCATGTCTGGAGCACCCTGTACTTCCACAGGGCCGTGGCACCATTTGGCCCATTCAGGTGCCAACTGGACGTGCCCATCTACAAAGGGTCCGGGCAATCTGCGCGGCGATGCCCAGCCCTAAAATGAAAGAGCTGTCTAGTACGGGATGAGTAGGCAAGGCAGCCCGAACTAGGAAACCGGTCCGACGATCCACCTTGTGGGTGGCGAGGCAGGCCCAACAGCAAAGTCCTCCCGACCGCGCCTACCAGGCAGCCAGGAAGGTGAATGGCACCAAAGTCAGCTTTGCCTCGAGGTCAGAGCAGTGAAGAAAAGTTCTGGGCTTTCCCTAAGGCAGACCAGGTGAAGCAAGCGCATCAGTGAAGTCCCGGGCTTCCTCGTAGTAGCAGCCTGGGAGACGAGCAGCACAAGGCTGCCGTGGCGAAGTAGCCAAGGTGAAGCAAAGCAGCCCGCCCTTCGACGCAATGCAGAGGAGGTGGGCTGTGAAGACTCTGGCAGGCCGTGGTGGGTTTAATGGGAGCGTGACCATGTCAATGGGGACACTGCCTGGTCTTAAGATGCTGCACAAGTGTACAGGCGTTAGCGGCAGGTTCAAAGGGGCTAATGGAGAGAAAGTGCATCAGTAATCATCCCCTTCACTCATGAGCCAAAAGGTATGGTTGAGGTCACAGGAAAAGCTGAAGATGAAACAAAAGACCAAGCAGAGGGTTGGAGAGATTGTAGCAGAGTCTGCCTCCAGTCTCTGCTGTTGGTTGTGGTGTGAGGAGCTGCACTACGTGGTCAGTCCCCTTTGTACTGCCATTAATTTTTTCTTCAAAGACCTGCCCAGCGCGCGGAGCGTGGCGCAGTGCCCGGCGCAGTGCCCGGCGCAGTGCCCGGCGCAGTGCCCGGCGCAGTGTCCGGCGCAGTGTCCGGCGCAGTGTCCGGTCTGCCTCCAGTCCGCCTCCGCTGCTGAAGCGCAAAAGAACGTATCTGGTTTCTGGTATTCAGCAAGAAATAACTATTGTAATTGACACTAGACCACAAACTCGTCTAAAAACATTGAACGCTCGCAGCCGTGGTGAACTGTCTCTCATTACTGAGCCCGCAGCGCTTGTAATGACTGCTTCAATTGACCCGCTTCCTTTCCTCCTCCCTTCTTCCTCCTCGTCCCTCTGCCCTTCCCCTTCCCCTCCCCTCGCTCCTACTGCCGACGGCAGTCAACCCGCCTGCCAGTATCATCGATGGCCGGAGATGACGGTGAGGCAAGAACGGTAACAAATGTCACCGCTTTAACAGCTGCAGTGTTGCTGGCTGGCGAGCGTATGCCAGATATAGTAAACCAAGTATTGATCATTAAAGTGTGTGAAAAGCCAGAGCCCGCGACTTTGAACTCAAATCCAGGTACGGAAACAAATGTTGCAGCTTTAACAGCTGCAGCGTCGCTAGTCGACGAGCATATGCCAGACATAGAAAACCTAGCATTGGTAAATGAAGCGTGTGAAAAGCCTGAATGCGCCACTTTGAATGGGAAAGCAAATGAGTTCTCAAAAGCTGCGGATGACATTACGATTGAGGCTGAACCCAAATTAGCGCCGTGGTCAATCGATGTGCATATAGTTGACATTGGAAGCAAAATAGTTCAGACATCTGATCTAAGTGAAATGGTGGAAATTGACACTGCCTCCTTTCAATCACCTTTTGATGTCACAGACAACAAACAAACTTTTGGCACTAAAACTACCCAATGCAATAGGAGATCATACGAACTTCACTTTTGTCCCTCCATTAACTACTGGTAGAAATAATTCCATTCTGACCGTTGATTGTAACAATTTGCATCCACCCATTGGTACAAGCATTCCAACAGCAAGAGTGGGCGGATGCACATCTGGAACATCGGGCATGTTACAAGATGAACTTTCTCAAAACCCCAATTGTAATAACAATGTACCACTTGCAAATGATGAAGTTATCAGATGTGACCAAGCGGCGAGAAGTGTCGCTGTTGAAATCATGGCCATTAGTGCAAAGTCGGATTTTTCCAACGCTGTCGCAGCTCGTCCCTCAGCTAATTCTGTATCTTTCAGCCGACTCACGCCCTTAAAAAAAGCCTTAGAGTAGACCTGGCAGGGCGAGAAGCGCGGCTGACGGAGCGTCTCACAGCTGATTACCAGATTGTAAAAGACAAACTGATTAACAGCTTCTCCAATGCCTCATTAAGCATGACCACTGTAAAAGAAAAACTACCCACTAATTTTGAGAAAGGAGAGAAGTTTCTTCAGCAATTAAGGGCTGATACCTTTAAATCTCGAACCAGCACACCTCATCAAAAAGAAGCTCTTTGTCAGATAAATATGGCCAATGCCTCGAAGGTAAACCCTAACTCCAAATCTACTAAGGAGCAAATTGGTAACTCTCGTGACCACCAAAATACAAAAGCAGCTCAACTACCTTTGACAAACGAAGTCGACTAAGTCAACGGGAAGAACCCTCTATCCAAGAATTTGAGTCGGAAACAATCAATAAAGAGAATTTACCAGTGGCAGCCGGGATACAGATTCACAACAATGTATTAGCAGCTACATCGCTAGCTCGGATACCGTTCATCAAGTTATATAAGACTTTAAGTGAAACATCAAAGGATCAAAATGCCCTGATGCTGCATAATCTGGTAACTAAAATATTGTCACTCGAAGAAACCAATGCACAACTAATGGCTAGTGTTGAATGAGAAGCAGAGATTTAATTTCAACGGCAAAATCGGCTAGGCGACCTTGCCATGAGAGACCACACTGACAAAACAGACCTAATGGAAGCCATTCTTGAAACACTGAAGTGGTTATGGCATTCCAAAACAGCGAGATCGGCGGCCGCTGACTGTGAGCAAGTAGAAAGACATCTGCAGCACTAAGTGAGCAGAAGTGCAAATACAACAGAAAACAATCTGATACCTCGTGGAAAAAACAAAACCAAGAGTAATACTGCTTATGACAAGAATGACGGCGCTTGCCAAATCATTGAGACAGGCCAGGTGCCCACTGTTACACCTGACCCAGAGCCCGCAGCAATCTCAAAAGTTTCCTCTGAAGGTACTCATCCGTCCGGAAATCAACCTGCGATCTGCAGCCCAGCAATAAACAACAACTTACCCATTGCAGCTCCCCTGAAAAAACACTTAAACTCTGCCATTGCACCTCCCTTGATAGGGAATTTAAACACTTTTGGTATCTTCATGGGGTCGGCAAAAACGCTGAATCCCACACAACAGACAAAACCATGTGAAAAGGTGGCAAAAGCATCAACTAGTAAACAAAATCTGAGTAAGAGGAAACCAAATGTGAGCCAAAGCTGACTGAAAACAAAATAGTTTGTTAGGAATCTCTACTCTGCAAAAGCTTGGTCTCTTCTCGTTGTCCACAAAATGCTCAGCTGGGCGGCACCGGGAAAGTGACATCAGCTGAATCAATGTCAAATGCTACTGTGAACTCCAACTGTGGCGGAAAAAAGTTATCCAAACAAAAGACGAAGGCTTGAGTCCGACTCGGGTTCAGAAAGAAACGCCCTAAGTGTCACCGATTTATGTGACCTAGCTACATACTCAGTTGAATCGGATGAACTGATGTCGCCTGCCCAAGATTCCGAAATCTTACGTCATGTTGTGAAGGACATTCAACCACCCGTTAAAAAAATCCAGCAAGCCACGAAAGCAAAAGACAGACTCCCAGCAAAACATCCGATTTCAAGCCTCTCTTATGGTAAAGTAGTAAGTCATAAACAGAAAATGGATGCAGCTATTGATCAAGAAACAAGAAAGACCTCAACAAAGTTAAATCCTAAGATGACAGCGGCACAATGGCGTAAACCAAATCAAAAGTAGTACCAACTCCGCTGTCGACAAAAAACAACAAGCACTGGAAGATCAGGCTCGAGAACATTTTTTCTGACGAGAATGAGGTGAATTTAAATCGCAGAAATGTGATGTGTCTTCTGCAAATTTTCCCTCATTAAGAACGATAACATCTAATGATATAGCAATCGTCGAATACATCACTGAAGACTCACTAGATAAGGTCTACTTACACATCAATTCCCAAGCTGTTGAAAATACACTAATTACAGCAAAAGAAGAATTGCTGTCGTATGGCTTCGATTTGACACTAGAAGCCAAACCAACTAAAGAATCATTTGAGAAAGGAGTGTCTGAAGACCGTGAGCCTACACATGACCAAAGACGAGAAGCTCTCAGGAAACCATTTAATATAAATAAGGGAACAGACCGTGAAAGGAATACACAACTTTCGGTCCAAAATGTCCCCTCAAACTCTGCCTTACAAAACAAATCACACAGAGCTTAACTATCGCAAATTAGTAGAGACAATGTAAATGTGCTAATATCATGGAACACCAGAGGCTTTCGACATTTGTTTCAGAACTTTGAAGTATCTTTGAGAAATAAATTTGCTGTATGTCTCCAGGAGACGCTGTATGTCTCCAGGAGACGTGGTTGCGGGAGGTGCCATTGAGGGACGGATACTCCATGATTCTGAATCCAGAAAAATCAGTTTGGTCGTCCTTATTCTGGGCTGTTGACCATGATAAACAACGCAAACGGCTGGGAGATCTTGCAGTCCTTTTCCCCAAAACTTTTTGTTCAGGGAACAATTCTGCAGAACAAAAATGGTTCCGGTGCAAAACCCAAACATCTGCTTTTATGCAACACATATTGGAATACAGCTATGATCTCTTCTTGTCGTTTCATACAGTATTAACAAAATAAACTGATGACAGTATGGAAATCTACATAGATCTAAATGTGATCCTGTGAGGCGATTTAAATTTCTCTTGGTTTGATGATCGTAAGATTGTTACAAAGCCCAAGCATCAAACTAAAGTCACATGTAGAGGATATCAATTCCAATCAGCAATGACTGCCAGAAATTGTCAGATGCTGAACGGTCAAATAAAAGAAGACATTCCTCCCAATTATACGTGGCACCGGGATGGTTGCAAAAAAACAATTGATTACATCTGGGCCTCTAACACGATGTGTAATGTGATTGAATATCTGAAGATCTTGGATTCAACGCTCAGCGACAACAACCCGCTGGAATTAACTTGGACAGCGCTACCCAAAACAGCAGTGGTAAAATTCACCAAGCCTTTGGAAATAAATCAAAGAGGTAACAGACTCAAAATAAATAGTCGACAAATTATGATCTTAACTGAAAATATGTCTTTAGAAGCAGTATCCGTGAAAGATAAACTAAACTATACTTCACTGCTGTCACAATTTCAAATCAAGTTCAACCATTTGAACAGCAGCACCTACACAAAGAAATATGAATTTAGTGCATTGGTATCTCAACAAAAAAAACAATTACAACAAGATCTTCGAAAATTGAAGAAAGGATCTGATCCTAACAAGCCTGCGCTAATAAAACATTGCAAGATGAAATACCGTAATTGGCTGAAATGCTTTGCAACTATGAGAGACCAAGAGCGTGGTGAGTGAATTCTAAAGTTGATCATTTGTCATCAGACAAAAGAATTATGGAACATCATAAACAACAAGGCTGTATTCTAGAACGCAAAGATTCATCACGGTATATCGAAAGCAAGCCGGCAACAACACTTTGCGATGGTCTTCGGATCCAATGAAAGCAAAAAGATCGATGAAACCCCTCCCCCCCCCACCAATCTACTCACTCTTGGGACATACTTGAATCAAGAGAGGATATTATAACAGCAATTAAACATCTAAAAAACTCTCGAGCTGCTGGTCCTGATGGCCTCACAAATGAGATGCTAAAAGCAAATAATGAGCATTGGGCAGCATTCATTGAACATTTGTTTCGAGTGATAGCTACCACTAAGCTGCTCCCACAATCTTGGAACTCTCCCATTATAGTTCCCATATTCAAGAAGGGCAGTCGAGACGATCTGGCAAACTATCGTCCCATTGCCCTTCTGGATATTGTGGGTAAGATATTTGCAACTTTTCTACAGCAGAAGCTCTCAAAGTGGGCATCAGTCTCGGGTCACTTCGATATACGCCAGACCGGATTCACCAAGGGTGTTGGCACAGAATTGAATCTGACAATACTTAACATGCTGAAATTGGAAGCCCTTAAGCAAGGTAAAAACCGTTTTATCGCATTCATAGACATGAAACAAGCGTTTGATTCACTCAATCAACACAAATTGTGGGCAAAACTGAAGAAATGGTCTTGTCCGTCAGGACTCCTGCAACCAATAATGGCTTTACATAAAGAATCTTCCATCAGAGTGTGAATAAATGAAGCTGGCGATCTTACTGAGGAGATAATGACTAACAAAGGAGTCAAACAGGGGTGGCCTCTGGCTGCCCTGCTCATCAAACTCTTCATATCAGATGTCTCTGAAGCGTTTCCACATGTGCGCTGTTTTCCACCTAAATTAAATGGTCAGATCATCAGTTGGACCATCTATGCTGATGATTTCGTTCTAATAGATTCAACACCAATTGGTCTTCAAAGACTTTTATTGGCTCTAGAAAGATATCTAAATGACAACGCCCTAGAAATTAATGCAGAAAAGACTAAGATTATGGCAATTGGGAATTCATCAAAAAGAATAATCAAAAATTTCAGATGGAAACTTGCCGATGTGCAAATAAAACATGTTCCAGTGGTACGATATCTAGGCATCCAATTCAATTCCTCAATCAGAGAACACAAATGGATGGCAGAGCTAAAACAACGCATGGTGATATTCTCGCTTCAAGGGGCAAAGCTACACGCCAAATACGGGGAATTCACACTGAAACCCGTGATAACTTTCTATACTCAAAAAGTGATTCCATCAATCACATTTGGCGCCGACGCTGGCTGGAATTTAAGTCACATATTGTGGTTGTCTCTTGAAGGAATATTTTGGAGATGCATTCTCAAACTGCCCATGAGTGTCTCAATGATCTCCATAAGACACGAGTTGGGAATTGAATCCATTACAATATAGTTGTTTGGAAATCGTTGTCTGTGCTACGGAAAATGTTGCTAGAAGATCAGGCCCCCGCATACAAAATCCTATCATCAGTCCTATCAAACCAATATCATGGTATCCTGCTGGAATGGATAACCAGATTAAAACTGATATTTGATTATGCAGACATTAAATGGGAAACACTTTTAGCAATGCCACAAATTGCCAACAAAAAAAACAGAGAATGGAACTGGATCCAAAATGTGGAACAAAGAAATCTCCTGAAATCTTCAATTGATCTGGGACTGGCAGCAAAGAGCTTGGATCGACTACCTAAATATCTGCAAACATTTCCATCAAGAAAATATCGAAATCAATTTCTAAGATTTCGGTTAAATGCATATTGAACAAAGGAGATCCTATGGTGTAGACGTGACACAAATGTTACCAATAATCTATGCAGGTTCTGTGAACAGTCAATAGAATCATTGAAACATCTGATTACGGAATGTCAACATCTAACGCAGTCAAGATCTTGTTATCTTGGGAATTTTGCTCCTGCAGACGGTGATACTGTTAAATGGTGGTACTGGGTACTATCTAGTAACAATGTACCACTTACATTAGCAGTGTGTGATTTTCTAGAGAACTTCTTGAAGGATGAAACCTCACTCCACCAAATGTCACTAATGTATGAAAATCAACACTTTTGATACCAAACAAATTGGCTTGTTGTGAGTAGCTGTATAGAGTGATAAATGAGAATCTTTGATTGTAATTGAAGTTTGAATACAAACTAATAGTTACATATAATTTTTTCTTTTTTTTAAAAAAGATGCCGCACAACGTGGGAATCCCAAAAGAGAACTAAATTGTTGCGTGATGCAGCGGTGATGTGGGCTGCCTAGAAAAGATCAGAACACTGTGGGGCCACAGCAGTGAAGTTGGGTGAGTCCCCACAGAAGCAGGGGCCACCCAAGAACAATTTATAAGAGCCTGTGCAATGAGCTTGGTTGGACACAAGTGGTGTCCAGGGCTACTGAGAAGAATGAAGCTGTCGGGGCCAGGCCACATTTGCCATCAGCGACAGAGACTTTCCCAGCTTCCAGCCAAGGACAGATCCAACAAAGTGCTGTGAAAGAGGTGGCTGACTGCAGCAGTCTCCCCTGTGTACAAAGACATGTTTAATGTTGTACGTCATGGTTGGTATTTTTCTATATTTATGCATCTATGTTTAAGTGTAGAGTAAATGTTATGCGGGGGATATTATGGGAAATGTTAAGTAGGGTTAAATGTTAAGTAGGTTTAAAGGGGGGGCCATTGAGGGAGTAAAGAATCTGGTGAGAGGTAGTTAAAATAAGGTGGCTACCTGCCCAAGGCCGTCTACGGGGTGGGACTACCCACAGAGGCAAACTTATGGCCTCATGCATCATTGGGCAGTACCAGGGAATAGGTAGGAGGCCTGTTGCTTGAGGGTCACAGTATGCGTCTCTCTGTAACCCTTTCAAGGAAGGGCAGGCTGATGGAGCAGATCCTTTCTTAAAGGAAGGAACCCACGCCAGGGAAATTTTAGAAACGGAATATTTAATATGAGCTTATGTCTTTTTATTTTATAAATAAAGAAATAAAGAGGGTCCCCCCCATTAGGATCCCTATAAAATCCACCTTGGTGTATTTTCCATCCCTATCCAGCTGGACTAGGGGCGGGGATGGTGGTTCCCTTGGGGACTGTCCCTGGCCAAGATTTGGGCCAGAATTCAGGGGCTACAGAGGGGGTATACCAAAGAGTTAGAAGTAGGGTTTGTGGTTAGCAGAAGTAGCTGGAATGGGTAAGGGGAGTAGAGAAAGGGGGAAGTCTTGGAAAGTGAGATTAGCTTTGAATAGAGCGATCAGTGACTGGCAGGATTTTAAAGAGTAGGGTCACCAAGTCCTTTCTGAAGTGTAGAACTGAGGGTTCAAGTCTTATCAGCGTTGGTAACTTGCTCGCGATAAAGGGTGCATAACAGAACAAGCATTGGCAATCTGAACAGTTTTGGATTTTCTGTACGCATGGGAAAGGCATTGGTAGGCACTGCCAGAGTGGTATTCATTGGCCATTGATGTTAGCAGCTGAAAAATGGGGCGCGTACCTGTGCATATAATAGCAGTGCCTGGCAAATGCCTAATAATTATACATAAACCCAAGCTTTTGGCTTTGCCAATGCTTGTTTTTAATAGGACTTCAGTGAAGGACACTCAGTGATTCCTAATAAGGTTGTTCAAACTGGACCTGGCTGACATTTTTATTACACCAGTAGTGGTTTACAGTGCCAACTAAGTCATTAACTGTGAAGACAGCGTTGAAAAAACACTGGCTTGAAGTTTAATGGTAATGATTGAAAAGATAGAAATAGCTCAAAGAGACCCCAGGAGGATGGATATCGTGCAGGGAGGGGCAGGAGGAGGGTGGGAAAGGCCATAGGGATAAGCATGGTCATGGGGCAGTCACTGGATGGTCAAATAACCAAAGAACTACAAGCTTTGTGTCCGTCCTCGTATGTCATTTCTCCCTAGCTATACTCTATAATGCAATAGTTTCAGCTTATAGGTGGCCCTTTAGCACCGCCTTATAGCAAAAACTAAAAAGGCCTGTTGCCTAGTCATTTCCCCTTTTGAAGTTCTTTGTTATTCTAGCAATGTTGTGGCTTAGGGTGGCGAGCTATCATCCGGAGATGGAAAGAAATCCTTTTGTGTTTTTAGTTTGGGCTATAGGTGTCGTTTGCGACACCTATAAGCCTAAACTATTGCAATAGAGTACAGATAGGGAGGAACGACAGATGAGGAGGGACACAGTCTATAGTTATTTGGTTATGAGCCCACCCTTTGACTGGCCATGGCCATGGTAATCCCTGTGGCCATTCCCATCCATTCCACCCAAACCTACTTCTCATAGGAACTCTTCAAGCTCGCTTTAATCAAACCTTAACATCAGACTTTGCACTCGAAATGCCAGCCAGGATTTTTTCAAAGCAGTCTTCTGAGAGTTTTTTTTTTAAACAAATTTTATTATTTCCAATTTAATCAACACACACACACAAAAAACACAGTGCACAAATATAGTTCCCCAACATTCCCTCCTCCCCAACTTCCCTCACTCGCCTTGGAGCCTAGCAATTCTACAGCCTTCCCTTCATAACTCATGTGCTTTCCACACTTTCCGAGGAGCTGACCTCTTCGGGTTCCTCTTGCATGGACCCCGACAATGAGGCGACCTAATGTAGCCAGGCTGTAAGTGTGCTTGCTTACTCTCCCCTCCCTTTGACCACCGCTTCCCTCCATAACACTGTTTCTGCATCCACCCACTTCAGGAGATCCCGCCACCAGGCCTCTGCATTCAGTCTATTGCTTGCCTTCCAGCTCATTGCTATCCTCTGTATAGCTAGAACATACGCCAGGTCTTCAAGTTTGCTCACATGTTTGAGTTTGCACGGTCTCGGGAACCCACCCACCATGCACGCCCACAGAGAGTCCACCCCCAAGTTTATCCCTTTATCTACTAAGAGGCGTGCTACCTCTTTCCAATTTCTCGCTATTTCAGGGCATGCCCAAAACATGCATCAACCTCACCACATTTCTGGCATGCCTTTTTTCTGGCGTTCGCAAATTTGGCAACCTTCTTAGGGGTCATATATGCCATATGGGTAACATATAACAATCTGTTGTAGTCTCACATTTCTTGACACTTTCTTATGGTATCCTTGCCTTCTGACCCATAGCCCGTCTCCTATCATTTCCCTGCCATCTTCCTCCCAGTCTCGTCTCATCTGGACCACCTCCTTCCCCAATTTAGACATCATTAGTTCATAGATTCGGGAGACCTCATGGCCTCCGTCAGACACAGTCTTCTATGGCGGCATCCGGTTGCCGGGTCAGCTCCGTCTCTGACCATGTCTTCTTTACCATTTTTACCAGCCTAGCGTGTAATGTATTGTCCACATGTAGACCCGTGTCCTCTCTGAGTGTATCGAATTCTATCTGCTCCCCTTCTCGCCATACATCGCCAATGGTTGTTACCCCTACTGGTTCCCAGTTTTCTCTAATAGTCCTCCTCAATTGCTCATCTGCCCCCTTTTGTGCCACTAGTGGTATCTGTGGGGAGCACAGAAGTGGGCTCCCCATCACTTGGCAGGCTCCATGCCACATCTTCCTCCCCAGGTCGACTAGTGCGGACCCTCTTCCCTTCGGAGGTTCTGTCAACCACATCCATTCATTCAAGAAATACAGTGTACACTCCGCCCTCAACAATTTAGACTCTGGTGTGAGGTCCTCAGATAACAATCTTGCAAAATATTGCAGCTCAAAATTCGGCAGTCTAATCCCTCCTTGCTCGAACAGGTTTTGCAATTTCCAGAATGCTATTCTATTCCTGGAATTGTGCCAAATGAACACCCTGCATATACTCTGTACCCTGGTGAAGAACTGCTTAGGTATCATGTACGGAACATTCGCAAAATAGTGCAGTAGCCTGGGTAGTACCATCATCTTCAGTAATGCTGCTCTGCCCATCATAGTAAAAGGTAACCTGGCCCAGAATACCATGCTATGTTCCATTTTCCCCACCGCCTTCTCCGTTTGTATTCATCCTAAACTTTGTGAATATATGTCTGCTCCCAGGTACCTGAAAGTGTCAGTTGTCCATTCTATCAGTTACACTGGTAGCTCATGTCGTGGTATCCCTACAGATGTGCCTAGGGGGAATATGGTAGACTTTTTAAGGTTAATTGTTATGCCACAGAGTATCACGTATCGTTCCATTACCTCTAAAATGTATTGTAGGTTTTCTTCAGGATATTTCAAGTATAGCAACATGTCATCTGCGTATAGTGATATCAGATGCTATCCCCCTTTCGTGCCGATTCCCACCTCGCCATATTGCTGCCTTAAATATATCGACAAAGGTTCCATGGCCAAGATAGCGAGCATCAGGGACCAAGGGCACCCATGCCTGGTGCCTCTGCCCAGGGTCCATCGTTCCGAAGTGATCGGTCCTGTTCGGACTCGAGCCACCGGCTCACTGTGCAGCAGCTGAGCCCACTTCAGGTACTGTGGTCCCATCCCATATTCCTTCAGAACTGCCATCAGCCTTCAGAACTGCCATCAGCCACGGCCATTTGACCAAGTCGAAGGCTTTTACTGCATCTAGCGAGACTATCGCTACTTCTTGGGAGCTCCCCTCTGTCCGATTTATGGCATGATGAAGCCTCCTGAGATTGTCAGAGATACACCTGCGCGGGACATACCAGGTTTGATCAGGATGTATAAGTTTACTTATCATTGGCCTCAATCTGTTCACCATCACTGCTGGGATTATCTTGCTATACTGGTTGAACATCGATAGCGGTCTGTAAAATCTGCAGTCTGTTAAGAAGGATTTCTGAACTCTGTCCATGAGGGGCAGAGGTTCAGAAGGCCAACCTAGTTTCTTGGAACAGGGTAACCTCTGGACAAGCCAGACCAATCAGGGTAGCTATGGCAGGCGGTCAAGACTAAGTATCAGGAGGGGTGAGGGTGACTGAAGGACCTCAATGAGCACACAGAGCAAGGACACTTACAAATTACTCCAGACAGGTGTTATATCAAAAATATAGACACATTTATTACAAGGCCTTTGTCACATAGATCATAGCAAAGAATCACAGTAACACTAGGTAAACCAATACATCACACTCAATACAACATATATACCAGACCAGGGGGGTCTAAAGGGAGGAATGCACAAAATATGTGGACAACCTAGAGGGGAAGGAAACAGGCAGTGCAGTTAGTCTTCAGGCCCAATTCAACATCAGTTATTCACCTAACTGAGAGGCAGTCCAAGCCCTAAGAAGAGGGGAGCCTTGTGCTCAATAGTGCATGTAATGCAAACGCATGCGGTTGTTCCAATGGGCAAAACAGGGTCTCTTCAGGGGTCTCTAGCAGCTCGGCAAGGTGGATAAGGTGATGAAGAATAGGTTCCCACTATTCAAGAAGGACCTCCACTTGAAAGCAGAGGCAGTTTGAGAGTTCGGGATGGATTCCCTATTTCGCAATAGCAGTGGACAGGAGAGGGGCCCCCAGGGGCCACTTGTGCGTAAAGATGGGCTCTGGTGCTAGGGGCCACCGGTTGGGGTAAAGATTACTCACCGGTCCCAGAGGCCAGGAGAGCCAAACTTCGGCAGGTTAGTCCAATTCGGTTGCAGGTTCGAATGCAGCAAAAAGGACGTCTCGGCACCTTTTAGTTCCTGAGATTCAGCGAGGATTCCTAAACGGGACACTGGCGATTTATCTGCTCCGGGTGGATGAATCGCCCCAGTTTCACTGCAGCAGGCTTCAGGGGCAAGAGAGTCACAAATGCAGCAACTTGCAAAGGACGTTGACGCAGCAGGGCAACACGGTAACCATGTTTACTCCGGTCCGAGCGCACTCGTCTTACTTCAGAGCTGGGAATGTACGAAATTCGGTGTGAGGGTGCCATGGACACAGAGCTAGCAGTATACCAAGTTTCGAGGGCCTCCTCGAAACGACGGCAGAGGCAGAGCAAAGGTCCTGTGTAAGTTGGTCAGCCCACTGGTTGGCCCAGGGACACTTCCGAGAAAGCTTACTTGCAAGTTTTGCTGAAGGTGCAGAGAATAGTTGGTCCCACTATTCCAATGGGTCGAAGCGTCTTCGCAGACCTTCTAGGACGACCAGCTGCAGAGGGGTCCCACGGGACAACAGCGGGCTCAGGGTGCCAAATCTTCCAGCGGGTCACCAGCGGTTCCTCGACTCAGCTTCGTAGTTGCAGGATACTTGGATCCTATCCTTTGTTCAGTGAGAACTCAGGAGATCGACCTAGTAGTGGTGTGTCCAGCCTCCTCTTATCAAAAGTTCCCTTCGCGCCAAAATGGAGAGGACCCAATGGGAGATCTGCTCACAAACGCACACTCCATACGTGGACCAATCACAGACCACAGCGGTCTCAGGCATTCAGGACACTCCAGACTCTCTGGCACTCAGGATGTGTATTGGGACTAGACATCCTAGCCCACATCCTGGAGGTGCACATCATACAAGGCATGCAGAAGCCTACAAACGCTTTGGGATTCGCAGGAAAATGCATGACCAAATAAGGACTGGCCCGGGTCGACTCGACCTGGGGAAGGTGAAGGGGCAAGATGGCCAGAGAACAGGACAAAGAACCTCGTGGCATGGCCATTTTAGAGCCAGGCCATCTATTCGTGCCAAACGCGGTTAACACAGTTAACATGGCAGGAAAGGTGGGGCTTCTAACTTCTCCCTATCCGCTTCCCCGAGCTTAGGCAAATTGAACTCAGCCAGTGCATCCAATATGTCAATTTCCTCCTCCCCTATATTGTTTGCGTATAACTTCTGATAATATGATATGATAGTTCATTTATATAGCACCTATACACAATGTGTTTCAAAGCGCTTCTAGGAAAGGGAGGGAACAAGGGAAAATACAATTACATTCTTACAGGCCATGAACAGTAAGGATGTGAAATTAACTATTGTACCCGGCCTGACAATATTTCAGATAGTGCAAGAGCTAAGATATGGATAAGGAAGGGAGTGGGAAGAGTGGGAAGGAAATGGAAACAGACAGGCGACTACCGTACTAGGCCTGACGACATTTCTGGTAGACCCGGAGAAAAACAAAAGGTGAGGGAGAGCGGTGCAGAAAGGTAGGGAAGGAACAAAACATGCGACTATCATACTAGGCCTGACGACATTTCAGATAGTGCTGGAGGGTGGTGGGGAGGAAAAAACCAGTAAGGGGAGGGGAGAGGAGACAGACGAGGTTGCTATCATACTAGGTCCAAGGACAATTCTGATAGAGTAAGTGCATAGAAGAAAGTAAGGGGAGGAGATGGGAAAAAGGAGAAGGGAAAGGAGGAGAAAACAGAGTTAGCAGGTAAAAGAGTGGAGAAGCAAGAGGAGAGAGTGAATACAATTGCAGAAGTCAGTATTAACACATCATTTTGCAAGCAAGGATGCAAGATGAAGATGGAAACAGCATGAATTAGGGCCACCAGTACAAGATGCAAAGGAAGTTCAGCATGAGAGTTGAGAAAGGGTGACGCACTGTGAATGAATGAAGTCCATAAAAGTCAAATCCAGCATTGGCCACAAGACGGTGATGGTCAAACCAGAATGTATCAGGACAGACTCCTGCAGAAGTAGGCTTGAGGGGGGTGAGAGGGGAACAGGGTAGAAGAATCAAGCAAAACAGGCAACACCTGTGTGCGAGAATGGTGGGGGCACAAGGGAACATCACAGGGGACCAGAGGGGTGGGGATGGCCTGTGGGGACAGAGGGAGTAACACATGTTGGTGCATGCTTACCTGCTGTCTGAGCAGGGTGTCGGGCCCTGGGTCCTCCCGGTCAAAACAGGAATTGCCCTTTTCTTCATCTGCTCTTCGCTTCGGACGCCCGGGCGAGACACACCCTTGATCTAATAGTTAAGAGCAGGAAGGAAGAGGCAGGGCTAAGAAGGTGGGTGGTGCTTAGGCCAGGTGACCTAGATCCACTTGCACCTGCTCCCCATCTGCAAAGGAAAAGAGGCTGGAGGGCTCCTTAAGTAGGGAAAAAGAGCAGCAAGCAGGAAGGCACCAGGTGGGCGGGGCTTGCTAAGTGGTGAAAAAGAGCAGCAGGCAGGAAGGCACCAGGTGGGTGGTGCTTAGGCCGGTGACCTAGATCCACTTGCACCTGCTCCCCATCTGCCAACTTAATTTATAAAAGCATTCATTCACCCCTTCTTGAGTGTCCTCCATCACCCCATCATCCCTCTGCATTTCCCCGATTGCTGGTCTGGGGCTTCATTCTTACACAACCAGGCTAGCAACCTGCCCGGTTTGTCACCTTCTGCATGTTGCCTTTAAATATATTTCCTATAATTCAAGTTGCTCAATCTCTCTCAATGGCCTCTACATGGTCTCCCCCGAGGAGCCAGCACCCTCTTGCATTTTAGCCTCAGTCTCCTTTTCCGTGTCTTGCAATTCCCGTGCTATACCGTCCTTTCGATTTTGAAATTGCTTCCCCCCTCACCAAGACCTTGAATGCTTCCCACAGCGTGCCAGTTGACCTCACCCTCCCTGTATTGTGTTCAAAGTATTCCTTAATTACCCTTCTCAGGTCCTCTCTAAATACTGTATCCCTCAATGCTTCGGCTTTAAGTTTCCATGTCGGGATTCTTGACCTTGGAGGCGAGATCTGTCATGTTACAATCAGCGGCACGTGGTCTGAGAGGCCTGCTGCCTTGTACTCTGCACCTCTCATACCTCCTATTAATGCACTGGCTGCAAATATATAGTCCAATCGGGTGTGTAAGTTGTGTGGGGCGGAGTAGTGTGAATACTCCGTGTTGTGGGTGAAGCATCCTCCACACATCAACCAAACGGAAATAATTTAAAAGTGACCCAAGGGCCTTCGCGAATGGGGTGGGCTTGGCAACTTTCTTATCCGATCTATCAAGCTTGGGGTCCAATATACAATTAAAATCCCCCCTCCAAGTATAACTGCTCCTTCCGTATATGGGCTGATCTTCGTATACAGGTTCCTGAAATATGTTGCGGTATCATTATTCAGGGTATACATGTTGATAATGTTCACTTCTTTATTCCCCACCAACCTTTTTAGTAATACAATTCTGCCATCTTTCTCTGCCTCTTGTTTTAACAGTTTGAACGGGACATGTGGTGCTATCCACATAATGACCCCTCTGGCATACATGGAATATGTTGCACCTATTGTGGTCCCTTTCCATTTCCTCTTCACCACTTCCAGTTTATCCCTGGTCAGATGGGTTTCTTGTAACAATGCAATGTCTATTTTCTGTCTCTTCAAGTACATCATGGCCTTATTCCGTTTTATATCGCTGTTTAGCCCTCTCACATTCCAGGACACCATCTTCAAGTCCACCATATAAGCTGTTCCCTACTACCCTGAACTGGCTTATGATTGCAGACTCCTCCCCTCCCACAACCTCCCCTTCTAACTCCCCAAACTCCCGCTCCCATCCCCATAACATCCCCAACACCCTTCCCCTCCCCCCTCTGAAACTTCCCAACATCCCCCCTCTCCCTGCCACTCCACACATCCCCAACTGCTGCCCGGCTCCATCCCTGGATCTCAGGCTACCCTGCATCTAGTCCTAGCCAGGTCTCACCGGTACTTGGAACACCGCAGGGAGAACCCCTCTACTGGGATCCCAACTAAACTAACTACGGGGGGGTAAAACCACACTTCCTCTATGACTCCTGCATAACTGCCTCAATATAATACACACAAGCTATATTATGGAATTATTACTTATCTCGTTGATATTCCCACTCAGAGGCCCCTAGATAGACAGATCGATATATTATTTTGGAAACTGATCACAAGTCAGTCAAGTGAGCAGCACTCTACATGGTCGGAACTAAAGACATCAGGATCCATCTTATTTTCAAAAAACACACTTTATTATATGTTCCTTACGAACGTTCCATCACAGCCATAGCAATAAAAGTAAAACCATTGAATTAATGGGATGCTCCCATTTAGTGTCAAAAGTTTCCTGGCGCTGACACGTTTCACTGCCTCCTCGCCGCTTGATCACAACCACTTATCCCTAACACCCGTGCACATTTTAAACAAGAAATCCAGTATTCAGGGCAGGGGGTTGTTCTAGAGAAAGGACTAACAGCATAACAAATCTCTATGGTTTTCATGGCGGCCATGTTTACCTAGTGAACATGTAATCCGATTTGCCTAAAAAGTGTAAAGACAGATTGCAGGTACTATTGTTCTTGAAAACCTTAAAACATAAAGCGGATACCTATACCATTGAACTAATGTTACATTTAAACTCAACAGCTGTTTAAAGTGCATAGTGCTTCTTGGACACAATGGTTTCTGTTTGAACAATTTAAATGTGCAAAATTGCTAGCAGCATTTTTGGATGTAAACAGAAATTGCTATAAAGTGCATAGTGTTTCCCCTTTAACGACATAGTCCTGCCTCGGCAGCATAAATGCTGAGATGTATTTAGCTTCAAATTAACAGGTAGATCATTCTTAAAACAATTTGATTGTTAACATGCATTCATCTAAAAACAACAGTCAGATGCTAATATGCTCAGTGCTCCTCTTTTTACCGACATTGTCCTACAACAGCACAATATTAAGGTGCATAGTGCAAACCTTCATTCTTCTGCTTTAGTAGTATTCATGATTACTTATTTATTCCCAATTCTGCAGTTCTCTCTTACCATCTACCAATTCCTGCCCAAATTCCTGTCCCAATGCCAGAAACTTCTAACACATTACCATATTTCTTGGAAAATAAAGTGATAAAGAAAAAGATAAAATAGAAAACTAGAGTGAAAAGAAAAAATAAGGAAATCCATATAAATCACCACAGATATCCTACATTAATCACAGATAAAATCCGTGTCCACTGTTGGACACAATCAAGTCCGGATCATTTATAGTATTTTTCAAATTTTCCAACTGGGCTGCCATTTAATTGTGGACTAGGTAGGTTTGAGAGATGTATACACTTCATGCTTATAGGAGTGACTCATTTTATGTTCCTAAGAAGGTATAAAGTTCCTCGTCAATATTTTGGTCGCTTGCTTTCAAAGTCCAGAATACAACAGGTCTCTTTTTGCCTAAGCATAAGCTCACGGTTGCCACTTCGAGGCCCAATATCCACTGCACAAATGCCAATAAAGCTGAAGCTTTCCATGTTTCCTTGATGGCAATCACTAAAATGTTTGTCCATGGGATAGTTGGGGTCTTTGGGTAAAATGGCTCTGACATGTTGTTGGATTCTTATCTTTAATTTGCACTTAGTGCTTCCAATGTACCACTTCTGACAACCACATATTAGGGCAGACACAACAAATTCTGTGTCACGTGATTCTTTTCAGGAACTCCACAGTCTTGTCTGTTACTGGGTGATTAAATGACAAACAGTTTTGGGAATATTTGCAAACAGTGCACTTTGTGCATTTGCTAAACCCCGTCCCCTGATTCGTCAGCCAACTTCTCATGTTCTTTTCTTCTGTTTTAGTCATGAAGCTTTCCACTAATGTATCTTTCAAGGAATAATTTCTTCTAAAAGTTATATTTCGTCTTTTATTCAGGTTGCATACGAGATCTCTGTCTGCCAGTAGGATTTTCCAATGTTTTTGCAGTAAATGCCTGATCATAATTGCCTGATTATCAAACGTTAAAATTTATCGTGTGGTGTCCTTATTATTTGTGTTTGGATTTAGTTCTTTCCGAGATCCTGTCAGTAGGCCTTGTCTATTTTGTAATCTAGCCTTCAAAAATGCTCTTTCGATTACCTTTTTTGGATACGCTTGAATCCTAAACCGTTGTGCTGTGATCTTGCTTTCTAAATCGTATGCATTCAATGTAGTGCTGTTACGTCGTATCCTGATAAATTCACCATATGGGTCACTTCATTTTAAGTTCTTTGGGTGTCCACTCGTCGCATGTAGTGGAGTGTTGGATCCTGTTTTTCTATGTAGTTCACATGTCACGTTTTGATCCACCACCCCCTTAGGTTCACATCTGAAAATGTTAAGAATGATTTACTGTGTGTCTCTGTAAATCTTAGATTGTGGGTGTTCAAATTCATCTGTCCAACAAAATTGAGCCAGCCCTTCTCAGTACCTTTCCAAATAATAAATAAATTGTCAATGTATTTAAGCCACAGGACCACATTGTCCGTATTGTTGTGATGGCGGGACAGTGGGGCATCGAAAACGATGGCTGGGGGTCCCCTTACCTACAGCTGTGAAAACCTGCCTTTATATGTTCATTATAAAAAGGCATTGATCTGGTGTAGTCTTAGGATTTAAAATGCAGACGGGCAGTTGAAAAATGGCAAACACGTATATGGAGCAGTGAGGTTTTATTTTGTAATCCCAATAACACATATCTGATTACAAAATACATGTATCTTAAGAAATGGGAAGAGTGACTCAGTGCAACTTAGGTAAAGGACTGCCGTTGGGAGAGGCTGCTGCGGGATGCATAGACTATACTAGGAGAATACGTTTCCTAAGGCAAATTGAATGAGTGATTTCCCTGTATTTAGCTTTAAGGTCGGATAGCTGGATGAGTTCCACTAACTTTATGGATTTCCCAGCATATTAGATAGCCCATTACAAAGAGCTAAAAGAAGGGCGAGACATGTCTGATTATTGAACAGTTTTTGGAAAGGTCTGTCTTTGGCCAACAGTTTACAATTAAAGTGCACTAGCCTCCAATTTGTGAGGACTAATGTTTCTTTAGAGCATAGGTGCATATCTTCCACTCCACCCTGTGACCTCATCCTGTGGCAAACACTAGATGTTGTAATAGAGAGGATGGTAAAACTACAGATTAGCACAGGACACGTTTACTGGCATCTGCATAGCAAAATTAAGAAAGGCAGCCAGCAGAGAAGCTTTACCCCCTAAATAACCACTTTAGAAAAGCTATTAAGCTTAGTTAAATTCGACGGGGGGGCACAAAGAGTAGAGTCCCATTCTAACTGAGTAGCTTGAAAGGACCAGACACCAGGCCTGGTTCTGAATCACCTGGTTATCCAATTTTATAATCTTAGACTCCGATTTACAGAGTCTGGCCATTCACGATGCACAGATCCAGAATCCCTAGGCTTCTGCAGGGTCACAGTCTTGCCCCATTATCACCAAGTGAGTAACCTGACTTGGCTGGTTACTTGGTGACTGCGCATAACTGGTTTCTGGAAGCATGGCTAGTTTTTGGAGTACAGTAGTGGCTGTTGCTGGTGCAGTGTAGTCTCTATGAAGGGCCGAGCAGACCCCTTCCATAAAGCCTTCCCTTACCCCCTTTACCATTCTCTGCACTGAGCAACAAGATGCATGCCGCTGGGGACATATAGCACACAGACTGCTTGTTAGAGATTTTAGTCAGGTGAAATGTGTGCATATTGCATTTAATGCAGACTGCAGTTTGACATGCGCACCACAATTCCCCTGCAGGAACCTTCCTCATTTCACTTAGGTTTTGGCTTTCTTTCAGTGGCACAGTGCTTTTTCTGCAAATGTACAGGTAGAGAGTAGGGGTTGTCTATTTAGGGGAGGTAGACTGTATATAAGAAGCTATTGAAGTGGAACATCCAATCAGCTGGACTGTTGCATCTTTCTATTGCCTATCATTGTGAGCATGACAAATACTCCATTTTGATGCTACTGTGGTCTACAGTTTCCCTAATGCTGCGAGAAACTGTTACTAAATCACATGTTTATGTATAGCGCCTCATGCTTGAACCTTCTCACTTCTAAGCAGGGCTCAAGTCGAGGGTACACGCGGGGGGACGGAGTCCACCCACTTTATTTAGAGGGTGGACCCAGTCCACCCACCTAAAATGAGAAACATTGATTGACCTCTTTGAATTCATGAATTAAAGAGGACCTGGGGATCAAACTGCAGTCGTGCGGTTGGGGGCGGGAGACTTCACCACTGCACTATATAACCTGATGAAAAATAACAACCAACTAAAGGTGAAAAGTCGCATTTCAGTACTGCATGTTCCAAGGAAAATATTTGTATTGGTTCTTGGAGTTTAAAACATGCACACCTTTTAATGTTTTCAAAAACACTATTAGAGGAAAATATCCTCTCTTGGTTTTGTGTGTGTGTGTTGATTTTATGAAAGGCAAATTCCATTCGTCCTGTGCAATTTGGGTGATTATGCAAAGCCAATTTAATGAAATGTACATATTTCACCTTGATCTGCTAATTTCTGGCGACATCGCATCCAATTGCGTTTGTTGAGGAGTTCCCCCCACTTTAATTTTTAGGTCTTGACCCCTGCTTCTAAGTGCTGTAACGACAGTGGAATTACTACCAAATGCAATGTTACTCATTTTATCTTCTTCAGACGGATGAAGGGCCGATTAGGTGCTGCCAAGACTTGAGCTTGGAAAGTGCAGGCAGGCACCCGTCACAGTTGAGCATTTAACTCACTGAGCTATCCTCTCCCGGACACTGTTCCGTCTAGTCTCTTTTCAATACAAATTATAACATTAATATGATCACATTTATATGACGTGTGCAATTACATATTTGTCCTGCTTCTAAGCACTCTAATAAAAAGTTAAATAATAGGTGCTATATTAAAGAGAAACGTAATCCCCAAAGTCAAAGCATTACCAAATGGTGATGCACATGTAAGGAGAAATGTCTTAATGTTGGCATCAATAATTCCATTCAAAGGCTAAGAATTATACCAGTCTTAAATCAGTTTTGTCAGAGCTGAATTAGGTGTGACAGCTGCGATTCTTACAAAACTTCAAGCATGCCCCTACAAAAATCATATCCCAAGCGGTTTCTTCGCTTCCATGAAATAATCTATTTAGTTTAGGCTATTACGTGGCACTTGAGGACAGATAGGGAGACATGCATATGAGGAGGGACACACTACTTGTAGGTGTTTGGTTATGGTACCACCCATTGACTGCCATGGCCCTGCTAATCCCTATGGCAATTCCCACACAGTACCTGCCCTTTTTCGCCCAAAACACCTCTGCATGGGAACTCTTTGTGCTCCCTTTAATGAAGCCTTATCAAACTTTGCACTTCAAAGCAGTCTCTGGGAGTTAATGACTTAATTGGGGCTGCAAATACGCTGCCAGTGTTATAAAATGTCATAACTAGGCCTGCCTTCAGCCACTCAATTTTTACGAACTATAGGTGTCCTTCATTAAAGTCCTGGCAAAGACAAACATTGGTAAAGCCAACAGTTTTGGCTTGTGTACAGGTATTAGAGATATGACATGCACAGCTATTAAATGCACCATTTTGGACCTTCTACCATCAATGGCAATACCACTATGGCAGTGACTGGAAAGTACCTTTCCCATGCCTACACAAAAGCCCAAACTGTTGCCATTGCCAATGCTGATTTTAACTGTACCCGGTGACAAACTGCAAAAATGCTTGTATTCATTTGAATGATCTTTCAGCGCCACCTGCTGGAATTTTGTTAAAGACCAATAATAGAGAAATGCACTCTTTTTTAGTCATTAAAATCACAAATGAGTTTGTATTAAAGTTTACTCCCACCCTGCAAATCCAAAATATCCATTCTTAGTACAGGAATGTAACCCCAAAACATACATTAACTTTAATGTTGGTAGAATACTGACAATTGCGGCGAAGATATGGGTCCCCTCATCAGGCTCAGTAAATTGCAACATTGCACGATAAATACTGTATTAATACGTGCAGCTTGAAAAGGTAGGCAGTTGGCAAAACAAGGCATTGGCAGAGGGCTCAAGGGCAGGTTCGGACTAAGCCAGAGGACCGTCCTGACAGGTTAGTCTGAGCCACCCACTTTATGGGCCAAGGTGGGAAACAATCTTAGCATATACATAGGTCTTAACATTCCCTTTTTTCACCCCAGACACTAATAAGCTTGTTGGAGAAAAAATTGAATTCTGGGCTGTCCTTTTTTAAGCTGCTCGGGACTATTTTTGTCCCAGGCTGGCCCAGTGAAAGAGCAGGGCTGCACTACAGGAAATAGCGTATATTTGATTTGTTTAGCTTCCAAAATGCTGCCCTACTTCAAGACACCGGCGCTTTCTGTGGAAAGTGCTGGAAGATTAAAAGACCCAGTATCTTTGCCTGACAGCATGTTAACTACAATTTATGAAGAAACCCACTTTTGAAACGGCTTTTAAGTAAATTGTTCTAAAATCAACATATTTACACCAGTTAGCCAGAAGAAACATCCACCGTCCCTGTATATGTGTGTTTCAGGACCTCACTATTATATTACTCGATCTAGGAGAAAGCAAATGGAATTTTCCGAAGGGGTCCTCGCTTTCTAATAAAAAATAGGCAATGGCAAAGTTAATGGACAATGAGTGGAATATCGCAAGTCGTTTCATGTCAGCTATGAGTGGATCTGCGTGAAGTGACCGCGGTTACATTTCTCCCGACGGAAATGTTTGCATGGGAAATGCACGAACACAAAATGTTCGTACATTTCCCATGCGAACATGCAGGGGCTTCCCCCGCAACCCCCGCTCACTATACTGTCTAGTATAGTGAGCGGGATGTTGCGGGGGAAACCCCCGCAGACCCCCTTTTTTTTCGTCCGTCCCCCCTGTTCTGTTGGGAGAGCTCAGGGGTGTCGCACTACAGTCCCACGCAGCCTTTTAAAAAAATGTTTTTTTCATACCGACCCCATCAAAACACCTAAACACATACCACGAAAAGCTTGGAGTTTTGGTAGTTAGAACTTTTCGTGGTGTGTGTTTTAGGTCTTTTGGTGGGGTCGGTAATTTTTTTCCAGACATTTCGTCCTATTCCGCTGTGAGTAGCTCATTCTAATCTAGTGGCACTTCCAATTCACTTCCAATATAGATATGTACTGGAAAAAAGTGCGAGAGCCCCTCTACTGTGAAAAAATGACAAAGAACCTGTTCCATGAGATGGTGGCCACTCGCAAGGCTCTACTACTCTGAGCCAAACCAAACGAATATCTCCCTTAACCAACTCAGGCCCCTTTTATCTTTTTTAGCAGTGACACCCCCGTTACCTTGACTAGATCGCTCTCCCCTGCATGAAGAATTATTGCCACTGGCACCTCCTGGTGCTCCCTCAAACCTGCTAGCAAAGGCGGCAGTTGCTCCCACCTAAGCCCACCTACCATCTCACTAAGGCAATGTTATAGATACATCCCCATTGGGTCCCGAGAATTCTTTTTGCCGCTTCTTTCCCTGCCCATTTCACCAAGTAGTTTCCACAGAACCAGATGTGCAGCAACTCACCACTCCTCCGTGCTACATCTGCAAAAGAAAAATGATATGAGTTTTCTCTCCACCAACTGCCTTAGCCCCACCCGCGCCCCAATCTCCATCCTCTTCTAACCAGCCCCATTCCCCAGCTCTCGGATGTACCCCTTGTATTTTCCCTATTCCTATCGCCCCAAACTCTTGAACTTCTCCTCAGAAAGTCCCATTGTACTACCTTCCGATGCCGCCCCATCTTAAAAGAATGAGTCCAAAACTCTTCAGCTCGCTCCCCAGCGCCAATAGAGCCCTCCTCATGACCCCTCGAACTTGAGCTGCTGTCACCCTCGACCCATTTTCATGCTGAAGGAATGGCCTACAACCTTCCTTCCTCACCAAACCCACTGTCTGGTCTACACTCGCCTAAGACACCCCGAAGTCTTCTGGCGCAATAAAATCATTCACTGGCATGCCCTCTGGTCATGACAAATGGTGAATTAGTTTGAATTCTCCTGCAGCCTTCTTAGGCATGATCCCAACTGGAACACCACCAAGTCTCCCGACAAATCCGTAAATGGCCCTACTACTCTCCCTGCTGCCCTTCCTTGTGCAGGTTCACTCTCACCACTTCCAAATTCTCCTGCGCAGACTTCAAATTTTCCACCCACTGCTGCATCTTTGGACCATGATAACCCAACTTAAAACCCTTGCAAAAACCTTTCCCCAAAATCTTGGCCCCTTCCCTATCCGGGTAAACGGAGCCACTCTTCCAGAACCGCAACTTTAACTGGAGTATAGGCCTTGCCCCACAAATCCTTACCCTGCTCCCCGCCCCCTCACTCTATCCCGCTTGAAAACATTGTGTAATCGGATGCCGTCCTGCACATCGGCTACTCTCGTGCCTAAATTTGCACACCATTCTCGTGCAGCTTTCTTTATTGAATGCTGAACATGCTGCTGATGTCTGACCCCTGCCTCCTCCCTCTGCCCCCTCAGAGCTGGCGCCCATGAAATGGTCGGTAAGGCACGGGTAAACCACTTGCCGTATGCAGCGTTGGTGCTGGATGCGTAGGCGCATTCCACTGTAGCCATAGGTCCATGTCAATCTCTCCCCAGACCGCTTGGCTGTCCTCACCCATCCTTGCCCTAAATTCTTCATCGTATCTCACCCATGTAAATCCTCCCAAAACTGGTAAATGCTTTCCTTATAACGTCCATGTATTTCAGTAACGCCACACACCTCTCTGGACATTTCTCACAATAAACACTTGCATTTATAATAAATGCTGATGTTCAATTGTCATCGGAACCCTTGGTCTTGTGGCCAACTCCTGCTCTTCCTCCTTGGACCCTTCTTTTGCTTTCACCTCCCTGTGCAGGAGTTTAAAAACATCCACAAACTTGCCTGCCCATATTTTTTCCTTTGTCGCCCCCATCAAATGCGCACCCAGCAGCTTTGTAGTACCCATACAAGGCATCTTCTTGTCCTTCACTGTACACTCCGCAATCCTGTCCTTGGGAACCTCAATCACACCCTGGGCCACAGGCTCTGCCACCTTGTCAGTTTGTACTTTCACAGTGTTACACTCACCTGGTATCCATGGGGACGCCACCCAGCCGTAGGGACTCTGGTATCCTTCTCTGCGGTTCCCAGGTGTGACCAGCGGGAAAGTTCTGACTGGAATACAGGTGGGCAATGTTCAAGACTGGGCAACTGGGGTAAGCAGCCCCCCACCACCCCGTATGCCTGCAGCCCCTCTGGACCTCTCCTCACCCTGTTGTTAATTCAGGTGTGCTCTCCGTCCTGCCATCTTGGCAGGGGCGCGTTGTCCTTTGTGGCGAATGCGATCTAGTTACTTCACTGATGCCGGCCTGCTTTGATGTGATGCATTGGCTGAATTGTGTCTCGCCGGTAAATGACGGCGTATAAAGAGTGCTATGATACGGTAAGTAGGCGCTATGCGCAGAGCTATGGTGCCTTGCCTTTGCTAACCTGTTGTCTTTTATTTCCCATAGATCGCGGTGCTCACCCAGTGTTTGAAATCCCGAGGCGATGCTGGTCGAGGGGCGACTTGCGAATTAAGCTTTTCGGCACAATTCGTTATGTTGTAAAAGTGTCTAATGTCTTGTTTCTTCCTTTTTTGCAGATCCGTCGGTCCGGTAGACGCGTTGATCCTAGGATGCTGTTCGCAGGAGCTGTGGGCAGCTAACGATGAAAAATTACAGGTAAGCTGCTCCTGCTAACAATGTCCTTTTGTCTCTTTACAGATGCTGTTCTTCCGAGGTTCGCGGGTACAGCTGAACACGATGAGCGTCACGTTGCAGGATTGCAAAGTAACGCGAAGCTTGTTATCCAAGTCGGGTGTGGTTTAAATAGCTTCAAGAAAGTAGTCCAGGTAAAGTAGTTCCTAGGCTACCACACCCAAAACACTATACCGCATAGCTTGGTTCTAAGGAGCCAAGCTATGTGGATGCCTCCATGGTGGCTGGCACTTGAAATAAAGTAGTTCCCTAAACACAAGTCTTTATTAAGTATGAGCCTTGCGCCAACGGCGCCAGGACTGGCCCCAAGAGGGCCTAGGCAAAGGAAGCCTAAGTTTGTTGGAGACCCGAGCCAAGACCCCGCCTGGCCCATGGGTTTGCCAGGGGGGGTTTCTGGATGTGGGGCGTGACACGCAGAGGAGTCACTCCTTCCACTGGCCCTCACCAAGGCCCCTGCGGTCAAAGTCTCCATCTCCCCACCTGTCCCCTGTGCACCCGGTTTCCTCCCTGCATGACCCCCACCTCGTACCCAGCCTGACCCATGCCGCCGACCATTCCCATTCCTGCTCACCTCTTTCTGCCCCACCGTCACCTAGCCGTGGCATCCTAGCCTCCACTCCGACACTCTTTCCTCACTGGGCTCCTGCTGCAGGGACAAAAAACATCAGCAGAGTCCACCAGCCAATTTCCTCGTCGCCCTCTTGCGTTCCTGCTCTCACCAACCCCAACTTTCCCTTCAAACCTTAGACCCCTCTGCACCCTTTCCCTCCCCGCAACCCACCCTGCTCCTCATCCCCCCAATGCACATCATTCTCCTCTTCCCAGTCATCCTCCCCAGTGAAAAACCATTGTTGTTGCGAGCGCACGCTCGGGCAGTTCCTCCTCGGATGAGCCAGGGGCTTCCGCCCAGCCACTCCTGTGACGTCTTCTCGGCAAGGTCGCAACAACACCTTCCTGTTCTTCTCCTCTTGGGCGAGGGGTTCTCTCCTCCACCCTGTGCTCAGCCATGCTAGGGGCTGTACTGCCCCCTCGCGTCTGTCATCTATTGCTTGCCAGAGGGGCGACCACAAGCCCTCTCCTTCCACCTCACCTGGAACCACAGGGGCCATACTATGCCCTGTGCATACCGCCCTACTAGGTGGGGAGGTTGTTCCGCACCTTCCCCTTTCTTCCCTAATCGACTGGGATAAAGCCCTCCTCCTCCCACCTGCACTCCTTTGGAGATATTTCCCTCCTCTGCCCCTCTGTACCACCACCCCTCTTGGGTCCAAGCTGACCCTAACATCGACCCTACCTTGTCCTGTGCCCACCTCTATTCCTGTTCCTGCTCATCTCCGCCGGCCATTTATCTCCCGCCCCACTATCCGACCCTTCACCGTCTGCTCCCCCACTCCTGGGTTGCTCTCCTAGGTACCTCCCTCCTGCTCCTTCTGTCCCATGGCTCCTTCTGTCCCATGGCTCCCCCCTTCCTGCCATCAGGCTGCACGCCACCACTGCTGCAAGGGCACCGTCTGAAGCCCTTCTGCACTGTGGTCTCCCCTCCCATGCGCTCTTCTCCCCCGCAACTTCCATTACTGCCCCCTCCAGCTGGGCTTTAGATGCCCTACTAATAATACTCCGGGCCTGTCTCAATGCCTGGGCATCCACCAGACCCCTAGCCACAGAGCCCTGCCCTGCCATCCTACTAAATAACATTAATTCAATACCACCGACCCCCAACACCACCAAAGTAGCTGGCTCCCGAGCCTGCAATATATACATCTCCCTGCGGGGCCTTATCTGTAATCTATTTACTGGAAGTAGTACCCGACTTCCTAATATAACCTGCTAAATTCCCCCTATCTTTTTTTATTTTATTTTTCTGGGCTAAACGTGTCCCCAGCAATATATGCCACCAAAACCCCTAAATACAAAACATTTCTTTTTTTTTAAAATGTATTTCCCCAGACCCATCACGAGACTGCCCACAGAGCTACCTCGCCGTGTGCGTGGCAAAAGAAAAAACAGCTGTCCCAAAGCTGTGTGAGACTAAAACCATGTTAGGAGCACATTGCTCCCACAACGTGGCTAACACCCGCACCTACAGGCCGTAGGGTACCTTGGAAGAAGGGCCTATGCACATAAACAGTGCTGCACCTTTAAGAGCACCCACTGCCCCCTAGCTGTGAGTCTCCGTCACCGCACTTTCCTGGACAGAACACGAGGCTGATGAGAACCCCCGGGACAGTCATACTGCCCCAAACTCAGACTCTTGCTACCAGCAACCCCGCAAACTGAGGAAACTGGGGTGCAGAACATTATCCAGTCATGGCGGTCCGACTCCTCCTCCCTTAATTGGAAATACTCAAGTGATGCATCGGGCAAGATTACTATTTTCAAAAAGTTGCTACAAACCCTATTTCAACATCCACGAAGACCAAACTTTCAAATGTAACAATCATTTTTCCACCTGCGCACTCGCTTCTAAAAAGAACGCTCTCCGTTATGGAGAGCAACAGAGGCAGATCCTATTCACAAAAGTGATGCTTTAACCACATCTCAAACTTTAACATATGGAAATTTTGACACAATTTACAATATCACTCACTGGCTTATATAAAACCTCATATTGAAAATTGTCCTTAAACTGCAATGTGCCAACTACGCAATACAGGGTGAATTCATCATGGTCAGCTCTGAATCCAATGTTGAAATTGACTATTGATATTTACAAAACGCCTACTGGCGAGGCATATAAGCACCATCGTTCACAACAAATAGTGATCACCCAAAAGTGACTATGTAAACTTCTGGTTACATAGTGAGGTTATTACAGCATAGCTCTCAACTCACACGCTTTTGGCGGGTGTCACCCGCCTTGTAAAGAGCTGACTCACCCGCCAAGCCTCCTGCATGCCCATTCATTCCTATGGGCGTCTCACACGCCAAAAACAAAATCGGGTGATTTCACCCGCCTTTGCAACACAAATGGTTGAGAGCTATGTTACAAAAGCTATAGGGCAATATCAGTATGGAAGTCAACACTAAACTATTCTGAACAACAACATAGAGCTAATTCCTTCAATGCACTATTCATTAAAGTAAATACAGAGCTGGAAGAGGAGAAACAGATCTGGAAAGGGTGAATATCCACAGCACCAAAGGTCCATTGGTATGCAACACCCGCTGTAAGGCTAGTCCTTTTTTTTTAGTGTGTGCCCTTTGATTCTTGTTTCCCAGGACAGTTCCTTCTAAGGGCTAACCTACTGGAGAGAGGAGAGAGGTAACCTCAAAGAGGACCAAAAGAGTCACTCTTTCAGTCTCAAGATGGACTTTATCGTGATCTGAATTTTCACCCGATTCTTCTGGTGACGCTTTTCGGCTCTGTTACTTCTTTTTCTTCTTCTTTGTATTGCGGACTGTTCTCCGTCCAGAGAAGAGGTAGGGCATGTCTCTGTTGGAGGCCACTGCGCTTGGTTGAAAGAACAACCTCAGCGGTGTGGGCTCCCAGAAGGCAGCCCTTACGGGGAAAAAGCCTTTTGGCACAAAATCCCTTAATCTTCCTTAAGAGAGATTCCAGAGGTTTCGTAGGAGATGGTAGGCAGACAGAAATACAGTTGAATTAAGAATTCCGGGGTAAGCAGGAGACCTGACTGCTCCCTGAAGGTGGTGGGTTACAGGGGTATCGACATAGCTCAAGGAAGCAGCGTTCCAAAGCACAGTTGAAAGGGGGGGAAGGAGGATTAGGTCCATGGAGATCAAAGGGGCAAGGAGCATTCCACAGGCAAAAAGGAGCAAGGAGGCAAGAGGAGGGTGTCAGCAAGAGTGAGCGCTGGGGGACTAATAAGGGAAACATGCAAAATAACTCACAGCGTTTAGCCCTGCAGAGCGCAAGGGTTGCAACTCGCAATTCCACGGTCCTGCAGCACTAATAAAGCGCTGAGGCCATCTAGAAAACAGCTAAACCGCGGATGTTGCTTGTGCTGCAGCTGCAACGCAATAATAGCGGATACCATGTGCCAGCGTTTCCAGACACTCTACCGCGGGTACATGACATTCAGTCTCTAGTCCTGCTGGCTGAGCTGAGACAGGCAGACTACAATCTACACAACCATTCCACAGCTGACCTGGGTTCAGTGTTGACATGTGTATGATTCAAATCAGATGTGGCTTTAATATTTACCAGCTGACACATCCCAAAAACATTAAACTATGTTTACAGTTTTAGAATAGAGGTGCGGATTTTAAATGAAGCCTCTGCACACCAGTGACTTAGCTGTCAAAAGGTCACCTATGCCTTTTAAACCTGTTCTGTCCTATTGAAGAGCAGACAGTTAAGATCAGGAGACTGATGCAGCAGGGCACATGTGTCACTATCATTTTGGCAAAGAGTGTAAGGGAAGGAGAATCTGGTTAGCAGACCACCCTTACTGAGATGGAATTACACACATCACTTTATATTTAATAAAAAGAAAAGAATCCAGAGCTTCTACACCCTTGCCAGTTGGCAATTCCTCACTCAGAGGTTTACTTAACCACACATGGTCAAAAACCCGGGGCCTGTACCTACAATTAATAATAGTCACCCTAACTTATAGACCATGTTGAACTATTCTGATTGGTCTCCTTTTATATCAGTACTCAAATTGTTTGGGAATATTCCTTCTTTGAGATCACTGCCGAACATAGACCAGATTGAATTTAGGGATGACAAATAACCCAGTAGGGTTTGTCTAACATGTTGAGTTAGAGCTGGCATTCAATATATTTGTGCCCTAAGCAGAATCCTTTTATTTGGCTGGCTTGGACATATCCAGAATGCAAACAACTTTCTAGTAATGTGAAGCATATGGGGCAGGGAATTAATGTGTTGCCCTAAAGGAATTGCAGGGACACCAAGTCTCGGCCTAAGACCCGTATCAAGTGAAAGTGGGAGAAAGGCTTGACTCGGAATCAAAACAGGCCCAGGAAATAATTTACAAAGCGGCCCCATATTACACATTTTCAGCAATCCTTTTCCTATAAGAAATGTGGAAATAAAAAAAGGTTACCATACAAAAGAAGCCCAGGGTGCCAAGGCCTACTGGCAAATCTCCAGAGTTGCATATAGGCCAGTGCACCTCCGAGTGGGAGCCTTGGAACAGATTGGTATTCCTTTCGGCTTTTCTACATGCCTATTGGCCCCAGAGGTTGGGTCTTAAGCTGTCTGACAGTTGAAGAGCCATCTTGGAACTTTTGGGGCCACAATAACTTGGTAGGGAATCAATCTTCACCCGAGAAATAAACAATATGATATTATATTATTACAAGTAGTATGGAGGAAGCTATTCCTTATGAATAAGGATATATTGTATTTCAAAGAAAGCTAGGAATGGGGGAAAGTGGCGTCCTTCAGGTGGTTTGATCGTTAGTATTAGGAACACACTAAACACAATAACTAAAGTTCAGGATACCACTGCTCTCGCTTGGTTGAATAATTCTGCAAATTAAAATCTTTTGTTGGTTAACGGTTACCTGAATTTTGGCAATCATAATAATGAAGTTTAAATTATTTTTAATAAATTGACATCATGGTTCATTACGAGTGGCTCGCTGAACATATTGGTGGCGGGTGACCTGAATTGCGACTGTAATGAAACACTGTACAAAAGTACAATTACTTTGATTAGCTTCCAGTTTGGACAGTAGAATAAAATTAAAAATAATAAAAACATGGCTGCAAGGAAGTAACATGGAAGCAAACAGAGTGCAATTGAATTAAGTTAAATAGAAACAGAGGAGAGATATCTGTAGAGATATCGCGAGAGTCTCCTACTCTCGCGAGATCTCGCGTGGGTGGCTGGGACCGCCCCCGCGCGCTTCGCGCGCATTACGGGAGCACCAGCGGACGCGGCAAGACGCGTCCTGCCGGCTCCTCCGAGATTTGGGCCTGGGGCCATTATTAATATTGGACATTTCAGTCTCTCAGCCCAGGAACCATGATTAGGCAATCCTGACTAGCCCTCAGGCCTTGCATTATTTACATGTTGATGGCAGTTTGTTAATTGTTAAATAAAAGCCATCCAACCTGCCATCACGCCTCCTGTCATCTGTGCAAGAATATACAACATAATTTGGCGACGAGGATCACCACTACAACCCACGTGGGAACATGCAAGGAGCGACGCCGCCACCCCCCTTCCTGCAAACTCCAGGTAAACCGGCCATCCCGTGGCCGCAATGGCAACCCCTGTTCACGACTTATGTAGAGGCACTAGGAGGGGCAGGATTTTCAGCGGCACGGCGTAGGGCTATGTTACTTAATGCCCTGGGAGTGGAAGGACAGCGGGTGTTTGAGAGTCTTACCCCGATCCCGGTGGCAGGCGACAACGATGACGTCTTTAAGGAGGCGGTTAGGAGAATAGTGAAGAGATTTGCCAGTAAAGGAAACACGGTGTTGCATAGAATACGCTTTTACACTCGCAGACAAGAAATATCCGAACCGGTCGACGATTACGTCACCAAGCTGCGAGAACTGGCAGCGCTGTGCAGTTTCGGCAACAATGCTGAGAGCCTCATCTGCGACATGTTGACAGTCCACACCAACAGCAGAAAAGTTCAAGATAAATTCATCATGGAGAAAGAATTACAACTGGAGAAGGCGATCGAAATTGCCAGGGCGGTTGAAGAAACCGCGGGAAGACGAAAAGAACTCACGGGAACCCAGAGTTCTGCTGAAATCCAAGCAGTCACATTTCACTCAAAGAAAGAAAGACATACACCGGACACAAGAGAGGGGAGAGGAGGTAGGAAAGAACCTCTGAAATGCCACAGGTGCACCAGCACGAAACACCTGGCATTCGATAGGGAGTGCCCAGCTAGAGATAAGGAGTGCTCAATCTGCAAACGCATTGGCCATTTTCCGTTGGTGTGTCGGTGGAGAAACAAGAAAGTCACCAGTGTAAACACCGATCACACCAGGGAGCAAGAATCGTCCTCAGAAGATGAGGGGAGACCCACAGTCATCATGGTAAACAGCACAAGGGCAAGAAGAGAAAAGCCCCATTGCACAATCAAAATTGACGGTTGCGAAACAAGAGTTATGGCGGACTCTGGATCGGACCTCACCATAATACCTCTACGGACATACAAGGAAATGGTCGGAAAAGAAAAGGTCCAAGTTCTCACCACATGTCACAAACCCACAGTATTCGGAGGGGCGTCAGTTGAACTGCTTGGATATATCAAAGGAAAGGTGGAGTTTAAAGGAAGAGAAACCACCACCAGAGTTTATTTCAGCCACGAAGGCCCAGCAGTACTGGGATGGGACGACCAAGACAAGCTCAAAATCAAATTGGAGCCCAGCACAGAAGACCAGGTACTGTCTGTCTGCGCGAGGGAGGGGCCCATAGTCAAGAGTGACTACCCAAAACTTTTCTCGGAGGAGCCGGGTCACATAAAGGGCTTTGTCCATAGAATAATGCTAAAAAAAAATGCCGTCCCGGTCAAACATCGTGTGCGGCCAGTGCCAGCAACCGCAAGAGACACTCTCAGGGATCAGTTGGACAAAATGAGAGCGGAGGGGGTCATTGAAGAAGTTGAAGCGTCAGAATGGCTGAGCCCAGTAGTGCTGATTAAGAAACCGAACTCGCAAGAGTTAAGGGTGTGTATAGATCTTTGCAGCTTAAACTTAGAAGTAATCACCGACAACTACCCGCTACCGAGCATAAATGAACTCATTTTGTTGATGAAGGAAGCCAAGATTTTCTCAAAACTGGATATGAGAAACGCATACCACCAAATACAATTGCATGAAGAGTCAAAGCCCCTCACAGCGTTCATCACACCATTTGGCACCTATCAGTTCACCAAGATGCCATTCGGGGTTATCGTCGGCAGCATCAGCGTTTCAACGCATGATGGATGTGTTGTTACGAAAGGTCAAAAATGACGCATATTTCCAGGACGACATCCTTGTGTATGCAGGGGATGAACAAACGCATGACGCCACATTGTAAACGGTCCTGACCAAGCTGCAGGAAGCAGGGGTGAGACTACGCCATGAAAAATGCGCATTTAAAGTGAAAGAGGTCGAATACTTGGGGTACAAAATCTCAGAAAAAGGGATAAGTCCGAAACAAAATCTGATGCATGCAATCATAGAAGCACCAGAACCGACCAGCAAAGATGAAGTTAGATCATTTTTGGGACTGGCAGAGTATTACGCTAAATTTATTCCCTTGTTCTCTGAAACCTCAGCACCACTCCGTGACATACTCAAAAAGGGTTCGGTATTCTCGTGGCAAGAACCCCAGAAGAAGGCGGTTGAAAGTATAAAACGGCACATCATGGAAGCGCCGTGTTTACAGCCATTTAACCCGGAGTGGGATACAGTCATCACCACGGATGCCAGTGCATACGGACTAGGAGCAGTTCTTACGCAGAAGAAGGGGGACACGGAGCATGTGGTAGCCTTTGCCTCGAAGGCCTTGTCCTCGGCTGAACAAAACTACTCCACCATAGAAAAGGAAATGTTGGCGTGCGCATGGGCAGTAGAACATTTTAGAACATATGTGTGGGGCACGAAATTCAAGTTGGTGACGGACCACAAACCCCTCATCCACATGCTCAGCCCAGGAGGTACCAAAGTGTCCACACCCAGATTGGCACGCATTGCAGCAAAACTGCAGGAGTACACGTTTGAAGTGCAGCACATATCAGGGTGGAAGAATTCGCAGGCTGACTGTATGTCCAGATTGCCAGAAGGCAAAGACAAGGCCACCACGTTTTTAAGAGGAGAATGCATAGTAGCATCGATCACTGACATAAAAGCACCTGAGTATATGGAACTCAGCGAGAAATATTGGCTGGAAGAGGACAAGAAAGACCCGGCCATGGCGAAAATCCGTCAGTGGATCAAGGAAGGGTGGCCATGGGAAAAAATGGTGCCGGAAGGTATGAGACCCTATTGGAAGGTGGCCGAAGAGATATCGGAAACGGACGGAATAATAATGAAGACGGACCAGATAATCCCACCAATAGGCATGAGGAGCACCATCCTATGCAGAGCCCACGCTGGTCACTTGGGAAACACGATGACCCGGCGCAGAGTCCGGGAGGCCTACTGGTGGCCGTCCATGGACCAAGAGATTCGCACCATGATAGAGCGTTGTCATGAGCGCCTCAATAGTGACAAAAGACTGAAACTCAGACAGGCACCCCTAATTCCCACGGAAGTACCAGAAGCGGTGTGGTCAAAAGTGGGCATAGACTTTATAGGACCTCTGGAAGCGATGGCACCAGAACATCGGTACGGCATAGTGCTGGTTGATTACCTATCCAAGTGGGTCGAGGCAGAGTTCGTCCCGAACATTACCACAGCGACGGTAATTGAAGTCCTCACAGAAATTTTTCAAAGAGAAGGCCTCCCCAAGGAAGTGGTAACAGACAATGGGGTGCAACTGATCTCGCGGGACATGGAACAATTCCTAAGAAAGAACAATATAGGCCAAAGGAAGGCGGCCTTGTACCATCCCCAAGCTAATGGGCTTGTTGAAAGGGCCAACAGGTTCATTAAGGGAGCCATACAACTAGCCACGGCTTCGGGGATGGACCCCCTAAAAACTACCAAGGAGGCCATAGCGGCCCATAGACTCACCCCTAACGGAATAACGCAAATATCTCCGTTTCGGATGTTGAGAGGGAGGAGTGCAGCCTCCACGCTCATACCACCATGGTTATCCAAAGTGAGAGAAGATGAAGCCGTGGACATGTCAGAAGTGGTGTGGAGAATTGAGAACAGCAAGGCACGCATGAAAACATGGAGTGACCAAAGAAGAAGAACCCAGCAAGCGTCAGACATTGGAGGGGGAGATTGGGTTAAAATAAGACTACCAAAAAAGGACCAAATCACGGGCTCTCGGTTCAGCAGACCCACCAAAGTGGTCCACAGGGGAACCAATCATGTCCGCACAGAGGACGGGCGCACATGGAATCTGGAAAGAGTAGCCCTATATCAGAAGAGACAAGAAAGAGCAAGAACCCCGGAGAGAACACCTGCCGAAGAAGGAATAGACAACGAGCGAAGGGAACCGCGGGAGCCCGAGAGAAACGACAAAGAAAGGGAAGAAACAGAGGTGGAACCGGTATCGCCCTTGCCAGAACCCAAACAGGAGCAACAGGAAGATCGCTCTGGAAAGGGTGACCGGCCGAGAAGAGAGCACAGAAGACCGGTGAGATACACTGACTATGTTATGCAATGAACCTCCTCTTTCTTTATCAAAGGGAGGTGTGTAGAGATATCGCGAGAGTCTCCTACTCTCGCGAGATCTCGCGTGGGTGGCTAGGACCGCCCCCGCGCGCTTCGCGCGCATTACGGGAGCACCAGAGGACGCGGCAAGACGCGTCCTGCCGGCTCCTCCGAGATTTGGGCCTGGGGCCATTATTAATATTGGACATTTCAGTCTCTCAGCCCAGGAACCGTGATTAGGCAATCCTGACTAGCCCTCAGGCCTTGCATTATTTACATGTTGATGGCAGTTTGTTAATTGTTAAATAAAAGCCATCCAACCTGCCATCACGCCTCCTGTCATCTGTGCAAGAATATACAACAATATCCCTTCTCATCTCGCGTGGCACAATGGCTCCTCCACAGTGCTTAATTTGTGCTTGTGGTGAACACTGGCACTCTTTTTTCGGCACTGGCACTCTTTATAAGCTGTGTCTGACAGGCCTGCTTTATCATTAGCTAAATGAACGCAATTGTGAAAATTACAGCGCCCACTCCCCAACCATTATCATGTTTCACAGTTATTGTTGCGAGTGGCTGAGGCTAAAACTGCTGCGGAGTCTGTGGTGAGCATTAGCAATCATGCGCCGAGCCGTGGTGCAGCAGCTCATTTCTTTTTTTTTTTTCTTCTAGCAAGCCGTGTCATGACCCCAGGTCAGGCAGGCTGCCACAGTGCCACCCACTGCCAGCCTGACTCGGGTCAGCTGGTACGGTCTGCTGACAACGTGCATTGGTCCCGACAGGATCAGGTGGTCACTCGTTTTTAAACCTGTGCCGCCGGGTATCCGTGCATGCCAGCCAATCTGGCCGGCAGTGGGGCGCAGACTCAGTGAGTCTCTTAGCCACACCCTGGCTGGTGCGCCAGGCGGTAGCAGGCACAAATCCAGGAAACAGGCACAGCAGAGGTGGTCGTGGCCAGATCTGTCAACTATCCACAGTGAGTAGGCTGAGGAGACAGGTTGCTGGCTGAGCCCTTATCCTGGAGCCAATTTGAATCGTACTTAGGAATGTTACGTGTGTTTATGTTTATTTGATGGGGGATGACTGAGGCCAAGAAATCGGGATGCGATGCACCCTCGCCCCATCGCCTGGTGAAAGCAGGGGCATTGCGTTCCTCCTCAATCTTCTTTTTTCCTGCTGAATTCCCAAGGAAAGCAGAAAAGCCAGGTCAACCCAATCTCTCGCAAAGAGGGGTAGGGGGGCTCTGCTCTGCGACACTGGCCTTTAAAGAAGATCTGCACGAGCAGAGCAAAGGAAAGCCCTTCTTGCAGCGGAAATCAAAGTGTATTTTGATTGGAGTGAAACATGTCTAAATCCTAAATTTCATGTAAACTGTTCCCACCCACTCTGCTTTCTCCATGGATGGTCGATCCGATCCTACATGAGTGAATGGGGTGATAAACCTACACCCGGCCGCCCTACACTTAAGCTCTCTGCATTACTCACTTAGTTCTACCATCTTCAATCCTGCTACTGCACCACCTCAAACAGAGTGAAGTGAACATACAAACGGACACGCCTACGAGTCTTTACAAATATGCACACTCCTATTCATAACATAATACAAATGACATCACGTCTGATTTATATGATACAAGTTATTTATAACGCGCCTGTACACGAGTGTTTCTAAGCGTGACAAGACAAGGGAGGGAAGACAGTGGGAGGACAATACAAACGATCTTATTAGGCCTTGTGACATTCAGATTGCTCAAGTGCGACAGTGCCAAAGTGCAGGGGGAGCTAGAGGGGGAAGTGCCAGGGAGAGGGAGGGGAAGTGCAGTCAGGGCTGCAATGCTCAGAGTAGGTGCAGCCAGGGCAGCGGGGCTCTGGGTAAATTCAAGGAGGCAGGGGACTGTAGAGGTTACAGTTACAGCCCCTAGTGCGCGGTGTCCCCGAGGCAGTGCAGCCGAGGCGGATCATGGAGGAGCCTGGTACCCATTATGCTCAAGGGGTAGTCAGGCAACCAGTCGGTCTGGCGGACACGTAGGTCAGCAGGGGAGGAAGAGAGAGAGAGAAACCAGAGGAAAAAAGGCCAGTTTTGAGCTGCTTCCGGATCTATAGGCGGTCTGGCTCATGTTTGAGAGGCGCAGGGAGGCCATTCCAGAGGGAGGCACCTGCAGAAGAGAGAGATCTACCCTCCACTCTCTGCCTAGCGAAGCATCTGACCCTCAGAGAGTTGGAGGTAGTTGAGCAAAGGGTTCGAGAAGGAAGGTATTTTGCCAGAGTGAGTTCGATGTAGTGCAGGCCCCGGCCCCAGAAAGCCTTTTGGACGATGCAGAAGGTCTTGAACTTGATCCTTGCAGCCAGAAGGAGCCAGTGGAGAGATGTCAGTGCTGCAGAGAAACAGACCCTGGGCTTGAGGCCAAGGATAAGTCTTGCAGTCCTGTTCTGAATTAGTTGCAGAGGGCAGAGAGTAGAGGAAGGCAGATTGTTTCAGTAGTTAAGCCTAGAAAGAACCAGGGCCCTGGAGATAGCGGGCTTCTGGTGGAAAGTGAGAAAATGAAGAATACTGCTGAGGAGGTGCAGTTGGTAGTGAGACTTCTTGGCGAGGTCAGTGATGAGAGGAGAGAGTGGAGTCAAGATAACACCAAGGTTTATTGCCTCACAGGAAGGCAAAGGAAGAGGGCTCAAGGAGGGCGGTCAGAGTGTGATTGGGACCCCTGCTCCCGTGGATTAAAAGCAGGGATGTACCAGAAATGTTTAGCGGTATGGAGTCCCTTTCATGAATATGTACACGACAGGGACGGACAATTCAATAAACCCAAACTACTCAAGAATACGCATGTGATTTGAATGTAATGGAACGTCCTCTTAGAAGAATGAACAATAGACTGAAAACCCAGAACATCAAGGTTGAAACCATACATGTTGGGGTTAGGGAGGGGGGGTAGACGGGAGAGCAAGGTTTAGTGTTTGTTCATAACACACAAAACCTCATGTTCGCTGAAACCGTTTAACGCAATGTTGGATAAGATGCCTGTACAAATTGAGATTCCAATTATAGATAGAATACTGTTGGTAATATGATTGGAATTTGCAAGCATGAATGAAAAATAAAATCTTTAAAATAAAATTTAAAAAATCACTAAAGGAGTATCAACAGCGCCCATATGTCAAATGAGGTCGACTGAAAAGACATTTAACAAAGATCAAAGGCCCAACTGGAGACCGATGTGGGGGTGAAGATCACCTCCAATCAGTATGCAAAAATGTCAAGTACCTACAGAGATTTGCTAATCACACAGAACAAGGTCGAAAAAGGGAAGGTACCCACCACAGACAATGGAGATCTACCAACAGACGAAACTGCTCGTCAAGCCGACGGCAAGAACCCCAACATGGAACCAGACAACAGCCGGACAGAAGGGATGACACCTGTTGAATGCTTACACCGGAAGACACAAAACGAAGGTCAACACGTCAGAAGGTGAGATATATAGAAGTCTCACCAAGGCATCGCAACGAATCTGACTCAATATCCTCCAGCAGCGACCGCTAGCGAGGATATGTACATGCGATAGGTCATAAAACAGCTACAGAATACGGCCCGACATTGCCATTACAAGTGAATGTAAAGGCTCAGGAACAGGAATTTCTAATTGACACAGTTGTCACTGTCAATGTGGTCCATGAGAATACAAATCAAGGACTAGAAAGCAAGAGAGCACGGATTCCAGCTGACATTGACATCTATCCCTATGGAGCAAATACATTACTGGAATGTAAAGGCATGTTCAAAGACACGTGCACCTCTAAAGACAAGACAGCAAAACTGAGCTTATATGTAGTAAAAGATTAAGTACCGAGGCGGCAGCATCCTCAGCTTTAAATCAGCCATACAAATGGGCCCGGTACACATAATGTATCAAATCATGACGGCGTACACGAGACCGAAAGACATGATAGTCAAAATGGTCCCAACACTATTCAACGGGTTAGGAAGACTCAAAGGAAAACACATTAATCTGCACATCAACCCAGACATCAAGCCGGTTGCACAACACTACCGAGGAATCCCACTAAACATCCAAAAGCAAGTGGAGGACGGACTTCAATCACTACTCACCCAAGAAATCATCGAACATGCAACAGGGCCCACACCCTGGGTCTCACCAATCGTACCAGTCTCGAAAAAAGAAAATTGACGTATTTCGCATATGTGTAGATATGAGGGCACCAAATGTGGAGATTGAGATAAAGACATGTATCCCCGAGAATGACCGACCTGATACACCTACTTCACGGGGTGAAAAAACCCCTCCAAATTAGATCTAAACAAAGGTTACCATCAACTTGAATTGCACCCCGAATCCCAATATATTACTATATTGTCCACACATTTAGGACTGTTTCGTTACAAACTACTCAGCTAAGACCTTCCAGATTGAAATACATCAAATAATTAAACACATCCTGCAATGTCTAAATTACAGGCACAACATATTAGTATTCGGAGTGACACAAGACGACCATGATGATGCACTACGTTGAGTGTGCATGGCGCCAGAGGAGGCCAATCTGACCTTGAATGCGGTGAAATGTGAACCCAGTAAGTCCACACTCAAATTCTTTGGACACATTTTCACAGGATGGACTAAAACCTGACCCTGACAAGGTACAAGCACTCGTGGACACCCCAACGCCCACGTCAACATCTGTTGTACGATCGTTCCTGGGCATGGCCAGCTATTGCACAAGGTATATACAGGACTTTGCCTCCGTAAGCACGCCTCTACATCTTCTCACAGGAAGATGTCACAAGTCAAATAAGGAGGGAGTGTCCACTTCCGAAACAGAAACGGAAGCTACTCAAAACATTCCATCTTCTAAAACATGTACTATCCATCTCGTTGCAAGGTCTACTATTGAAAGAGAATCAAATTGTCATTCTTGAAACACTGTAAGACAGGCTAATCAGCATGGCTCACATGGAACACAGGGGATTGTGTCCACCAACTGTGAAAGTTGGTGAGGTTTCAACACATGGACACACAAATTGAGAAAGCTCTTGGAAACTGCATCACATGCAAAGCAGTAGCACATTGAACGAACCACTGAAAATGACTCCCATGCCACTGCAAATATGGGATGAAGTAGCAGTGGACATATTCGGGCCTTTACCAAATGGAAAGTATGCTCCGGTCATCGTGGATGAAATACACTCAACAGCAGAGCATACTATCATCCCAGCTTTGGACAAAACATTTGCAGACTATGGCATCTCAACATTTGTTAAGTCCGACAATGGCCCACCTTTCCGTGAATTCGATTTTGCGATGTTTAACGAACACCTAGGTTTTCATCAAGGGAAAGTTACACCCCTGTGGCCACAAACGAATAGGATTGTCGAAAGATTTACGGGCAACATAAAAACGTCTCTTCAAATATGCTCCATCACAAGAGAGTCATTCATGCAAACTATTTGCACCCTTCTCAGAGACTGTAGTAACACACCACACAGTTCCACTGGAGTGTGCCCCTCAGAAATGATGTTCGGCAGAAGCATAAAAACCCACAACACGGAGGTAGCAGCGGATGTGGAACTAAGAGCTCGGGCAAAGATGAGGAAAGTAAGACAAAAATTAAGATCTATGCTGACCCCAGAAGGAAGGCTAGAGAACCAAAGATGCAAATAGGAGACCGGGTGGTAGTGCGACAATCACAGGGATTCAAGGAAACGCCTGCTTTCAATCCTGAACCCCTGACAGTGACACACATCAAGAGAATCATGATACAGCGGCTAGCCCAGGCGGGCTCATCACTACAAACTCTTCATTCTTCAAGAAAATGGAAAAGGAAGTGCAACGATAGATACCAATGACAGTACTAGTGAACGTGAAGACTGCACCCCCAGGGTTCAGAGCCCATCAAAAAGAAAAATTGCAAACCCACAAGGTGGATTGAGGAAATGGGCTAGAGAGGAATTTATCATCTAAGTGGGGGTGGAGGGGAGATATAACCTCCCATGTTTATGTCTATGAATGACAAGCCATTGCTGTGTCTTCTGTTCGAGTTTGAGAGCCAACGGCAGTTGGTCACGTGTGTGGGTGTGGGCGGGGTTACCGGCCAAGGTTTTCAGTTGAGATAAGAATAAAGACGAGAGCACACTATCACCCTTCTATCACGTCTCTGTGTTTTATTGCATAGCCTTTTATTACTTGGCCTCTCTCATATTTAACAGCACCCTTTCAGGTGCAGTGCAACTCATACATGAAAATAAAAACACTTTTACCTTTCTCTAAAAACGCATTTTCACATCACTGTAAGGCGTGAACCTTTTGATCACAAACAACAGGGTTGCTACATTTGCATGGCCATGTTAGTTGGGGTTACTCATGGGGGCCCGCTGAGCACGGTTTTGATTTTTGTGCTCAGTGAATCAGTGGCGTGGCTTGAACTGCTCCTGCCGTCCCTGGACAGTCTCCCATGATATGATATGGCATTTTTAACACGCCTATACACAAGTGTTAGAAGGCGCGACGAGGCAGGGAGGGGGGGGGGGGGAACAAGGGGAGACAGACAAACGATCCTACTAGGCCAGGTGTCATTCAGATTGCGCAAGTGCATGGGTAGAGGGGACGGGAAAAAGTGCAAGGGGGAAAGGGAGAGGGGAAAGTGCAGTACAAAGTGATTAGTAAAATACAAGATAAATAGTAAGGGCCAGCTGGTGGCAAGTGCAGTATAAGTGCAGACAAGTGCTGGGAAGGGGGCTGTAGGGATACAGAGACAGTCCCGCAGTGCAGGGGTTGCCAGGGAGGCAGTGCAGGGGAGAGTGGCTGGGCCAAGGACCGAGATTGGTGAGTGGCCCAGTTGCTGATTCAGTACAGTTTCAGTGATTTAGCAGGGGAGAGGGGGAGAGAAAGCAGAAGCAAAGAGGAAGGTTTTGAGGTGCTTCCGGAACCGGAGATGGTTCTCCTCAAGTTTCAGGGAGGCAGGAAGGCTGTTCCAGAGGGAGGCCCCTGCTGCGGAGAGAGATCTCCCCCCAACTCGTTGCTTGGAGAAGCGGCTGACCCTGAGGGAGTTGGAGGCGGATGAGCAAAGAGCTTGAGAAAGAAGATATTTAGGAAAAGAGAGTTGAATGTATTTTGGCCCAAGGCCCGAGAAGGCCTTGTGAACAGTGCAGAGGGTTTTGAACTTTATACTCGAAGCCACACGGATCCAGTGTAGCGATTTCATTCCTGGAGAGATACGGTCAATGGGCTTGAGGCCAAGGACAAGTCTCGCAGTCCTGTTCTGGATGATTTGCAGTGGGCGGAGAGTAGAGGCAGGCAGATTTAGATAGAGGCTGTTACAGTAGTCCAGCTTCGAGAGAACCAGGGCTCTGGAGACAGTGAGCTTCTGGGGGAAGGAGAGGAAAGGAAGGATACCTCTGGGGAAGTGCAGCTGGTAGTGTGATTTATTAGAAACGTCAGAAATGTGAGCAGAGAAGGAGAGTGTGGAGTCGAAGATGACCCTGAGGTTTTTTGCCTTGCAGGTAGGAGCAGGAAGAGGGCCAAGTGAGGCCGGCCAGAGAGCTGCAGGGAAGGAGGGAGTGGGTGTGCCGATGAGTAGAATCTCAGTCTTACTGGCATTAAGGCAGAGGTTGTTGACGGCACACCATTCCTGGATAGCAGAAAGACAGTCAGAGATGAGGGAAGGAGAAAAGGAGGCCGAGAGTAGCCTGAAAATGAGCTGGGTATCATCCGCATAGCACTGAAAGTTGGGGCAGAGAGCAGAGATGCGGATTGCAAGAAGTGCCAGATACTGGTTGAACAGCCAGGGAGAAAGGTTAGAACCCGGGGGACACCAAAGGTAGAGAAAAAGATGTCAGAGAGGAAAGACCCCAGTTGTACCTGGGAGGGTCGATTTGAGAGGAAAGAGGTCAGCCAAGCCAGAGCCTGACCAGTGATACCCAGGTTATCACGGAGACGGTTGAGCATGATGGTATGGTTGACAGTGTCAAAGGCAGAAGAGAGATCGAGCAAAATGAGAACACATGGAATGTTAGAGTCAAGGTTCGAGAGTAGATCCTCACGGATGTTCAGGAGAGCAGTTTCCGTGCTTCTGGCGGCTCTGAAGCCAGACTGATGGTCATGAAGGCTACCAACAGATTCAGCATGGAGATTAAGCTGGGAGATGGCCAGTTTCTCCAGGAGCTTGCCCAGGAAGGGAGTGATAGAGATTGGGCGATAGTTAGCTGGGCAGGAAGGGTCGGAAGAGGGTTTCTTAAGAAGGGGGTGCACAAGGGAGTGCTTGAGAGGGGATGGGAAGACTCCAGAGGCGAAGGAGTGGTTGCAGAAGTCAGCAAGGGCAGGAGCCAAGGAGTCGATGTGGTCCTTGATAGTTTTGGAGGAACAGGGGTGGATCTGTTTTGACGAGACTTTCATAGATCGGACTTGTCTCGAAACCTCGTCAGCAGGAGAAAAGGGAAAGGCAGAGAAGGGGAGAGGAGGGGTGGCTGCAGAAGGGCCAGAAACGGGCAGGGAATAGAGGGGGCAGGTGATAGGAGGAGAGTGAGGACAGGATGTCCTGAGTTTTTGAAATGAAGTGGGAGGCCAGTGGCGTACAGAGGGCCGGGGAGGGGACAGGAGAGGTAGAAACTGCAGCAGGGTTGGCCAGCTCCTTGCAGATTTTAAAGAGTTCGGCCGAATTGTTAGATGCCGCAGTGATGCGGGCTTAGATAAGGGCTCTCTTCTTAGTGAGAACGGAGAGCCGGTATAGCCTTTGGAGCAGGCGACAGGCCAGTTTGTCAGAGGATGAACATGAAGCACGCCATTTCCTCTCTGCCACCCTGCACTTGCGTTTAAGGGTGACGAGATCCGAGTCATACCAGAAGTTGCATTTGGCTTTGGGCTTCAGGCGGATTCTCATGACAGGGGCAAGGATATCAAGAGTATCAGATATAGCAGAGTGGAGAGAGGAGAGGGCTGTGTCAGGATGGGAGTCAGCCAAGGGAGAAAGAGGGGGCGAGAAGGTGGCAGCGAAAGCCTCAACTGACACACGCTTCATGGGTCGGATGACCGAGAAGGAAGATGGCAGTGATGAGGGTGGCTTTGCCTGTGGGGTAGGGAGGGTGAGGTGGGAAGAAAGGAGAAAGTGATCACTCCAGGAGAGAAGAGTGGAGAGAGCGACAGAGAGGGGAAGGTCAGAAGAGTTCAGGGCATCTAGAGTCTGCCCTGCAGAGTGGGTCGGCCCAAACGGGAGAATAGAGAGTGAGAGAGAGTCGCAGAGGTCGCAAAAGAGTCCAGAGGGGGGACAGGAGGCATCCAGGTGGATTTTGAAGTCTCCAAGAATGAGGATTTGAGTGTTAGAGAACAGGAGTGAGGAGGAGAGGTCCGCCCACTCGGAGAGGAAGGAGGAAATTTGACCAGGTGGCCGATAGATAGTAGCAATGGTAAGGCAATGGCTAGGAGAGAGAGAGTCGGCAGACAAGACATTCAAAAGAGGAGTAGGTCTGTGTGGGGAATAGCAGTGGCAGGAATCCACTCAGGGAAGATAAGGGCCACACACCCCCCCCCCAGCACGGCAGAGCCTGGGAACGGAGAGGATCTTGTAGCCGTCAGGTAGGAGTGTGTCAAAGCTGGTGACAGAGCTGGCCGTGAACCATGTCTCAGTGAGACCGAGTACGTCAAGGTCCAGTTCCTCAAGAAGGCGGCAGATATCAGAGGAATGTTTGACGGCAGAGCGAGAGTTAAGAGTGGCAATGTGGAGAAGGTTGCCATCTTTAAAGGACTTCCGGGGAGGGGTACAGATCAGAGGTACGCCCTGCGGAGGTGAAGAAGGAGCAAGGGAGGGGGCAGGGAGGGAGGGTAGAGGCAAGGTAGCCGAGGACAAAGGAGGGGGGACAGCAGGAGAGGAAAGGAAATTGATGAGGCGCGGGAAGCGTCTATCAAAGAGGTGAAGGTTGGCCTGAGGGCCTTGGACCAAGACGGTCCCATTAGCGTAGACATTAATGATGGCCTTAGAGGAGTGGAAGGAGGCCAAGAGGACATCCCAACGGGTGCCGCCATTAATGGGAGAAGAGGAGAAAGGAGAGAGCACAGAGACCAAATGAAGGGTCCATAGGTCTGGCGAAGGCACGAAAAAGAGGAGGTCAGTGAGAGTTTCCTTAGATGAGGCATTGGTGTAGGTGTCAGCGATAGGGAGGCCTGGGTTGGAGACCAGGATGTCCTTTTTAAACATTTTCCTACCAGATTTAGTGAGGAGAGCAGGATAGTCAATGGAGAAGCAGTTAGAAAAGATAGGAGAGATAGAGAGCACCATGGGATAGGAGGGAGGGGGGTGGGGGGACAGGACAAGCGCAAGCAGACAGGAAGAGAGCGACAAGCCCTAGTTTACCAAAAATGCAGAACACAGTGAACACAGTAATGCATAACAGGTACCCAGTAGAGAGGCCACCTAAGTTTAAGAATCCTGCGAGGGGAGAGAAAGTCCCTAGTTTACCACACAATCAGGACACAGTGAACACAGTAATGCATAACAGGTACCCAGTGGAGAGGCCACCTAAGTTTGGGAATCCTGCGAGGGGAGAGAAAGTCCCTAGTTTACCACACAATCAGGACACAGTGAACACAATAATGCATAACAGGTACCCAGTGGAGAGGCCACCTAAGTTTGAGAATCCTGCGAGGGGAGAGAAAGTCCCTAGTTTACCACTAATTGCAGGGCAAAGTGAATTCAGGGCACCATGCGACTGAAGTGAACAGGTGTAGGTGCGGCGGGCAGAGGGAACAGGTGGAGTTAACAAGGTGGACCAGCGCCAAGCGTCCCCTGCAGACACCTGCAGACACAGTGGGAGCCGCAGCTGTATAGGAGCCGCCCTTTGCCTGAGGGGTCCTTAGCCGTGGGGGCTGCCGGGCAGATAAGGGGGGGGGTGGGCGGGCAGGGCGGCGGGCTGGAGGAGGGCACCAGGAAGAGGCTGCAAGGGGAGGGGGGAGGGAGAAACACAACCACGCACTCAGAGCGCGAACAAGGAAAAAAAAACAATTTAAACAAAACAATAACTCTCACTTGTGGCCCAGATGGACCGGCAGGATTTCAATCCTGCAGCTGGTCTGCCCGAAGAGCTGCTCTCGACCCCAGGAGCTGCGCAAAGAGGCAAGCGGGGAGAGCAGCCGTCGGGTAGTCCAGAGGGACACGCGAAGGAGCCAATCAGGGGGGGGGGGAGAGGCGGGCTGGAGGAGGGCACCAGGAAGAGGCTGCAAGGGGAGGGGGGAGGGAGAAACACAACCACACGCTCGGATCGGAGCACGAACAAGGAAAAAAAAATAATAATTTAAACAAAACAATAACTCTCACTTGTGGCCCAGATGGACCGGCAGGATTTCAATCCTGCAGCTGGTCTGCCCGGCGAGCTGCTCTCGACCCCAGGAGCTGCACTGCGCATAAGGATGATGCTGTGTTTTCTCTCGTTAAGAGTTCAATTTGACTTTGTAGATGCGTCCTCTATGCTTAGTATTTTATTTTGGGCCTCGTTCAGACGTATTTGCTCCTGTGTTACTTACTGCTCATGGGGCCTGCTTTTTTCTTGCTTCTGCAGGGATCTTGCAGCTCCCTCGGTTTCCTGTTCACCAGCATTGCTCCCGCCAGGTACTGTTGCTTAAGCAAGTAACTCTTAGTATCCCCTTAGTATTGCCGAGCTGTGCTTTTTTTTCACAGCCATTGATGCTCAGAGACAGGAGCCCAACATTGTCAAGGTCCTCAGTATCAGCTGCTGTGAATCTGTCCCCACATGACAAACAACTCCAGCTCATTGCAAATGTGACAGAGATGAGGTTTGAAAGATAGTGAGAAAGGCGGATGGCTCATGGAAATGATGCAACTCCCCCACTTTTTATATATTGATAAATAATGGAGATTAGACAGTTTCTAAGCATTTCAAATTTGGCAGAAAAGGGAGTTGTCTAGAGTCACACAGTTTGGTCAAATGCAAGGCAGGATTACAATTTAGGGTTCCTGAGTCCATAGTTGACGTAAACACGGCATGTGCTCTTTGAGGTGTGACGTGGGCAATAACAGAGAAAGAAAGTGGTGTTTTGGGGAGTGTTTGATTAAAATTATCATCCCATGGCATCTCTATTGGAATGTCAAAGATACACTATATATACACACCATGCAGGGCAAGCATAACTTGTTCCCCATCTCTGGACGAGGCCGATGCATTTACAAAGGATGCCCTCTGCATACTCGGCCGGCCTGAGCCTCCAACTTCAACTCACCCTCCGCAGAACACTCACTGCTTCACACAGGAGAGCTGACGGTCAGATCAACCTCTGTTTTGAATCATGCAGGCAGAACCTAGTTTTCAAACTGGGGCTGGCATTACTGAGGCAAGATTTTGTGGGTCCTGCCAGTTATCATTTTACAAATTAATTACTGCTCCTCCATGACCAAAATGGATTATATATTCATAACCCAGAAATGATTCCATCTGTGTGAGAACATGAAGTGGTTCATACCGATAAAAGCAACCATTCATGTTTGACCTTGCACATCGGTCTACCAATACAAGCTCCATTGGGCGTCCCACGATCAGCGACTTGGAGACAAAAGGTAAAAGGTAATGGATTAATCTGGAATTTTGGTAAAATAAAAAAATAACCTAAACCAAGATGTTATTCTTACAAGCAACCCTCAAACAAGTAGCGAAATTTATTTTTACTGTGCTCGAAAAACATATCAAGCATCATTCAAGCGTGGAAAGGAGTGCAAACATACAAGAAGAAGCCTTTTATTAATACAGGGCACTTTTGACAAAGATTCAAATTAGGCCGCATGAAAAGAGTTAAAGACGCTACCCAATCTGGCTACAGAGAAGACGCTAATCGGATGTATTTATGTAAGGAAGACGTTTCATCTATACCAGACCTATATAAATTGGTTGCATACACATAAACATGTCCTGCTGGTCCAAGATAGCCAAACATTGTTGGGGTCCTAACCAATAAGGTTTCAACCTTTTGGAAAATAGCTAACAGCCAGCCAGGGGACCAAGAAATGTTATACAGCGTTTATATCAAATATTTTATATAGAATGTACATATATCGAATATTTTATAATGAAAAATATTATAGTGAATGCATTTAGGGTGGGGTAGAGGGTTAAATATTTTTGGGAAACGGTCAGGATGGGTTTTAACGGGTGGGAAATAAAAATACCAACAAAAAAAAAAGTGCATTCACTATAACATTTTTCAATATAAAATATTCGATATATGTTCATTCTATAAAAATTACTTTGGTATAAAGACATGAAATGTTGCAAATGAACCGAACTGAGACAATACATGGGCTTTGTTCAACTAATCTGTATATGCTTCTCCAAACACCAATTAAGTTCTGTTTGATTAGCATTTCCTAGCTAATTGGGAGGGGTCATTCACCTGCAGGGATACCGACAGGATCATCGTGACTGTGAAACGATCTAGGTCCCCGGAGGTCTGCCAATTATTATTTTTTTTTTTAAAACAGTCGTGGCAAGTGTGTATTATTTTTTGTTCAAGAAAATTATATCCACAGCCAATTCCTTAAGACATGGCATGTAGTATATGCCATTCCATATTTTAAGAAAGTTGATCAAAACAAATCTTCAACTATTTACCTATTGTTTGGCTGGATACTGGGAGCAAGGTTCTTGCATCCCTGTTATTACAAGATCTCAAGATCTCAAAACCTGGGCAACTAACTCACAAAGGTTATAAAAAAACAGACTTTCGCGAATACACAGGAACTTAGCTGGATGAGTTAATTTATAGCTTTTGTAAATTGAGGCTAACGCAAAAGGAAAATGTCCAGTCTATAATTAGAGAGCATGTATTGAACCCGGTGACTGTTCGATTTACTCCTCTCCACAAGTTTGTCAGAATGTCCCTCAAACTCACCCCTTTGTAAGAAGCTCCTTGCTCCCTGTCAAATTTGATTTTGTATCTATTGCACATTCTTTTGTGATCAAAAGAGCATTGCTACGCCGGTATAGAAATAAATACATGTTTACTCAAGGCAGCTGTGTTTGATGGCTAGAGTACAGCTGTGGAATGAATCAAAGAACTGGGCAACACTGAGGGACTATTGAAGGTGATTATCCTGCTAAATTCTGACACAAGAATCAGAGTGAATTTAGACACAAAGCTTTCATTTAGAAATGAAATGAAATATAAACACTGCTCTGGCTCCTAGAAATGGTTGCGTCCTCGCACCTTCTTTTTAACATGTATATCTTCGACTTCAGGAAAGTACTAGAATATGTTCCATTTCCACTTAAATTCAGACACCTTCCACCCTATTGGTCGACATACATGGATGACAGTCTTGCTTAAATCCACCCAGATTCCTCCAGCGCTTAACAAGAACACCACATGAAGGAAAATGACCTCCAAGTTAATATTATGAAATCAAGAAAATATGAAAATATTAAAAATGTGAAAAATAAATCAAACTAAACTGGAGGAAGTCTACTACTTTAAATATATGGGTTCCCAATTCAGTGTAACAAGACGCTCATTAATTACTTAAGTGTCACCTGAAATAGTGGAAATGAAAAGGGTTGCATCACGCTATGTAACGTAAGTGGTCTTGCCACTGTTGGTGGACTTGTGAACTATGGTTGCTATTCCATTATTGCAGCATATTTACCTAGACATATTTATGGGCCAAAGATAAGGAACCCTAAGAAATAGGACTTGTTGCGATTTATCAGGCGGTCACTCAACTCAGGGCGTTCCTCCACCGCCCTCCCCTCCCAAGCAAGGTGGCGCACGAAAAGCGCTTATACAGATTCAACTTTAGTAAGCCTCCAAACTATTTCGCACCACCCCAGCAAATACCCTCTGTACCACCAATGAGCTAGGATCCAGGCTGGTGTATAGTAAGGATATATAATTATTTAAGGTTTGACAAATAATCATAGCAACCAAAACATCAACCACCAGCAGCGTGGCACAACACAATGTCACAATTTCAAATTACTTTCACCAATTGATTGACTTGTATTTCTAATGAACTTACAGATACTGGGGGCGTGGCTAGACAGCCATGGAATAGAATGCGATTCCTGAAAGCTCTGTGATCCGGCATACAGATCCGTCGAAGTGCGTGCAGAAAAACAGCCCATTTCAGCTCCAAAGCTACACTAAGAGTGTATGAATATACTGGGCAGAGAATGAGCGAGTCGGCGGAACGCCTGAAGCAAGAGAACAACAGTTAGGCTACTTTGTATCCTGGACTTGGCCGCGAAATTGACATCAAGATGGCGGCGGTCCGCATCAATGAACATCTGAGGTGCGCGCCCTGGGGGAAGTAGTAGCCGGTGTGCCAGGGGCTGGCAACCGTAGCGAAGGGCAGCCGTCAGCCCAGGAGTGAGCTGTAAGGGCAGCACGAATCCGCGCTGTAATTTACAGCTGAAGCAGGGAGCTCCGGTGACCTGAGACGGCTGGGAGCCCTAAAGAAGCGCAACATAGGACTGCCGCGGATCCAACTGCCATACTCAGTGCGGGCAGCGAAAACTTCCCCAGACCGCAGAGTGGGCACACACAGTAAGACGAGAATCGAGAGCTGCGGGGAGCGTGATAGAGGACTGCCGCTGAAGGGAACGGACACATGCAGTGTAGGTTGCAGATCCACTAACAACGTGGAGCGAGCAGCCCCGGTGGCGGAGGGCCGCCGGGAGCCCCCACTTATAACAACAAAGGGCAGCCGCCATATAGGAGCTTGCGACTCGTCCTACAGTGCGGAGCGGGAAACTCGTGACTCGGAACGGCTGGGCCTGCTAAGGATTTAATTATTATATGCAGCGCTGGCTGCAGAAACTGTCCCAATACACGGAGCGGGCAGCTTCAACAACACGGGACAATTGGAAGCTGCGGGGAGCGTGACAGAGGACTGCTGCAGAGGGCAATGGACACATGCAGCGTAGGCTGCAAACCCATTAAGAACGTGTAGTGAGCACAAAAAACACTGCGGTCCGGGCGTGACAAAGCAACAAAGGAGTGCCACAAGCCCATAGGTGGAGTACGTGGGCCGCACGTTGCCACAGTTTTATCCATAAAGAGGAGTGGGCAGCTCCGGTGGCACGGGGCGGCTGGGGCCCCCACAGAGCATAACAAAGGGCTGCTGCCGAAAGGGATTGCACTACGCAGCAAAGGTAGAAATAGCAGTGAACCAAAACCCCATGGTCCGGGCGTGACAAAATGCGCAAATCAAGGACTGCTACTGGCCCACAAGAGGACTGCACGGGCAGCATGTTGCTGCGCTTTTGACCTTAGAGCAGAGCGGGTGGCTCTGGTGGTACAGGGCGGCAGGGGGCCCCAAGAAACATCACGTAACCCGGACACCCAGCGTAGGCAGAAGATAGCCCAGCTTGCTGGGCTACAGAGTGGTGGACAACACCATTGGAACATAACCAAGCCGACAGTCACCAAGCACATAAGGTGATGTTGCCACTTCCTGGGAGGGGCAGACCCACGCACCGAGCAAGAGGCAAAGTGCAGAGCACCTTGCTGAGAGCCCACGGAGAAGGGAATAAAGCAACAAAGCGCGCACCACCGCAAGAAGTACACCGCTAAGGCACAAAGGGACGCCCACAGAATGGCCCAAAAGGGAGGCAAAGGAAAAGCGAAGCAGCCGACCATGGACATTTTTGCAAAAGCGCAGCAGCCCAAATCCTCGCCAGCACAGCCCGGGACTATGGTGCAAGAGACCGAGAACATGCCGAGAGATGACCAACGAATACTAGCAGCCATCACGGAATTTAAATCCTCATGTGGTATGGCAATGGCCGAGCTCAAAGAGACGCTTGAAAAGAAGATAGATGCAGTGGGGATAGATGTTAACTTATTGAGGCAGATGTGAGGGCACTGGCAGATCGAACCAGTGGTTTGGAGAGTGCCGTAAAGACAAATGAGGAACTAAGCACCGCTAATGCAAGGGAAGTGCACGTGTTGAAACAGCAGTTGGCCAACCTGGAGAACCAGGCAGGAGAAGCGGAAGGACGTGCGAGACGCAGTAACATACGAGTGGTGGGCCTACCGGAAGGGGAAGAAGGCGCGGACCCCACGGACTACGTTGAAAACATGATACTCCAGGAACTAGGAGCTGGTAAACTCTCCCAAGGGTTTGCAGTTGAGCGGGTGCACCGAGCCCAGTCGAGAAGGCCATACCCAGGAGCACCGCCCAGGGCTATTATCGCCAAGATCTTGAACTACAGGGATCGAGAAAAGATCCTGGAATTCTTTCAGAAAGGTGGTACAATAACCCGAGCGTCAGCAACGATCATGGCCTACCCGGATTACACTATGCTCGTGCAGAGGCAACGGTACAGCTATGTGGCAGTTAAGAGGAGACTACACAAGGCTGGGCTGAAATACATGCTACTATATCCTGCGAAGCTAAAAGTCTTGCATAAGGGCAAGGCCCATTTTTTTGAGACCACGGAGGAGGCTACAAGCTGGCTGGACGCGCATGGATACCCAGAGTCGGAGGGGGTCCAGGATCGAAGCGGAGAAGCTAAGTGACCCAATGGCGTGGGGGCTAATGAGAAGGGAGTGACATTGTGTAGGGGTAAGGGGGCAGTGATTGATAAAGTTGGATGTAAATAAGGCAGCACCTACCTGCCATATACACTTGTCTAAGAACATTGTGGACTGGAATATAGTGACAAGTAGCTTAGACATGTGATGCACAGCCCAGCGTCTCGTAGATATATCGGAGCCACAGGATGCATGCACTTTACCCCCACTAGTAGAAGAAGTAGGTGCGCCAGTAGGGCAACATCTCCCCGCTGAGACCAGAGTAAAGGCAGCGCTAAGAAAGGGACTAGATGTGGGGGAGCCTGAGATCCAGGGATGGAGCTGGGCAACAGTTGGGGAAGGAAGGGGGTGTGGGGTGTGGAGTGTTGTGTTGGGGATGGGACGGAAGTTGGAATACATGGTGCTGGGACAAGTTGGGGATCGAGCTTACATACACGAGCGGTGGGCTCCGAGAAGCGCATGGAGGCACGGGATGTGATGAGGCTATGGGGGACCTTAAAATAATCACCTGGAATGTCAGGGGGCTCAATAGCTATATAAAAAGAAACAAGGTTATGATGTACCTGCGCAGACAGAATATAGACCTAGCCTTGATACAGGAGACCCACCTCATGAAAGAAAAACTAGAGATGGTCCAGAAGAAATGGAAAGGGACTGTGGTGGGAGCCACATACTCTGCCTATGCTAGGGGGGTTATCACCTGGGTGGCACTGCATGTGCCATTACAGGTGCTGCAGTCCACAGTAGATGCAGATGGGAGGATGTGGTAATAAAGGGACTGGTGGAAAATAAAGAAATATGTATTATAAACACGTATGCCCCGAACCAGAATACAGCGGCATACTTCAAGACATTATACAGTAAAATGAGCATGCATCTGGGAGGGGCGATAATTTGGGGAGGGGATTTCAACTGCACGCTGAATCCGAAAATGGACAGATCAGATAAAAAAAATAGAGAGACCAACTCCCGCTGCTAGGGCGCTGCAGTTAATATTGACAGATTTTGGGCTGGCTGACGTATGGAGAGTGCACCACCCACAGGACAGACCGTACTCTCACTATTCTACCCCGCTAAATTTGCACACTAGGCTTGATTATATGTTTGCCACACGAGTTGCTGGCGGTAATTGCACAGACCGAATATAAGGCAAGGGTTTTATCAGACCACTCGCCATTGATCCTGAGGTGGCAATACCGACCCCGAGAGCCAGGATTCCAACCTGGCGACTGAGAGCCGAGGCATTGAAAGATATGATCTTCAGGGAGGATCTGCAAGAAGAAATCACAAACTACTATGATACAAACTCGGACAGTGTGGAGTCAGCCGGCACGTTCTGGGAAGCCTTTAAGGTAGTGGTAAGAGGGGTGGCTATAGCCAAGTCCAAAGGACTACAAGGAGGGATCTTACAGGAGCTTCAGGAAACCGAGGTGGAGCTAGAAAGGGTTCTAAGTAACGAGGGGGGCACCGAAGAAGATGCGGAAACCATACTTAAACTGCAGCAGAAATGCATGGGATATTGGGAGAGGCTATGCAACTTGAACTATAAAAAATATGTAGAACGACAGCATGCAGGAGAAGATAAACCGGGGAGGATATTAGCATGGTTATATAAAAGCGATACCCCCAGAACTACAATTCGGGAATTCGTGAGAGAAGATGGGCAAATAGAGGACACCCAAGAGGGCATGAACCAGGAGTTCCTGGGTTATTACCAGCCATTATATGGGGATGTAGAGCGAAGCGACCGCAGGAAAATACAGGAGGTCTTAGAAGACATAAGCATGCCGAGAATTAATGCAGAGGAGCGAGATATATTGGATGCCCCTATTACTTTAGAGGAACTGGAAGCGGTGGTATGGCAGTTGCCCACTAGTAAGATCCCTGGGGCGGACGGTCTCCCTAGTGAATTTTATAAGGTGTACAGGGAGGAGGTACTCCCAGCACTCTTGGAAATGCTGAATGAGTCATATGAAATAGGACGTTTGCCAGAATCCCTGAGAGAGGCGATTATTATTCCACTCCCTAAATCCAACAAGGCGGGCAAAGATTGCGATTCATATAGGCCGCTGTCGATGCTCAACCAAGATGGTAAAATACTCATAAGGTACTGGCAAATAGAATGAAAGGGATCATTAATAAACTCATACACTCAGATCAGACCGGATATGTCCCCCACAGGAACATATCTGATAACCTTAGGCGACTGCATCGAGTCATAGAACATAAAAAAAAGAGGATTCGGGAGAGATTGTGATAGTATCACTACATGTAATTAAAGCATTTGACTTGGTTAAATGGTCTTGCCTGATCGCTGCTCTGGCCAACTATGGGATAGGCTCAGGGTACCTTAGGTGGGTCAAATTACTATATAGTGCACCGCTGGTCAGAGTTAAGACGGGAGCGATAATATCGGAGAGGTGGCAACTCAGCAGGGGCACTAGACAGGGATGTCCGTGGTCCCCTATGTTATATATCCTGGCGCTGGAAGCCCTGGTGATATACTTGAGGCAGCAATATGACATAATTGGGATAAGCATCAAAGGGGAGCCGCACCTAATCTCATTATATGCAGACAACATGCTGCTTTACCTACGACACCCCGAAAAGAACCTCCAGTATCTCCTGGAGGTAATGGAGCGATTTGCGTCACTATCATGCATAGCGGTGAACCCAAAAGAGTCATGCATATTTCCACTGGGCAGGTTTGTGGGGACCCCACGAGAACAGCTACCAATCCTACAAATACCATGGGTGACAAACACGTTTAAATACTTAGTGCCCCGTACTTCCTGAAGGAGGTAATATGGCTGTCCAAAGAGGAGAGGAGACAGCCCAGGGATGTTGATACTGGGCTGAAAGGTGTGGCGTAGAGCCTGCCATGCCATAGAAAACCCAACCCGTGCTCCCCGCAGGCGCCACAAGTCGCACTGACGGGAAAAGATAGCCAGCTAATGAAGACGGTTAGGAAGCACTAGGAGCTGGTGGGGATAGAAACGGTGGGGGATGTAATACAAGAAAGGAGGATTAAGGAATTCAGGAAGCTGGTGAAGGAAACTCGGTTGCATAACGGGCAATATATCACATACACTAGAATGAGAAAGAGGATCAAAGAGACATGGTCGGAAATAATACTAGAGGATCTGCCGGGTGCCTCCATAGAAACAATATATGACATAGCAGAAGGTGGACATGAGATATATAGAATATATGAGCTATTGATGTCCAAAGTGGGGAAAGAAGTGACACAACTAAGACAGGACTGGGAAGAAGACGTGGGCGCTCCTATGAGCGATGAAATGTGGGAAAAGGCTCAAGGATACCATAAGAGAGTGTCGAGGAATGTGAGGTTACAGCAAATACAGCTATACATAACCACAGGGCATACATGACTCCCCCAAAGGATAGCCAAATTTAAGAATGTGGGAAGGCAGACGTGTCCTAAATGTGGCGAATAAAATGATGGGATGACGCACATGTTCTGGGCGTTCCTAGAGATTGGTACATTTTGGGAAGATATAGCCCAAAGATTAGATGACAAAGGGGTTAAGATGAATATCGAGACAGCGTGGACATACTTGGTGGGAGGGTTTTCCAGACCACGCAAACTGAAACATCTAAGTAAACTAAAGGATTTGGCGTATATACTTGCGAAGCGCAGAATTGCCATGGGGTGGAAGGCATGCCACAGACCAAGGATAGAGGTCTGGTGAAAAGACCTCCAGAAATGGACAGAAGCTGAAACAGCGGTGTGGCAAGATGCTGGTAATACTGGAGGGGAGGAGGAAGCAGGAACCCTGACGGCCTGGAAACAGGTAGTGGCCACACTGTATGTGCCTGCCCTGGACTGGTTAAGGAACCAGGATTCAGTTGGAAACGAAGACAAGAAGTCCCCAGCGCACGAAGTAGCTGCAGAGCGCAAGGTAGAGTAAGCTCGTAAGGGGGGAGGGAAAGGGGATGCAATTGACATTTACTAACTCATGTAAAACTCGAAGTATGGTGATATGTACTGTAAATTGATTGTATGTGTGTTTAAAGAAAACCAATAAAAATTGTTTTAAAAAAACGTACATATACTACAACACACAGGTAAAATGTAGAGACTGTACCTCAAACACAGATGATCTCTTGCACATTAACAATTATGAAATTTGAACTACCTCCCCCAGTGATTACTTGCGTTATCACAATGCTCTTCTCTCCCAGTAACCCCCTTCCCCATGCATCAGTTATATATGACCCCTTTATTTCAAGGCAAGGTACAGAGAGTGGGAATACAGTAGCAACATCTTTTTGACTTTATATTAAGAGGCAGGGTTTGACAAATAGACAATGAAAAAAAATAATTTGTTTTTTTTTATTTCAAAGGCAAAGTCAAGAAAGGAACTCTATGGAAAAATCGTTTTGGGCTTTTTTTATTTGCATGAAATACAGGGCTTTGGGGAAATCATTTTGGATGCAAGTAAATAAACGGAAATTTCGTTTTGCACACTTTACATTCACTTGAATGGCAGCGTTTTAGGGTTCCTTATTTTGGGATTATGGACATCCCCCTTCTGTACAGAAGATGGTGGTTTGAAAAAGGTAGAATCACCCAAGATCTTTATTGTGTATACCGGCTCTATCAGACTGGGCATGAACTTTCTTATTTTCGAACTCCAACAACACTAATACTCTGATTTTCTATATGGGAATTAATTGATCTAACTTCAATTCAATGCACTAAGGATCTACACAGCTTTTCCTCTCCCCACAATTTAATGGAAAGGATTAAGGCAGACAGTTCCCAATACAATGCAATTTAAATGGACACAGTGATTTTCAATAGTGGAATTAATTTGAGATCGGTTTAATAAAATGTGCCAAGGATCTCCCCCAGTTTCACCCCCTACCCGCTCTACGAGATGGAGATTAAGGCTGGCAAATTCCCCCCTCCACCGCTCGCACACACTTTTGTTGGCATTTGGATTAATCTAGTTACATGGGAGGCCTTAGTTATGGGGCATCCTGGGAAACAGCAGGGCTCCTCAGAGGACAGCACAGATCGGGTCACAGGGTTCAGTTAAGGGTAGTCCCCAGCACCCAGACTTCGTCTGGCTCCTCAAACGGCAGGCCCAGCTAGATTCTAGATTTCCCACTCTCTGCCTCCAACGCAATGTTTAAGGCCCAGCAATGGAGTGGGAAAGTCAAGGGAAAAAAAAATTCAAAAAGTTCAAAGAAAGGTCCCAAGAGTCGAAAAGTCAAAAAGATCAGATCTCTCTCAGATTAAAAACTGATCTCTTATAGGGCTGGTGACACTCCCTTATTATCATAATTCCCATGATATGGATTTGCCAGCTCTCTCCTCTCCCCCTCTACCTCCTAATACGCCCACTGCCTGCTAATAGGACAAGGAGTTAGGGGTGTGTGAATGATGGAGGCTGAGGGAGGAGAATGATTCATCATCCCAAAATAACAAGTGGGTTTAACTTTTTCAGTAACTTAAAATCTAACATGGCAGCTACCATCATTTTACAGATAACCAGAGGCACATATATATTTTTGAGTTCTATATTTTATGGCGTGTCAGAAAATACTAATATCTCAGCACGCCCTTCCTGGGAAGAGCTAAAGTTTTTATCGATTTACTCCTGAGCCGAAATAGTTACAAATGTGCCCTTCCTGATTCAAAGATTACTTCCGTAACCTATTATCACACTAACTTTCTATTCCCTCCCATTTATGCGAAGGCTGGAATCATAAATGTCTTCATAGCTAAAATTATACACAGGGGTGTAGCTAGGCAGCCATGCAGTAGGTCGCATCTTGTGTGGCTCCTGCCGATCCTACACTGATCCTGGAAATCAAGTTGTCTATACTGAGAGCAGACGCCGGGCAAAACATTACAGGAAGCATGAAGGTGCAGGGCACAACCTTGTGCTAATTTCCTGCTGGTGGAGAGTGAAGATAGAGCCGCGAGAAGGAGCTGGCTCGAAAAGGGAACGAGCAGGCAAGATGGAGGCTCGCCAAGAACAAAGGACTGAGTGAGCTGGCCGAACGGAGGAACGACCCGGCTGCTGGAAGGGAGGAATCCGAGTTGTGAACGCCCTGCCGGTGGCACAATGGGCTCCATGTGGATGGCATGAGTCAGAGGACAGAGGAAAGCGAAAAGCACACAATGCCTGCGGCCTGCAGTGCCAAGCGTGGAGGTTGCCACCCCTGTTCCACTCTGGCGGCAGTTGACGCGGTGTGTAATCCTGGAGAAAAGTGCTGCCTGCTCCTGTGGACGCTCCTCCAGGAGCGAAACTGAAAGAGGGAGAGCCAAGCGAGTCGTGGTGCGGGCCGGTAGCGGTGGAGGTGACACTAGCCGGTCATGGAGGACGCTGCTCCATAGTTGTGGAGCCGCGGAACAGCTGCGTGACCTCAGGCTAGCTTGTGGAGCCCGGGAGGATTCCAACAAGCTCCAGGGAGAAGAGGACCAGGAGCGACTGCAGCAGCAATGAAACCTCACACCAGTTAAAGTAAGCTGCAGAAGTTTTAACAGATTTATTCAATAAACCGTTGGGCGGCTCCCAGCACGGTCCGACCTGGAAGCTGGGCTCTGTGGTAAAAATAATACCTAGGATACCAATGTGGTCCGGTCCGACATGAGCGCGGCCCACACTACGTATTAATGATATGCTGGTTTCGGTTGTGAGATTCCCAAGATTACCTGCAGTGAAAGATCCTAAGTGTTACGTGGGAACGTAACACTAATACAAGGAAGCAGCTACCACTTCAGTCCATCCGTGCAGCGGAACACACAACAAAAAGGGGGCTGCGGTGTCCACTATTGTCCACCCCAGTTCCTGTGCGAGGCCCACCTACTGACAAAAAATAAAGCTGCTCCCACTGCGGTCTGCCCCCGTTTAGGAGGACAGCCCGGGGAATAAGGCGAAGCAGCGCATGGACGGCGTGCAACGCACGACAAGAGCAGAATGAAGGTTCTAGTATGACCCACTCAGGGAAGAAATGTGAGGCCCTCAGGCAGTCATTTACATTGAATGGAGGGGTGCCAGTGTGGCCCGGCCTGAGGAGGCTACTGAAGGAGATCAGCCACCAGGTGTGGATCCAGGCAGTTCTACCCCCAAGGAAGTAGTGTTGGAAGCACAACACTAGTGTGCCTGAATATAGCAAGATCTGCAGCTGAGCACCACTCGAGGCAGAATTTAATAGTGGTGAGGGCATGAATGGACAGCACTGGTACACCAGTTATAGCAGCTAAATTGGTGTGCAGTTTTGGTGCAAGACCAGGAAACATGCAGTGGTAAAAGGAGACCAGTGTGCGTCAGAGAAGGCTCCCTGGAAGAAAGGATACCCCAAAAGCACGCCACGCCCAGAACATGTAGAGGAGTTTTGGGGTGTAGTGCAGAACACACTTAGTGAAGCAACAAGGACCTACAGCTCGCACTGTGGAACTGGCCGCACACATGTCATCCGGAGGGCCTGTGGTATGCGCTGAGTAGCGAACGCTATTGTGGCAGGTCATGTGATCCAATCCTGTGTTGAGGAAGGGACATTGAAAAGAGATATGCTAGCTCCACGCTGGATGCGCAGAAGGACTACTGCATAAGCTATATCCCAAGACAACGCCGTAGTGTGGAGTCCGCTACATCAGCCCACGAGTGGTACTACCCTCCCCCCAGGAAGTGCCACATCCCGGGGGAGCTCGTGCCTCTAGCCAAAGCCACCTCATTTAATACTACGATAGCAAAGGCCAAATCAGGGACTAAAGAAATCTTCGCTATCTTCAGAGAGTTGGAAACACCTCGCCTCCCTCCCCGCTGACTCTCCTTAAGGATGAAAAGTTGTGTAATAGTATTCAATCTAATCTTGTAAACTAGATGGTAACTCCCTACTCTGTCTGGAACTGAGAACAAATAATCAGACAAGTAATGTGACCCCCTGTTAAGTAGTGAGCCAGAGACAAGTAGGTAAGGTAACAAATGAGGTTTTATTTGTGCAGACCAAGGGTAATCAGTTCGGGTATAACCGGTCGTCTCTTCCAGAAACTTCAGCAGCGTAATAAGGCAAAAAAATAAAAATGGGTCTTCCAGGCTGCTCGTAACACAAAACTCAAGAATGGCAAATTCCTTCTTCCAAAAATGACGATTATAACGTGTAGCTTAAACTTACAGTGTTCTAAACTAGATGCAGCTCATAACGTGGAAACACACACAGGACTGGTAGCCTTCCTTGCCTTTCGTTCCTTGCAAACCATCGGAGTAAAAGTCCTCCTTGATGCAACATGTGTTAGGGGTTCAAGCGTTTTCAGTCCACGCTTGAATGGTTCAGAGCCTCTCCTCCACGCTCTGCTGCAGGTTCCTGGACACAGCCGTTTCTGCGCTGTCCTCGGCTGCAATTCGCTAACTAAACAAAACTTTTCCCTTTTTCCGCTTTTGAGATTCCTTTCTCGTCAGGCGCCTTCAGCAGCTGGGCAGTCGGGAGTGACTGCAGGATCGGTACGGGGCACTCCGGTGAGAATTCCTTTTCCTTCTAATATGCCCACCGATATGGGTTAATGGTCTCGTCCCATTCAGAGCCCACTCCGTCAGCCTCTTTCCACTCCTGCAAAGCGAGAGACAAAGTAAAACGTTTTTGGGTGCTTTTAACCCCGATGTGCCTCCTCCCAAGTAATTAGTGTTGTGCCGTTCTAGCCCGGGGCTCTTCACACCTGATGCTAATGCCTCTCCTCCCGGCTTCAACCTTATGGAGTCAGTTTCGTTTTTAACCCCTGATTGCCCAGAAACCCAGTGTATGGAAACGTGGCTTTTCGTCTTTTCTGTCTGTTGCCTATTTTCCTTTCCTGTCTTTCATTTTGGTTATGTGTGTAGTGGGACGTGCTGTCATGTATTATTGGTGTCTTTTCTTCTCCCGTTTTCCTTATTTTTGGTTGTGCTTTGATTAGTCTTACATTAGACTGTTGAGGCATTCTGGGAGATGTAGTCTCTCGCTCATTCATGTTCTTCAGTCGGTGTATTACATGAATTGGGTTGATAATAGATACCCCCTCGTCCCTCCTGTCTTGTTCAATAGTGGCCGCTACTATGTCCTCATCACACCCCCCAACACGAGAAAATGCAAACTCTAACAGTGAAGTGATTCACTGTGTGCTGTCTCAATATACAATGGCTGGAAAAGGATCACTCCTAGCTAGGTGCATCTATTTACTACCTAGTGTGGTGTCTTGGTAATGGCTCTCTACTCAGCGGGGAGCCATCATTATGTGTTATTAAATAACTCGTACTATTATGTCCTCATGGCGGCTCTCAAATATGTAGGAGCAAAAACACTCTATACCGGACACTCAGCATATATATGGTGTAAAATTTCATGTAATTTATTTCTTTAGCTAACAAAATTAAACAAATTCTAGAGTGACAGTTTCTAGATACTAACAAATGTTAAGTAGGCAATAATAGATCAAGAAGCCTAAAGTCAAAATCAGTAATAGAAAGAGGCAAAGATGACGGAAAAGAAATTAGAAAAGGTCTACAATAAATACAATTGTAATTTTAAAACCATGCATTATTTTAAGTACATCAACAAACATTTGCAGGACAAAATTTACATGAATAAATCAATGCATCATGACCAAAATCTAGTAATTGATTAGTCAGTTTCTGTAGCATGTACAACAGTTATACATATAGTTTGGAGAAATTGTCCTGATAGTTATGTCATTCTACTATTAAGTAGGACTCAATGTCTTTCGAATGTCTTTCGAATGTGTGGCGCCTGCGTGGTTCTTGAAAGGTGCACCAATCAAGCGTATTTGAATGTTGACGCAGGTGTGGGCTACGTTTCAGTGTGATGATGGCATATCTGCCTTCCTCAGGACCAGAGTCATATGTGCAGTGTGGGGAAAAGAGAGAAAAGAGGGAACTGTCTGGTCAGGAATATAGCAACTATCAAGTTAGTGTGCGTCCGAAGGACGCAAGTGGATAGGCTGGTAGGAATCCAACCTCAAATGTAATGGGATACCATAGGTGCTAAGTGCTTCTTGCACCTAATTCTTGAACGGTGTTCATTAATTCTTGTGTGGTTGGCATTCAATACAGTACACCACGTTATTGGTTTTGCAATATGACATGAATCTTATGTCCCATTTCCTGTTTTCAAGTTGAAAATGGGTACTCTTTTTTGTAAATTGACAGGCCCGCCAGTTTCCACAAGGGAAATGGCCCACGAGGGGGCAGAGAACCCAGTGGCTGGTGTTGGACTTCAATTGGCTTGATTAATGTACCAATTGGTCTTTCAAATTCCTTGACCTCTTGAAGGCAAATAATGGTTTACCTATATTTGGAAGGCAGGTACGAATCAGTGGCCAGTATTTCAACAATGCTTTTTTTAATGGCAAACGATTGTGTACTGTACGTGGCGACACAAGTAATCCTCTCTCGTGTTTGACTTTTGGCTCCAAAAGGCTCTCCTTTGGTGTAAATCCTGCTCTTTTAAGAGCATGCAATACCAGTTTTTTCAGGCAACCTCTTTCCCCAAAGTCGCTGGCTAGCTTGTTCGTCTGCAGATAGCATTCTGAGATTGCCATACAATTACGTCTAAGCCTAAGGAACTAGCTGAAAGGTATGTTCTCTTTTAGCGACCTAGGATAGAAGCTGGTGAAATGTAGGGTGGTGTTTCTGCCTGTGGTTTTTTTGTACAGTGTGCAGGCAAGATGTCCCAATTCTACTTTAAACCGTAGGTCCAAGAAGGTGATAGATGCATTATCATACTCCATGGTGACATGGTAGCGTGCAGGTTGTTGAGATATATGATGAAGTCTTTTAGAGAATCAAGGCTCCCTTGCCAGATGAAGATGAAATCGTCTATATATCTATACCACTTTCTAATCTGTGGTTTAAAGTACAAACTGCTCCTCAAAAGCGGCCATGAAAAGGATAGCCAGACTCGGTGCGAATGCAGCACCCACAGCCGTGCCCCTGATCTGAACATAGAACTGTCTTGCATATGCAAAAAGGTTTTTTGTAGAGCAATAGTCATGAGTTCCACAATAAACCCCGCTGGGATTCTTTGTTGAGTCGCCAGGTGGGTGAGAATCCTGCGTACAGTCTATATCGCTTCCGCTTGGGGTATGCTTGTGTAAAGCGACTTTATGTCCATGGTGACTAGAAACTCCTTTTCTTCATTGAATACTTCATCTTCAAAAATGTTGATGGTGGCAGTCGTATCTTTAAGGTATGTGTCACGATCTATATCCCTGACCCCCTCAAGTTTAACAGCCCCCTGGCAGCAGTGGGGCTAAAGCTAAAGGGAATAAAAAGGAAGGAGTTCTTTTATCCGAGTTGTTCAGGTATTCTAGTTCTTCTCGTGTGATCCAGGACCGGTCTGCTGCAAACTATGTAGCTTCGTGGATTTCCTCCTGAATTTCCAATGATGGGTCCTTACGTAACGGTTGATAGCTCTGAACATCCTCCAATAGATTGATTACCATTCTACTGTATTGAGTGTGCGAGACGACCACAATCCCACCACCCGTGTCGGCTGGTTTAATCAAGAGACTTGGGTTTGATGTCAATTCTGATGTCAATTCATCCAGCGCCTTTCTTTCACTATTCAAAAGGTTGTTTCTGATGGTATGGATTTGGTTTTGGAGTCTCTTGAGGTCCCTCAGGACACATTTTTCAAAGAGCACTATTTCCTACGCCACTTGCTTGTCTGCAGGGGTGAAGGTAGAGGGGACCATCTATAACAGGGCCCAGTCGAATCCGTCCGTACTACATCATGTCTCTCCATCATAGAGGTGCATTTCTTGTGCCGCTCCCACTTGTGGTGAGAGGTTACAATAATTTTCTTTTCCACATACTTTGACTACCTGCACCATTAGTTTCACATGCAGGACAGGGAACTGAGATGCAGTTTCCCTGCATTAAGACACTGTTTGTTGCACTGACGGAATATGATTATCAGCTGGTCCGCATACAGTTCTTAGAATGCCCACTGCAGCCTGTTTGCGCACTTCTATTTATACGCCTTTGTTGCTGCAGCGCGTTTCCCTGACAACCACAGCAAGCATGGAGCAGACGCCTCACCGTTAGTGAACGAAGTGAGACACGCCATTGCACCACTCACTAGAGGTAAACTGTACCGCCCAGACTGCCCCTATACAATTCCCCGATCTGGCTTCCTTCATGTCCTGATCTTCAGCTCTCTGTGTGTACTCCTCAGCCCAGCACATTTTTCTGGGACACGCGCCAATGCCATACGGAGTACACAGAATCACGGCAGCTTTTGTCACGGATGCCGTATGCTCACACATCCGAGCTACATGCTGTGAATCTCTGGCGGACAGATGCGCCCCTGCACACGACCAGACTTCCTTCTCCAGGTAGGACATGTGTTTTTCGCACATAGCACTCTAGTGCAGAGCTCCCTTAGACCATAAGGGCAACAGATGACCAATTACAGTGTCTCCCCCTTTTGTCTCCATGTTTTCTCCATACAGTTAAGATAGTACAGTATTAGAAATACTGAGTAATTGTCTATCATACCCCAGTTGCCATTCGGGGATCAGTATACCTTCCAGCCCACCTGAGCCTCCCATTACATATGAAATTGTGAGTCCTGACTCTAAATATGAACACTCTGCTAGTGACACACTTTCATTTTTTGGTGAGCATGCAAGTTCCCCTGTGCATTGTGTCTCTCTGTAGGACCCACAGGAATTGGTGCACATCTTTCCAGATTTGTGCCCTGCTCTCCCCACCTTGTTCAATACACCCTCTGCCTCCACTAGTTGTTTTTAATCCATGCTTAATTTTAACTCACACGCATGCTTCGGCAGCCTTCTTTACTTTTTACTTCCTGTACTGATCTTGCAACCTATCACTCTTCTAGGTTGGACTCCTTCCAGCCTATCCACTTGCGTCCTTCGGGCGAACAGTAACTTGATAGTTGCCATATTCCTGACCAGATAGTTCCCCCTTCTCTCTTTTCCTCAGCGGTCCCCGCCGCACTGCACATCTGACTCTGGCCCTGAGGAAGGCGGATATGCGATCATCACACCGAAACCTAGCCCACCCCTGCATCAACATCCAGATACACATGAGTGGCGCGCCTTTCAAGAACCACGCAGACGCCACACGTAGACCCTGAGTAGATTCGAAAGACATTGAGTCCTACTTAATAGTAGAATGACATAACTATAAGGACAATTTCTCCAAACTATATGTATAACTGTTGTACATGCTACGAGAAACTGACTAATCAATGACTAGATTTTGGTCATGAAGCATTGCTTTATTCATGTAATTTTTGTCCTGCAATTTGCTAGTTGATGTACTTAAAATAATGCATGGTATAAAAATACCACTTGTTTTTATTTTAGACCTTTCTAATTTCTTTTCCTTCATCTTTGCCTCTTTCCATTACTGATTTTGACTTTAGGCTTCTTGATCTATTATTGCCTACTTAACATTTGTTTGTATCTAGAAACTGTCACTCTAGAATTTGTTTAATTGTGTTAGCTAGAGAAATAAATGACATGACATTTTACTCCATATATATGCTAAGTGTCCAGTATACAGTGTTTTTGCTCCTACATATTTGAGAGCCGCCCTGAGGACATAATAGTATGTGTTTTTCAATAACACATAATGATGGCTCACCGCTGAGTAGAGAGCCATCACCAGGACACCACACTAGCTAGTAAATAGATACACCTAGCAAGGAGTGATCCTTTTCCATACATAGTGCCTTGCTTGACAAACTTAATACCCTTCAGAGTAAAATTCTTGCACACCAGCAGGCACTTCGCCATCAAATATCCAACCTACACAGTGGCTCGCCTGGTGAATCCCCTCCTTTCGTCTTCAAGGAAATGAGCGAACATCAAGTCATAGCCTTCCTTAAATCCATGAAACTCTCTTATTGTAAATGAGATGCTTGCCCGGCACAAATGATCAAAGATTGCGCTCCTACCCTGCCCCCCTTCCTCACAGCCTTTATCAATGCCTCCTTCCAGTCAGGCCATGTGCCAACTGGTCTCAAGGAAGCATGGGTACGCCCTCTCCTCAAGAAACCTGCACTTGCCCTAACAGTCCGAGGGAAATATAGACCCATCACCGCGATCACATTTCTATTAAAAATACTCGACAAGGCAGCCTACCTGCAAGTCCAAAAATTCCTTTAGGCGAACCACCTCCTTGGCCTCAGGCAGTCCGGCTACCGTCCAGGTCACGGGACCGAAACTGCACTTCTAGACCGTAAAAATCAACAGGACGATTTCAGAGATGCAGGCAAACCTGCTCTCCTTTTGCTCCTTGATCTGTCTGCGGCTTTTGATTTGGTGGACCATAATACTCTTTGTCACCGTCTCTCTTCAGCGGCCAACTTCTCCCCTAATGCCACTGCTTGGATTACCTCGTTCCTCCAGGAAAGGGTTATGAAAGTCTTTTCGGACTTAGCCTGTGTGCACCCAAGCAACATCAAATGCGGAGTCCCACAGGGCTCCTGCATCTCACCTACCCTTTATAACCTATTCACGAGGCCACTGCGCTCTGGGCATCACATACACCAATTATGCTGATGACACGCAGGTCTTTATCCCCCTTACTGGTGACTATGAGGCTGATCTAAAAACCCTCAATTTCATATACTCCACCATCCAAACACGGATAGCAGAAAACTGGTTGTGCCTTAATGGCGACAAAACCGAACTTCTGCTAATTAGGTCACCTGCCACCCTTAAGAAACTGGACAAACAATACAGCTCTTTCATGATTTATAACATTCCGATCTCTGTATCTCAAGGTGTCAAGACCTTGGGTGTCTACTTGGACTCCAACCTCTCTATGAACAGGCAGGTCAACGCCATTGCATCAACATAACATTTGAAATTGCTCAACGCAGCTAGACCTATTCTGTCAAAACAGAACTGCCTCACCATTGCAAGAGAAATAATTGGATCTTGGTTGGATTACGGCAATGCCCTCTTTGTAGAGACATCCACCAAAACATTTCCAAACGGTCCAAAATAATGCCCTCAGGGCTGCCACCGGCATCTTCAAGAGGGATCATATCTCCGAGACTAGGAAGCAGGTTCACTGGCTCCCCATAAAGGAACGGATCATCATTAAAACTCTCGCCCTGACGTACAAATGTGTCCACACCCTGGCTCCCCTTTACCTTTCTCAAAGAATATCCAAACCCATATCAGCCAGACCCACCAGACTGGCTTACGATAACAGCATCTCCACTCCAAAGTCCCAGAAAATTCACGCATGAGGGTACAACTTCCCAGTCTTGACCTTGACTCATTGGAACACACTAGCCCCCCTACATTAGAAGTATTGAGCCACATCTGGCCTACCGGAAAGTGATAAAAACGTTGCTGTCTGTGTAAGGGTGTCTTTGCTAAACCCTTATTCCCATTCAAGTCTGCATGCCTTTAATCTTTATATTATGTAACCTTCCTTGTAAATGTATTGTATCCTAACCTGTAACCACTTATGTATGCTTCCTACTAAGTTCTTAATGCTAGGACACACGCTCACTGTAACCATGAGCGAAGTAATCTTCCTGTAACTAAGACATTTTTCATGCAACAGCGCCTCAATGTCTATGGGCTGTAAGCGTGCTTTATAAATTCAAATAAATAAATACAGAGGGCCTCTGCAAAAGTGACTATATACCCAGACTACACCTGCGGACAAGTCATTGCCTCAAAAGTGAGATTGAAAAAAGCTGGAGGACTCAAATACATGTTAATTTACCTGGCCAAGTTGAAGATCCTCCACAATGGAAAAGCCTGGTTCTTTGAGACGCCATCTGAAGCACAAGACTGGATGGACAATGAGAAGATCCCACCACTTGCGGAGTGATTACAGATGCGGGTGGAGTCAGAAGCGTGGTTGCAGCAGCTGGACGTCTTGAACGGCTGGAACTCTGCGACGTTCGTGGATTCGCCAAATTGGACCATTGGGAATAAAACTGTCAAGTGCAGTGTTAACTATCCCGTAGTCAGAAAATGTGGTATATTGCAGGAACAACAAGAACCAGACACAAGTAAGGTGACCACCTACTACCCCATATACTTTTTATAGGGGATGCTATTGTACCCACCCTTTTGACATGAAGAGCCCCGGACTTTGACAGTGTGGTCAAGGAGCGGAAGCGGGATAGGTCTAAGCATGCATCGCATTGCTGGGCAGTCACAGTTTGGGGACGTTTATTTACACGTTGGCGGGGTTTGGAGGAACAGGGGAGGGAAGCCTCTCAAATTAGGTGATGCTCTACACACAATCCTGATGGGAGCTGCAGGTAGTCCAGAGCTCCCACCAGTACTTTGGGCATTAGCGTAATATGGCTGAAGGGGTAAAGAATAATGACCTGGAATGTCTGTGGTCTCAATAACTATGTTAAACGTCAAAGGGTGTTTACGTACCTAAGGAGGCAAAAGTTCAGGATTGCGCTACTGCAGGAAATGCATCTGAATGCACATAAGCATAAGAAACTGGCTAGTGCATGGGGCGGGGTGATCGTAGGTTCCAGATACACCACATACGCAAGAGTAGTCCTCATATGGGTAAACCCTGCTATCCCATTTAAAGTACTAAATGCGAAGACTTATGATGAAAGTAGAATGGCTATACTGCATGGCATGTTGAAGAACCGAGAAGTATGCATAGTAAACTCATACGTGCCCAATCATGATGCCACCGTCTTTTTCAGGTCATTATAGGCAAGGCTGGGCCCATATAGAGTCGGAGCCGTGATATGGGGCGGTAACTTCAATTGCACCCTGAATCCCACTATAGATAGTGGTGACACAAAGTATAGAAGACCGGCCCCTCTGGCTAAGGTCTTGAGCACGCTAATGAATCATTTTCAGTTGGTAGATTATGGAGTACACTGCACAAGGGCAGTAGAGAATACTCACATTACTCTGCCCCACACAGAGTTCACACTAGGCTAGATTATTTGTTCACTGTGGCAGAGAATGTGATGGAATTCATAGAGGCAGAATATTAGGCTTGGGTGTTGTCGGACCAGGCTCCTCTCTTAACAGTATGTAGAGTGTCGGCTCCCATTTCAGCATTTCGTGAACACATAAAAAAGCTCAGTCAATTTTTTTGATGTGAATGAGCGTAGTGTAAAACAGGTGGGCACGATCTGGGAACCATACAAAGTGATGATTAGAGGAGAGATGATCGCTACAGCAGGTGGTGTAGAGAAAACCATTACCAAAGAATTAAGGGACGCTGAAAGTAAATTACTGGAACTGGAAAGGGAGGGAGATGTGAGTGAGGTACATCTGAGAGAAGAAATTCGATTGAGGCAGGCGTGCATGACACATTGGGACAGGCTGGGTAAATTCAGCTATGCGAGTTATCTGGAAAGAAGTCATACACAGGATGATAAACCAGGGCGATGCTAGCCTGGCTATATAAAAATAGGAATGGAAGAGCCCTGATACATTCCATCCTAAACACGGATATGGAGGAGGTAAACAAGCAAGCAGGTATTACTAAAGTTTTCTCCAAATATTATAAAGAGTTGTACACCGTCCCACGTATAGAGCGGGATGAGGAGCTACAGCACGACTTAGATCTTATAAACTTAAAGCGAATAAAAGAACAAGAAAGGAACACGCTAGATGAGCCCATAACCCCAGAAGAAGTGAAGCCACTGTAAGAACGCAGCCCTCAGGAAAAGCCCCAGGTATGAATGGGCTGCTGGTGGAGTTCTATAAGGCTTATGTAGACATGTTAGCGCCACTGCTCGCCAAGGTATATAATGAGGCATATAAATTGGGTACAATGCCAGGATGTATGAGAGAGGCTGTGATAATCCCACTCCTCAAACCAAACAAGTTAGACACAATTCGTAGTTCCTGCAGACCGTTGTCCTTATAGTATGTATAGTATGATGTAGACTGCACTTTTGGCAAATAGACTCAGGAAAGTAATACCAACCCTGATCCATCACGATCAGACGGGATACGTTCCAGAGAGAAGCATTTCCGGGAATCTGAGAAGTCTGCGCCATGTCATTCAGTGCACGAGAAATAAGGTTGTGCAATGTGCTGTTGCATCACAAGACGCTACCAAGGCCTTTCGATTCTGCCCACTGGGACTGGTTATTTGCCACCATGGTTAAAATGGGCATAGGGCCGAATTACATGAAGTGGATCCACCTAATATATACACAACCGATGGCTAGAGTGAAGACAGGTGTCACGATTTCTGACAAATGGGAATGAGACAGGGCTGCCCATTGTCCCCAATGCTACACATAATCGCAGCAGAACCAATCGCGGCTTTTCTGAGACAGGAATATAGTGATGCTGGCATAGAAATAGATGGGGTGAGGTACATTATGTCAATGTACGCAGATAATATGTTATTATATCTGAGTAACTCCGTGGTTAATCTGCCATATGTGTTGGAGGTGTTGGACAATTTTGGCATACTGACTGGGATCTGAATAAATTGGGGTAAATCATGTTTATTCCCACTAGCAGGTATTGCGACCCTCAGAGAAACAGATTTGCCGGTTCTGCCCTTACCACGAAACAGGAACTCCTTTAGATATCTTGGACAGAACATATGCCGAGATCCTAAATTAGAACATGAAGTTAACACAGTGCAAGCCAAAGAGGGCTTGGTGAAAATCAATGGAGTTTTGGGGTAAGCTACCCCAGTCGATGGCACGTAGAGCTGCTGTATTGAAAATGGTGGCATGTCTAGGCTCATGCATTGCTTTGGAAGTGTACCATATAATATTCCTAAGAGTTTCTTCCTAGAATTAGGTAAGGCATGCAGGGGCTTCCTGTGGCAAGGGGGTAGACATCGAGTGCCACTAAATATATTACAAAGTCCGTATCGTAAGGGTGGATTAAAGAATCTGATTTTTTAATTGTACTTCCTAGCGTGCCAGTTACCCAGCAATGAGTAGACTACTTCTCAGAGATGTAATCTGGGCTTCCCAGAGGGAACAGTATAGCCATCCCTATTTAGTAAAGCTAGGCATACAGATATGGCAGAGGACGTGCAAAACTATGGGACTGGGAGACCCTATATCGCCACAGACAACCTTAGCAGCGGTAATGGAGGATAGACATGGTTATAGAACGAGAGTCAGGGTACAATGAGAGGCTTGTGGGATCTCGGCAATTGGGGATTAGTGGAACGAAAATAGTCTGCTAACTTTTACAGAACTAAAAGAGACAACGAACATACATAAGGGCCAGTTCCTGCTACATGGGACCGTGATCAGTACAATAAAAGGCAGGTGGCCAGCAGTCACGGATGAAACGATTAGGTGCGAGGACATGGAAACACTAATATACATCTGAGGAAGGGGGGGGGCACGCTGTCTACAGAATTTATGAGGTACTGATTGATTGTGCTCCATGTGCCCAATTGAAATGCAAGAGAAGGTGGTAGGAAGAACTAGGTAAAAACATTTGAAGATACAGAGTGGCAGAGTATAGCCCTATACCACAAGAAAGTCTCTAGAAATGGCAGGCTGCAGTTAATACAATTTTATATTACACATAGGGCATATCTAACACCGGCTGCACTAGCGAAATTCAGAGGAGCAAACAGGCAGACATGTCCCAAATGTACGGAAGAGAATGCAGGATTGATGCATATGTTTTGGGGATGTCAAGTGGTGCAGGTGTTTTGGAGAGAGGTGGCGAACAAAGTAGCCCAGGGTGGTATTCATTTAGATATTCACTCCCCGGAAACGCGTATGCTGGGCCAGTTTAAGAGAAACACTAAGCAGAAGCTGATGGCTAAGATTAAAGACTTGATTTACATATTAGCCAAACGTAGCATAGCCATGCAGTGGAAAGCTAATAAGATGCCAAATATTGATAGATGGTGGGAAGATCTTTGAAAATGGGTAACAGCCGAGATGGAGAAGGGGGTGTGGGAGAAAGCAATGGGGGAGCAAAATCAGGAAGCGGGTACGTACATCCTTCAGTGGGTAGCCCTGACAGTGACATTGTTTAATCAAGATACCAGAGATGCTCAAGTTACACAAGACAGCACTGAGGAAAGTGTGGATGAGCAATAATAAACTAGTACTTATACAGGCAGTAAAGGCTGTTTGATAAGAAATGTAGTAATATGAGATTGTTCACATTGTGGTTGTTATTGGTTGTTTTGTGTTGAAAAATTACCAGGTTACTCAACCGTAGTGACCACCTTACTCCTAAGTCCATAGTCCCCTTTCCTCCATACTTGTGGGACATCTCTCTGTCCTGTGGGACGGGACCGGAGCACTTTGTAAAAAGCATCAACATTGTTTTCCAAAAATGTGTCCCTCCTCTCTTTCCTGCACGGGGCCCGGCACGCGGCTGTAACCCCGCCTACCTTGGCTCTGCCCCACGCATCGCCCATCAGTCCTTTTCTATCGCCAGGTCAAAGACCCATTAGCAATAACAGAGGAACGGCTGGCGGGCGTATGGAGGAAAGGGGACAATGGACTAGGAGTAAGGTGGTCACTACAGTGAGTAACCTGGTAATACTCCTACGTCCCGTGCCCTTTCCTCCATACTTGTGGGAGATTCCCAAGCACTCCTTAGAGGAACTACGGGTGGATGGAAATACCCCTTACTGAAACAGGTTCTTCAGCACAGCCTGACCAAACTGAGCGTCAGCTCTTGAGCTCATGTCGAGACAGTAATGCTTACAGAAAGCAGATGGGGAGGCCCAAGTAGCTGCCCTAGCGATGGACTCCCAGGGGACATATTTCTGAAAAGCAACCACGGCTGCCTTGCCCCACACCAGGTATGCATGGGTACCCTTAGGAGGTTTCAGCCCTTGGACGGTGAAAGACTCCGTGATGCAAGCGGTGATCCACCTAGAAATAGTTGCCTTAGACGCCGGCTTGCCCCGAGGGTTACCGAAGGTCACAAAAAGTTGAGAAGAACTCCTAAGCTCGGATTTCCTGTCCAGGTAGAACTTAAGAGCTCTTGCGACATCAAGACAGTGTAGAACCCTTTCAGCCTCTGAGTCAGGGTTCGGAAAAAAGACCGGAAGGGAGATCGACTGATTCAGATGGAATTTGGTCACCACCGTCGGTAGAAAAGCCAGGTTTGTCCGAAGGACTACCTTGTCCTTGTGAAAGACCAAGAAAGGATGCTCCACCGACAATGCCTGGAGCTCACTCACTCTCCTCGCTGACGTAACGGCGACCAGAAAGGACACCTTCCAAGACAAGTACTTGAGGTCTACCATAGCCATTGGTTCAAAGGGTTTATTGCACAGCGCCGTCAGGACTACATTTAGGTACCCTGGCGGGTGCGGATTACGAACCGGAGGGTAGAGGCGTGTCAAGCCAGCAAAATGCCTCTTCACCACTTGGTTAGTTAGAGAATAAGAACCAAGGTCTGTAGAAAGGTAAGCGGAAACCGCTGAGAGATAAGTCCTGCATGACAGAACATGAACCCCTGACTCTGCTAGGGAGGACACGAAGGACAGCTCTTCTCCAAACACCAATGACAGACCTGAGCCATTTACTCCTGTATTGAGATCTGGTCAAGGGTATCCTAGCTGCCTGGATAATGCGCATGTTATCCGCAGACAAACTCAGATGCTCTAAAGATTTGAACTCAGGTACCATGCCGCCAAGCTGAGCGATTATGAGGAGGGGTGCCACATCTGTTGTTCCCCCTGGTGAAGAAGATCGGGAGTTACTGGTAAACTGATCGGCGGAGACACCGACAGGTGTTGAAGTTCTGAGAACCAAAACCTGGCCAGCCACCACGGGGCGATCAGTAGAAGGGAACAGTTCACAGAGTTCTTCAACTTCCAAATTGCACAGTGAACTAAAGAAAGAGGGCGGGAAGGCGTAAGCTCTCATGTTGTGCCATGGAATCTCGAGAGCATCCCCCAGAGAGGAGGCTCCCAGTCCCCATCTGGAGGCATACTGAGGAAGTTTCTTGTTCACCGCCGTGGCGAAGAGGTCCACCTCCGGTGTGCCCCAACGCGAGAAAATCCATGATAGGACCACCGCCTTCAACTCCCACTCGTAGCTGACCACTGTCCGCCGGCTGAGGGCATCCGCTGTGACATTCAGCTGGTCTGGGATGTGCACTGCAAGCAGCCAGACACCATGAAGCACGGCCCACTCCCAAATCTGGATGGACAGGTCCACGAGAGGTGTGGGGGATAACTTTGTTCCCCCTTGCTTGTTTATGTAATACATTGATACCACATTGTCGGTTCTTATGCGGACCACCTTGTTGACAATGAGCGGCCTGAACACCTTGAGCGCCAGAAAGATCGCCAGAAGCTCCAAATGATTTATGTGCAGGAGCTTGTCCTGAGGCGACCAGAGGTCCGAGACCTAAAGAAGATCTAACGTCGCACCCCATCCCAGAAGGGAGGAGTCCGTTGTGATCGTCACCATGGGGGCTGGGTCCTGAAACCCCGCGCCCACCAACAGGTTGCCGAGAGATGACCACCAGTCCAGGTCCACTCTCATGGAATCCGGAATCATTATCCACTTGGAATCCCGGTCCACAGCTTGACGCCAGGAACTCCGAAGATCCATCTGGGTCCGTCTCATTTTAAGATGAGCAAGAGGAAGAGCCAGTACACACGAGGCCATGAGGCACAGAAGCCTCTGGAACCACCAGGCCGACATGCTCTCCGACTGCGCAAACATCTGACACGCGGCCAACAGATCTGCCATTCTGTCCCCGGTCAGACACACTCTGCAGTCGATCGTGTTCCAATGAAAACCCAGGAAGATCAGGTCCTGTGAGACCGTCATGGAGGATTTCCACCAGTTCACCGACAGCCCAAGATGGAACAGGAGCTGAAGGAGAGACTGGAGGTTGCCCACTACTGCCAACAGACAAGGGCTGCGTAAGAGACAGTCGTCCAAATAAGGATACACATGGATACCCTGGAGACAGAGATAGGCCGCAATCACCGATATCTTCGTGAAAACACGCGGCGCCGAGCTGAGGCCAAAAGGAAGCACCCGAAACTGGAAGTGCTCCTCTCCCAAAGAGAAGCGGGGGTATCTCCTGTGTGGATTCCAAATCAGGATATGCATGTACGCATCCTGAAGATCCACTACGCTGAGCCAATCGCCCATCTGCAAAAGAGGAGCGAATCTGGCCGGGCGTGATCATCTTGAATTTCTCTTGGGGTAAGAAAAGATTGAACTTGGAAAGGTCTAGGATGGAGCGCTGGCCAGCCTGGTTGGGTTTGGGCACCGTAAACAGCCGGAGTAGAAGCCCTCCCCTCGCTCCCCAAGGGGAATGGGTTCCACAGCTCGGCCTTGAGGGAGGGTGAGCCCGGCAGCTGGAAAGGAGGGTTGAGGGGTGAAGTAGAGGGTAAAGAGAAGTGGAAGCCCGCTCAAGCGACTGACAAGACCCATCTGTCTTCTGTGATGGTCTGCCACGCCTCCCAATGAGACGCAATGCGTCCTCCCACCGGGGTCTTGTGCGAGCGTGGAAAACCCTCATTTGGCAGGCTTATCGGTGGCGGTGCCACCTGAACCTGATGAGGAGGATGAGGAGCGGGAGAAAAAACGCATACGCTGTTGTCTATGGCGGCTATTCCCCGCAGGAGTATCCACTCTGCGAGATTTGCGGTCGATGAAGCCCCTAAAACCAGAGGAAGGTCGACTTTGCGACAACGGTCTCTGGGATTTGAAAGGAGCCTTAACCAGAACAGACAATGATTTAGCCATCTGCATGCTATCCTTGGTTTTGGTGAGCTCTACACCAGTAGAAGAATGAAAAAGCTCCTTACCATCGAATGGAAGGTCCAACACCTTGTCTTGAACTTCCTTAGAAAATGTAGTGGCATGCAGCCACGCCTGCCGTGAGGTATCAACCCCAAGCATCAGGCCCGAGCCGGGGTGTCTACGTGATGAGCCGCAGCCTCCAGGAGATCCTGGGCCAAGACCCTGGCATCGGAAAGGCCTCCTTTGAAGTCTTCCAGCTTCTCGATCCAGAATGTGCTCCTCAAACTCTGACAGACCTTTCCACATCCGCATGTTAGCTCCCGCCAATATCAATTCGGCGTTGGCCTGCCTGAGCTGCAAGGCCGATTTGGTGAAGATTTTCCTCCCGAGGGAGTCGAGGAGCTTGTCCTCCTTTCCCAGAACCTGAGTAGCCGTTGTGGAAGAGGATGCTGCAGGCCTGGACTGCAAAGTGGCCGCAGCCACCAGTGTGGAGGAGGGAGGCGGACAAGACGACAGGGCCACCTCTTCCGAAGAATGCAGCCTGTACCTCGCGTCAATCTTTTTATTGACAAAAAGTCCTGAGTGTGGCTTTTCCCAGACTCTTCGGACCTCGGCCAGAACGCCCTTCTGCAGGAACAGGCCGGTACGCTCCAAGGGAGACAGGGTGAACGCCCCAGAAAGCACGACCTCCTGCGGAGCGGGTGCCTCGGGCACCGGAACATCTAAGAAACAATCATGTCCAGTACCCGGTCATGAAAGGCTCTAATAGAGCGGGGAAGGTCCTTGTTGTCCTGATTGCCTTGAGGGTCATCTGACAGGTCAGGATCCTGCTGAGCCGTGTCAGGCACTGGCTTGTCCACTGGGGACAATGGAGGCAAAGGCAGGAGAGCAGGGGGGGGGGGGCACCACAGGCAAGGGAGGCGCCGGCGGAACCACCGGAGGAACAGGTGAAGCCGGAGGCGCCGGTGGACATATCTCCTTGAAAAGCCCTTTGAAATATTCCCTCATGGGGTCGGTGCGCATAAGCGCTTGAAATTTACTGAAAAAGGCCTCCTCAGGAGATTGTTTCGGGACCTGAGGAGGCCTCTCATGAGGTGGACAAATCCAGGGACGTAACAGGGAAGGGTGCCACACCGGCCCCTCCACCGACGTATCCACATAAATCAAAGGAGTCGCTCCCGTGGGCAACGAAACATTGTGCGGAAGAGGCATCCAGACATAACAATCATAAACCGTCCGGTTAGGATGCGCACAAGGGACCTTAGGTTTACCCAAGAGACCGAGCCCTACACCAGAAGCCGATGGCGTAGTTGTAGGGGTAGCACCTAAAATGGGCGCCATGGTCGTGGCGGAAACGGGCGCCATTTTGTCCTCATCTGAGGGGAACTGCGGCACGTGAGGAAGTGATGCAGGGGTCCCCGTCAATGGATCAGGGGTCTTAATCTTAGCCTTAACATAAGGAACCTCGGCTGAGCCGGTACTATGAGGCCTGGAATGTTTTTGTGACATACCAACCGCCAACTGAGCCTTCGAAGGAAGGACCTCGGCACTGCCGGTAAAAGAAGAACGTTGCTTCTTTGACCCCTCAACAGAACTGGTGTCACCACAAGAGCGGGAACGGTGCGCTTTCACCGACAAAGCCTTGACCGGCCTCTCAGAACTGTTGGTAGCTTTAGCCTCTGTACGAGGATCCTCGGACCCAGGCCCAGTAACAGCCTTTTCTGCGCGGGCCTCGAACATCCGTTCGGTAACTACAAGCCCAGCCAAGGCCTCGGGGCGCACCCCGGTTTTGCTTTTGAGGGAAGCCGACAGAGAGGCCTCAGAGCGAACTCCGGTACCCCACGACTCAGTAGAACTGAGTCTACAAACAACCCCCACAGGAGGGGCCTCGGAGCGTACTCCGGTGTTCACAGGCCCCTTACGGAGACCCTCAGAGAAAACTTTGGTAGAATTATTAGGCCCAACGGGCACCTCAGGGCAAACCCCGGTAACAGAGCGATCAACGCCCCTCCCGGACCGAGAGGAACCCGGGAAGGTATCCCCCGGTCGGGGTGCTCTGAAAAGTAAAGAACTTACCGGGTGTTTTTTCTTCTCGTCGATGAATGCCTGAAAACGCGAAGGAGGAGTTCGTCGGAACAACTCCTCCCACCGCTCCAACCGACGTTGAAGTGCCCAGACCGAAAGGGAGTCAGTAAAAGCAGGAGTCCCAACGGTGTTCCGGACCCAAACACTCTAAACAAAGAGGATGGGGATCCGCCCTCACGAAACGACGGTGACACGATGGACAATCTAGAAAGTCTAATTTGAAAGACATAGACTAGTAAACGAACGCCAGCGAGAGCCAGAGAGGAAAAAAGGGAGGAAAATCTTCCAAGGATGCAAGTGCGTCCGGCCCCGATCGAGCGGAGAAAAGGACTGATGGGCGATGCGCGGGGTGGAGCCAAGGTGGGCGGGGTTACGGCCGCAAGCCGGGCCCCGCGCAGGAAAGAGAGGGACACATTTTTGGAAAAAAATTTGTATGCTTTTTACAAAGTGCTCCGGTCCCGTCCCGCAGGACGGAGAGATGTCCCACAAGTATGGAGGAAAGGGGAAGGGACGTAGGAGTATTAATAAAATACATTTTTAAAAAAACTTAAATTGTATATATCACACAGGATTCATATTTACATTTTTATCCCCTTTAATCTCTGAGTCCGGGGTGACCTCACTGGGACCTACAATTCTCTTTTAATTAAAGAAAAGGCGGTCCAATGTTAATCATATAGCAAGGCCTCACATGGGTCCCTCAGTTTGACATAGCCCCCACCTATTCCTAAATTGCTTTTCTCCATCATCACCTCACCCGAACATCTGCTTATCAGCAATCTGTTTCATACACAATGTTTGATCATCCATTAGTGGCTCTGAAACCATTTCTTGAGGTAAGTAAGCCCTGAAAAGGTCATTTCTGTTGGCCACTAATGCACAGTTAATGGGGAGACCTTACCTAAAAGGTCATTTCTGATGGCTGGGCTATCTGAACTCCTACAATTATGATCTAATTCTCTGTTAATTCTTTGTATTTATAACTGAACCAAGCCTTCTTTTCCTGGTGGGCCTAGTCCACAGGTCTGGAGGTCAGTTTCATAGGCACAGACCTTTCAGTTCAATGGGAAAAACACCTGCTGCATCCATACTTCAGAAAACACAAAACTAAAATCGACAAGATATGCTTACATCTAACATTTTAGCATATCTCAGCATGTTATTTGAAATACAAGCTTTCTTGACAGACGGTTTGGACATATAGAAGTTCACTTTAGGAATTATTCACACATAGGCCACAGTTACATAGAAAAATCCAACAAGTGGGCCTTTCCACTTGAAAGGCAGTTTATTTGTGAAAGGTAAGTGTCTTTCTCTGAAATAGGTCACTTGGCCCCATTTTTCAAATGTAAAGCACAATTCCTCCTTGGTATTTTTCACATGCCTATCCTTTCCTTGTATATATCCCATGTGTACTGCTGCAGTGTTGAATCTGTCAAAAGGTGCCTTTTCCCAGTTCACATGAAATCAGCATCTGCAGCACTACATGTTATGTCACGTTCATATCAATCAGTTTTAAGCTCTCAGGTAGATTCCCCTTCACGTGCGCACCAGTGCATTTTAGTGCAGTTGGCTAGGCCCATTTCTTTGCATTTCACTAGGCCTTATGTCAAAAATGACTGTTTTGTACTGGCTTTTATATTTCAATGGAACTCCACATTACCCAGCTTCATTCTCACAACAGGGCCTACCATGGCCTCTCCATCGCTATCACTCTGGGGCTGTCTTTTCACCCCACATAACCTTGAAGGGTTTGATATAGGAAGCATCCTTAAATTGATCCCTGATTTTTGCCAGGACAGACAGATTAATTACAAACTTGCTCTAATGGCATAGTATATGCAAGTCCTTAGGAACAAATATTGTATACGAAAACCTTGAATCCACCTGTAAATACCCTATATGTTGAACTAAAATCTATATTGGACAACAGGAGTACTAGACCATTACTGCACTTTCTTCAATATTGTGAGGAGGTATAACAGGATTTAGAGATTACCAGGGAAAAACTAATACCTCAACTATGTCTCCTTACGAGAGCTGGAGGATACCGATATATTATCGCCTTTTCGCTATGAGCCCACATGAGAAGAGTCTATCAGGAAATGAATTACAATAACTAGAAGTTGCAGCAGGTCATGGTTGCATCAGAAAACAATAAAGCCCAACATATTTTACCTATTACGATTTTTAAAGCAACAATACATTTGCCATTGCAAAATAGGCACAGTTCAGGGATGTATGATTTCTTCGAAAATATTTTAACTAATGGAGATTTCACTGAATCTAAAATGATTCAGTTTTATAATGCTGGGGGAGATCCTTACCCAGCACCCCACCTATTATGCATTAAACATATACCACTTCGCCTATCATTGTCAGTGAAATAAATTCGGTGAACTCTCATTAGGTAAAATGGTGTTCGGTGAAATCTAGCAAGCACTGCTTATGACCAAACTTATGCTACCAAAAATATTGTATGCATGTACATGACTTTGGCAAAGTTAACCAGGTAACAAAAGAAAGTGTAACCTAAATTGGTAAGAACCATTTTTAAATATGTGGTGAAGGAGGAACATAAAAATTACCTTCAAATCTGTAAACATTCATTTGATGAACCAATTTCCCTTGTCAATCAGAATTGTGAGACGTCCTGAGCAGTGCATGATGGCAGGCAGGTTATGGTTATTTTTCTATCAGTCCAGCAACTTTAAAAAAAAAAAAATCATTCAGCAGATCAAAAGTGTAGTATGAGGGAGTGAAGGGCCGTATTGGCCCCCCTGTACATTCTATACAACATGGACCACTTGCTCACGCACTAGTGGGGTACGCCTCCATTGCCCTTATGCTAACATCAGCACCGGGACTATTGCGTGACACACTTGGCTTCCATTTTGTGTGCCCCCGACTTCATCTTTGGACTAGGCCACACTCCGATACTAAGAGAAAGCGTCTCTCCTCTCTGCAGTGCCGTGCACAGCGCGTTCATGGCCCCCACCTTTTCTTCCACTGTCTGAAGCTTCACAAATCCCTTTCTCACAGATGCGATGGGGTAATTGAAAAAAATAGCAAATTGTATCGTCACACTCTTCCTCTGAGATCACTGTCCTGTGTGTGAACCGGCTCGAGCCATGACTTGTAGCTCATCCATCTCCACAAACCTGCTCCTGCCCTGTTACCCCCGCTGGTGGAAAATTACTGCCAGTGTAACCCTGTGCCCTCCTAAGGTATTCTCTTGATGTACCAGAAGTTTGACCCTGCTGTGCAGCCCACCCCAGAGTGCCCTCACTAAATCCAGACCTCTCCGCAGTATATTGTGCCCTAAAATTAACATATGTCATTATACTCCCCACTTGTCTTGATGTGCTGAGAGCCACCCAGTCACACCGGTTATCAAGAAGGATAAGCCCGCTGAGCCCTATACCTCATAAAAGACCCAATGCAAGATAATGTAATCATAGGTATGCAATGTATACGTTTTCAAGATATACTCAAAGGTATATCCATGATTGTTGTTTATTATTAGGTCTACTGGTAGTTTCTCAAGCCAGCTTAGTTAGTGTCAACTGTATCTCGCCGCGACCTAACCCCCACCCCCTCCAGACACAGGCAGCTGGACCTCATGACGCTCACCCTCCCGCCAACTGGGCAGCCAATCCGGAGGAAGCAGCGCCTACAGAACTATGTGGGACACCACTCTCCAGCCAGTCATGTGCCAGCATTATAACCTATAGTGTGATGACATATTTTGCTTTATATGAGTGTGTAATTGTAATATTTGCCAGAGCACTCTCGAGGGAGAAGAGTTCTCTGGATGCCAATTCTATATAAAGACTTGTCAAACTTGCAACCTACTCTTAGTCTCATTCCCTAATGGGATGTGCCATTTATTATAAGTTTGTCTTGGTACTTCGGGGAGTGAGCCCTTACATTTGGTGAACCCCCGCGACTTGATCGAGAAGGGTGCGCCGAGAGAGGCCCCCGTGCCGTGCGGCGAGATCCAGGACGCCCCCAGCAAAACCATTGCCTCTGCAGTCGACCAGTGTGCGCACAAAAAAGAAAAGTTCCAAGGGTCCCCGTCATCTTTGCAAATACCCAACTGCTCGCAGAGGCGGGTCACGGCTTGGTTGGGGTGTGGCCCCGATTGTGGATAGACCGTGAACGGAGGTTCTCGGACCAGCCCGGACACGTGAGTACTGGATGCGAGATTCTCCAGTGAGGGGAAAAAATTGTGAATTAGTTGGTGTAGAGATAAGGGTGATAGAATAGTGGGAAGTAAAATTTTGGCTCTAGGGACTGTGTGAATGAAACGGTTAGGCTTTTTCTTATCTATCCTTTATATGGCCATTAGGTTGTTGTGGACGAAGAGGTAAAAGAATATGGGATCCTAGCTCCAAAGGGGGGTAGAAAGTGGCGCCACGTAGCATTTCGACCAGTGCAGGGTATAATGAAGATAAAGAAAATAAAACGTAGGAGTCTCATATTTAGTAGGCTTGGAGTAGTAATTTACCGAAAGAGGTACAGAAGACCTTGGATAAAATAGCTGGGATAGAAGCCAAAGGTTGGCCGGAATTTCAGAGCATCATAGTACATCATTGTAGGAGGATCAAAGAGAGAAAAAGAGATAGCACAGAGAAGGTTGACAGACGAATAAAAGCTTGTTCAGATTAAATTGGTGAAGGTCGCTGCGATTAATGCAGCCCTACCCACGGAGAAACAGGTAGACGGGACGGAGGGGTCAGGAAATACACCAGCAAAGATGGCAGAAACTTGGTCTGCAAACGGACAGGAGCAATGGGTGGCAGAGGAGCAATACAAAGGACCCCAATGGCAGGGCAGACCCGCACGAAGACGAGGTTGGGACCGGTGGCAAATAGAAGGATTTGGGGGAACAATAAATAGAGGGTTTGGAGGACAAGGAATAAGGGGAGGACCCCAAGGGTCATGTTGTAATTGTGGAAGAGGGGGGCATTTTTCGAGAGAATGTCGAATGCCACCGATAGGATATTACCAAGGGCCCCCTCCTATGGGAAGCGAACAACAATTTGGCCACCCACATCCAGGCAGTCCCAATGGGTTACCAATGGGTGGGAGTGGGCAACACGAACAGTGCTATAATGAGCACCCGCAGAGAGCCCAACACATGATACCTAGGCAGCAACATCAGCAGCAAGGTATGCAACCACAAGTAGCACGTCAGTATACGATGGGAAACACACACACCAATATCTTTGCAACAACTGCAAATGGCGTGCCGGCACTATTCAGTGGCACAGCTGTAGTTGGGGACAATGTCTTTTCAGAACCAGGAACAGACACATACCCAGATTAGGACAGTCCACAGAAAGCACTTGCGTGTCCAGTCCTATCAACTACCTTACGTGCAGAAGAGGAACCACTGGTGGGTGCTGAGATAGGCAACAAGCAGCTCATCTTCATGGTGGACTCGGGAGCTGAAAAATCATGCCTCATGGAAGGCTGGTTCCCGCTCTCGGGTAAAAATTTGAAACGCAGGGGTTTTCTAGCGCTATTTTGAAAGTTCCTTACACAAAAGATTTAGATATAACGTTGGGGCGGAAAGACAGTGCGAGCACCCCTATTATATCATGAAGACTCGCCAATAAATTTGTTAGGGCGAGATCTCCTGAGTAAATTGAATATGACCATCTCCTTCACAGAACAAGTGGATAGTATGCTCAACTCCAGGGATATGTCCAGCAAGAGTCATGTTAATGATCAGCACTATGACAAACGAAATTGCAGTGAGAGGAGTGCCTATAGATATTGATGTGTTCATTTATGGGATACGGTACTTGCTAGAGTGGTGCCTGAGATAACACAAAAAGAATGGAGAGTGCCATCTGATTTTGTGTTCCGCCCCATTGTAAACTCAGATGTTGTGCCTGGCACGATCATTTCAATTAATTTGGAAGGGGTACAGGTTTCAAGCAAACGTATCGCCGTAATAGGACTGGACACACATGGATGCGAATGGAGAACAGTGTTGTGTATAGATCCAAACATAGCTTTGCGCGATTTGACTGATGAGTTATTTACTGACAATGATACTGATGGGGAACTTATAACGGAAATAAGTGTACCATGTGACAATGATTCAGCACAGAAAAATACACAACCCCCTCATGGCCAGCGTCAGTGCACCACCCACTATATTTGAAGAAGATATGGAAAAGGTACAGCCAGAATTATGGACAACAGCCCCACACTATGTAGGGTTTTTGCAAGAGGTCACACCCATAAAAATAAAACTGAAACCAGGTGCAATTCCACCTAGAGTAAAGCAGTACCCATTATCAAGAAAGGCAGAGGAAGGAATACAAAACTAAAAATGCATTATTACAACAAGTTATAATAGTGCCATCAAATTCACCTTGTAATACGGTGATTTACCCAATTAAGAAAGCAAGGGGCGGGACTTGGAGGATGATACAGGATCTCCGCCCACTTAATGACATCATACAAAAGGAATTCCCTTTAGTGCCTAACCCTGCGTCCATTTTGTGTAGTATCCCAAAAGAGGCAACATGTTTCACGGTGGTAGATTTTAAAAACGCCTTTTTCTCAGTGCCACTCGACGCCAGTTGTCAGTATCTCACAGCGTTTACATTGGGGGGGGAAACGGATATGAACATTGTAGGTTGCCACACGGTGACTGAGAGCCCCAGCATTCTTAATAGAATTTTGCATGAAGACCTTGGAAATGTGGGTGTAAAAAGCACCATAATCCAGTACGTGAACAATCTCCTCATCTGCTTGTTTTATTCGTATGTATATGTGTATATATATATATATATATATATATATATATATATATATATATATATATATATATATATATATATATATATATATATATATATATATATAGTGGACAACAGCCCGAGGACATCGTGGCACTTGTTACAGTACAAAGCTTAGTTACTTAGTTACATGGTCATTAGCAATATACATACAGGTTGCAATATAGTTACATAGTCATTAGCAGTATATATACAGGTTACAATATAGTTATATTACATTTGTGTTATATTACAATATACATGGCAGAAGTGGAGGAGCCCGTCCTCCACTTGCTAGTTGAGGAGAGTGGCCTTGAGGTTGTTGCGGAAGACAGAGATGGAAGTTTCAGCTCCAAGGGTGGCAGGGAGTGAGTTCCACAGTTTCGGTGCAATATAGGAGAAGCCTAGACCTCCTGCTGTGGCTCTCTTTATGCGTGGTATGTATAGCTGGTTGATGTAGTGAGCTCCGGTGGGGCGAGTGGATGTGGTCCTTGATATTGCTTCAGATAGGTACGCTGGAGCGGTTTTGTTTATGCACCTGTGAGTGATGGTGAGGATTTTCAGAGTAATACAATCTTTGACCTGGAGCCACCGTGCTTCACGTCTGGCGTGGGATATATGGTCTCTTCTAGGGATGCTCATGGCGGCTCTGAGGGCATTGTTTTGTGTGGTTTGCAGTCTGTGAATGTTTTTGGCGGAGGTGAGGAACAGTGTAGAGCAGACTCCATAACATTGCTAAATTTATTAGCCACAAAGGGGTACAAAGTAGATAAAGGCAAACTCCAATACTGCCTAGCAGAGGTACTATACCTGGGACAAATTATTTCAAAAGATGGTAAAACGATGATACCAGACAAAGCAGCAGCAATACGCCACACATTAATACCCAAAACAGTAAAAGACATGCAGAAATGTCTTGGCATATGTAATTATTGCCGTGCAGGCTACTGGACTATGCTGCATACAAACTCCCACACCTCCAAGGGAAGCACAAAACAACAGCGCCTCCATCGAATGGACCCAAGAAATGATGACACAATATTTCAAATTGCAAGACCTCATTACACATGTACCAGTTTTAGCGAACCCCTACTATGATCAGGAGTTCTAATGCAAAAAAACATCACTAGGTCACAAGCTATTGGCCTACTACAGCAGCATACTAGATTCAGCGATGTAGAGCCACTTCGCGTGCGAACAAGCTCTCGCAGCAGCGGCCTTCGCGATAGAGAAAAGCGCAACCATAGTGATGGGTTCCTCCATAACATTATATGTGGAGCATTCACTGTTTGGAAAGATCCAAATCAACACTTACAACACAGCATATGAAATTAAAATATCCAGCAACCCAAACGTCCATGTGGTTAGATGCAAAACTGTAAACCCCAGCACATTCATTAAAGAGCCCTGTACTGTAGAAGATATGCAAGCACACGATTGCGCCACATATGAGGGAGAAGAAGATAACATTCCGAAAGCAAGAGAAAATGCCCTCGAGGAGGGGGGGATGTACTTGGTGGATGGGTCAGCATCAATTGCCAGTGAGACAGGAGAAAAACATGTAGGCCCAGCAGTAGTAAGAATAGAGGGAGAAGAGTATGAAGTAATAGTGCAGAAACGCCTCCCATCACACTATTCAGCACAAACAGTGGAATTGATTGTATTTATTGGGGCATTGCATACAGCCAAAGGATGCGCAGTAACAATCTACTCTGACTCGGCATACGTGACAACAACGGTACACTCAGGGTTGACACGATGGCGAAGAAGAGGGTTCAGGAGAGCAGATGGCTCGCCTGTACAACACGCAGCACTGTTGAATGATCGGAGTGAAGCACTCGGAAAACCATCAGTAGAGGCGTTGGTAAAGTGCCAGGCACACACCAACAACACAGACGCAATCTCACTCGGAAACGCGGTAGCGGACGCCGCCGCGGAAGAAGCTGCATACTTTAATGTCCCCCAACTGCTAGAATGCATTGTGAAAACACCCACCCAAGAAGCGCAAAATGAAGGGTACAACTGCACCCCCATACTGCAGATAATAGAGTTACAAAAAAGTGCCCCCCTGAGAAGCAAGAATTATGGGGAAAAAAGAGGGTGCAAACAATCACTCACAGACTTAATATAGCGACAGAAAATGACAGGAAAGGAAGTAATGCCCGTAGAGTTGTTACAGATTGCATTTCAACAACTACATTTTCCAACTCATGTAACAAAACAACATATTTGCAGCAGACATTCAGGAAGAGTGGTTTATCCTCAATTTACAGGAACACTTGTCGAAATTAACAATAGAATGCACAACATGTCAAACATACAGTTCAAGCATGACACTCAGAACATTACGAGGAACACAGCCACACCCTGTAGGAACCTTCAGGGAACTCCACATAGATTATGCCAATATGGGAGAAAGATGTAACGGAGCGAGATACCTCATTGTAATAGTATGCCCCTTCTCACGGTGGGTGGAAGCTGGACCCTGTGCCCCCCCAGATGCAAAGTGTGCAGCGAAGTTTTGGCTGAGGGAAGTATTCTCTAGATGGGGCATATGTGATGTGATCAGGTCAGATAACGGCACCCATTTTGTGAATGACATCTTCAAAGAAGTGACCACTCTGTTAGGGGTAAAAAAAAAAACTATGTTCGATTTATTACCCACAAGCTAACTGAATGGTAGAAAAAAAAAATCAATGGCTTGCTCAAGAGTAAATTGTCCAAACTACGCAGATGATACTCAAATCATCTACAAAATCAAAGACATCCAAGCCGATCATTCAAACGTAACCAACTGTCTGAAGGAAGTCTTCGACTGGATGAATGCCAACAACTTGAACATCAACCCAGGAAAAACAGAAATCATGATCATAACCAAAGACCAAGAGAACAAAACTGCCATCCCGTGGCCAACGGAAATGGGAACCATGCCATCACCATCTAAGGTAGTAAAAAATCTGGGAGTCCTGATGGACAACAGCCTAACCTTAGAACCACAAATAAATACAACAGTCAAGAAATGTTTCTTCCTCCTCCACAGGGCAAGAAGACTCCTATCTTTCATCTCCTTCACGCACAAAACACCATTGTCGTCCTTATCATGTCAAGAATCGATTATGCAAACAGCCTCTACCTCAGAATACCTCCTGAAGAAACTACAATGGATCCAAAATACAGCAGCCAGACTACTCCTCAAATTATCCAGAAGAGACCACATCACCCCTGCCCTAAAAACACTACACTGGCTCCCAGTACAACAACGCATCACCTTCAAAACAATGTGTATTACGCACAGAGTAATCTGTGGACAAGGAGCAGCATTCCTACAAAAGAAGATAATCTACAAGCCAACGAGACCTCTCAGGTCAAGCAACGAAATTCGTCTGGAACTAAAACCATACATTAAGAAAAAACTCAGAGGCACTGCCTTCTACCACTTAGCCACAAAAACCTGGAACAACATCCCAAAAGAAATAAACGCCAAAGACCACCTAAAATTCAGAAAATTACTAAAAACCTGGCTCTTCAACACCACAGACTTAAACTGAAAACCAAAACAGAAAGGAGAAAGAATGACCTAACCGGAAAGGACACTGACAAGCTCCCAGAACCGACTGAGAAGCACCCACAGCACCTAGACGGGTGACGTCGGGTAGAGTGGAACACAGGCGACACCCATGGAGACGGAGTCAACAACCCCAGCCAATCCCATCCAACATCTTCACCCGCCCCTTAGCTGCTACTAGGTACCACCGTATTGTGGAATTGTCAAGATACTACCAATCACCACACTGAGTTGTGGACACTGGCAGGTTCACTGGCTATGTGGGTGGGGGGGAGGAACATGCGGGGTTGTTGGGGAGGCTGGTGAAGGTGGCAGTGAGACATGAAAGGGACCTTGAATGCAGGACGGGCACAAACCTAACCAGAAGCACAGTGTGCCCCTGCACCCCATCTGGAGAGATTACGCAAGCCCAACTGGTCAATTCAGGATAGAGATGCCAACTAACCAATTCCACTAACAATTTCCGCCTCTGCATACACCTCTCAAACTCCAAACCAAACACAACCACAAACCGCACAGACTTGACTACACTGCAACAACAAAACAAAGAAAACACAGACTTGCACAACAGTACACAGCAACTACAGGCTGCAAACACCCCAGGCCCAGCCAACGGAGCCACTGGGCTGAGGCTGTCAACAGCACATCGCTGCACTCTTTTTTCCAGCCTCCTCCCACTAACTCACCCTCCCCCCCTCTTTCAGAGCCGCCAGAGTGCCAGGGGACCACTCCGGTGGTGATAGTGCACGGTACAAATTTAACATTAACATTAACATGCCACACTCTTAAGAAGAAATGGGTGCATTGCTTGCCTCTAGCACTGTTCCAACTCAGGACATAACCAAGTAAGGACGACCATTTGAGCCCGCATGAAATAGGGAAGAGACGGCACATACACACGCCGCTATCCCCAGTGAGAAGAGCTTCAGACGCTCACAGAGCTACCACAGTGCTAGGGGATGAATTTAAGGAATACCTTACCCAATTGACATGTGCAGTGCGAAGTATAGCAAAACAGATAGCACCCCCTTTGACACAAGACAGTGAGACCGATACAACAACACCAGCACAAGATAGTCCCACAGGACAGCTGATGCCAGGAGAAAATGTATATGTACGCATTTTCGTGCTAAGATGGAACTCCTGCGATTTCACGGCCCTTACGATGTAATATATTGCACACCCACCACCGTGAAAGTTAAGGGATTAAAATACTGGGTGCACCTTTCTGATGTAAGAAGGGCACACGACAGCACAACTCCCCAGAGTGAGCAGCAACAGAGCCAAGAGGCTGCAACCCCCTAATATAGAAAAAAGGAACATCGAGCACAAATGAGGAAGGGGAAAGAAACTGGAAAGAAGAATGCCCAAAGAAACATGAAAAATGTTCATAAGAAAGGTTTAAATGAACATGCTCTCTCTCTCCCTCTCTCACTTATTAGTTCTTTCTCTTACTTAAATTTATCTGTCTTTTCCTCCATTTTAATGCAAGATATAAGAGTTTAACATCTATAAAAAAAAGTTTACATAACTACTAAAGTAGATAATAGATATTACCATTATGACTGCAGCCTGTACTTTGTTGCAATATTGTTTTCTGTTATGTTATTTTGCCTTGGCATCTACTGGAGCTTGACTTTCATATTGGGGGATATGAAAGAGCCGGGGGGGAGTGGGGTACACCTGATACAAGAAGGATCAAGCCTCATATGGGCCGGAGTGAAGACCATTTGGTCACATAATGCCTCTCTGAATGCTAATCTTACAACGCTGTATAAAAACCAAACTGTCAAAACCCCTGTTCTTACATACGCTGCTATGGGGTACGGTGTTGATGATGAAACCAGTGATTACAATGGTGATTATTCCCTGTTTGGTATAACTGACTTGCCATACACAAGCACACACGCAACCAAAGAACCTACCTCACATGGCACGGATATGCACTTTAGTCCCATTGCCCCAACCACCCAAGATCCTTTAATATCATGGTGATGGCAAAATACTAATGAGCAGAGTGATGAAACATGGGAAAATATCTTTCCTAAAAAGAACCAGAGAGTAAAAATGCTACATAGTGGTCAAGGGGGGAGTAAGAGGTGAAAAAAGGGGGGTGGGAGGGAAGGGTTATGATGCATACCATGGGCCTGGGATTAGATGAGATCGAAGACCCCCGCCAACCGGACCAGTCTAAAATGGTACTCAGACATGAGCGCAACGGCTAAACAAGCAACCAACGAGAGCTGTTAGGTTTGCTCTCATATTCCTCATGCCCATGGTACGCCCAAAGTTCTTATTCCCCAAGTACCCATGTCGGATGCCCAGTGTTTGGTTCATCTAGTATTGTGTAGGATTCAAAGCACCTTCCAGTCACACACAGTTACAATAGAAATGCTGCAGAATGAGAAAACCTGCACGAGTAAACCGCAAGGAGTGGTCTGTATCAAGGAACCATTTTTTGTTATCAAAGTGACAAGGTTCAAAGAAAACAAATGGCACAACGAGACAATCACGTGTACAGCAGAGGTACTACGAGGTCTAAATGAGGAGAATTTCAATGGGTCAAAGAGACATGCACTTCAATCTGGTCTTAACACATCGCAAAGCTCACATGGGTTGCAGCTCTCGAAAAACACATCAAAACACAGAAAGAAATTGCACATGAACTTAGTTTCAAAGGTGAAGGGAAAATACAGATGGGTTCCAACAAACAATGCAACAAAACAATCATCATTCTGGACATGAAAAAAGGGGCGGCAGCACTAATGATACTTACTGGGTATGTGGCAAACAAGCATACCTGCATCTCCCGCCATCGTGGAGTGGTACCTGTGCCATGGCCACACTGCATTCCGCCTTGATGGCGATTCCAGAAAGCCATGTCCAAGTGGGGAAAAATACAGCTGACATATCGGCAGCAACCCAGCCAGCAACAGAGGAGCCCTCCACGTATGATATTCTGTCTGAAAACGAACTACAAGACAGAGTGTCCCCCAAAAGAAGGTCATCTAACTACATCTCCAGCAAATCATCAGACCTCCTGGCTGAATCCGGATAAATATAAACTCTTCAACTCTGCCAAGACATTCTTTGCCTCCCTTCTGGTCCCAGGACTTCAGGCGCGAACAAACGCCAAAAGGCAGCAGATTGTCCGCTGGAAGCTGATCCAACTAGCCAAAGACACTGAAGAAGGATTCAACGTGATCAAGGTGGAACTCCATGCTCTGCAGTTAATGACCATGCTGTAACGCTCACCTGATTCCCGTAGAGGCGCCGGTCTTGACTGGGCGTATACCGTATCTTCAAAGGTGATGTGTAACACACGGCTGGCTCTTTGGGCTGGACCTCTGTGCACTGTATATCTGACTCGAAGGGTAAGATGTCTGCAGATAGAAAATATGGGATTAAGGAACTGGGTTATTGAATGTCTCTCTCTTCTTCCCTTTCTCTTCTACTGTAGAACCCCAAAGGTTAACGCTCTCACCTTAGGTAAGTGAACGCCGTGCTCTCCATCTGCCTCGGGGCAGGGTGCTGTAACCAGTTTCTTCACTGGATAAGGGGAGCAGGCCTCTTGACTTCAGAGGACTGCTGTCCGTCGTTTACTGCACGAACGGTAAGTTTCGAGTAATTCTAATGTCTTTAAAGTCTTTAGTAATGATGTTTCTTGTTTTGCAGGGTTCCGGCGATGGCGGATGACGGGCTGAAGTGAGTTGAAGATGGAGCCCGTGTGATGAATAGAAGCGCCTGGAAGCACGTAAGTAAGCGCTTGTTGCCTGCTTCACGATGCGCTCTAACTGTCTTTTTATTTTGCAGGTACAAGTTCGGAGCGGCTGCAAGGTGCCGGAATACCCACTGGGTTAGATGTGGAAAGGAGTAATGGCACGTGAGTATTAAAGTTCCCCAATGTCTTTAAACGCACCTTGTTTTGTCTTTCAGATGCGGGATGCAGCGCCGAAGGCCTCCGGAGCGTGCGAAGAGTTGGTAAGCTTTTGTCTTTCAGATGCCGGAATACAGTGTGAAGACCTCCGGAGCGCACGAAGAGTAGGTAAGCCTTTGTCTTTCAGATGCCGGAATGCAGCGCGAGGCGTTGGTGACAGCCGATGGACCAGGTAAGTGAAGAGCTGTCACTGAAGACCGTAATGCTAACCTGTTCTTTCTTGTCTTTATAGGTGTTGCTGAAGACTGGATTCAGGATGGTAAGCCTTTTTCCTTAGGCCCAGGATCAGATGCAGAAGACACGATGAGCGTTCTGCTGCAGAGGATGCAGAATAACGCAAAGCAAGATTCATCCATCCATCGGGTGTGGTTTAAATAGCCTCCTGTAGTGCTTAGGTGTCTCCTTCCACAACCACGCCTAGGTAAGAAAAGAGTTCCTGCTTTCCAGAAGAGTTCCAGTGTTCTGAATCTAGGGAGTGGCTCCTGCCCCACCCAACAGGAAAAGTAGTTCCAAACAGAAGAGGATCAGAGGCTCAACTGGCAGGCAAGTAAGCAGCATGGTCTGCTGCAGGTAAGTCCACCCAAGCATTATGAGCCCGGCGCTTCCAGCGCTGGGACTGGGCATATTTATGAGCCTGGTGCCACTGGCGCCAGGACTGGGTCCAAAAGGTCCCAATTGGGACTGGTTGGCACTCGGAACCTGGGTTATGGATCTGCTTCCAAGGGAGTTGGGAAAACCCTGACCTTTTGGAAGCAGAGATCATGACACATGCAGAACCGGTATGTCCTGGATATCCTCACAGCAATGGACGGCAGTGTTTGCCGAAAAATCGGGAGTGCCTGCTGTACATTCGTACCTTCTGAAGAAACGGATAATGGCACCCTCTCCCACGTCATCTCGGCAGTGCATAATCTGGGGGAAAGAATGCGGAAGGAAGGAGGAATAGAGCCAAGCAACTGGTTTGATGACATCTTCAACTAGATACCATCTTGGTTCAGCGTGACGATGAAAATGTTTGTCTCATCGTTTTTCTGTTGCTATTTTTCTGTGTGTTCCACGTGGGAATTCGATGTTTTGCAAAATCAATGCCTAGTTCAGCAATGATGATGGTAACGATGGGCAAATCGACAAGGGTACAAAATATGAAAGATGCGCAGATCCAAACTGGGGAGTCTGGGCCCTCTAAGCATCGGATGACAACAGTATACCGCTACCCTGGGGATAGAGTGGATAAATTATACCACACAACAAAGAACCATGAGAACTGCAATGGGATAGAGAGGTATGAGTGGACCTGGACAGGGATGGGGGAATATACATGACATGCACCCCTGATGAATATGCTACAAGTTCAAAAGATTACGAAGTGTCTGCAGTGCTTGGATGCCAATAAAAATGGACCCCACCATGGGATGAAGCAGTGCAGGAAGCACAGTACTATCGGAATGAAAATAATCGTAAGGATTAGTTTGTCACTTTGCCCCCCATGTACATTCTATACAACATGGACCACTTGCTCATGCACTAGTGGGGGCGCCTCCATTGCCCTTGAGTGGAAGATGGGGGTATTTTGGACCCCCCCTCCCTTATTCCTACACTTCCTGGGTAGGCCCAGCTATGGCTGTTTTGGGTCCAGGGCCCCGGCCCCAGAGCACTCGTGCGGGAACACCTTTAGGAACTATGAACCCTTTCGTACGAGAATATCCCTAGGAGCTGTGACCCCCTTGTGTACACCCCTTATAACAAAACTAGAGGTGAATAAGACTCCATTTTGTAAGCCACTGACTATTTTGCAATAGTAAAACGGCCATGAACATTTCACTCCAGCCTGCAGCCCTCCCCATTAGGTGCGCACAGCGAGCAAGCCCCCCCCCCCACCACCACCTCCCCTGTGCCGTCTCCACAACTGCTTGGTTCCCATCTGAATTGCACTTGCGCAATCTGAATCTCACCTGGCCTATTAGGATCATTGTCTGTCTCCCCTTTGTCCCCCCCCGCCTCGTCGCGCCTTGAAACACGGTGTATAGGCGTGTTACAAATGCCATATCATATCATGAGGCTGGCTGCGAGAATGCAACAAAATCCACACTGTATCATCTGCCTTCCGACTCCTTTCACCGACTCCGATGCAACCCAGAGCAGGGGCCAAGGCAAGAGCTATCTGTCCCTATAAACCTGCCCCACACCCCACAGACCCTGGCCATAAAAACATAATCCCAGTGCCCTCTAGGGCAAAACCAACAGTTGAAAAAGACCCTTAAGCCGGTGAGCCTATTTTTCCCTTTAACATGGATAAAAGTAAGCGCGCTTCTCTCCTTATGCAAAACTGTACAAACGCGACAATAGACTAAGGAGGCCTAGGAGTAAACAATGTATATACATATACGTGTGTAACTGGAAGTTCCTATGCTAACCTGCTATGTTGAAAGCACGATGTATGCCAATCTATGATTCTGAAAGGCTCATAACAATAGTTGCAACATTACAATGTCTAACCAAATATAAATCTGAACGCACTTGCACCATGCTACCTCACTTTTGATACGGCTGAATGTAAATATAAGTATAGTGTCTTATAAGTGTAATGCAGAAGTTAATCACTCCTGGTTGCGCACGTCTAACATGGCCGCCTAGGCGGAGAGCTCCGGCTCGGTCGAAATCCTTGTACCAAGTATATCCTTCCAGTTCCAAGTTGTTTGACAAATAACTGCAGAATACTGCAGTGGAAGGTCTGGGGAAGAGATCCTGAAAAAACAGCACGTCGGCCCGAGACAACGGAGATATCCACGGGGGAAGCTGCAGCGTCTGAAGAGGTGCGACGCGGCCGCCCGAAGGCTCCACGCAACTTCTACGCGAGCCCAGAGCTCGCAACTGCGGGCCGGCCAGGTGGGGGAGGGGCAGCCGATCAACACACAGGCGCTGCTGGAAGGCGGCAACATCCGCTCCGCTGCGCCTGAGAAAAGGCACGAATACAGACCTCCCCGCGCCTGGTTACGAGAAGAATATCCTATCGAGTGCCTGAGGATACACCCGCAACGACAACACGTACCCCCTCAAGGCCCGAACCCCCCCCCTCCCGCGGCGGAAGTCCAGCTGAGGTAACAATGGTGAAGTAAGTGGATCGCCAGGGGGGAGGGGTGTGCCGGGAGCCCTGAAATACTGGCCGACTTACACTCGGGGAAGAACACGGCTGGGGGCCGACACACATGTGAATGCAGTGAACCTGGGCCCCCGTGAGAGTGGGGATAAACGCAGCAACATGGCGGGTGCTGCCCCGAGATAAAAGCAGCTCGCCACCACAGCATTGTAAAGGCGAGGGGTACGCTGCGGGAAAAGACACGGCTGGGGGCCGACGAACATCTGTAAACGGTGCACCTGGACCCCATGTACGCGGGGATAAACGTAACAACATGGCCAGTGCTTCCCAGAGATAAAGGCAGCTCGTCGCCACAGCTTTGAAGAGGAGAGGGGTTCGCTGCAGGTCAGAGGCTGAAGTGTGTACCCTCTGGGCTCACCCAATGCCCACTTGAGGGCAGGGGAAATTGAAATACAACAACCCGCACGAGGGGAGAATACGCCCGAGGCGAGACAGGACCCAACCCCTCATATGCACTGCGGCACGCCCTGAACTGTGAGACTAGACAGAAGCCGCTAAAACACTTTCCCTCATACCTATTGAACTCCTTTACTGGACACCAGAACGTCCGGCATATAGGTGTCGGAAGCCCTGAGGCACAATTTCGAAAAGGGGCAAGGCTGGCAGACTGGCAACTGTGTGAGAGCAGAGTTCCTGGACCCCAGTGAGAGTGGGGAGAAGCGAGGCAACAGGCCGAGGCTGCCCAGATGCAGGGGCAACTGGTCACCACAACATTAATGGGTTGAAGGGAACCACACAGGAAACGTATAAATAACATACCCCTTGGCCTCAATCAGTGTTCACGCGAGGACTGTGGGTGCTCAATAATAACTGCTCAGAAGAAAGGAGTGTACACCTGGAGTGAGACAGAACCCAGTCCCCCACCTGCATTGCAACACACCCCGAGCTGGGAAACGGGGCAGAGGCTGCAACACCACCCTCCATTATAACAACTGTAATTCGACACTGGTCGCCAGGGCAGCAGTCATATATATGTGGGAGAGCACAATCCACCCTAAGGTGGAAGTTTTGTCTAATGGGCCGCACTGAGAAGAAGGCTTCAGGGGGAAAAAGACCGGCCCAATGGACTCCTTTGCCAGCTCCCAGCCGCAGGCGGTAACAGGAGGGACGGCACAAACATCCGAAAGCTGAGACACAGACCCCTTAGATCGCCTGGCAACAATTGTGCAGAATGGGTTCCTGGCTGTCAACGTCAAGTTGGATGACATAGTGGCGACGATTGGATCCCTGAAAGCACGAGGGGAAAAGGAAAGCGCACGCATTACGGAAGCAGAGAACAGGATAAACTCAAACGAAGATGTAATTTCGCAGCATGGCCGGGACATAGCCCTACTCCAGACCGAACTGCGCAAAACCCAGAGCAAGTGCGAGGATCTTGAATCTAGGTCCCGCAGAAATAACATTCGCATTGTCGGGGATTTCGGAGAAGTTTGGCAAAGGTTCCATGGAAAGGCAGGTGGAAGATCTGCTGAAGTCTGTATTGGGGGCAGAATCCCTTTCGGACCACTTCCTTGTCGAAAGAGCTCATCACACTCTTGCACCACCTCCAAAGCCGGGTGCTCCACCCCGCACCATCATAGCACGCCTTCTAAACTATAGAGATAGGGACACAATACTCAGACTGTCCAGAGGAAAAGGAACGCTGCAATACGAAGAAAACAGAATTCATATATATCCGGATTTCTCTGCTAACATACAAACACAATGTAGGTCCTATGAGATGGTCAAGAAACAACTACGACTCCGTAATGTTCCCAATGCTCTAGTTTTCCCTGCGAAAATGAGAATCCAGCATGGAGGAAGAGCCCACTTCTCTGAGAACCCTGCCGAAGCCATGGCATACGTGGAGGCCTCCATTCCGCTGCCCCCCAGAGATCGAATGGGGATCAAAATGCGAGACCTAACCCTGGCGAAGAAAGAAGCGATCCGGCAGACGGATGAAATTACACCATCCCTGCAATGTTACTATGTCTTCTAAAAGTCAACACAATTGGACTGGACCAAGATCCGTTGTTTACCGAGCCGTGGAGCCTCTGACGTGGGCGGCCAGATGGCAACATTAGCTGTCCCTCTGGAAAGGTCCACTAGCTCAGTAGAAAAGCCCACCGGGCGAGTTTTGAGTGTTAATGGGCAGCATCGTCAAGTTTGGGGAGATGATGCGGGTGGGGGGACAGGATACAAGTTAACAGTTAGCTATGTTGAGCTACAGGTGAAATGGGGGAGGAGGGACAGTTGCTCTGTTTTTAAGGTTGGTTTGAAGGTTAAGTGGTCTCGCGGTTGCTGCTCCCGCCATGCGAATACTGGGATCGGCTGATGGTATGGCAGATAAAAATACACATGAAGTGGCGGTACAGGGGGGCTGAGAATACCATTTCTGTCCTGGGGGATTGAACAACCAGATTAAGTCCAGGAAGGTTAGCAATTATGTTTCTAGACATTGCCCTCAAATTGTGATGCTAAAAGAAACTCATGCAATGGGTGCAGTGAATGTGAATATAATGCCCAAATGGGGGAAGACACAATATTATACGAACTACTCGTCCCAGTCCAGGGGAGTAATCCTCCTCATACATCCCTCGCTGGGGTTCCGGGCAGCGGGACACAAAGTGGACACGCTGGGTAGATATGTTCTGGTATGGGGGAAATAGCTGGAAAGCAAATTACATTGGTGAATACATATGGCCCTAACATCGATGATCCAGACTTCTACTTAAAGATATATGAAACCCTTAATAAACTCAACGCATCTTCCATAATATGGGGCGGGGGGAGGGCTTCAACATGGCCCTAGACCCGGCGACAGATAGATCCAGTGCGAAAATGAGGACACCAACCAGAATGGCGATGACACTGGGGCAACTACTTCCACAAATGGCACTGATAGATGCATGGCGCATATTACACCCAGATGCTATATGTTACACCTACTACTCATCCGCCCATGACAGTGAATCACGAACAGACTATTTCTTTGTATCACAGGTCCTATCAGAGACGCTGCACAGCTGCAAAATCCTGCCCCGTACACTGTCTGACCACTCCCCTGTTGTACAGGAGCTTTGGCTGAGAGATGTTCCCAGGCCTGCTAGGAGATGGAGAATGCCGGGTGGGGTGCTTGGAGACCCAGGGGTAGTGGAGTCCCTACGAGAGGAAATAACAGAGTTTTTTTATTAACAACATTGGGACGGTGGCACTGGCACGCCAATTGATTTCCAAAGATGGTAAAAGAATCATACCAGACGGATCAGCAGCAATAAGAGCAGTGAAGGAGCCCAATACATTTAAGGAGATGCAGAAGTTCATCGGCCAATACATTTAAGGAGATGCAGAAGATCATCGGGATGTGTAACTACTACCGAGCCTGGATATTGAACTATGCATCACACACTAGACCCCTGCTACAAGCGCTCAAGGAAGCACAGCGGGAAAACACCAACCTACAATGGACACAGGAAATGCACACAGCCTTTGACGCACTTAAGGAACTGATATCCACTGCTCCAGTTCTCGCGACCCCCAACTATGAGCAGGAATTCTATCTATTCTCACATTGTAATGGCACACTCATGACGGCCGTACTGACACAGAAGACATCCCTGGGCCACAAGCCTTTGGCATTTTACAGCGGGACACTCGATGCAGTAATGCAGGGACATTTCGCGTGTGAGCAGGCTCTCACAGCTGCCGCGTTCATGATAAAAAAAAGCTCCACGATCGTGATGGGATGCTCTGTCACGTTGTACATAGAACACTCCCGGTTTGCCATCCTCAAGAGATCAAAAAGCACATTACCTACTCAAAGGACCACAGCATACGAGTTGATTATTTCCAGTGCTAACATTCACATTGTGCGGTGTAAAAGTGTAAATCCAGCCACGTTCATCATAGAGGCATGCACTGTAGAGGATACGCAACAGCATGGCTGCGCCGCATACACAGGAGAGGATGATGACATACACAAAGCACATGAAAACGCACTATCAGAGGGAGAAATATATTTTGTAGACAGGTCTGCCTCTGTAGATTGAGAGACGGGTGAGAAGCATGTAGAAGCAGCAGTAGTTCGGGTAGAGGACGGGGAATTTGAAATAATTGTGCAAAAGAGGTTGCCACCACACTTATCAACCCAAGCAGCAGAATTAGTAGCACTCAGAGGCACTTCACACCGCAAAGGGGTGCATAGTCACCATCTATACAAATTCAGTATATATGGCGACGATAGTGCATGAAGGACCAGCGAGGTGGGGAAGCAGGGGATTTCGAAGGGCAGATGGGTCCCCAGTATAGCACGCAGCACTGTTAGGAGAGCTGAGTGATGCATTAAAAGAACCCACGCTCGTAGCAGTCGGAAAATGACAGGCCCATACCCGAGGTGATGACGTCATCTCGTTGGGAAATGCAGCAGCGGACGCTGCCGCAAAAGAAGAGTCCTATTTTCCAAAGGCCCCAGCAGGTGAGTACATACTACAGAAGACAGTAGAGTAAATGCAACCAGGCGGTTTTAATTCATTACCAATTTCTCAGATACTCAAGCTCCAACATGATGCACCTAGCCAAGAGAAGGAGATGTGGGTCAAGAGGGGAGGCAGTCAATCGTCCACTGATTTACTATGGAGACAAAATAACACTGGCAAGGTAGTGATGCCAACAAAATTACTAGAGGTAGCCTTTAAACAGTTACATTACCCAGCTCATAATGTAAAACAACACATCATTGCAGATATACAGGAAAATTGGTTTGCCCCCAGAATACAGGAACATGCCACAAAGTTAATAGTAGAATGCATCACTTGCCAAACATACAACTCTGGTGTGACATTATAAACCATCAGGGGAACTTTTCCAAAACCAGAAGAGCCCTTTAGAGAGCTGCATATAAACCATGCAGACATGGGAGAGCGGTGCAATAGGGCTAGGTATTTGATCGTTGTCGTGTGCCCCTTTACCCGGTGGGTGGAAGCAGGGCTCTGCGCTCATCCAGATGCGCAGTGTGCCGCAGAATTCTTAGTGAGAGGTGGTTCCCCGCTGGGGCATCTGTGATGTCATAAGTTCCGACAACGGAACGCACTTTGTGAATTACATGTTTAAGCATATTACTGTAATGCTGGGCATAACCCACAAGCTCTGTATAATTTATCATCCGCAATCGAACGGCTTTGTGGAAAAAATGAACGGCTTGCTCAAGAGTAGATTGTCAAAACTGTGCCACACACTCAAAAAGAACTGGGTCTATTGCTTACACCTGGCACTTTTTGAAATGAGAAACCAACCCAGCAAGGACCACCGCCTGTCACCGCATGAAATAGTGACAGGTAGGAGGATGCACACAGCCCACTCACCCTTGCGTAGGCAATCAGATGCACACCAAAGTGCCACTGTTTTAGGGTAGAATTCCAGGAGTATCTCAGGAATTTGATCAAAGCAGCATGACCCATAGCTAAGCAAATGGCATCCCCGTTTACACAGGACATCTCTTCCAACACAGTAACACAAGCCACAGAGAGCCCAGACTGCCAGCTGATGACAGGTGACATGGTATACGTGAGAGGTTTTGTGCGGAGGTGGATCGAGCCAAGATTTCATGGTCCATATAAGGTGATCTATTGCACGCCCACGGCGGTTAAGGTGCAGGGACTACGATACTGGGTACATTTGACAGATGTGCGCAGAGCCAGTGGAAACTTAAATGGTACAGACCCCAAAGAAGGTGAGGACGAAGGTAGCACACAAACCTAGCAAATAAGAGTATACAGGGACAGGTACCATATAAAGAATGAGGAAAACTCAAGACTGGTAAAATGTGTAAATAATTGTACAGTATAATAATGTTTTGATGTTTGCATGACAGAGTGAGTTAACAGTGAATTGCCTATTCTTTCTCCCTCTCTTCCTCTCCCTATTTGTTCCTTCAGTCTTCTTGTATAGCTGAAACATGTGCATGAGAATAATACTTTTCCTTTTCCCAGCAACGGATTGAACGGATGATAGTTTGCCTCCCTCGGTTCTCTTCCCCCAGACTTGAGGTGTGGAGGGGGAACGGAAGGATGCAGAAGAACAGAGAATGTGTATACATAAAGATGATTATGAAGCTGACTATGAGAGATAAAGAATTATAATCATGACCCGGAAAAGATAATTTAAAATGTACAAAGTAATGGTTGTAAAAAACACATGCTAATAATATGCATGATTAACAATTGCTCATATTTCGTTTATTAGGAGCCTCAATGGACATGGACGAGGCCCCAGCAGCAGCAAGTGATAGTGTAGAGAGGGGTAGACAGAGGAGAGATGCGTATCCTAGTTATTCATATGAATGTGTGCTGTTTGTGTGTGTAGCAGTATTCTTTTCAACATTGTTTGGCCCGTTTCTATACTGGATAATTGTTAATATTTCAATTGATGTCGGCCAGGAGGGTGTGGGCATGGAAACAATCAAGAAGGGAACCCATCTAATTTGGGATGGTGCCATGTTAATATGGGGTCATGGGACTACCGAGAACGAACATAATAATAATAATACCACAAGTGTTCCCCATATCACAACGATGCAAGCCACCCCACCACCTCTAGAAATGAATGATTCCCATTTCATGTGTACACAATGAATGACAGAACCGCTTCAAAACTTACATAGGTGCAAAATCATCCTTACCAAACAACTATGTCAATGTCAGAAGTAGCAATGTGCAATGACCCAACCACTGAAGAGAGGGGTAGGAGTGAACACGTTACAAACACATACTACAATTCACACAATCAACGGGATGACAAGGTGGGTGGCAGGGAGGACCAGGGGACAGAGAGACGAGCCCAGGAGAAAGAAGAGGGAAACATTACAAGAAAATTGGGAAGAGCATTATAAATTCAGCTTAGACACAGTTGATGATCCACAGCACCCCCACCAAACAAATAAGTGGTATGCAGACATGAGCAACATGGCAAAACAAACAACTAATGAGAGCTGCTATGTCTGCTCACTTATACCCCATGCCTCAGGCACCCCCAAGGTACTATTGCCACAAGAAATTCCATTTGCAGAGGCCCAATGTCTCCTACATCTTGCGCTGTGCCGAATTAAAAATACTTTTCAAGCACATACAGTTTCTTTCGAACTTCTGCAGAACGAGCGGACATGTTACTCCCGGCCGCATGGAGTGATTTCTGTAAGAGAGCCTTTTCTGGTAATAAAAGGAACATTGCACGTGGACAATAAATGGCAGAAAGAAGAGATAATTGTGCAAAGCAGAGGCGTTGTGAGGGCTATCGGAAGAATAACTGTCATGCGTACAGAAAACGTGCACTCCCATATGGACTGAACATATAAGAAAACTCACGTGGGTCACCACCATCGAGAAACCCTTCAAGTTGCAGAAAAATATTTCGTATGAACTGTGCTTCCATGGGGAAGGGAAAAAGGACATGGGGGGAAAACAAAAACTGCAGTAAAACCCTCATAATACCGGACATGAAGAAGGGAACAGCGGCAATGATGGACACATATTGGGTTTGCGGCAACATGGCATACCTTTATCTCCCGCAATCATGGAGAGGCACGTGTTCCCTGGCAACACTACACTCTGCGCCGATGGTAATCCCTGAAAACCACATCCACGGAGGAAAAAAACATGTGGCAATCCAAGAGGGACCATCCCCGACGCTGCTTGAGACGGGACCTGCGTATGCCATAAAAAGGGAAGGCATCCAAAATTCACTCCGGAGGAAGAAGCAATCTTCAAACTACAGATCAGCCAAGTCCTCAGAACTTTTGGCTCAAATACCCGACCAATTCCAACTATTTAGCTCCGTGGAAACATTTTTTCGCGTCCCTCATTCCCAGCATCCAGGCGAGAGCGAATGCCAAGTGGCTCCAAATCACAAGATGGGAGCTCATCCAACTGGCCAAAGACACTGAAGAAGGGTTCAATGGCATCAAAGTAGAACTCAGAGCCTTGCGATTAATGACGATGGAGAATCAATACGTGCTGGACCTGCTAACGGCTATCGATGGAGGTGTTTGCCGAAGAATCGGGAGCGCATGTTGCACATTTGTACCTTCTGCAGACGCTGAGAACGGTTCCCTGTCACACGTAATAGCAGCAGTGCACGACCTTTTCATGGGTACACTCCTGGCTTGGAATGACGGTAAAGCTCCTCGTACCACTCATCGTCTTTTTATTCATTTTTTGTGTGTGTCAATTGGGACTCCAATGCTGCGCAAATGCAATACCAAATGGTGCACTGATGATGGCAACAATGGGACGTGCAAATGGTGTGGCACAAATTAAACATGAGACGGAGGTACAAACAGGAAATATACAGGATGACTGCCATATACAACACAGGGCATATAGTAGATAGTTTATATCACACCACCATAAAAGAACCCAGGGAATTACAATGGTATAAGGAAGCATGGGTAGACCTGGAGGGTGAAGGAGGGTGTATCTATATGAGCTGCACCCCGGATGAATACGCTAGAAGGGGACACAGTCTCAGAGCGGTATGCACGGCATGGATGCCAATAAAGGAGACACCTGCATGGGATGAAGCAGTAGCGGAAGAGCGTGATAGGTTAGGACAGTTACAATATTCGTTACTTAAGTAACGAAAGGGGGAATGAGTAGAAGAAGGGGCATTTTGGACCTCCCTCCCATACTCCTACACTTCCGGGGTAGGCCCAGCCACAGCCGCTTTGGGTTCAGGGCCCCGGCCCCAGAGGAATCGTGCGAGAGCACCTTTAGGAACTGTGAACCCTTTCGTACGAGAATATCCCTAGGAGCTGTGACCCCCTTGTGTACACCACTTATAACAAAACCAGAGGTGAATAGGACTCCATTTTGTAAGCCACTGACTCCATTTTGCAATAGTAGAACGGCCATTAACATTTCACTCCAGCCTGCAGCCCTCCCCGTTATGCGCACACAGCGAGCGAGCCCCCCCCCCCCCACCTCCGCCCCAGTGCCGTCTCCACACCTGCTTGGTTCCCATGAGAAGGCTTGCTGCAAGAATGCAACACAATCTACACTGTATCATCTGCCTTCCGACTCCCTTCTCAGACTCAGATGCAACCCAGAGCAGGGGCCAAGGCAAGAGCTATCTGTCTCTATAAACCTGCCACACACTCAACAGACCCTGGCCATAAAAACATAATCCGAGTGCCCTCTAGGCCAAAACCAACAGTAGAAAAAGAACCTTAAGCCGGTGAGCCTATTTTTCCTTTTAACATGGATAAAAGTAAGCGCGCTTCTCTTCTTATGCAAAACTGTACAAACCTGACAATAGACTAAGGAGGCCTAGGAGTAAACAATGTATATACAAATACGTGTGTAACTGGAAGTTCCTATGCTAACCTGATATGTTGAAAGCACAATGTATGCCAATCTATAATTCTGAAATGCTCATAACAATAGTTGCAACATTACAATGTCTAACCAAATATAAATCTGAACGCACTAGCACCATGCTACCTCACTTTTGATACGGCTGAATGTAAATATAAGTATAGTGTTTTATAAGTGTAATGCAGTAGTTAATCACTCCTAGTTAAACGCGCTCCCCGTCCCCCTAGACCCGTAACTGCGACCTGCACTTTTATGAATAAGTGAATTTTGAGACCAAGATATATTTTGGTTCTGAATTACTCCTCGATGGATCTTTTCTTTCCCTTTCGTTATAATGAGAAGGCCTAGTTAAACGAAGATAAAGCATGTTCTAAACACTGTGTGATTTAAGTGTAAAACAGCCAGCCACGTGTTAAGAGCTGTATGTTAAATTGTGTTCTGAAACACCCTGAGTTATTAAACGAAATGGCACTAGACAGCGAAGGGGTCTTGATTCTCTCCAAGTCATCTGGGAGTCAGAGTTAGTGATGTTTGGACATTCGATCACTGAACCCCCCACAATGAAATGCATGCCTATCTTGACAGGTTACTTTTGTGACCTGGTCATCTCAGCAATCTATTCTAAATTCTTTTTGTTATCAAGTGGACACCACCGACCATATAATGACCCCATGAGCTCAACTTCCTAGTCAGTATATCCAGAAGTGTTGAACAAGGGGAGCACTACATTTGGTGGGAGACGATCACCTCATGAATAGCAATAAATAACCTGCCTTTGAACTCTGTTTTCACAAGTGTTAAGGTACAGGCTTTCCCACCGGACAAACAGATCAGAGTTCTGAATGAATGAGAGTGTGTGTGGCCACAAGGGCAAAGGTTATACAGCTAGGAAGTCAAAGGATACATGAAGAATCGACATGGAATACCAAGCTGATGAGCACAGCTGACCATTCGACCCCTGACACCACGTCACCTCATCACGTGCCCTTGGACCTATCAGTCGCCTCCAACTCTATAGCACCCATAGGTGCCTACCTTTAGTGTCCAATCCCAACCTTTCATGTGCCCCCTAGGCCTTCCCACTGTGATGATGCTGTTTGTGAATATAATTAACTGTAACATGTTTTCTGCAGAGCGCTCTCAGGGTGAACAGAGTAGATTCTGCTTGCCCTAATTTTAGATAAAAGCCTTTAATATCACTTTCACTTGTTCTTGGTCTCATTCCCTCCTGGGATGTACTTTATTGACTCTGTTGGGTGATTTACCAGCATTATTTGGGGGTCTCTCGCTTTCACCCTTATGCTAACATCAGCACAGGTGGGACTATTGCGCGACACACTTGGCTTCAATTTTGTGTGCCCCCGACTCCATCTTTGGACTAGGCCACACTCCAATACTAATAGAAAGCTTCTCTCTGCTCTCTGCAGTGCCGTGCACAGCGCGCTCACGGCCCCCACCTTTTCTTCCACTGTCGGAGGAAGCTTCACAAATCCCTTTCTCACGGATGCACTCTGGGGTAATTGAAACAAATAGCAAATTGTATCATCTCACTCTTCCTCTGAGATCACTGTCCTGTGTGTCAACCGGCTCGAACCATGACTTGTAGCTCACCCATCTCCACAAACCTGCTCCTGCCCTCTTACCCCCACTGTTGTTAAATTACTGCCAGTGTAACCCTGCACCCCCCTAAGGTATTCTCTTGATGTACCAGAAGTGTGACCCTGCTTTGCAGCCCACCCCAGAGTGCCCCCACTAAATACAGACCTCTATCGCAGTATATTGTGCCCCAAAACTAACACATGTCATTCTACTCCCCACTTGTCTTGATGTGCTGAGAGCCACCAAGTCACCCAGGTTATCAAGAAGGATAAGCCCCCTGAGCCCTGTACTTCATGAAAGTCCCCATGATTGTTGTTTATTATATGTCTAGTGGTAGTTTTTCATGCCGGCTTAGTTAGTGTCAACTGTATCTCGCTGCGACCTAACCCTCAACCCCTCCGGACACAGGCAGCTGGACCTCGTGACGCTCACACTCCCTCCGACTGGGCAGCCAACCCTGAGGAAGCAGCGCCTACAGAGCTATATGGACATCTCTCTCCAGCCAGTCATGTGCCAGCATTATCACCTATAGTGTGATGATGATATTTTGCTTTATATGCTTGTGTAACTGTAATTTTTGCCAGAGCGCTCTCGAGGCAGCAGAGTTCTCTGGATGCCAATTCTATATAAAGACTACTGGGATGTGTCATTTATTATAAGTTTGTCTTGGTACTACGGGTAGTGAGCCTTTACAGTAGTTTTCCAGGCCCTGTTGGGTCAATTTGCATTCACAAACCTGTAACAGGTCAGCAAATTTTAAGGAGCAAACACAATGGTTGCTTGCAAAACAGCTAATCTGAGTGATGCATAGTCTGGAAATATCTCCAAATGGCTGCCATTGATGTTATTGCCACCTTTCAACAGGGTCGCCAAAATTCTGTACTGCTAATATTTGAATAAGGGACAGACTGAAGTCCTTTAGGCCACGCTTGACTCCAGAAAGGGGGAGAGGTGCCACTCCAGAGTAGAATGGAGGATAGCATCAAAAAAGAAAAATATGTTATTTTGGCCTTGGGGCTCTCAACAAGTCAAATTGCGGGGGTTAGCGGTACTTGCAGATCCCCAGTCTGAGCAAAAAGGCCACTGGAGCTGGCCACTTGGGTGGGTTGGAGAAGCGTCCCACTGGTGCAGGCAATGCTGCAGGAAAAATAGCCAGTTACCATTGTCAGCAGTTGGCAGCCCTGCATTACAAATAGCTTTATTGAACAGTTTATCTTACAAGTCGACACAAAGAATCACATATATACAATGATAAACATAAAACCATGAAAATACCAGCTAAAAGTAAACATCAAGATCACTCAATATGCCATAACGCTGTTATGGCTTTTAGTTAAAACCCATAACAGCGTTATGGCATACAAAAAAAAGAGCTTCAAATGTCATCTTTGTTAATGACTTTGCAGTTAGCTCAGCCTCGATCACACTGGCCCGCGTAAGTAATTTGCCACTGCGTGAATTAGATCAAGTTCAATTCTATGGCGAGACAGGAGGCGAGCATTATGCTTTAAACTTCCTTTCTTACCACTTTCAGCAATTTCAAATTCAAACATTTTTAACTTATTTTTAAACTCAACACACATTGTTTGTTTGTCTCTGCGCTTCAGTGAAGGCCTACAACCAAAAAAGGGGGGTAGGTTCTCTCCAGCTTAAAAAGGTTTCCCAAGGACTACCAAACCCCACAACTCTTTGCTTCTATGTAGTCCTAACCTGCCTCTCTCCTCCAATCAGGCTCTGTCCCAGTCAATATGAAGCACACTCTGAAAGCGCAACTCCTCTTTCTTTGTTGCTGCTTTCAGAGCCAAGTACTTCTTTTAATATGTGTATTGTGTGTGGGAGACAATCCATATGTGAATATTGGAGTGGATTGTGTCCGTAGGACAAGTGAACTTACTTGCGTATGCAACCTTCATGTAGTGGCAGCCGGCTTGTGGACTCCGCCAAAGAAGAGAAGTCTTCTCTTCCATGTAATAATATAAATGCGCTCGGCGCAAGGTGGAAGCAGGCTTTAGGGCCCTGAAAGAGCCGTCGGGTAAAAGAAAGAATCCCAGCAGGCAGCGCGTGAGATGAATCTCCTCAGAGAGACATTTGCGCGTATGCCGAGTAGTAGGAAAATAGAAGAATCACCTGCAGTTTGAGTTCCGTTACAAAAAAAAAATCAAAAGAAGACCAGTGGGCTTCATAAAGTTCCCTCCAACAGCTCATAAGAGCTTCTGTTAAATAATGGCACATTGCGGTCAGCCCAGAGTATCCCAGAGTACCTCCACACAATGGAGCTCAAAGGAGTGGGGAGAGCAGCTTGCTATGGAGGAAGAAGATCTGTCCCTAAGTTTTAAAAGAGTTCTTGGGGACTCTATCGCAGGCAGTGGCAGAAGGTATGATGCCTCTGGCACAAAGACTGGACGGACAGCCTGGAGAACATGCTGAATAAGCATAAAGTGGAAATTGAAAACTCCAGAAAAAAAGAGGGCATTGAGCCCGGGGGAGGGAACATCAGCAGGACACCCCAAAATAGGGGTTGAACAGGGCTGTAAAAAAGCTTGGAAGAAGTCTACCTCTTGGACACACCGAGCACAGAGGAAGGGGTGGATCTAGTGGCCCAAGAGCCGACCAACCCGGTAAGCAGACTGAGAAAAGCCTTCCTGATTGGGCGGCATTGCCGGGATCTCGACCCCCAAGCCCAGGGAAGGAAAATTAAGGGGAAGAAGAGGAAGCCGGCTACTCGTCAGATGATGAAGGTGGGGAAGAAGTGGTGATGCTTCGACCTAAAGGTATGCATAATCCTTGAGAGGAAGAAGAGGAAAGCCTTCTGGACATGTTCGATCCAGAAGCAATTGCACATTCCAGATCCTCCGAATGGGTGCCATCGCCCAGGGTGGCGCAATATATGACGCAGCACCTGCGGAAACTCCTAGACAGAGAGGTCCGAGCTAAAATGAGGGTGGAATGCTCCAGACCACTGCTACCAGGAAAAATAGACAACCCAGAGTTAGATCAGAAAATTGTGACATTTGTCACAAAAGCGTCAAGACACATCAGGAAGGGGGTGGAAAGAGCGTGGCGAGATTGTCAGGACCTCTCAGCAGAAAGAAGGATAGGTGTATTGCTAAAAATAGACAATAAGCTAAGTGATTTCGCCTCTTATGAGGCAGGCGGCGATGCAAAGGGGCTCTTATTTGGGGATACCTTCGCCAAGGGAAGGTCCCAGTTTGTAGGGATGTTTTCAGCCCTTGAAAAGGCGCAGAGTTCCATCCGCAGAATTTTCCCCGGTGGGTTTTTGCCGGGACCAGACGGCAGAGAGGTCGGACGTCTGGTCGTTTTGGGCAATACAGAAGACCTCAAACGCACTGAGCCCAGAAGTGGGAATAGCACCAACAGGATAATTTCTTCCCAGCCAGAACTCGCTTCCCCAGGGGGCGCACAGGAAGAGGAGCCTACAGACATCACACGCGTTCAGAGCGGGCTGTGGGACCCGGTGTGTCTCCTTAGAGACAGGAGGGAAATGGATCGAGGAGGAGCTGCTCCTCCACATAAACTGTCTGGAGCTCCTAGCAGGCTTGTTCACGGTACGGGCCTTCACCAAATATTGAGCGAAGTGCTGTGTTCTGCTCAAGATGGACAACATCTCGGCAGTACGTTATATCAACAAGCTAGGAGAGACATCTTCCAGGAGGCTAGCCGAACTGGCGAAATATTTTTGGCATCACTGTCTGAGTCAGCAAATATCAGCATCAGCAGAATATTTACCAGGGCCCCAGAATACGGTGGTGGACTGCAATTCGCGAGATGGAGGCTTCCGTCAGATGTCTTTGGGCAGCTTCAGGATATTTGGGGTCCCCTAGACACCGACCTATTCGCATCCAGGCTGAACGCGCAGATTCCCAAGTTTTTCAGTTGGAGGATAGACCCAGCAGCAGCAGAGACGGATGCATTTCTTCACCAATGTAGGGGAGCAGTACACTTCGCCTTCCTGCCTTTCATCATGCTGACGAGAGTATTAGCGCAAGTCCACAGGGAACAGGCAGAGCTAGTGCTCGTAGTCCCGATGTGGAAGTCTCAGCCGTGTTTTCCAGTAGTGATGGAACTTTCTATGGATTTCCGGAGAGCGATTCCTCACAGGGCCGACATTCTCCGGGGCCCGGACGGACAGCTTCACCCCCTAGTGGTGGGAGGCACACTGCGGCTGATGGCATGCAGGTTTCGGGCAGAAATGGCAGCTGCTGTAGTACAAGTCTTGAATTTCTTAGCGGAAAGATTTGCAGAAGGTTGCGCCTATAGGACGATAGGGGTATATAGGTCCGCTATATCAGCAGGGCACACAAACGTACATAACAAACCAGTAGGTGAACATCCAGCGATATTGCGCCAATCAAAAGGAATTAAGGTGCGCAAGCCACCGGAACCCAAATATTCGTCCCTTTGGGACATTCAGGCAGTTTTACAACTATTCCTATCTTGGCCGGAGAATAGAGATCTTTCACGCTCACAGCTTTCAGGGAAACTGGCCATGCTGCTGTCTCTTATAGCTTGCAGGAGGGTCTCCGACGTGAAGGCCCTGGAGGTCGACAGGAACTTTTTTTACCCAGAAGGGGCAGCCTTTAATGTCGCTAACAGAACAAAGTCGGATTCTCGTATTATCTCCTACCCATATTTTCCCAACAATAGCAAGCTGTGCGTGGCGCAATGTATCAAAGACTACGAGGCAGCCACAGCCCGGTTTAGGCCTAGGGGAGTCTCCCAGCTCCTAATTGCGCATAGCAAACCTTTCCACGCTGCTGCGACAGCTACAATTGCCAGATGGGTTAGAGAAGTAATGCACTGGGCAGGAATTGATATGGCTCAATTTGGGGCGCATTCAGCGAGAGGCACGATGGCTTCAAGGACCTTCTCAGTAGAAGTACCCTTACAGGTTATCATGAAGTCTGCTGATTGGTCGAATTAGTCTACATTCAAAACCTTTTCTTTCAAGCCTATCCCGCAGATGGCGAGTAGAGTGATTGACAGCTTTGAACAAGCATAATGCTCGCCTCCTGTCTCGCCATGGAATAAGACTACCCATGCTGAGAGCGCTGGACAGTCTTGATTCTATTAAAGACAAGGAGGCGAGCATTATATCCCACCCGAGGGATGAACAATGCTAATGTAAACTGTTTATTACAAGATTGTACACCCAGAACCCACCCTTACGATCGTATCTCCATTTGTTTCAGGAGAAGAGAAAAAAGCGAATTGATCAGAGGCAGAAACACAGAGGAGAGCTCAGTTGAGGCTGTGGAGTCGACAGTGTTCGGAATAAAGCCTTTCAGTTTGTTACGGATTGGATTGTTGACTTTTACGGTTCAAGTTGTTGGGACTAGCGTTGCCAAAGAAAGAGGAGTTGCGCTTTCAGAATGTCCTTCATAAAGACTGGGACAGAGCCCGATTGGAGGAGAGAGGCAGGCTAGGACTACATAGATGCAAAGAGTTGTGCGGTTTGGTAGTCCTCGGGAAACCTTTTTAACCTTGAGAGAAACTATCCACCCTTTTTTGGTTCTAGGCCTTCACTGAAGCGCAGAGACAAACAAAAAATGTGTATTGAGTTTAAAAATAAGTTAGAAATGTTTTAATTTGAAATTGCTGAAAGTGGTAATAATGGAAGTTTAAAGCATAATGCTTGCCTCCTTGTCTTTAATAGAATCAAGACTGTCCAGCGCCCTCAGCATGGGCAATCTTCATTGTCTTACATGAGCTTTCAGTTTGGTTAATTAACAGTCTTATCCCATGGTCATTTAAAGTTTGTCAGTTTGTTTTTAGAATGAGATCGGGAATCCAAACGGTAAACAAAAAATGCAGCATAGTTTCTTCTTTTCCTTTGTTATGGTATTGGGGTTTGTAGTAAGTAACATTGCCATCTGCAGGATGTCGATGTGCCGATGTGCTCTTTGCAGCAGATACAACTGAGCCATGTTTATTCAAATTCTTCATGAGCTGAGAAGACAGCTCTATACCCAGGTGCATTTTCAGATACAGAGTACGCACATCACGTTAGTTATTAACAAAAACGGTTTCAAGCCCAAGATCAGTCTTAGACAGTGAAGAAGTATGATGATATTCTATTCAGATTTTTGGGCATACATTTTTATGCAAGTTGAAGCCTCTCAGTTTTCATAGTTTAGAGTTAAAAAACCCAGTTCTAATCAAAATGGTAGATTTGGGGATGCAAGGTTGGGGAGAGTGAACTCCTGAATACGCCAATTTAAAAAAAAAGAAAAATAGATGATTTTAAACAGTTATCAGCCACAAAACTCTGTGCTATAGAGAAGCCTGTTTGGCCTGCTGTTAAACGAGTCTTCACGAGATCGTTGGTTACCTTTTCTTCCTGTAGACCGTGGAGTTGAGGTTGCCAGTATGTCGATGTATCTATAGCCGATGAATGGGTAGCGCGAGAAATTAGCCCAATCCCCTCCTGACGATATAAGACAGGACGGCACTGAACCAACTCCCAACGCCACGGGTGGCACTTCTCAGAATTTGCGTGACGTCGGGACAGTGTTTCCAGTGGCTGAGAAGGCTTGAAGAAGACACCGATGATAGCGGAGCTGAACACAGGAACTTCCAAGAAGGCAGTAAGGCACAGGTACCGGCAGGGCACAAGACAGGTAAAGGAGAACAGACTGCAAGGGAAAGCAATTCAGACAGGGGATCCCCACTTCCTAGCAGAATAGAAGGTACTAGGAACCCAGACAGGACCTCCCCTATCCTAAACCAGAAGGCAGGCAAGGGCCCAGCAAAACACCCTAAACCAGGAGGCAGGCCAGGGATCAGCAAAACAGGGAAGCAAGGGTTAGGAGGACCAAGGAGCAAGAAGGGGGTAAGGAGATGAGGTAGGGCTAGGCAGAATAAGGCAGAGCAGAGAACTGGAGGACTGGGGCACGAGCGCCAGGACTCCAGCAGCGCATACACAGTAACAACCGCGTTGAGACGCGTTGTTCCTGCGCATGCGGTGCCCTTTTAAGGTCCGGGGTGAAAACGAGGCTTGGAACGTCGAATACTGACGATCCGCGCATGCGCAGATCCTCGCAAGATGGCGGCGTCCACGGAGCCCATCCGGACTGCGGGTCGGCGTGAGGAGAGACGCCACCGCGGGTACAGCCTCCATGAAGGAGGAGACCGCTGCGGCCGTGGACCGGGAACCCCCGGAAAGGTAAGTGAAGCCCGCGAGCGAGCGCGTGGCGTAACACCATACCCCCTCCCGGACAACCCCGGAGCACCGGGTTTCCAAGGGTAGCGGAGATAGAAGTCCCGAACCAGGCGCGGTGCATGCACGAAGGAGCGTGGTTCCCACGTGCGGTCACAAGCAGGATAACCCTTCCAACTGACCAGGAGCTGCAGAGCACCCCGCCAAATCCGCGAGTCACATATCTCCTGCACCTCAAATTCAGGAACCCCTCGAACCAAAACCGGGGCAGGACGGGAACAGGCACGACCCATAACATCGGGCACATAGGGCTTCAAAAGGGAGACGTGAAAGACAGGATGGACCCTCCAAGAACGAGGCAGAGACAAACGAAAGGCAACAGACGAAATACGCCCAATGATGCGAAAGGGACCAAAAAAGCGGGGAGCTAGTTTCACAGGTAAGTTGCGTACCGGTAGATTCTTGGAGGACAGCCATACCTTGTCCCCAACATGAAGAACAGGCTCAGGGCTCCGTCTCTTGTCAGCCCGCTCCTTCATATGTGCTTGTGCCACTGCCAAGGTACCGGCCGCCAGACGATGTTGATCGCGGATCAAGGACACCAGGGCATCTGCAGATGGTACGGCACTGGAAGATGTAGGATGAACTGGCAGCAGTCTGGGATGAAGGCCAGTGGAGCAGAAAAAGGGGCTGAGTCCGGTAGCGGAATGAACAGCGTTGTTGTAAGCTGCTTCCGCGGTGTCCAACCATTCCGACCAGTTGTCTTGGGTAGCATTGGCATAACAACGTAGGTATTGCTCAAGGGTCTGATTGGTGCGTTCCGTCTGCCCATTAGTCTGCGGATGATAGCCGGAACTCAGGGCTCGCTGAATGTCCAAATGCCGACACAGTTGGTCCCAAAAGGAAGAGATGTATTGAGACCCCCTGTCTGATAGAATCTTCTCCGGAAGACCATGAAGACGATAAACCTCGTGTAGAAAACGTTGTGCCATCTGGGAGGCAGTGGGCAGCTTAGGAAAGGGCAAGAAATGAGCGGTCTTGGTGAAACAGTCCACCACCACCATTATACATGTGAAACCACCAGACAGGGGCAGGTCAACGATGAAATCCGTGGCGATGGTGTGCCAAGGGTACGGAGGCGTAGGCGTGGGTTTCAGGAGACCAATGGGCCTTTTGCGAGGAATCTTGGTCTGGGCACATACAGGGCAGGAGTCTACGTAGTGCTTTACCAGAGTGGCCCATCCAGGCCACCAGTACTGCCGTGAAACCAGTTCTTGTGTTGTGCGGACTCCACGGTGACCACAAACGACGGAATCATGGCAATTCTGTGGAACGATTTACTGGAGTTCCAAGGTGGGAACGTACAGACGGTCCCTGAAGAACAACAAGCCGTCACGTTCTCTGATGTTAGCGCGTTGTAGTATCTGTGATTTTGAGGGATCCGTACGTGTGGCCTCTATCAACTATTGGAGTTGGGGAATCACCATCGATAGAAAATGTTTTGACGCTATCAGAGGCTCCGGTTCCTTGGCACCTTCAATGTTGTTTTCCAGAGACCGAGACAGGGCATCAGCCTTAGTGTTCTGGGAACAAGGAATGTACGTGACGGTGAAATCAAACTGCGAAAAGAAAAAGGCCCAACGAGCATGACGGGAGGTTCTGCATTGCAAAGAGCGCAGGAACTGTAGATTACGGTGATCTGTACGAACCACCACCGGGTACCTCCCACCCAGCAAGTGATGTCGCCACTCCTCAAAAGCAGCCTTTATCGCTAGTAATTCCTTTTCTATCACCGCATAGTTTCTCTCGCTCACTGACAATTTCCTAGAGTAGTAAACCACCGGGTGCTCTATTCCTGTGATTGCATCTTGCTGTAGTAAGACCGCACCAATTGCGTAATTCGAAGCGTCTGTTTCAACCACAAATGGCTTTTCATCATCTGGATGTCTAAGAACAGGAGCCGACATGAAAGATCTTTTCAATCCCAGAAATGCCTCCTCGGCCTGCGTGTCCCAGAGAAACGGTACCTTGTCAAGCGGGTTAGACTGTTGGCCAGTTGAGAAAAGCGTGGAATGAAGCGTTGATAAAAGTTGGCAAAGCCCAAGAACCTTTGAAGCGACTTCACGCCATGGGGCTGTTTCCATTCTCGTATGGCTTGCAGTTTTGCGGGATCCATCTGCACTCCTGTGTTGCTGATCACATAGCCCAGAAATTCCATGCTTCCCCCTATGAAATTGGCATTTCTCTATTTTGGCATACAGGCCGTTGTCTATAAGTCTACGGAGAACTTCCTGAACATGCGCAACGTGTGCAGTACGAGTGTCAGAAAAAAACAGAATGTCATCAAGGTATACCCATACTGATATTCCAATAAGGTCCGAAAAGACATCGTCCATGAACTGCTGGAAGACGGCCGGGGCGTTGCAGAGTCCAAACGACATCACCCTATACTCGAAGTGACCAATAGGTGTTTTGAAGGCCGTCTTCCACTCATCTCCCTTCTTAATCCGCACCAGGTGATAGGCCCCTCTTAGATCCAGCTTGGTGAAGATTTGTGCGGATTTTAGGGATTCGATGATGTCCCGGATGAGTGGTAATGGGTACCTGTCTTTCCTCGTGATCTCATTTAATTGACGGTAGTCGATACAAGGGCGCAAAGTGCCCTCTTTCTTCTTGACGAAGAATAATGGGAATCCTGCGGGGGACTTGGACGGCGCTATGTAGCCCTTGTTGAGGCAATCCGTAATGTACTCCTGTAGGACGCCTTTCTCGAGTTGAGTCAACGAATAGATCTTGCCGTGGGGAATGACCGCACCAGGCAGGACGTCAATGGAACAATCAAAGTGCCGATGGGGTGGTAATGGTATGTCCTCAGGTTTGGAAAACGCCTTGTGGTATCCAGCATATTCTTGAGGTACCGATTGAGTGGCACATAAACGGGCAGATACGTCAGCAGGATTGAGGGACTCCAAAATCGCAGGAAAGGTTTCGTGAAGTACACAGTCCCGAGGACAACGTGTCGAAGAGAACACCAAGGAACGAGCGGTCCAGTCGACCTGAGGATTGTGATGTAACAGCCATGGTAAACCCAGCACCACCGGAAATGAGGGAGACTTGATGACGTCCAATGAGATTCGTTCGAGATGCCCTTCCACAGAGAGCCACAAGGGATCGGACTGTTGGCAAACCGGACCAGAAGACAAAGTAGAACCATCGATCACCTCGACCACTGTTGATCGTTTCTTGTAATGTAAACGGATCCCATTGGCAATCGCGAACGAGGCATCGATGTAATTGCCGGATGCTCCACAATCCAGAAGGGCCCAGGTTTTCATACACTTCCCTAGCCAGGCAACACCAACTTTCAGGATCAACAAGGGTACCGGGTTCATGGGAGGAAGGTCAGATTCAGAAAGGCGGCCCGCTGCTGCCTTCGCCTCAAACAACGGGCCTGTTAGTTTTCCTGTTTCTTCAGAGGGCGTAGCGGACAGGTGCCTAGGAAATGGCCAGAAGCACCGCAATACAAGCACAAGCTTTTCTGTCGTCTTCTTTTCTTTTCGGTCTCGGACAACGGACCTCGAATGGCACCCAACTGCATGGGTTCTGGACCCACATCGGTAGAAACAGCCGGTCCAGGGTTCTGTACTGGAAGGACCGGTTGATACCTGTCGAATCTGCGACGTTCACTCCGTTGTTCGGTTAACCTGTGGTCAATGCGCAAGACTTGTTCCACCAATGCAGGCAACGTTTCTGGCTCCGGAATGTGCAGTAATTCGTCTTTGTACTCTTCTCGTAGTCCCCGACGAAACAAGGTTTTTTGAGTGAGTTCGGGCCATTGTGAATCGGTTGCTAATTGTCGAAACCGACTGATGTAGTGGATTATGTCGCCTGACCCTTGTTTGATCTCCATTAATTGATTCTGGGCCATGGCTGCCAAATTGGGCGGTTTAAAGACGTCCAGAAAGGCTTTCTCGAAGGCAGCGAAATCACCCAACAGAGGACTGTTGGTAGAGACCAAAGGTGCGGCCCAAGCAAGTGCATTGCCGGTTAGGGTTCCAAGGATATACCCGATCTTAGCCTTGTCTTGACCAAAATGAGTTGACCTGAACTGGAAATGGATCCGACAGTGTGTACAGAACTCTGCCACTCGACGCGGGTCACCATCATACTTCATCGGAGTAGTGTAAGCCATGGAGTTCTCAGGCGGTGTAGCTGGTTGTGCGGGATTAGCCAAACACCGGTCCAACGCTTGTCTGAGAGTGTTGTTCTCCTGGCGGAGTGTGGTCATTTCAAGACGCATGGCACACATCCATGTCGAGACTGGGGGAGAGGCGTCTCAATCTGTTAAACGAGTATTCACAAGATCGTTGGTTACCTTTTCTTCCTGTAGACCGTGGAGTTGAGGTTGCCAGTATGTCGATGTATTGAAGGCCGATGAATGGGTAGCGCGAGAAATTAGCCCAATCCCCTCCTGACGATATAAGACAGGACGGCACTGAACCAACTCCCAACGCCACGGGTGGCACTTCTCAGAATTTGCGTGACGTCGGGACAGTGTTTCCACTGGCTGAGAAGGCTTGAAGAAGACACCGATGATAGCGTAGCTGAACACAGGAACTTCCAAGAAGGCAGTAAGGCACAGGTACCGGCAGGGCACAAGACAGGTAAAGGAGAACAGACTGCAAGGGAAAGCAATTCAGACACGGGATCCCCACTTCCTAGCAGAATAGAAGGTACTAGGAACTCAGACAGGACCTCCCCTATCCTAAACCAGAAGGCAGGCAAGGGCCCAGCAAAACACCCTAAACCAGGAGGCAGGCCAGGGATCAGCAAAACAGGGAAGCAAGGGTTAGGAGGACCAAGGAGCAAAAAGGGGGTAAGGAGATGAGGTAGGGCTAGGCAGAATAAGGCAGAGCAGAGAACTGGAGGACTGGGACACAAGCGCCAGGACTCAAGCAGCGCATATACAGTAACAACCGCGTTGAGACGCGTTGTTCCTGCGCATGCGGTGCCCTTTTAAGGTCCGGGGTGAAAACGAGGCTTGGAACGCATGTTCCGACGCTGCGCATGCGCGGGACGTCGAATACTGACGATCCGCGCATGCGCAGATCCTCGCAAGATGGCGGCGTCCACGGAGCCCATCCGGACCGCGGGTCGGCGTGAGGAGAGACGCCACTGCGGGTACAGCCTCCATGAAGGAGGAGACCGCTGCGGCCGTGGACCGGGTACCCCCGGAAAGGTAAGTGAAGCCCGCGAGCGAGCGCGCGGCGTAACACCTGCATCCTATTGACTCTTGGGGCCACTGCCTGGTTACCGAAATTGCTGGAAAATATTAGAACTACTGATTTCCCTCACTTGAACCATGTACTACTTTTTCTGAGCAAGAGCTGGCAAATTTAATTCTTTTTTCAATTATTCTATTAATGTTTTCATTAGGACACAACACAATTTTGCTTCCAATACAGAACTGTTTTAGAACATGCCAAATCCCTGCCTTTTACCAATCCAACTCTCTCTGCTCCAACGATTAACATATCTCATCGTGTTACATCACTTATAACCCATCCACCAAGTCCTCCCCCTCAACATCAGGGGGAATATAGAGGATCAAATATCAATGAAGATGGGACTCAAAGGGGTCACAAGAGGTGGTTCTAGCCAGCACCATTCGGCTCATCTTATATTCCATATTCTTGAAGCAGGCACACCCCAGTCGATCCTCAACAACATCTCAAACATTCTGAAGGGAGGGGAGGAAAACCCCAGGGACTCCCATTTCCCCATGCTTCAAGGGAGAGTGCCTTGGCAGATGGTCATTCTCTTCTACCAACAACCGGGTGTATATTGACTTTATCAAAAAAACAAGCAACCAGCTAGAATCAAATCGTGCTGCAGCCGCTATACTTTTTCCTACATCCTGTGTCATTCTTCGTACCGGAATAGAAACCACCAAGGGGCATGGATCGAGATGGCCACGTAGAAGCAGAGCTCTGCAATATTCCTTCCCATGAGCTAGTACAATTCCCTGCCCCGCTGCCTCCACCCAAGGGTGTCTTGTGAATTCCTGTCGGAGATTCATCTGATGGATCAAGGTGGAGCCCTTGCAAGGCCTGGAGAGCAGCTGAAGTGCCTCTGGAGTGACAGAGCGGAAGGCGAGGAGAGACGTGTTGGCGGGCCTAGGTGGAGCTGCAGAAGAGACTGTGCCTGGATTGTAAGACCTGGTGGAGTGAGACATCAGGAGTGTCCAGCGCAGACAAGAAGCTGCCTGCAACCACACCGGCGAGGCCGCTGCAGACCCGGTGCAAGCGGTTCACCGTGTGACAGTCTGAGGGCGTTGAAACCCAGGGCAGTGGCGGAGGACGTAGTGGGAGGGGGCTTGTGGAGGCCGCAGCCAGTTAGGCGTAACAAGAGGGTGAGAAGGACCATGCGGGATCCCGCTATGATAATGTGGGTAGAGGACTTTACCGGAAGGGCTTGAAGCTAGACCAACAGCCCTGCTACATGTGAGGGCATAGCTGCGGGGGTGGTCTGTCCTGGCCTACAGTAGAGGTGGCAGTAAGGATCACCCAGTGAGGGTGAGTGTTAGAACTACTCTGGTAGGCACTGGTTGTATTACTCATGAGGGCCGGGTGACGAGACTGAAAGGGCACTGTGTGGAGTGCGGTGGTGGGTGTGGAGATTCTCAGTTGAAGGCCCAGTGGCTTGTGGAGGGCCGGGTGAGTTGGAAGGCAATGATTCTAGAAACCTGCCCAGGGAAAGTCACGGAAGGTGGCCATAGGTGGCGTTTGGATATGGCCCGCACAAGTGGATGAAGAGCAAGGAAACTGGTGGAGGTGGTTAGAACTGCGGCACTGGGGTAGTGACCAGGGGAGATACTGAGCAGTGCTCTGCAGGTGCAGCAGTGCTCTTGAAGGTTGGAGGAGAAGGGCAGCGCAGGAATTCAGGTGATGCAACGTTTTTGGAGGTACCCAGCAATGGAAACTAGAGAGAAGGACGGTCAGCGGCGAGAAGCTGCGGGGAGCAGAGTAAATCACCAGATTTGACGTTGGATGACCCTAAGGATGTTTTCAAGCAGATTAAAGCAATCACTAGTGATATCCGGGTCTCTATATTGGATCTGAAAGGGAAGGTGGACACGCTGGAGAAACAAATAACCAATTGCAAGTGGACCTCAGAGATATGAAATAGAAGGCCAGATTGACTGGTTTGGAGAGGAGAGAAGAGGATGCAATCTTGAAAATGGATGACCTTGAGAACAGAAGACGGAGGAACAATTTACCTATTATAGGCCTGAAGGAACACAAAGGAGAGACCATGGTGGATGTGGCAGGAAAAGTTAAATACTTGATTAATACCATATTCATATCGGAGGGAGGAAAGGCAGTGGAGTTGGAGAGAGCATATAGAGGAGGGTGGTGTTGTGGAGAGGGCCCATGGTCCATTGTGGTCCGCTTCCTCAGGTATGGAGAGGAAATGGAAGTACCGGAGAAGGCAAAATGACTGGGCAGCGTTCAGTACAATGGAGACACTGTCCGGGTTTATCAAGATCTTTCTGTACTAACTTTGTTGCGTCGTAGAGATCGCAGGCCCTTCACACAATGGCTGTCTAAGAAGAGGATTTGATACTTTAGGGCCTTTCCCCTTCATTTTGCCCTTCGAGAGTGGAGACATGGATTATAGAATCGCCAGAGGGCAGGAAGCGCTACAGGAGCTCTGGCTACTTAAGGACACGGATGCTGACAATGCACAGCAGCAGGAACGGGTGGAGCACCTGTGAAACAGAATCAACCAAGGTGCTTCCTTCCAAGAAAGAGCACCCGGCAACAGAACATTTAAGAGACTGAAAACCCCATCCCCTGTGTAGTGAATGATGTTGAACCGGATATATAGGGTTGAGAATTTGCTTTTACATGAGGGGTGCGGGTTGTTGTTCAGTGGGAGGAATGGCTGTGGTGTTATTGGGAGACAGGATGCAGAGTAAGTCTTCTTTGGTGGCCCACTGATAAATGGACGTCTTGGACGATGTGGGATACCTTGACCCACTCAGCAGAATTCCCATTCACAACCAAGCAGCATTTCAGCAGTTCACAGCAAAATGGCTGCGCCGGCTCCTTGGAGCACCATTGGCTCGCATCAAAACTGCGTTTTGCAGCTACAAAATGATGGCTGTGCTATTTTGACATGCACCATTGGGCAAGTTGAAACAGGGGGCACACTGAGAAAGGCTGCCAGGGTGTGTTCTTGTGTGTACTAGAGAAGCAAAGTGGAAAGCAGCGCTGCTCTGCCGCTTGCTAAAGTTCCCATTGAAAACTGAATTCAAGGGTGATCTTCCTAGATACAGTCTTATCTTATATTGACAACCTACAGATGACGGGCAATTATGATGAAATCATAATATGCAGAGATTTAAATATACACCTATATACTCCAGAGGGTCACGAAAGAGCAGAAGGTAAACTAACATAAAAAGCAGGAACATGGAAAAACAGAAATGGAAAAACGAAACCCGATACTAGCTAACAAGCTTAGTGCACATGAAACGAGGTTAAACCAACCAGATATGGAAATGGGACTCCAGTTTTACTTGACTGTATGTACACTTCAGAGACAATGGGCCTCATTACGAGTCCGGCGGTAACCGAGGTGGTAAAATCACCTCGGTTACCGCCGGACCATTCCGCCTCCGTGACTCCCAGAATTACTGGGGCATTACAACCCTGGTGGTCCCAGGAATTCCGGAGGCGGAATGGTGTTAATCCCCATTCCCATTGAGTCCGATAGGACTCAATGGGAATGGGGATCATGGAAACACCGGCACCATCTCGTGATGGTGCCGGTGTTTCCTCGTCCACCTGCAGGCGGGCTGTGTTAAACCCGCCAGGTCAGACCTGGCGGGTTTGACGCCTCCACCTGCAGGAGTTGTGATCGCCCGGCATGGAAACAACAGTGGCAGCGGGTTTACCGCCACCGTTGTTTCCATACCGGGCGAGTTATAATGAGGCCCAATGACTCAGAAGATCAAGAGAATCGAAGTATTGCCAACAGAACAAAGTGACCATCATAAACTATCAATGATTTGGAATGTACTACATGAAAAGACCCAAAGGATTGAAACACCGGCATTGGAACCTCTGAACACCTCTTACAGACTAAGGATCTCTGAAAAAGAGCTAGCAAAATTAAAGAGCTCATTAGAGGATAAAAACATCTCGGGTAAAGTAAAGCTAGATTACTTGTTACTACTTATCCCATTTAGACATAATAAAGGTCCAACTAAGCATGGAAACCATCTGCATGCATACATCACACAGATTGTCCAAAGAAAAATAAAGAGAACTCAAAGAAATTGAAAGATGAAAAAAAGATGAAACAGAAGTCAGACTGGGAACCACAACATTAATAAAGCAACAATATAGGAACTAAATGAAAAATAACCAAGCTCAAATTCTTCAAAAGGATGCTGAAAAGATGCTTACAGCTTTAAATAAGAGAAATACAAAAGACCTTTGGAAGCTAATCAATAAGAACGAAGATGCTAGTAGTAAACTCATTTCAGTTGTGACAGAAAGAGAATGGATAGAGCACTTTTTGAATCTATACTCTAGTCGAAATGACAATAAGAAAAAAGAAGGGGGAGTTACAAGTATCATGGGAAATATGATGGCATCGTCTTGATATTCTAAATTAGATACAACACTTGAACAGCTCGAGAGCCGCTGGGCCGGACGGCCTGAGCAATTCAATAATGAAGCAGAACCCCGAACAGTGGGCAAACATATGTTACCACTTATTTAATACCGCAAACATCTATGCAGAAATAACCATGACATGGAAAACTGCAATCCTAATTTCTTTACACAAGCAGGGCAACAGATCTATTCCAGCTAACTACCGACCGATTGCCCTGCTAGATCCACTAGGGAAAATATCCAGAAAAATCTTAACCACCTGGGCAACTCAGAACAATCTTCTTGACATCCGACAGACAGGATTTACAAAGAATGTTGGTATCAACACACATTTGATACTACTAAATATGCTAAAACATGAAGCATACAGAACAAAGATGAATGTATATGCGATTTTCGGTGATCTACAACAAGCATTCGATTCCATGAATCGACATACATTATGGGTGAAACTAAAATCATGGAAGTGCCCTAAAGAAATATTAGAGCCTATAATCGCGCTATATTTGCAAACAACCATAAAAGTGTGATTATCCCAATAAGGTGCAGTATCAAAGGAGATTGCAACTACCTCGGGCCTGAAAGCAAACCTGAGAACAACTGATGTTGCCATAACTGGAGACCACCCAAAACTGAACAACGTGACAATTCCATACATGCTCTTTGCAGACGATATTGTGCTATTAGATAAAACAGAAAATGGACTACAGAAAAGATTAGCAGCACTGGTCCAATACAAAGGGGAAACTAATCTTCAAAATAATAACTAGAAAATTGAAGTGATGGCACTGACTAATAGACCAAATCCTCGGAAAAAAGCATTGGCAATATTTATAAAAAGAGAACAAATTCTGCCAGTAACTACAGTGAAATACCTGGGAGTATGGATAAACCAATCTTTAACAGAAATGAATTGGGTAAAACATATGAGAATAAAAACGCAATCCCTGGCACGTCAAGGACCAATAATCCACAGAAAATATGGGAAGTTTTCATTGAAGCCCATGATCACTTTCTACCGACAAAAAGTCATAGCAATAATAACATATGAAAGTGAAAGCATCTTGAACGTTCCGGCACAAACTTGGCTGATATTAGAAGCCATCTTTTGGAGGAAAATCCTCTCATTACCAGCAACATATCCAATTGCAAGGATAAGATATGAATTAGCATTACAATCACTTCGATCCATAGTGATATGGAAGAACATAAATATGTATAGAAAAACGCTCACCACAGAAAAGATCCCAGCAATGGATATATTACGTGTAATCTCACAAACGACAGATGAAGCTATAACAACTTTATGGGCGAAGACCTGCAGACAACTTCTGAGCAATGAAGAGATTACCTCTGAACTCCTGATTAATCGACCAAACAAAGCGAAACTAAAAATTCAACTCAGTGATTCGATTCAAACATCGATAGAGAAATCAAAATATCAAATGAATATACACCCTGAAATGGAAATAAGAAAATGGAATGAATTACCTCACTATCTATGTCGCTTCCCTGATCGTCGGATCAGAGACATTTTCCTGAGGTTGAGACTAAACATCCTTCCGACAAGAGAATATCTAAGAAGCACAAAACAAATGACATCAGAACAAGCATTATGTAGATTCTGTAGACAACAAGATCAGAAATAATCTCTTTTCCACATCTTTATGGAATGCAAGGAACTAAACGAAAAATGAAGAATATTCGCAAATATGCTTAAGCGAACAGCTAGAACGCTTATTGCTAATGAACGGTGGACACAGATTGTAATAGGAAATTATCATTTAATTACATGCAGAATAATCCAATTTTGGGAAGCAATTATGAATGGACCTATAATATCAAATTAAAGAAAGACTTGTATACCAATAGCAAATTTGAATCTTGACTTTAACGAGCATATAACTATTTTTTTTTTCAAACTCAAAGTTTTGTTAAATGTAAATCATAAATGACAGGTTTGTGAAATAAACTAAAACATTTCAATAAAAAATAAAAAAAGAATATTTCACATTGAAAAGGATGCTGCCCTGACGCACTTTTCATCTGTTCAACATCACACTGCTTTTATCAGTGAGGCCCTGCCATGCCCATCCATATTCAGAGTGTGCTCCAGCAGAAGAGCATTATCCCAGAATAACAGGCTGTGACAGACCAGATCTGGGAAATCAACAGAAGCTTTACTTTCAGCCGCACAGAAAAATGCTTGACTTTTGCGCTACAAAATGTCAAAAATCAATGCTTCAAAAGAAACCCTAGCTGTAAGGGCATATGTCAATTTCAGTGGACCTGTGTCCTGAACAGACTGCTATACAAGAGAAACTGACTAGGGCTGCAAAACAATATTCAGATGGAAGAGAAAAACTTTTGAAAGGGACACCCCAGCAGACTTCACCACGTGTTAAAACGTGCTTTCGCAAATAAGGAAAAATATCTGTTTTAAAAGTGTAATGTTGGATGAGGCCGAGTCCTTACCTAGCAATCTAAAGGGGGTTTTGCTGGGAAACATATGGGATGTTTTATTTCTACAGGCTTGTTTCTGATTCAGAACTAAAGAAAAGAAAATAAAGAAATGAATGTTTGGCTGTACAGGGAAATCAGCCCAAACAGGGTTTCTACTTTGGCTAAAGGGACAGGTGGGGGCTGAAAACAGGAATGCCCTACCCCCAAGAGAAGCCACAAGGGATTTCTGGGATGCCCACGTGTTAATTATGCCCATTGAGACTTTCAATGGACCAGGAGGAAGCATATCACACTTGCGTGTGACTTTTGGAAAATCACCTCTCCTCAACTTCTACTGGGGAGCTTCAAAGCCAACTGCAGAGCCGCCTTGTAAGCTATGTCCTTATTTGGAAGGCAATGCTGGCCATTTGGCTAAAAAGGATATTTTATTTATTAATACATTTCAATGCTTTTTATCTCCGAAATTAGACAACTCAGTAATGCGAAAGTTTCACATTCTAGATGCAATTTTGGTGGCTTTAATTTAAGACGTGGTAGCCTTCACGGGTATATTGGGGACAGAAATGGCAGAGAAATGGATATTCTGAGGAAAGTGTACATGATGCAACTTTGAAATGTAGTATTCATATGCCTTATGATAATCTATGCACATGTATAAAGTTATAAATTTAGGTAAAATAATTTCATTGAAAACAACGAAAAACCATTAGACGGACGAAACAAAGGCCTACAAACTGGAGAGTTGGAATGCCATGCTCTGCGTGAAATATGTAATCTACTTATGTAATTTGTAAAAATGCTGCAACTGTATAAATGTGTGATTTATGTTAAGATGGATTTTTGTCAAAAAGGACTGTGATGGCTTTGCACCTCAACCTGAACACAACCACCTAAACTGAGTCCCCTCCTGGTGGAGGCGACCACCATGGGCTGACCGATCCAGTTCTTGGCGGTAGGTCTAGCCTAGTTCTGCCCAACAATAAACCCGGTGATGTCACCCGCTTTTATATAATGGGTGAGAGCTCACAGGGACAGGACACACTCTCTCCTGAATTTCCAGACATTCCAGATCCACCTTTGCAAGATACCAGACTCTACTGCCAGGACAAAGCTATCCTAGCAAGGCCATTGATCCAGAAACCCCACTAAAATCCCAATAACAAAGGAGAAAAGCTGTGGTACCCTTTGGGGAGCATACTGTGACCAGACCAGATTTTTGCCCACTACCTGCATGCTGTACCCTTGCCATCCAGTGACCAGACTTGCCCAGCTGTTTGCTGTAAGGGGCGTCCGCCGTGCTGTGGCCAGAGCCCTTTGAGTCCAGAACCCAGTTGGCTGTACCAAATCCCAAACTCAAGTGCGGATTGTGATTATTTCCCCATCCCATAGCCACACATAGCCTTTCCCCATCCCATAGCAACAAATAGGCCATTTGACCCTTTGTCTTAGTTCTATTTTCTAAGTAATCCTATCCATACCCTGGTAACTTGTTTAAGACTGTTAGAATCTTCTGTGCATCCTGTCCTGGATTTTCTAGTGTTAGTGCAATTCTTACATTAATTTTGGTCTTGTAACTCCTTAGCAATATTTTGAATGATTTAATTAATTTCCACATAAAGAGACACGTGGCATGAAGGGGTTAATGCGGATGCTTAACCTGTTTTCATGGGCAGCGCTATCGTCTTGATAATCTAGTTTAAGTAAAATTGTCCCTTTCTTTCCAAACCGATTCTCTTTTTAACTGCTTTATTTCACCAAAATCGAATTTCTTTCACCTTGAAAATCTCATCCAATTATTTAGCTAGAGTTGATCTTTCACTTCTATATTATCCCTGTGATGTGCATCTATTCCCCAGCCTAAAAACTGCATTCAGATTCTGTAGATTTCAAAAAACGTTTTGACATTTAAAGCTGAAAAAAGGGTCAATTGCAACTTTTCCATGTGCGATTTGACTACACTGTGTGCTCACTTTCCAGTTGCTTTTGAACTGTATGCCTTTTGTGATACAATGCTTTATAGTTGCTAGTGATATTACATCCCTGAGACTGTGATAAAACATATGTACCTCATTATTTAACCACACATATAATTAATTATTTGTCAAAATCTGAGTGTCATTTTATGCAATTGCAAAGGGTTTTTGCCTCCTATTTTGTGAGGGAAGGTTGGATTTTCAATCTGGGGGTTTGAGGGAACATTGCAGGGGGAACCCTTAAGTCGGGTGCTATCTATCCTAATTGAAAAAGTACTCCTATTCATTTGTGCTTTGGATATGTTCTTGTAGAAGGTTAACCAAGTGTTTCTTGTAATTATCACCCCATTGGGGATTCCTGCCCAATATAAAAATTGTGTGATTTTCTTTGAATTTAAAATAAATATTGTGTAACCACCCACCGGCCTGGATCATGGTCCATTGGGACCTGGGGTATTTGTAAAAGGGGATGTTGAGACGGGTTGGCTATCGGATCAATTCGAATTTGCAGAAAATAAAGAAAAAGGTATTCTCATTGAGCGCTACATCCTAGGCTAAGACCAATGGTCCTGGTCCGGTGTGTGACGCCCAATTGGAATCCTTCACAACGAGGAGGGGGGTGGTTGGGTAGGTGCTGGGAGGGAAAGGGGAGGAGTATGAATGGGGAGGTTGGGATAGGGAGGGGGTATTGGGAACTGGGGCAGGAGGTTGTTAAAGTTGGGTGTGTTTCCACTGGACGCAGAGGGGTTGTGAATTCGCTTGGATTATGGCTCCGGTAGAAGGAAGTAAAGGGGGCCTGGCTGACCGGGTTCGGGTAGGGACCCCTAATGTGAAAGGTATGAACTCAACTTCCAAGCGCTCTCTGGTTACCAGGGATCCAGAACTTGGACTTCGATATCCTTTTGGTGCAACAGACAAGGTTGATTGCTGGGGAGGAAAGACATATTGCATGGACAGATTGGGCAGGTGTTAGGAGTTTAAACCTCCCTCACTCCAGATCAGGGACAGCCCCCATGGGAACCACCACCCCACCCACCAGGCCAGCTGTTTACAGAGAGGCACTGCATCTGTAAAATAGCAATTGCTTATAACAGGAAATGGGCTACACCCATAGTTCTTTCCTTATTACCCAGACACAGACAACAATGTGGATTCTATAGGGATCCCAACTGGGACCCCTTTTTATTTAAAAAAAAAACAATCAGACCCTCACCCCCACTTATCCCTGTGCCTGGCACAAGTTCACTTTAAATGGGATTAGCTCTGTGAGACCACCTTTACTGTCAGTGGTCACAGGGAGACCCATAGGGTGGGACTGATGCAGACCCCCTACCTAATGCCTGGTACCATCCAATGAAATGTGGGGCCATAAGGTTGCCTTTGTCAGTGTGCCACCGCCCTAGGCAGCCTCCGCCAGGCTACTTCCTGATGCTACCTCACAACAAGGATCTTCCCTCTACTCCCTTTCGCCTACTTAACAATTCCTACTTAACATTTCCCCCCAATAAATTCCCCACTCTACCATCATCCACCCACTTAAATTTATTAATGAATACAAATAAACACACTACCCTACAGAACACTTTATATACACTTAAATAAATATACACAAATACTAACTATAACATACACCATATGACCCTTCCTGCCTGGCTAACTATCATCCAATCTCCATCACCCCCTTCCTGTGTAAACTCCTGGAAAAGCTGGCCATCTCCCAGCTTAATCATCACTTTAAATCTGTTTGTTGTCTCCATGAGCATCAGCTTGGCTTCAGAGCTACCAGAAGCACGGAAACTGCTCTCCTGAACATCCATTAAGACCTGCTCTCCAACCTCGATTCCAACACCCCGTGTCCTCATCTTACTTGATCTCTCTGCTGCCTTTGACACAGACAACCATGTCATCCTGCTAAACCGTATCTGTGATAACCTGGGTATCACCAATCAGGCCCTGGCTTGGCAGACCTTCCTCTCCAATCGACCCTCCCCGGTCCAACTTGGGTCCTTCCTCTCCTCTATCTCTACCTGTGGAGTTCCCCAGGGGTCTTACATCTCTCCCTTTCTGTTCAACCAATACCTGACACTTCTTCTCCACAGCATTGCCGCTCTCTGCCCCAACTTTCAGTGCAATGTGGACGACACTCAACTCGTTTTCAAGCTCCCTTCTGCCACCTCTTTTCCTTCTCTCATCTCTGACTGCCTGTCCGTCATCCAGGAGTGGTGTGCCACCAATGATCTCTGCCTTAATGCCAGTAAGACAGAGATTCTCCTCATCGGCACACCTTATCCCTCCTTTCCTGTGACTCTCTGGCCGGCCTCTCTTGGCCCTCTTCCTGCTCCCACCTGTGAGGCTAAAAACCCTTGGGGTCACCTTCGACTCCACACTTTCCGTCTCTCCTCACATCTCTGACATATCTAAGAAGTCACACTACCAGCTGCACCTCTTCAGAGGTATTCTTCCCTTCCTCTCCTTCCCCCAGAAGCTCACCGTCTCCAGAGCTCTTGTTTTCTCTAGGCGGGACTACTGCAACAGCCTCTTTCTAAATCTGCCTACCTCTACTCTCCGCCCTCTGCAACTCATCCAAAACAGGACTGCGACACTTGTCCTTGGCCTCAAGCCCAGGGATCTTATCTGTCGAGGACTGAAATCTCTGCACTGGCTCCCAGTGGCGGCGAGGACCAAGTTCAAAATCCTCTGCACTGTCCACAAGGCCTTCTGGGGCCTGGGACCTCAATACCTTCAACTCTCTCTTCCTAAATATCTTCCTTCTCGAGCTCTTCGCTCATCCGCTTCCAACTCCCTCAGGGTTAGTTGCTTTTCCAAGCAGCGAGTTGGTGGTAGATCTCTTTCCTCTGCTGAGGCCTCCCTCTGGAACAGCCTCCCTGCCGCCATGAAATTTGAGGAGAACCCTCTCTGGTTCCACAAGCACCTCAACACCGTCCTCTTTGCTTCGGCTTTCTCTCCCCCTCTTCCCTGCTGATCTCCCGCTGAATCTGAAATTGCACTGGTTACCTGGCTACTCTCTGATCTCGGGCCCAGGTCCCCTCCTCGCCATTTGCACACCTGCACTACCCCCTTGGGAACCCTTGCACTCGGGGACTGTTTCTGTATCCCTACAGCCCCTTCTAGCAATTGACACCTGATGTCGGCACTTACCCTTGCACTTACCACCAGCTGGCCATACTTTAATTTATTTTCTATTTATTTACTGCTATCCTATTTACTGCACAGCCCATCTCCCCTTTCCCCCTGCACTTTTCACCCTTCACCCCTCCCATGCACTTGTGCGATCTCAATGGCACCTGGCCTAGTAGGATCATTGTCTCTGTCTTGCCTCCTTTTCCCCTCCCTTGCCTTGTTGCACCTTGAAACACTTGTGTATAGGCACTTTATAAATGCCATATCATAAAACATTAGGTCACGATGGGGGTGACAGCTGCAGTCAGTCACCCCATTACAGTAATGTCATGGGCCTGTACTACTGGTGGCTGTCGCCCCGCCCCGATATGGACGTAATTGGTCTGTCCCTGATGTCCTGAGGCCTGGCCCCCTCCTCTTTTCTGTCCTCATGCTTTAAAAAAAATTCTCCGGCATGGGGGCGTGGCTAGGCAGCATGCCATACGGTCGTGCCTGCCATGAGCACTGGGATAATGTACCCGATCCAGCTGTTACCAGCTATGTAAGACAGCTAGTTCTTTCCATTATGACTCCCGATGGTGCCCCGGACCTAGGAGCTGCTCTGGCAAGCAAAACCGCAGCATGAGAAGCTGCAGGAGAGCATATTTCTCCCTCTGACACAGCGTTATCTACACCAGCAAGATGGCGGCCCGAGCGCCTGAAAATAGGAGAGTGGTCCCCCGGACCATGTGAGTGTGTTGGCCAACAGCGGTGTGAACCCCCCGACCAGCCCCGCCAGCCCGCTTGGCGACCTGAGCCCCCGGTACGGGCTGTAAATCGCAGAGGGGAGAAGCAGGCCCACTCTCGCTACGTAGTGGGAGTTCAGTTGAAGCAGCAGTGGCCGCATCGGACGTCAGAGTTGAGGAGCGAGGGCAGACGGACAATTAGGCGGAGCAGTCTGGGGTGGTGGTGCTCTGAATAGCCCCCATCCTGCTCCCATCAGCGGAGGCGGGACACAAGACGGAGCCGCACAGAGGGAGGAGCGGCCAGGAGGAACGCCAGTTCTGGGTAGCGGAGGACCCAGATCCCCCTCCCTTTCTCTCCCGCTCACCGCCCTCCCTCCCTCCGACATCAATGAAGCAGCGGGGCGGGCTTGGAGCCCCGCCAGCATACATCACTTGATGCCCCTTCCCCCCCCCTGCTGCATATGAGAGGTGGCCCCGAAGTCGGCGGGGTGGGCTGGGACACTCCCCCAACGCATAGCACTTGGTGCCTCTTCACCCTCCACCCCCGCCATATATGACTGCTGCATATGAAAGGCCAGCCCCGGAGTCTGCGGGGCGGCAGAGCGGGCTGGATATCCGCCGACACATAGCACTTGGTGACTCTTCACCCCCCACTCCACATGAGATCCCCCATGTGGGGCATGGAATGAAGAGAAGTGGCCTCTGTGATGCTCCTTCAGTCTCTAAAACTCCAGTGCCCACACGCCTACCACAGTAAAACAGAGAATCGTTGGCACACCTGCTAGGTCATAATAGCAAGTCACCACCTCTAATCATACAGGAAGACACTCTTATAGTGCAGTCTCCCCAGGCCAGCGCCACTCTCCCCAGCTCAGTCCTGAGGGAAGCTCTCCTGCCTGGAGTGGGTCCCCCCCACCCCCACATCAGAGAGGACCTTCCCTGCCTCGCCCCCCTGTTACAGTGCTGGGGCCCCCAGCGCCCTGAGGGCCTGATGGAGACCTCCCCTAGGACTCGATACAGCGCAGATACACAGCGACATCTCTACTTTTCTGGGGGATACACACATAGACCTCCCCCACCCCCCAACAATGCCCAACGCAGCAAGAAGAGCAAAACAAACAAAATCACAGCATTCTTAGCACCTCAAACATCCACGGTCCCACGCATGCAGGCTGTAAGAGCCAACATCCACTTGCCCCCGGGAGCCCCTCCACCTCCGGACCCCACCCTCTCTAAAGGGAGCTCGAAGACATGCTGAGGAGTATCAAACTGGACATTACACAGGAAATAAAGCTGGAGATAAAAACCTTCAAAGACTCCTTGGCATGGTGGTCAACGACCTGAATACACATCTGATGGGCCTGGAAGCCAATGACCTGGAAAACACAACATGCGAACAAGCACATGACTGCAGAGCTCACCAAGAGAGTGGAGGTCATTGAGGAACCCCTTGACGGAAATATGGGCGAAACAGGTTGAGAAGGAATAATGTCCGCCTACAGGGCGTCCCGCGACAAGTTTCGGACCAAGAACTTCCGGACTAAGTAAGAGCATTCTAAGTCTTTGCTGGACCTTTCCGACTCAGATGTGCTGGTCCTGGACAGGACCCATCGTGTCTATTCCTCCACCCAACAGAGACGCAACCTGCTACCGGACATTCTCTCCCGAGTGCACTTTTTCCATCAAAAGGAAGAAATCATGGCAGCGGCCAGAAGGTCAGAGCCGGTGAAATTCTGGGGAACATCCCTGGCATAGTTCTAAGACCTCTCGCCCTACACCCTACCAAGCTGTAGGCGCCTGCAAAAGGTCACAGCATGGCTACAGGCTAGGAAGGTCCGCTACCGCTAGGGGTTCCCATGCAAGCTGATCTTTGATCTCCACAACCAACACTACATCATTAACTCGGAGGAAGAAGCTAAAGACTTAATGCTCAAAACCAACAATGACGCCATTCTGGAAGCTGGAGAGCCGGTTAACTCATACCAGCACCCCACTCCAAAAGGATAAAAGAAGAAGACCCAAGGGATGGCATTTTTATTCCATGGGGGGGGGGGGGGCAACATGCCTAGAGCCGCAGACCGCAGAGCCCACCTGAAAGATCTACAAGTCCCTGGAGGCTTCATACACCCGTGAACACTGCTATTAAGGAGGAGAATGATCGACCACCGGAGCTGACAAAGGCTGCACACCTATATACTAAACATTACAGAGGGAGTTCCAGTAACTGGGAAGTCACATTCGAATCTGCGTCTATAGTCGTGGACGCCCTACTGCTAGAAGAGGAAAGAACGAGAGATGACACTGATCGGGCGCCCTGAACGGATTACGCTCAGTACTGTTGACGTAATGTTGTTGTTAAGATGGGAAGCGCTCAGAAAACTCTCCTAAAATGTGTATTTCTTCTTTTCATTTTACTTGTATCATAACACAAGGCCTAGTACATTGACTCGCATCCATCCTGACACAATGTCACTGCTGGACATCTGTTGGAGATTACAGAAAAACTTCAAGCCATCCCCTTTGACACTCCAATGCATGCTCTCCCATTGACATAGCTACACAGCACCTGAACTTAGGGGGGCAAGGCGGGGAAACCCAGGGGACAGCCCTCTTTTAGGGGGACAATCATCTCCAGCACTATACAACTACCTCAACGAACTCAGAATGGTGACCCCTAATGTTAATTGCCTCACCCTGAATGTTCAAGACCTAAATACCCCTCTGAAACGTAAAGCATTGTTCCATTGAATGAGCACCCTCAACTCCTCGCTCCTGTTTCTACAAGAGACCCACCTTTTGCCCTCAGACGAATTCTGTCTCAATAACCTCTACCTCAATGTTCTGTGCCTCCAGCGGCCTGAAGAAACGAGGGGTCACCATCCTGGTACGCAAGGGTACACCCTTGAAAATGCTGAAAGGATTGCAGGATGGTGAGGGGATATATATCTTGTTGGAAGCAATGCTTTTTGATCGAAAGGTGACCCTGGTTTTGTTGTATGCTCCGAACGTCCACCAGGAACTATTCTTTGCCTCACTATCTAAAACACTGGGGGAACATGCCGAGTGGGACCCTATCCTGTGTAGGGCACTTCAACATGGTGGTTAACCCCCTAGTGGACAAATCCTTACCCCCAACCACCAACAACAAGAATAATTTTATAGCGCTCACCATGCTGCTGCACAAACACTCACTCAGAGACTTGGCGCTTCTTCCACCGGGAGGAACGTGACTATACTTTCTTCTCAGACATACACAAGAGGTTCTCTAGACTGGACATGTTTCTCATATCTGACACTCTCATCCCACAGACAATCGTTATTGAGATTCTCCCAAAAGCTCAGATCACGCCCCAGTAATGCTCAAGATATCCCTTGCCTGTGTAACGCTTCGCCCAAACCACCCTGGCGTCAGAACGAGTTTCTGCTGGAAGACCCCTTAATTCGCTCCCAATCTCCAGAGCCATAAGGCTATATTTTATTGAGAATGACACCGGTGAGGTGGGATACCACAGTGTGGGACGCCGGGAAGGCAGTTATTCGGGGCCATATCACAGATCAAGCAGCAGTGAGAGGAAGGGTAAGGAAGCAGCTACAGGCACAGTTGGAGATAGAGGTCCAAAGAAAAGCGGTGATACACAGGGAGAAAGGATCCCAGTGCTCCCTTCGGGACCTGCGTATAGCACAGAAAACATTAGAGACGCATCATATGGGGCGAGCAGCGTACTCTCTAATGCTTACAAAGCAATACTTTTATACGTGAGGGAACAAGGCTAACAAGCTATTGGTGGGAAAAATGAAAAAACAAGCTGGACGAAACCGTATAGAAAGCTTGCGAGATGCTAATGGGAGGGAGCGAGTCCTCGGAGGAGGGTAAACCTGCATTGTGGAAGACTTCTTCAGGGACCACACCTCCCCCACAACACCGACCCTCAAGCGAGACAGTAATGTATACTTAATGCGCACCTCCAATAGATTGGTCAGGCACTCTGAGACCCCCTGGAGAGCTCATATCCACTCAGGAAGTCAAACTAGAAACCCAATTCCTCCCCCTTGGAGAGGCTCAGGACCCCGGCCGTTTCACAAATAAATTCTATAAAACTTTTACCTCAGATTTGATTCCTCACCTGACGAAACTCTTCTTGGACCACTGGGTCCATCACGCGATCCATAGCAGAATCCGCTACCACACTGATTCTGAAACCAGGCAAAGACCCCACGGAGTGTACGTCCTATTGCCCTATTGCGTTGCTTAATACGGATGCGAAACTTTACATCAAAATAATAGCACGCCATCTTGGAGAGGTCCTCCTGACACTAATAGATAAAGACCAGACAGGCATTATCCAAAACCGCTCAGCACACAACAACATTTGCTGCGCAATCTACCTGGATGACCTAGCCCCCAGAATACCTGGCAAGCTCTCGTTGCCAACCTTAGACGCTCATAGCCTTCGACGGCATGTCCTGGGAATATCTGAAACTAGTCCTAAATCAATCCTCTCAAACTTCCAAATCCTGTTGACATGTGTCAGGGTCAACTCGCAATGGTCTCCTCCTATACGTTTGGACAATGGAACAAGACAGGGTTGCTCCCCAACCCCCTGGTATTGGTTCTGGCAATGGAGCCCCTAGCCCAGCGGATTCGCCTTCATCCAAAAATCCAAGGTTTCGAATATGGAGGTCAATGCCATAAAGTTGCCCTACATGCAGACAATGTGCTCTGCTTTTTAGGTAATGCACTCAGCTCTCTCCCAACCCGAATTGATCTATTAGCCCAATTTACAGCAGTCTCTGTCATGACCTACAGAACGCGCCCCTTTTGGACTCCCTGGTCCTTGTCTCAACGGGGCTTGCACTCCCTGGTACTCCCAACATGGCCGTCCAGCATGAAACACCTTCCTCGCTCTACACATTGGACATAGCGTGTTCTATTAATAGACCACGCCCCCCGCGGCTCTGCGCATCTCAATGCTATTGCGAAGTAGCGACCAGACGTGTGCTCCGTAGCTCGCGTTATTGTCATCCTTGGTTCTATCCATACCAACCCCATTCCTAGACCCTTTCCCTTCTTTCTTGCTTCCTGGACCCGTGTGCTGAGTAGCGCACTCTCTTAATTTCCCAAATTCCTGGATCGTTTGCATCCCGGAACTTTGAACGCACGCTGGAGTCAGAAGAGACGCGTGCAGCCTTATTCAAGACCCAATCCGTCCGCAAGAAGGCATCGACCAAGAAATCCAGCAAAGATCGGACTCAGGTGAGAAGGGGGGGGGGGGGGACTCCTTGACAGTCTCAAGGTTTACGGTGAACCCAACGAAATCAGTGGGCATGGGCATGACGGAATCTCCCTCCGCCCTTGCAACCCTTCAGGGAACATTGCTGTTTCGCTGGTTGACCACAGACATCCCCGATTTGGGAATACGGCTAACCCTGACATAGTCAGGGCTATCAAAGGCTAATATCCCTGATCTCCTGAAAGAAGCCCAGGAATGGCTCAAACGGTGGGATTCCCAGGAAATCTCATGCCTGGGATGCATCAGCGAAGTCAAGATGACTCTCCTCTCGAAGCTTTTGTACATCTTTCACACCTTACCAGTGATGATCCAGGAACGGGATCTCCTCATTCTACAGAAGGCAGTGGGCCAATTCGTATGGCAGGGCAAAAAAATCCTGAATCCCCTGCAAGCTTCTCACAAGAGGGAAAATGCTCAGTGACCTGGGGCTCCCCTCGATCCCACGGTACTACCGAGCTGCCCAAGTCGCTGCAATGCTGGGCGGGGACGACTAAAGGTCCCAAATGGCGAGACATCGAGCAAACTGCATCCCCTTTCCCCCTGGGTCACCTTCCAATCCTCCTTAGGGAAATTCATAAGCAGCGAGGAACGATGCTACCTACCACCTTAACAACGCTACAAAGCTGGGATAATGCCTCCGCGCAGAGAAGATTCAAATCAGGCCTGGGCCCACTCTCGCCCATTACCCAAAATCCGGCCTTTACTCTGTGCCTCCAAGCTAGATCATTTCAGCTCTGAATGTTGGAAGAACCCCTGCAACTTCGAGACCTATACAAGGACCGAGAACCCACAACTTTTTATAAAATGCAAGGGAAAATTCAAGCTGCCAGAATCTGAAACGATTCAGATACATACAGCTTCGCCACTGGCTGACCAACGCAGCCATACGACAAGCAGCCTCCAGAACCCCAACGGGAATAGAACTAGTCCTTGAAGGACAGACCCATAGACTGGCCACTTGTTATAGGCTTCTGGAAAGCACCTTGTTGGAAGAGAAACTCCCCTATATGGCGGCATAGGAGAGGGAACTGGATTTGGAGATCTCAGGGAAGTCTTAGCAGAAGATATGGATCAACCCAGAAAAGCTCCTCCTACACCACCATAAAGGAGGGTGCCCTTAATCATTCTGGTTGGAGACACGATCCAAAATTAAAGAAATCACTGGTGCCTTGCTCCCCATAGACCCACTGGCCCTGCTACTGTGGGATGTCCCGGATGACGGGTCGTTCCCGATGGCAGGTCCCAGAGCCAAACTAATCTCTCATTTGCTTTCAGAACCCCGAATTAAACGAGCACGCTTCTGGAAAGTTGTAAATGGACCACACACATCCTACTGGTGGGTGAAGGTCTGGGAGATGTTGGGAATGGGGAAGCTCACAGCTACAGCAGAGGGAAAGTTTACCAGGTTCTCACGCATATGGTGGCCATTTTTGGAATATGTGGCAGAAAAAGAGCATATGTTTTTTCAGCCCCTACTTCTGAAATACCTCATGAAATCATGACCATTGTGTTACTTTTTTTTCTCTCTTTCTTCGTTCACTTTATTCCCTTCTTCTAATCCTTAACCTGCACCTATCAATTGAACAGCTTTGTTAAGCAAAACTAAGTACATGCCTATTGGCTTTAGGCCAATACTTAGTTTCTCATTTTCATACCCTTCTTGGTATTCTCTTGAATTTGTCTATGCTTGTTTCATAAAATACATTCCATGATATCTGCCACATGTAATACTTTGTTTTTACTCAATTCATGAGTATTCAACTTTCTTTTTACTCTGTGCAGCATACAAAAGTATTTTCAATAAGTTTCAATTCAGCAAGTATCTTAAAAGTACTTGCTTCTGCCTTCAAAAGTACTTTCAATTACTTTCAGTTTGTTCAGCATTCGAAAAGGACTTTGTTATGCATTAATGGAGCGACCCGGTATGAGTGTGTATTTGCTTTACAATCACCGGTCGCACACAGCAGGGTCGTCCTGCTCGGCATCCTTCGCAACGGGCTTCTACAGGCTTCTTCGGCTTCCCGGCTTCTCCAGACATTGTCTATCCCTTGCGGCCTCCACAGAGAGCATTGCTTGCTCCCCTGGCTTCCCACAGTGGCGGCTGGGGTCAATGGGAGTTTGACAGCTTCTTCAAGGCAGAGCAACTCAAGTGGGTAACAGGACCTCGAGACCCTCGCACAGCCTACCACAGCCCCAGCGTCTTTTTCTCCTGCACAACACTGCTCCTGGCACCTGGGTCTCCAGCTTCCTTCTCTCTTGCCTGCTCCCCTTCTCTGAGTGCATCAGGCATTTTTATATCCATGAGGTGTGTGAAGTGGAATCATCCAAAAAGTCTGAAAATAAAAGCATGTATGGCATATTCGCCCGAATTTTGGCAATACGAAAAGCTTGTATAGCCTAAAAATTCGAATAAATATGCCATACGAAACATTACAGTAAAGAAGGGCAGTGGGGGTAGCAGGGGTGTCCCCCGCAACCCACAACTCAAAGTATAAAAAGAAAAGCGACCCTGCGGCACCAGCTCCCATACATGCAAGTGAATGGAACCAGCGTTGTAGAGTGATGTTGGAGATGGCGGCACACAAGGAGGTGTGCCGCCCACAAGTAAGTAGGGGTGTGGCGGCAAGGGCAAAGTCTGAAATGTTCAGGGGAAGAGGAGACCGAAAGTTATTTTCGGAAAAATAACGTTAATAAAGTTCTGTTCCTTCCACAGGTTCTTCACTTGGCAACACAATTGACTTAATGCCCAACAGGTTTTCTCATTCTCCAAGGCAATGTGCAAAGTGGTTGATGAACAAAAACAAAAAAATACAAACACAGTTTTGCAGGATTACTTCTTAATAGTTCATCAAAGCACACCATCAGGTGGACCGCCTTTACTCTAATGCTTCTCGCTTGTCAAGGCAATGTTCACAATGTTCACAAACTGCTGTTTAATAAACCAAACATTCTTCATCATTTGTAAATACAAGTTGGTCAGGATGGTTTCACAACAGTTCTACAAAGCACACCATCTGATGTACTCTTTTGTTCAGCCACAACCTCTTATACACTGTAGTACTTCAACTTTTTCCTGGTCCACTCGCCTGCCAGGACTACTCCCAAGTTTCCCTTTCCTGGTCTACACGTCTGCCACAACAAAACTCCCACAACTACTATCAGTACCTTGTGGTGAGGTTTGCTTCAAAGCTTCCCACACTTTAATCTTCAACGGGGAAAGTCACATCCACAATTGTTTCATGCATTGACAATTTATTTCACAATGGTTCACTTGCCACCGGCAATGCAGATTACAGTTCACTCCCCCTTCATAACTATCACAAGGAGGGCTTCTGTTCTGCCAACCTCGTTTTCATTTACATTGCCTTTTTTGGCTTAGGCAATACTTGGTACAATCTCCTTCCAACAGTAATCTTTCCTTCTGTACAACCCTTTCACCTCGCCTGAATATTGTTCACTTTTGGCTTTGGTAATGGTGGTTACAATATTCTGTTTCACTTTGTTCAAAACAATGTTTCACCATTGTTACATATTGTCCCCTCTTGGCTTGGGCAATGACGGTTATTTTCACTCTCTCTCTTAAAGTGTAAATTGCACCCAAATAGCTTTAATTTATTAACTCAGTATCTGAAATCTTTCTTGTTATCAATTCGGTATTCAAAAATCATTAAACTGACTGAGTGGTCAGGTTAGGAGCCCACCGAGGTCACCTAGGCAAGAACAACTCACTAGTCTGCTTGCACGTCTCCTCCGGACCCGCTGACTGTTTTCCTGCATTCGGTGGGGAAACCCCTGTTCTTGACAGCTCTGGTCAGGTTTCCTTCTCTCGTGCCTTCCGCAGGTGGAGCTGTTTTCGCTCCAAGTAGGCTCCAGTGAACGCCACACACCTGAGCAGTACGCAGAATGAAGAGAGCGTCTCTCTCCCTCCGGGCTGCAAGTTTCTTTACCTCTTCCCACTGAACACTGTACTTTACAAGATACTCGACTGCTACCACAGCTTTACATCAACGGCCTCGTCTACTTCACTACATTCAAACTGCAGCTTCGGCTGCTTCTCATGACTCCTGCTTCTCATTCTCTTCCTTCTAATGGCCCGCACCTGAAGGGGCTTTAAACATTTGAAAGTCCTGCTCAGGCGTGGGTCATCAGAACCACTAGACTGCATACTGCAGTTCTGCTTCTGCACTTCTGAGGCCCTCTTCCTCGTCCCAGTACTTAGGGAATTATGAGACTTGAATTCCCTGACATTTTTAGTCCATTTAGACTTTATTTAACTCTGCTTTAATGTTTCACCAGATGTATACTTGAGTGGGTGGTTTTAAAGGAAAATAATAATTGCTTTTTATCCTCGCAGTTTGAATACAATATAGAACTATGTTCATTAGAGGCAGTATTAGTTCCTTGATTTCTGCCTCCATGTCTATCAAAAGAGTTAGAAGACTTTCCATTTAAAGGAGGTTTGGAAGGGGATGTTTCACGATAACAAGCCATCAAATAGAATCAGGCACCAGGGAACCCTCACCCTCAGGAAATGATGAATATCATGGTTTGCCTAACAGAATCCTCACATTCCCTTCATTGCCTTCTCCTCCCATGTGATCCACCCAGCTAATACAACCCCCATGGTTAGGATCAGACAGCGGCTGCCTTCCTCTAGCCACATGGAAGGAGACTTTAGGTTGAGTCTGTGAGGAGTCCGCAGGATTCATCACAGTGCATAGTTAAATCCTTTTTTGGTACAAGGAAGTATTTGAATAAATGCCTTAGGTTTACCTCTATTGCTCCCTTTTGTAGAAGAGTAAATTTCTACCTGCAATATCAAGCAATGGTCTTGAGACATTATTCCTGACTTTGGTACATGGTGGCGAGGTGCTTGGAGTATCCTTTGGCTACTGTTGACAACACGCTCCGGTCTAATGTGATGCCCTCTCATGCCTGGGCGAAATGTGTAATGCATCTCCCTACTAGGGAATCACGGGCAGGGACCTGAATGAATGTCATTTGTCAGAGGGGGTAGAGGATCCTCTTGAGGCTGCACGTTTACCCCGACCTCTGCCCCGCATAAAACCTTTGATTGGAGGTTTGAAAAGTGGTAGTCTGACCTTGAGATGAGAACCAAGAGTGGGATGCTCCAAACATTGACTGTATGGGCCTTGATTAACCCTGGCCCCGAAAGGAATGACGGGTATTTAACACCACGAGTTGGACGTAAGGTTTATTGAATATTTGCCCTAAACTTGCCATGGTTTCCTGCTCCTCTTTTGCATTTACGAGCGCATCATCACCTGCTTTACCAAATAGGACCGATTTTTCTATTGGCATGTTAATTAGCGTGGCCAGTTAAAACCATCATCTAGCCACCAGGAGGGGTGTTTTAACATGGTACCCTCTCTGATACTATTCTGCTCTGCCTGCAGTGTCTGCAGCATCTAGGGTGTTTTTAAGAATATGTTGAGCCACACGTTTTACCCCTTTAACAGTTTTAAGCAACTGTGATTTAAGAGGTTCTGGAACAGAATCGAATTGATTCTGCAGTGAGTCGCATTGCGCACTATTGTAGCCTGCAATTAACTTAGTGTTATTAGCTATTGTGAAGAGTAGGTAGCTGTGTAGCCACTTTTTCCCCCTACGACGTAAAGTCTTCTGCACTCCTTACAAAGATGAACCTCAGCAGTAGACATGGGACTCCTGCATGTTTCCTTGTACTGATAACGGCTAATGAATCAGATTTAAAATGGCCCCTCATATAAAGTGGGTCTGTAGGCGCAGGTTTAAATCAACTCCAAGGTTAACTACCCTTGTAAAGGATGGTATAGTTAAGGATGGTTGAATTCACTTTTTTATAGATGGAAGCAATAGTATTGATTGACGACCAGATTTTTTCTCATTTAGAACATCATCCACAGTTTGTGTCTTCGACAGACTCTAGTATTTGAATTTTAAAATGATCAGCTGCTTTTTTGAGCAGATCATTAAATAAAAGTTGGTTGTCGATTGGGGAACTGGTTCCAGGATTGGCAGTGACATCGGTAAATTAACATATTAATGTCAGGGTCATCATAGGTAGTATCACTAGGATCATCATACCATGTACCCTGGTCATCAGTGCCTTGATCATCCTGAAGGGTGTAATGCTATGTTTTCAGTTACATCAATAATAGTATGAGATGGTGATGCAAGCATTGTTTGAATTCTTAGGGATTTGGCTGGTGGTTCTCTTTCTAAATCTGTATATATTTGTCGTACAGGGTAGTGTTCCATAAAATCTACAAAAGAGGAAACTTTATCCATGGTTTCCTCAAAACGCTCCCTGGTCCAATTTTGAATGTAACTGGAAGTGGAAAAATGATAGCCTCTGGGTCAACAACATGATTTCTCTTTTGAAGTCGTAGGGACAATGGAGAAGAATGGAGTTACCAACTGGTAACGTTCTTTCGACTGGATGTTCCTCCAACGTATTCCACATCTTTGTCATGTAATGTCCACAGCCAATCGGTAACATTCAGTAATGTTATGGATAATCCATCTGGACAAGGTCTGTTTGGCAACAGCCTGGCCCCATCAGTGTCCAGCATACCCCACAAAGAGTTGATCGTCTACTCTGACCCTGGGCATCCTAGAAATATAAAACCTCAGAACTCTCCTAGGGTCCAACCTATGGAGTCGCTCCTCTTCCTTACCAGGATGAGGAGGAGGATAGAAAGACGGAAGAACCACTTTCTGGATTACATGAAATTCAGATACTACCTTAGGTAGAAAGGAAGGGAGGACGTACCCTCAGTACAACCCTATCCTTGTGGAACACAGTAAAGGGCGGCTTAGATGAAAGTGCCTGCAATTCACTCACTCTGCGAAGGGAAGTAACCGCAACCAAGAACACCGAAAGACAACAATCTCAAAGGACAAGAGTGCAAAGGGTGAAACGGAGCACCCATCAGGAATTTCAAGACCAAATTCAGATCCCAAACCGGCACCTGGAACGGGGACGGCGGGAACACATTAGTTAGCCCTTTAAGAAATTGGGAAATCAAAGGAATCTTAAAGAACATTCTTCAGACGAGCGCTTGAAGATGGACAGCGCCGCCAGGTAATCTTTATTGGTACCTACTTGAAGGCCCCTGAGGGCCAATGAAAGCAAGAAAGATAGAACCATGGGAATGGAACACTGAAAAGGATCAACATTTTGTCCTCTGCACCAGTCACAAAACTTACGCCAATGGCAACGGTACAGGGATTTTGTTGCTGGCCACATGGCCGAAAGCAACACATCCATCACATCATCCGGGAGGTCCTAATCCTTATACCTCAACCTTTCACATACCAAGTGTGAAGGTTGAGCGTCCTGACCTCTGGATGGAGTGTCCTGACCACCAACCTCGCGCAAGAGCAGATCCTCTCTGTAGGGATACCCGCGTGGAGGGCAGATGGACATTTCTAGAAGGTCCGGGTACCACGCTCTCCTCGCTACATCCGGAGCAATGAGGATCATGTGGGATCGTAACTTCCGCAACCTCCTTAACACTTGAGGAATGACGGGGTCCGGAGGAAATGCATACAGAAGTGGGAATGACCAATCCACGACAAAAGCGTCTCCTAAGGCTCCTCTCTGAGGAAATTCCCTTGAGCAGAATCTCTCACCCTTCCGGTTGGCAAAAGAGATCCACTTGTGGGGTTCCCCAAAGGGCGAAGATCTCCAGAAGGACTTCTGAGCCAACTCCCACTCGTGAGAGACTATGCTCTGCCTGCTCAGAGCGTCCGCTGCCGCATTCTCCTCTCCGGCCAGATTAACTGCTGAGAGTGATATTCCCTGCTGGACTGCCCAGAACCGGAGCTGCATCGCCTCTCTGCACAACAGGAGTGACCCTACCCCCCCCTTTTTTTGTTGAGGTAATGCATGACCACTGTATTGTTCATCATGATCAGGACAAACTTCCCCCGCACAGACGGCAGAAAAGCCTTCAGGGGCAGCCTGATGGCACTCAGCTCTAACAGGATGATGTGGAGTTTGGGCTCCAACGAAGACCAACAACCGCTGGCGGTCAAATCGTCGCCATGAGCTCCCCATCCTGTGGGTAAAGCGTCCGTTACTACTGTCATCTCCGGCCACGGTTGCCAAAATGGCTCCCCCTTCATCAGGTTCCCCTCGTTGGCCCACCAGAGCAGATCCTGTGAGACAGAGTGGCATCTTGCCTGAGAATTGTGACTGTACCTTGAGGACCTATTGCAGGGATCTCATCCTCAGTCTGGCCTCTGGTACCAGAAAAATGCAGGATGCCATGAGGCCGAGCAACCTTAAGAATTCGGAAGCTTGGAGACTCTGGGAATGTTGAAACTTGTCCACCATCTGCACAATGTGATGAGCCCTCACCTTGGGAGGCGAGCACTTCTCCAAGGACATGTCCAACACAGCCCAATGCACTGGAGCTGTTGGTAAGGTGTCAGATGCGACTTCCTGACTGGAGGGAGAAGCCCGGCTTGTGGAGGGAGCGATAGGTGAGACCGAGATGATCCATCGCTTGCTCGGGAGAATTTGCACGGATCAGCCAGTCGTACAGGTAGGGGTAGACGTGAATCCCCCCTCACCTGAGATACACTGCTGCCGCCACCACGAGCTTGGGGAAGACCCTCGGGTGGAGGTCAATCCGAATGGCAGGCCCGAAATGCAAAGTGCGAGTCGCCAGCTGCAAACCTCAGGCACTTTCTGTGCTTTGGATGAATCGTCACATGAAAATAAGCATCCTGTAGGTTCAGCGACACCAACCAATCCTGAAGTTGAAGGGCCTTGAGGACTTGAGAAAGAGTGACCATCTTGAACTTGTCCTTCCTGAGAAGTTTGTTCAACCAACTCAAGTCCAAGATGGGTCTCAATCCCCAGTCTTTCTTTGGAATCAAAAAATATGGGGAATACCATTCCTTGTTCTTCTCTGCTACAGGCACCAGTTCTATAGTGCCTTTCTCCAGCAGGGTCAAGATTTCCTGCACAAGGAGCGGATCCGGAAGCTTCAAATAGAGATTCCCTGGTGGAATATCGTGAGGCCGCCTTAGGAAGGGAAGGCAGTAGTAGCCGTGGGCTATTGTATCCAGAACCCACGCACCTGAAGTAATAGCTCGCCATTCTTCGAGATGCTGAGACAGTCAGCCCACAACCGCCGAACAATGGGACATGGCCTCATGCTTGTTTTGGAGCGGCAGCGCCTGAAGGCAAAGAGGCAGTTGCCTGAGCAGCTTTGGCACCCCTATTTTGCTGACCCCTTTGACTGGCAGCTCCTCTCGTTCTACCAAAGGAGGAGTAATAACGAAAATAACCTCCCCTCCATTGTTGTCCCCTAGGACGAAAAGGTGGAGGTTGACGCACAGCTCCGCTCAAAGATTTTGCCGCAGCTTTTGAGGTCTACGACCTCTCAAGGCTCTCTTCAGCCTTGCTGCCAAACAAATGCACGCCATTAAAGGGCATGTTCAAAAGAAGGGCTTGCACATCCGGAACAAAACCCGACTTCCGCAACCACGCAAATCTGCGTTTAACAGTGCTCGCAGCCATGGACCAGCTAACACTGTCGGCCATGTCCAAACCCGACTGAAGGGATTCACACATGGCATCATTGCCATCCTGCACGAGAGCAAGGAACCTATTCCTTTCTTCCAGTTCGGGAATATGCTCAGCCGCTAGAGAAACAATTCCACAGAGTGTGTGAAAATCTTGCTAAGGCACAAGTGGAGTAGGCTGACTTCAACGCCATACTCCCTGCAGAAAAAACCTTGCGTGCCTAACGGTGGAAGCGTTTGTCGTTGCTATCAGGAGGGATGGTAAGGTATGCCGCCTGCCTCGAGGTGGCCATAGCGGCCTGAACCACCAAACTATCGGGGAGTGGGGTGAGATGAAAGGTAGCTGGGGTCGGTACCAGAAGGGCATTTCTTTTTTAGTTAATGATTTGTTAACTGCTGGAAGTGATTGCAGTGTCTGACAAGCAGCCACCACCCTTTTCTGCAACATCAAATGAAAAGGTAACTCCGGGTCAGAGGACGGAACTGGTTACAAAATATCCATTAAGTCATCCTTAATAAAAGCTTCGGGAGGACTGGACTAACCAAGATATTCAGTGACCCTAGCCATCAGTCTGCTGTAGGATGACTCAGCATGAGCCCCAGGCTCAGGCCTGCCAAACTACACCTCAGGAGAAATGTCCAAGCCACTGGCATCATGAAGAGATTGCCTTAACTCTTCAAATTGACTATCCCCTGAAAATACAGGAGCCACATCAGGCTCAACAGGGTCAAAATCTAAATCTGATCCCTCCTCCTCATATGTCATCCAGAGGGAGGTAAAAGTCCTGTCTTGGGACAGCAGAGAGTCTGGAGTCCTTAACAGGCCTCACAGACTTGGAAGTAGCCTTCCTTGGAGGATCCACAGTACCAGGGACCTCCATCGGTAAATTCTGGCCAAAAGGCCCCAAAGGATCTCTCTTTTGCTCTTCTGTTAACTGCTTTGCTAAACATATTATATTCTTAAAAGCTCGCACGCGGTACGAGGCCACAGCCTGCATGTTGAAAGATCATCCCAGACAGGAATGGCAAACATTACAGAAATACATTGTTTTCCTCCCTCATGAAATCCTTGAGAGCAAGCAGAAACGGCATTTTATCAGCGGCCCAGGCGCCGGCCTGTCTCACTAAATCAGTAGAAATAGGCAGTTAGAAAATGAATTATACTTTTCTAGCGGTCCTCCTTCGTGGATCTTCCTTAGAACGGGCTGACCCCAAGTTCACAAATAGAAACTAGTAGATAAGGTGTTTTGGAATGTGTCTCTCCCGCGAACACGATATCCTCACTGAACGAGAGCTTTATGTTCTTTATAACAAAGAACTATGTCTGCAACTGTTGCTGCGTATAACAGATTAAGAAACTTGTCATAATGTGTCATATGTGTCATAATTGTTAATCACGGAACCCTAGCTGAAGAATATATTATGGGCGGTTCTGATGTGCCTTGAAGGCTAATATTTTGTATATATGTAACTGTTTAATGATGTTCGTTCTCTTGCATCTCGCGAGTTCTGAGTGACACACGTTGCGAGACGTTAGACCCAGTCAGCCGACTGAGCATATTTTTGCAATAAACCCTAGTACTTGGAAATCGAACCTCGTGTCTTTCATATCACTAGTATATGGTGATTGTGCCTTGGTTTCCATATGCAGAGGGTCTTCAGGGCTTAGCAAAATATGCCCCCCTTTTCTTCTCAAACTCAACCATTTTTTTCCACCCAATTCACCCGTATCACTCTTGTTCCATTTCCCATAAAATAGTGCACTCAATGATCCACAACATGCCCTATTAAGCGGTAATGGCTGTACGTACCAACCCATTCCTTTTCCCCCATGCTGGGGTAAATGGGAGCAGACCCAACAATTCGTCCTATTCAGGATAGTGTGAGTCATATTCATAATCAAAAGCAATTTGTTATTGTCATACCCTCTTCTGTCTCTCACTTCTAAAGGAGGAAGAGTGTAAGAGAGCACCTATACCCGACTCTCTATGGCAGGAGCATTCGTGGCAGGTAAAAACAACCTTAAAGGATGCATACTTTCCAAATACCAAGAGATCGGAACCAGCGCAACCAAAATGCAAAGTAGCGTCATAATCATTAACATATTTTTCCTACAGCAAATGCTATGTATTTTTTTAATCTTTGTCTCGCCAATATCACCAGCGGTGGTGCAGGAGGTAGCAGGAGTTAGTGTAGGCATTGTCTGCAATGTCTATCGCGGCAATGTTCGTAGCAAAACATTTTCTTCACAGCAGCGCACGTTGGACAGCAAATCGTTCAAATAGCAGCAAAGCGTTCAGGCCAGTTCTCGTTAGCCTGTTTGATAAATAAGCAGCAAGCTTATGCACAGTGCTCCAAAACTTTAGAGCAAGCATCAGTTGTGTTGGTACCATATGCCTCCCCGCTTGTCCCCACGGGCTCAAATTGGTCATTAACTTTCAAAAAGGTAGCACCGGGAAGCCGCGTTTCAGAGCTTTCAATATAATGCAGATTCATACAGCTCATACGCTCCACTTCCCTAGGCCTCCGATTCCCAATTCATTTTTGTTGGGAACAGAGGCAAAACAAACTCGCAGATCATATCACTTCCTTTTTTTTTTTTTTTTATTTATTTATTTTTTTTGAGAACATAGGTTGTACCTTTTCGCTCCAGGTACTGTGTGATCTATGAATAATGCATTTTCATTCCTGGAGGCAGGCTTAGTGTCAGCCTGTGATGCAATGAGTGATGATGCGGCAGCTGTCGGGCAAGGCTGGGGCACCTTTGGCCCTTTTATCTTTGTTGCAATCTTCCAAGGCCCTTTCTCCAGTTTAGGAAGCACTTCTGGCAGAGAACTGGTGATTGTGTCTTTGTGATCGGGTGCACGTGTTTTTCTCTCAGCGTTCGGATCAGGCAGCTCTTTCAGAGGAAATAGAATTCTTTTTGTGTGCGTAGCATGGATCCATACCTTTCGACCATACACTCGGCCTGCAGACTGTGTTGCCAGGAGGACCCGATAGAGGCCCTTCCACCTCGGTGCAAGCGAAGATTTTCGCTCGAAAGTTTTCATCAACACCCAATCTCCTGGCTGCAGACAATGCCCTGGGCCTGTATATCTGACAGGAAGAACTTCCTGCACCTGCTGATGAATCAAACGCAAGTTCTGAGTTAACAGTTTACAATAAGTGCTGACCAAGGGGTATTCGATCTCACTTAGGCGCTTAGGCTGTGGGACGCCCCAAACATTTGCTGGTCTCCCGATTACAATTTCATATGGGGAGAGTCCAGTCCTTGCCTGCACAGACGTTCTCATACACAACAAAGCTAATGGCAACACATCAGGCAACTTCATCTGAGCTTATTTTGCTAATTTTATTATTCAAAATACCGTTCTGGCGTTCCACAAGAACGGCACTCATCAGGTGTCTGCCGAGTGGAATCTTTTATCAATCTTGAGTCCTGCACAAATTTGTAGTAATACGGCTACAACTAAATGCGGGCCATTATCTGACCATATAACACTTGGCAAGCCGAATCGGGAAAAATACTCTTAGCATTACTTTCACTGTGCTCATTGCTGTGCAATCTTTAAGCGGATGGGCCTCCACCCATGTACTAAATGCAAAGACCACCACAACGACATACTTTTTGACACCTTCCCATTTCTATAAAATCAAAATGGATCACTTCAAATGGCATAGAGGGCGGATTATGCCATACTGTGTCTAGATGCTGAACCATTTTCTTGGCACATGTGTGTGGGGCTGTGGGCCATAGTGACCATCGCTGTTACATAGGCATTGGGCAACATCCATTTTTTTTTACTCGTCTTGTCCACCCAGCAACCCTCTATTTCTAATTCTGCTGTACCTTCAGACCAAGCTTTTATTTCGTCTGCATTAGTTGCTTCTGTTTGCATCGCTTTAACTGTGGCAATTCCATTTTCTATCATGCAGGGTACCTCTTTCGACCTTTCAGTACACATTTTTGTATGTAAATCAGTGGCAGTTTGTTTTGCAATTTTGCCTGCAAATGTGTTTCCTTTTCCAACATCACATGTTATTTTTTATGCGCTTCGCATTTCATTATTGCTAATCTTTTAGGAAGTGCAAGAGCAGACAACAATCGTACTATTAAAGTGCCATGTTGGATCTTTGTTCCATGTGATTTCAGGAAACTCCTCTCAGCCCATAATCGACCAAAAATGCGTACTTACTGTCAGTATATATGTTCACATTTAAGTTTTTAGAAATTTCACATGCTCTGGTTAACGGTATGATCTCTGCAGCCTGTGTTGAATTGTATGGGATTTTTTTGCTCTCCACAATACTCTTTAGTGTCGTGATGGCATGTGCAGTAGTTGATGTGCCATCGGGTAATTTGAAACAAGAACCGTCACAAAACAGTTCTCAGTCTGGCTCTTTTTGTGGTGTGTCTGTTAAATCAATTCTCCCTTTCGTTTCTTGCTCAGTAACCATTAAACAATCATGGGGGAATTCTTTTTCACCCATTCTTTCACTGTAAGGGGGGATTAACTCAGCCGGATTCAAAGCGCAACACCTCATAATTTGGATATGCGGTGCAAATAGAACTATTTCATACCTCATCAGCCTGGTGATGTAAGGTGCTGCATCTGCGTTCTATTTAAAAGAGCGTCTACTGCGTGAGGCACCATTATGGTCAAGGCGTGTCCCAAAACCATCCCCTCGGTTTGTTTTACTGATGCGGCAGTCGCAGCAACAGCTCGCAAACAGCACGGCAATACGCATGCAACAGGATCCAGCGCGGAAGAAAAATAACCGCATGGCCTATTTCTCCCTCCTTGTTCCTGCGTCAAGACAGCCAAAGCACAACCATTGCTCTCATGCACAAATCTTTTCATAATTTGGTGTGCCCAAAACTGGAGCACAACACAACTTAAATACTTCTTGACATTCCATGCTCCATGGCAAAGGCAAAGGCAAAGCAACATCCTTCTTTGTCAATGCCACCATTGGTTTCACAATCATGGCGAAATTCGCAATCCACTGCCTACAATATGAAGCCATGCCTATTATAGCTCTGACTTCCTTCTGCGTTTTTGGAATAGGCATACCAGAGATACTTTCTATCCTTTCTGGTATCAGTCTCTTTCCCTCCTTCAAAAGGAGGTAGCCCAAATAAGCCACCTCCTTTCGACAATACTGGAATTTTTTCAATTAAGCTTTGTGTCCATGTGCTGCTAAATGTCTTAACAATGCAACTGTACTTTCTTTACAAATTTCTTCTATGTCTGCAACAATTAGTAAGTCAACAATGTACTGTAATAATACACAGCCTGTTGGTAGTTCTAACATGTCTAGTTGTTCTTTTAATGCCGTACTATAAATACTCTGGCTTTCAGTGTAACCTTGCGGAATTCGTGTGAATGTAATGAACGTCCTCCTAGAGTAAAATCAAATAAATATCTGCTATCTGGATGTACTGGAATGCTGAAAAACGCATTCTTCAAATCTACAAAACTAAAATATGATGCAGATGGTGGAATCATAGTTAAAATGGTCGTCACGTCTGGGACTAATGGAAATTGGGGATCAACTACTTTATTCAATCCACGCAGATCAATTATGAAACGATACAGTATCTCGTTACCTCCTTTTTTATAAACTGGAAGAATTGGACTATTGCATGTACTACCTGAAATCTCTTCAATTACGTTTTGGTTAATCAAATCAGAGACAATGTACTTCAATGCTTTCTCCCTTCCCCCGAGATCTTATATTGTGGGATGCGTAGCAATGTAATTCCTTCTTTCAACACAATTTTCACTGGCTCTATCTTTAAACAGCCCACATCGTTATCATTCATTGCCCATATACATGTTGGTACTCTACTCAATTCAGTCGGTAATTGTTTGGACAAAAATTGTGATAATGGAGCTTTTTGTGGTGATATTGTCAAATACACTCCATCAGGAGAAAAATGAATAACCGCACTCAATTTTTTCAACAAATTTAAACCTAACAGATTTTTGCCGCAATTTTGTGTCAAATGAAATGGGTAAGATTCAGTGAATGGACCTATTGTTATAGGTATTGACTGCGACACTGGACTAATTGCTGGTGTACCTGCGAACCCTACTGAGACATTATTCTGCCCTGACAGTGGTATATCTTGAACCAGGTGATGGTCAATTGAACATTTCTGTGCACCTGCGTCCATTAGAAAAGTGTGCTCCCTATTCACAACCTTCATTTCTACGTGGGGCCCTTTCTGGTCTATGGGAATAGATACTGGTTCCAGCCCCTGTCCTGGGCTGTCCTATTAAAACAATACATCATCAGATGTGAAGTCACCAGAATAGTATGAGTTGCCTGATTATCGAAAACATTTCCATCTCCTGCAACATTGTGCTGTTGTTGGCTTTGGTTCTGATAATGATTCCCCTGGTTATTCTGACTTTGTGGCATTCTTGTGTTTCTATTCTGTCCTTGTGTTCCCGGGCGACCTCTATTCTGTCTTCTCGGGGAATTCCCATTTCGATTCTGTATCTGCGGGTACTGTGCTCGCAAATGGCCTTCTTGTCTACAATAGGGACATTGATTGAGTCCAATTGGACCACCGTGCATGTTGGAAAAGTTAGATCTTGTTTGTGCGTTCCCACCACCTCTATTATTGTTTGCTACTTGTTGCATTAATACCCTTCTTTTCAAATTCCCTTTGTCCCTCATTTCTTTCTCCTTCTCTGCATTTACTCCATTCTCATAATATTGGGCCATGTGTAACACTTCACTCTGTGATTTTGCTTGCCATGCACTCTCAGATGTCATTATTAGATTTTGAATTTTCGGTAACAACCTTTTCCTGGGTTCAGTACTCAAATCTTGGCCACTAAAATCTGCAAATACTTCTTCAAGCCGATTAAAATAATCTGTCACTACTTCATCTTTACCCAGCACGCAAGCCGTCAATTTGTCCCAAACAATTCTTCTCTCAGGTACTAAAATTTTCAATTTCTGTACTATTCGCTCGGGTAAAGCCAACATGACTGGCGGTGGTTTCTCACCAGCTTTTCTGTTCGCATCACACATAATCAAATTTTTGCCATGTATCAACCAAAATACCAATGTCATCTGTATTTCTAATCTGTTTCCATATGTCTACAGGAAGTATCACGGGAACTAATGGATCAATATCACTCATTGTAAAGACAGGTGAATTCAAAACAGACTATTTCCTTACAAAATCCCACCGGGTTTTTCCTGAGATTAGGGATTGTTTGCTTAATGTTATTTACTTTCTGTCTAAAAAGAGGGACATGTACGAACTGTGCAGTATAATGGGCTTCTATTACCTGCAGTGGATATCCATCCGCGGCAGCAATCTCTACTTTCGGGACAAAAGTTGGGGGCACTTCTCTCATAGGCAATTTTAAGGTAGGCGTTTCCTCCACTGTTCGCTCGCTGAGTAATAACGCTAAATCGAGAGAGAGAGAGAGAGCAGCCTTTACAGTTTCAGGCAAAAATGCCCTTTTATTATATTGTCATTACATCAGGAGGGCAACATAATTGTTTTTTCAAAGACTCATCTTGCAAATACTCAACCATTACCTGCAATACCTTTCTCTGCATCTCTAGTGTATATTGACTAAACGGATCATACATTTCTATTGGGGTAATGGTAATATCAGTAATCCATCTAAGCGCCTCTCGCGTACACATTTTCGTTTCTTCACTAACAGGCTGTAACGGCGGCAAAATCACTGCTGGACATATGGCACTACCTGTCGTTCCCCTCTTTTCATCTCTTCAGCCAATTGATCAAGCTCACTTTTAAACACAAAGAGCCGGCCTACCTGTTCTTGTATTTCCGAGGCACTTTCCCGTATGTGAGAAAAAAAAAATTAGATCCCGCAACTCCTGCGGTGCTAGTGAAGCAGTCAATTTTTTCCATTCCTCTACTAGATGCTCCCCCACGCATTCTAACAATACCTGTTGTTCGCCAAGCTTCTTATAGTGATACATGGAACTCTACACGGAGCCCTCATCCTTGCCATCAATGTACGTTTCTGCGCATTCTTTCAGCTGCTCTTTCTTTTCTTTGCTAACCGTACTACGAGTTACTCTAGTGCTTCCTTTCAGCGCAAGCCCCACCTCTCTAGAACTGTCTCCTGCGGCGGCTGCTAACTCCCGCTCTGTCGGCAGTGGAGGAAATTGTGTCACGTGCACAGGGGGAGCTGGTGCAGCTAGAACAACAGGAGTGGGGGGTGGCAACTGAGGTGGAGGAGCAATGGGTAGAGGTGCAATAGTGTCAGCACTACCTTACGGACGTTCATTTCTTCGTTCATTCAAAAAAAATGTTATTAGCTCATCTGATGTATGCAAATCTTGTTGTGGATATATTGTTAGTACACCTATTTGAAAGGCCCTATCCATTCTTCTTAGATCCTCTGTTATTTTAAGCTCATCAAGTTCTAGTGCTTTCTCTCTGTGTGATTTGTGTCTTCGTGCATGTTTCTCCCTACTTCTCAGACGGGGGTTAGCTTCCTTCCTCCAATCTCTCACGACATCGAATGCCGCTGGGCATGCTTTCTTATGTAGCAATAGTGATTCTAAGTGTTCTATACGTGCCAATTCAAAAGTCCCATCGATAGGCCACTGATACATGTCTGGTCTGCTTATGCCAAATCGCGTTAAACATTATTGCCCCTATTCCATACTTAACATACATTTGAAACGCTGGCGACCCTATGGGTGGCACAACCTGGCCAGTTTCCAAAGATTCTCTACCGCAGTGGAAAAATCCCACTAGACAAGAAGACAATTTCCCAGGTGTAATTGATCTTTTACTCGTATCTTAACCTGAGAGTTTGATCTTGCAAGAGCAACAATCAATATCAGGTCGATTAAGAACCACTCACCTGATCAATCAGTTTGTCACTCAAGATGCAATTCACCCATATACAGACGCAACCAAGAATCGTCATTACTGCGTATCTGGCTCAATCTGCCTCGTTTCGGGACCCTGGCCTCGATGCCTCTGGAAGCTCGTTGATCAGGGATCGGCTGTGTACAGATCTGCAAAGGAGTCTCTCATCACTTCTACATGTGCGCCCCGAACACCTTTCGATCCCGGCTCGACAGTCTCGTCCTCCATTCCTTTTCGCCTTCTTCAATCTTAACGTATACAATGGAGCAAAAGAGGGAGGATCTCTATTCGGGCTCCCGAGCATCCAGAGGGCATCGAGGAGAGGCTCCCGAAATGAGGCAGATTGAGCAAGATGCAGTTGTTAGTCTAGAAAATACCCTACCATAGACGGTATATAATGTTGGCCGAAGACCAACCGCATCATATGCCCAGCATCGCCAGTACAGAATCGTCTGCATAACCATAGAGCGTCCATTTTATACCAACAGAGTCCGCCATTTTGCTTCCTCTTGCTTCTCTGTTCAAACGCTTTGCAAAAAGAAAAATAGATTTTAATTTCGTTCTGCTCCAGCACAGATCGAGGCCACAAGTTACGTATAAGAGACCAGCTCAGACAGAAATACATTGTTTTCCTCCCTCACGAGTCCTTGAAGGCGGGCAGAGGCGCATTTAATCATCAAGCTAGGTGCCAGCTGGTCTCGCTGAAACTGCAGAAACTGTAGAAATAGACAGACATGAATTATACTCTCTTTCACGGCCCCCCTTGCTGGGCCCCTTTAGATCGAACTAACCTCTAGCTCACGAATAGAAACTAGAAGATAGCATGTCTTGGAATGTGTCTCTCCTCCGAACACAGTTCGCTCACTGAACAAGAGCATTATGTTCTCTATAACAAAGAATAGTGTCTGCGCCTTCGCAGATTGCAACTGTTGCTAAATAAATGTCTTAGAAGGTGTCATACTCGTCATATTTGTCAATCACTGAACCCTTGCTCAGGAAGATACATTATGGGCGGTTTTGATGTGTCACAAGCTGATATGATGTTTTTGTTTTGTATATATGTAACTGTAGCAGAAATGCTTGTGCTCTCGCGTCTCAAGAGATCTGGGTGACGCACGTTGCGAGACGTGAGACTCAGTCGGCCGACTGAGACTATTTGCTTTGCAATAAACCCTAGATTTTGGGAATTGAACCTTGTATCCAGCGTATCAGTTTGTGTATGGTGATTGTGCCTTGTTTCCATACATGAGGGTTTTCAGGGCCTGTCAAAAAAATGGCGCCCGAATAGGGACCCTCCCCCGTCTGCTCCATCGTGTATGTTAAAATTTGAAGAAGTCTGGAAAAACGAAATCGAGGCCGAGGCTGTCGGACCGGGATCAAGAGGTGTTCAGGGCGCCCCTGTGAAAGTGATGAGACTCCTTCGCAGATCTCTACACAACCGGTCCCTGATTGACGCACCCGCCCAGACAGCAAGAAGGCAAGGGTCCCGAAACGAGACAGATTGAGCCAAATACGCAGTCACGACGATCCTTGGTTGCGTCTGTATACGGACGAATTGCATCTTAAGAGACGAACTGATTGATCAGGTGAGTCATGCCCCGATTCTTAACAGCCCTGATATTGGTTGAGAGTTGCTCTTGCAAGATCAAACGCCCAGGGTAAGGTACAAATAAGATCAAACATGCCTGGGAAATTGTCTTCCTGTCTAGTGCGATTTTTCCAATGCGGGAGACAATCTTTGGAAACTGGCCAGGCTAAGCCACCGGTAGGAACGCCAGCGTTTGAGATGTATGTGAAGTATGGAATAGTGGCAATAATGATTTGTGAAATCTGGCAAAGGCAAACCAGACATGTAGAAGATTTGCAATGGCCAAAGGATGGTAGTTTTGAGATGCAAATAGAGCATTTGGAATCAGTACTGCTGGGCAAGAAAGCACGCACTGCGACATTTGACGTCACTAGAGACTGGAGGAAGGAAGCTAACCTCAGTTTAAGAAGCAGAGAGAAACATGCGCATAGGCACAAATCTAATGCAGACAGAGCGCTAGAACAGGAAGAAAAACAATGGGATGAGGATATCAGAAGGGCAGATAGGAGTCTTCAATTAGGCATAGAAAAGATATATCCTCAACACGAGTTGCATGCATCAGATGAACTAATCAATAAGATTTTAAATGAAAAAAGGCAAGAAGTCCTAAAGGTAAATTTGACACAATTGAATCAATGTCCATTGCTCAACCGGAGCCCAGGTTGCCACCCACCCTTCCTGTTGTTCCAGCTGCACCGCCCCTCCTGAACACATGATCCCATTCCCCCACCTACCGAGCTTGAATTAGCAGCTATCAGAGAAGACAGCACTGTAGAGGCGGGGCCTCCACAGAGAGGGAACTCTAGAATAACCCGTAGTGCGGTCAGCAGGGAGAAAAAGAGGGAACTGAAAGTACAGGCAGAAATTTATATCGAGGGCAACAATGAGGGATCGACGCTGGGTTCAATGTATGATTATAAGAAGCTGAGCAAAAAAACAGGTATTGTTGGAATGCATGGGAGAGTATCTTATGGAGAGGTGGAAGCAATTAACTGGTATGGTGCTGCCTCAGAAGTTGTGGGATTTTAATGCCTTTTCACGATTGAGGGAAAGTGATTCAGAAATGAAGTAGCATGTGGACAGGCTATTTGAGTTTAAAGATGAACTTCATGAATTATATTCAGAGATATTTTCTGCTCCTGGGTTTCGGTACAAGGAGGTGAATAGAGGTAGACAAGGGTCGGCAACATATGTACAGCGACGATTTTGCCCGCCATCAAAACCGGTTAGTGAAGAAATGAAAATATGTATGTGAGAAGCGCTTAGTTGGATTATGGATGCTAGCATTCCTATAATGGAGGTGTATGATACGTTTGAACTGTATACGGTAGAGATGCAAAGGAAAGCAAGTAATGGTTGAATATTTGCAAGATAAATATGTTGAGAGAAATGACTGCTGTCACTCTGAATTAATGACGGTATATAAGAGAGCGTTTTTATCAGAGACTGGAAAGACTGCTCTATCCCTTTATCTAGCAATAGTGCTTAATAAAAGGGAGAAAGGAGAGAGAGCCAGTGTGATTTTTCCTATGAGAAAATTCCCTCGCACTTTTGTGCCGAAAACAGAAAACCCTGGTGTTAATGGATGTTAGGCAGAAACCTGTGCAGTTCCCTTAGGGACCACTGCAAAAGATTTAAGACTACAGGTGTTTGGCAGTAAACCCACTTGGCAGCAGTCTGTACCACACAGATTCACTTGGTAGCTGTGGCTGAGCAGTCAGACTTCCCTCAAGAAGAGTTAGGCAGTATGTAGAGTATACGCAATAGGTACAGAGATACAGTAGCACAAGCAAACACTGAACAGAGCTTTGGTGTAAAAGTATATAATTATTTATTTAAAGACACACTTGTAAATTACACTAGCAACAAAGAGGTAAGTAAATTCAGCACACTGTCACTATTATATATATACAACCCTAATTACTTATTAGACAAGCTTAGTGAGAAACACCACTTATTTTCAGACAGAGGTGAGCGCTTAACACAAGATGGCACTCTAATATGTTTTTAAAAAGGGAGGGAAAACGGCAGAGTTATGGAAGCACACACATTTCAATACTTTTAAAAGAACCACACTAAGGCAGGATAGGCAGAGTTCTCCTGGAGAGCAAGAAAGTCAATTGCCAGACCCACTCTTGGAGAGAGCAAGCAGAAGGGGTCCAGGCTCACACAGTGGGGCTATGCCCAAAGAGTCTTGTAGATAGTTGCACACAAAGAATGAAATTAAAGTCAGGAAAAGTTAACTAGGTTGTCCCAGGCCAGCCCAGGTTAGAAAGTCAAGGCTTTACTGTCACCCCGAACGATTTGACGCAAGGGAAGCCAGGCGGGACACAGTATCTTAAGTGTGAAGGAAGCTCCAGCAGGGGCAGTTGTTCCTGGCAGCGGGTGCAAGTCGGTGTTTCGTCCAGAGGAAGAGGAGGTCTCGCCGTGGAGGAAAGATGAAGGTCATTGCACTGCCAGGGAAGAAACCAGCCGCTGACTTCTTCGTTTAAAAGGTACTACCCTTCTCTTCGCGGTAGTGGTAAACTGTATTATTCCGGTTGCCGAGGTGCTTGGCACGGGCAAGGCGGCCACGAGATGCTCCAGGAAGGTGAAAAGAAGGCAAAACTGGTTATCCCCACCAGTCAAAGGAAGAAGACTCTCCGGACTGGAGATCTCCTCTGTCGTCGGAAAAGTGGCGAGACGGTTCAGCAGGGCTCCACCGGTGGTGTCGTCATTGCAGGTCGGCTCAGCTTCTACCTCCTCGGATTCTTAGGTCCTGTGGCGACTTCTGAAGTTCCAGTCCCCAAAGCCCTGCTTTTATGCAGCACACCCCCATTCACTCAGCCTAGCTGTCAATCAAACATGCTAAGTGGTGAGCCGGCCGGCTCACCACTTGGGCCAATCACACAAGAGTGCGACTTGAGTTCCCAAGGCAACTCAGTCCAGGGTGCCTAAAGCCCCTCCCACACCCTCTGTGGTACCCAGACAGAGTGGCACCACTTTTGGAGGCTTCTGTGGAGAAGCCCGCCAAATAGTGGAACAAAGGCCTCGACTTGGGTTGGAGTCACAGAAGAGAACACAACCGCCATTTTAGAATCGAATTCTGGCAAAAATACCAACCAGTGAATTAATATTAAATAAATAAACCGGCGGTATGTTCGAGGCTATAGGAATTAAATAATTAAAGTTGGTAGCCTCGAACAATGGGAAAATCCTATGGAGATATATTCGCGGTCGAATATAAAAAGTAGTATCCACTGCCACCAGCCAAAACTCGATCAGGGGGGACGGAGACGTGCCCCCTCGAACAACACACCCCGGGGCAATTGAATTGCCCCGACCAGTATGTCCACAATATGATGGTTTGTACTGGTTTCTGTTCATAATTTGGGACTAGCAAAGCCAATGGTGACTTCACATGCCCTGAGAGACAGTAGTCAGTCCCAGGGTATGGAGTCTATGTTGGGGGGTCGCTACGACACCCCCTGGGTTACGGCACGGAGGGTGCTGTGTAACCCACATCAAATACACATGAAACCCTATGGAGTAAAAGACCCCATAGCCCATAAAACACATTGAAAGACAAAGGAACACCTCAAATCATGTCTAAGAGTGGGAGTAAAAGAGTCTCACTCTTAGCAGGAGAGAAAAAAATAAACCCCAAAAATCCAGCAAAGCTGCTGGGGGACTCACTAGGTTTGGGAAATTAGCCTTTACAGAGAATTCTCCCGAACAATGGAGCTCCAGCACAAGTAACAGAAGCACATTACACAGCACAATATGTACATGTCCCTTTCTCTAGGCAGGAGGTGAATAATATAAAACAAACAAACCCTGATAAAAGAAAGAATCCGGCGACATTCTATAAAGAAATCGAATCCTATTTGAAATCGTCCATTTTTAATATGAGCGATATTGACCTACTATTCCCTGTAATTCTTCCAGCAGATATATGGAAGCAAATTAGGAATGTGGATAATCATGAAAGTTTGGGTGCGACTTGGGAAAACGTATTCAAAGAAGACACAGACAGATCAGCAGGTGAAAAACCATGGTCAAATATGTTAGCATTACTGGCACGAATAGTACAGAAATTAAAGGTCATAGTACATGAGAAAAGAATTATATGGGACAAACTAACTGCATGCGTGAAAGGAAAAGATGAGTTGGCGACTGACTATTTTAATAGATTTGAAGAAGTGTTTGCAGATTTTAGCTGTCAAGACTCAAGCAATGAACCTGGGAAAAGAAAGCACTGAACCTGGGAAAAGACTATTTGTTCACGAATATGTAAGAGGGTTGCTAGAGAAAATCCAAAATTTGATAATGACATCTGAAAGTGCGTGGCAAGCAAAGCCACAGAGTGAAGTATTGCATATGGCACAATACTATGAGAATAGAGTAAATTCAGAGAAAAAGAAAGAGGTAAGGGATAGAGTGAATTTAAAAAGGAGAGTGTTACTACAGCAGGTAGCGAGTAATAATAGAGGCAGAGGAAATGCACAAGGAAGGAAGAATTACTCCCACATGCACGGAGGTCCAATTGGACTAAATCAATGTGCGTATTGTAAGGAAGAAGGACACTGGCGAGCACAGTGCCCACATTTGCAGAATAGAAATGTGAATGCCCCGAGAAGACAGAATAGAGGTCGCCTGGGAACACTGGTATGCTACAGAATCAGAATAACCAAGGAAACAACAACCAGAATCAGAGCCAGCATCAAAATCAGCAGAAGAACAGGGGATGGAAATGTTTTTGATAATCAAATACATATTATTCTGGTGACTTTACATCAGAAGATGTATTGTTCCGCTACGACAGCCAAGACAGGGGTCGGAACCAGTGTCTATTTCCATTGATCAGAAAGGACCCCACGTAGAAATGAAAGTTGGGAATAAGGAGCCCACCTTTCTAGTGGACACAGGTGCACAGAAGTGCTCAATAGACCATCACTTGGTTCCAGATATACCACTGTCAGGGCAAAAGAATGTTTCAGTAGGGTTCGCAGGCACCCCAGTAATTAGTCCCGTATCACAGTCATTGCCTATAACACTAGGTCCCTTCACTGAGTCTTGCCCGTTCCTTTTGACACAAAACTGCAGAGAGAATCTATTGGGTTTAAATTTGTTGAAAAAAACTGAGTGCGGTTATTCATTGTTCTCCTGATGGAGTGTTTTTGACGATCTCACCACAGAAAATGCCAGTGTCCCAATTCCTGTCCAAACCCCTGCCAACGAGGTTAAGTAAGGTACCGACTTGCATATGGGCGTTGAATGATAATGATGTTGGTTGTTTGAAAATAGAGCTGGTGAAAGTTGTTTTGAAAGAAGAGTAACGTTGCCGTGTATTCCACAGTATAACATTTTGTTGTAAGGTGAGAAAGCACTGAAATGCATTTTTTCAGATTTGGTTAAAAGAAATGTGATTGAAGAAATTACTGGTAGCACCTGCAATAGCCCTATTCTCCCCGTTTATAAGAAAGGAGGTAATGAGATACCATATTGTTTCATAATTGATCTACGCGTGCTAAATAAAGTAGTTGATCCCCAATTTCCATTGGTCCCTGATGTCGCTACCATTTTGACAATGATTCCGGCCTCTGCAACACATTTTAGCGTTGTAGATCTTAAGAATACAATTTTTAGTATCCCAGTACATCCCGATAGCAGATACCTATTTGCCTTCACGCCAGGAGGACGTTCTTTCACATTCACACAAATTCCACAAGGTTACACTGAGAGCCCAAGTATTTATAGCAGAGCATTGAAAGAACAACTAGACATGTTAGACTTACCAGCAGGGTGTGTACGACCGCAGTACACTGATGAACTGCTAATTGCTGCAGCTTCAGAAGACATTTACAAAGAGGGTACCGCCATGTTATTAACACATTTAGCAGTGCATGGACATAAAGCTTCATTGAAGAAATTCCAGTATTGTCGAGAGGAGGTGGCCTATTTGGGCTACCTACTTTCGAAAGAGGGAAGAAGACTGACACCCGAAAGGATAGAGAGCATCTCTGGTATGCCTATTCCAAAGACACAGAAGGAAGTCAGAGCTATAATAGGCATGGCATAGCGAATTTTGCCATGATTGTGAAACCAATGGTGGCATTGACAAAAAAGGATGTTGCCATGCCTTTGCCGCAGAGTGAGGAATGCCAGAATGCATTTGATCTGCTCAAAGTTGCTCTTTGCTCAGCTCCAGTCTTGGGCACACCAAATTATGAAAAGGATTTTAAATTATCTGTGCATGAGAATGATGGTTGTGCGCTGGCTGACTTGACGCAGGAACAAGGAGGGAGAAATAGGCCATGCAGTTATTTTTCTTCCGCGCTGGATCCTGTTGCATGCGCTTTTCCGCGCTGTTTGCGAGCTTTTGCTGCGGCTGCCGCGTCAGTAAAACAAACCGAGGGGATGGTTTTGGGTCACACCTTGACCATCATGGTGCCTCACACAGTAGAGGGTCTTTTAAATAGAACGTAGACGCAGCACCTTGCATCACCCAGGCTGACGAGATATGAAATAATTCCATTTGTACCGCATATCCAAATTATGAGGTGTTGCGCTTTGAATCCGGCCGAGTTAATGCCCCCTCCCAATGAAAGAACGGGTGAAAAAGAATTCCCCCATGAGTGTTTAATGGTTAATGAGCAAGAAACGAAAGGGAGAATGGATCTAAAAGAGACGCCACAAAAAGAGCCAGATGGAGAACTGTTTTGTGACAGTTCTTGTTTCAAATTACCCGATGGTACATCAACTACTGCACATGCCATCACGACACTAAAGAGTATTGTGGAGAGCAAAAGAATCCCATTCAATTCAGCACAGGCTGCAGAGATAATAGCGTTAACCAGAGCATGTGAAATTTCTGAAAACTTAAATGTGAACATATATACTGACAGTAAGTACGCATTTGGAGTGGTACACAATTTTGGTCGATTATGGGCTAAGAGAGGTTTCCTGACGTCACATGGAACAAAGATCCAACATGGCACTTTAATAGTAAGATTGTTGAATGCTCTTGCACTTCCTAAATGATTAGCAATAATGAAATGTGAAGCGCATAAAAAAATAGCATGTGATGTTGGAAAAGGAAACGCATTTGCAGACAAAATTGCGAAACAAAAAACTGCCACTGATTTACATACAAAAATGTGTACTGAAAGGTCAAAAGGTCGAAAGAGGTACCCTGCATGGTAGAAAATGGAATTGCCACAGTTAGAGATGCAAACAGAAGCAACAGCAGACGAAATAAAAGCTTGGTCTGAAGGTACAGCAGAATTAGAAAGAGGGTTGCTGGGTGGACAAGACTAGTAAAAAATGGATGTTGCCTATGCAACAGAGATGGTCACTATGGCGCACAGCGCCGCACACATATGTGCTAAAAAAAGAAAATGGTTCAGCGTCTAGACACAGTATGGCAGAATCCGCACATTAGAAAAACTGCATGACATGTTTACAACAAAACATTGGAAAAGAAACCACGACTCCAGTAGGTATTTTTGGCCCACCCTCTATGCCATTTGAAGTGATTCATTTTGATTTTAAAGAAATGGAAAGGTGTCAAAATCTCAAGTACGTCCTTGTGGTGGTCCGTGCATTTAGTAAATGGGTGGAGGCCTATCCGCTTAAAGATTGCACAGCAATGAGCACAGCGAAAGTGATGCTAAAATAGTTTTTTTCCCGATTCGGCTTGCCACATGTTATATGGTCAGATAACAACCCGCATTTTGTTGCAGCCGTAATACTCCAAATTTGTTCAGGACTCAAGATTGATATAAGATTCCACTCGGCCAGACACCCGATGAGTGCCGGTCTTGTGGAATGCCAGAACGGTATTTTGAAGAATAAAATTAGCAAAATACGCTCAAGGAGTCAGTTGAAGTGGCCTGTTGTGTATGAGAACGTCTGTGCAGGCAAGGACTGGACTCTCCCCATATGAAATTGCAATGTGGAGACCAGCAAATGTTTGGGGCGTCCCGCAGCCTAAGCACCTAAGTGAGATTGAATACCCTTTGCTCAGCACTTATTGTAAACTGTTAACTCAGAACCTGCGTTTGATTCATCAGCAAGTGCAGGAGGCTCTTCCTGTCAGATATACAGGCCCAGGGCATTGTCTGCAGCCAGAAGATTGGGTGTTGACGAAAAGTTTTGAGGGAAAATATTCACTTGCACCGAGGTGGAAGGGCCCCCATCAGGTCCTCCTGGCAACACAGACTGCAGGCCGAGTGTATGGTCGAAAGGCATGGAACCATGCTACGCACACAAAAAGAATTCCATTTCCTCTGAAAGAGCTGCCTCATCCGAACGCTGAGAGAAAAACACCTGCACCCGATCACAAAGACCCAATCGCCAGTTCTCTGCCAGAAGTGCTTCCTAAGCTGGAGAAAGGGCCTGGGGAGATTGCAACAAAGATAAAAGGGCCAAAGGTGCCCCAGCCTTGACCGACAGCTGCCGCATCATCACTCATTGCATCAAAGGCTGACAATAAGCCTGCCTCCAGGAATGAAAATGCATTATTCATAGATCACACAGTACCTGGAGCAAAAAGGTACACCCTATGTTCTCCCAAAAAAAAGATCTGATCTGCGAGTTTGTTTTCCTTCTGCTCCCAACAGGGATGAATTGGGAATCGGGGGTCTAGGGAAGTGGAGTGTATGAGCTGTATCAATCTGCATCAAATTGAAAGCTCTGAAATGCGGCTTTCCAGTGCTACCTTTTGGAAAGTTAATGACCAATGCGAGCCTGTGGGGACAAGCGGGGAGGCATATGGTACCAACACAACTAATGCTTGCTCCAACATTTGGAGCACTGTGCATAAGCTTGCTGCTTATTTATCAAGCAGGCTAACGAGAACTGGCCTGAACGCTTTGCTGCTATTTGAATGCTTTGCTGCTATTTGAACGTGTTGCTGTCCAACATGTGCTGCTGTGAAGAAGGGAATAGTTTCTTACCTGTAACTCCATTTCTCCAGCATTGGTATCTTTCATGGATTCACATGCTTTGAATATTCCCCGTCGTCAGGCTGGGAATCCCCGGTACATTATATAGACCCTTTCCCGTAGGAAAACTTTTTCGACGCTTATGCGTCCTATCCACCTCGTTTTGTATCATGCGTGCCCGTGCCGTCAGGACGTCATGATATAAATACAGGCCCCGCCCCCGCGCTCCCTCAGATTTCGGCCCCCAAAGTAGTGGGGGAACCGGTTTGCATGATCAGGGGAGGCAGGTGGGCGCATGTGAATCCATGAAAGATACCAATGCTGGAGAAATGGAGTTACAGGTAAGAAACTATTCCCTTCTCCAGCATTGGATCTTTCATGGATTCACATGCTTTGAATAGATTACATAGCAGTACTACCCCCAAGAGGAGGTGTGCATGCAAACCCCTATACATTCTTCGCAAAAGGCCGTTCCCTAAGATTATGTATACATCAGTAATAGTTTACATAGGGAAAAAACGGACCACATACAGTCATAAATTCCACAGGATGCCACCCCGCAGCCGGGGCTTACCTTACTGGAATAGGTGTCGAAGCACCGCCTGTCCCATCCGGGTGTCTTCGGCATGTTGCTGCGACAGGCAGTAATGGCGGGTAAAGGTGTGTGTAGTCGCCCAGGTAGCCGCCATGCAGATGTCCCCTAGAGGGACTCCGGCCCACAGTGCCGTCGACGATGCCGCTGCTCTAGTTGAATGAGCTCTTGGCCGTCGTAGAAGAGGCTTCCCTGCCTTGGAATGGCAGTACGAGATGGTAGATGACACCCATCTTGAAAGTCCTTGCTTTGAAATGGCTTTTCCTCTAGCACCCAACCCATAGGCCACAAACAGCTGTCTCGTTTCTCTGAACGGTTGCGTACGATGAAGATAAAACTTGAGAGCCCTTTTTTACATCCAATGTGTGTAGCATGCGCTCCGCTCCCGAGCATGGCTCCGGAAAAAACGTAGGCAACACGATAGAAGAGTGTTTATGAAACACCGAAGGAGCTTTTGGTATGAACTGTGGGTTAGTGGCTAGGACTACCTTGGTCTTGAAAAATCGTAAGTATGGTGGGTCCACCATTAGAGCCTGAACTTCTGAGATACGTCGGGCTGAAGTGATGGCCACCAGGAAGGCCAATTTCCACGACAGAAACTTCAGAGACGATGATGACATTGGCTCAAACGGAGGTTTCATAAGAGACGTTAAGATCAGATTGAGGCTCCACTCCGGTGGAAATTTCTTCTCTGGAGGGAAACTCCGAAAGAGGCCTTTAAGGAAGTGCTTAATCAGGCGGTCGCTGAACAATGGTGCCGAGTGCCGTCGACGAGTAAACCTGGAAATGGCTGCTAGGTGTACTTTTATTGACGACACCGACAGGCCCATTTGAGCTAATAACAGCAAGTATGGAAGGAGCTGTTCCGGCCTAATCGATTGCGGGGCCAAACCTGGTTGATCCTCACACCATTGACAGAACCTTTTCCATTTGTACGCGTATGAGGCGTTTGTGGAAGGTGCTCTTGCCGCTTGCAGGATACGTCGACAGTCCTCCGGAATCGTTAGCCGACCAAATTCGGCGAAGTCAGGAGCCAGGCCGTCAACTTGAGGCTGTCCGGGTCGTGATGCCAAACGACACCCTCCTGTCGAGACAGAAGGTCGGGGGTCTTCTGGAATCTCATCGGTTCCGCCGCCGCTAAGTGTAGTAGGTCTGAAAACCACACTTGTCTGGCCCAGTATGGGGCCACCAGAATTACCCGACATGGGTACCTGAGGATCCATTGCAACGTCCTCCTGACAAGGGGAAAAGGAGGAAATGCGTACAGGAATTTGTTCGTCCATGGGAATGAGAACGCATCCCCCAGTGAGCCCTGCTGAGGCCATCTGCTTGCGTACTGATGGCATTTCTTGTTGTTCTTCGTTGCAAACAGGTCTATGGAAGGGTGTCCCCATTCCTTGAATACTTGTTGAAGTTGTTGGTCGTTCAGCACCCATTCGTGAACTTCGTTCATTTCTCTGCTGAGGGCATCGGCTTCCACGTTTTTCACTCCTGGTAGGTGAAATGCTAAGATTTGTATGTTGTGTTGAAGGGCCCAATGCCAGATTTTCTGTGCCTCTGTCGATAGGGACCTGGAACGTGTCCCTCCTTGTTTCCTCAAGTAGAACATCGTAGTGGTGTTGTCCGTCATGACACGCACCACCGAGTCCCTCAGTTGCGGAAGAAAAGACTTCAGAGCCCATCGCACTGCTCTCAGTTCTAGCAGGTTGATATGCAGGGAGGACTCCTGCAAAGACCACTGGCCTTGTACCTGTAACATATCCAGATGAGCTCCCCATCCGCTCAGCGATGCATCCGTCACCACCGTCTTTTGGAACTCTGGTTCCAGTAGAGGCATCCCTCTCGTTAGGTGAGTAGACACTTTCCACCAGCCGAGTGCTTGAACTAGTTGTTCGTCGACGACCAGTCTGTCGGACCAGCGACCTCTGCTCTGTGCCCAACGGTCCGCTAGAAATTCCTGGCAAGGCCTCATAAACAGACGGCAGTTGTTTATTAACGGAATGCAGGACGACATGGTCCCTAGCAGGGACATGTACTTGCGCACAGAGACTCTGGTACCGCCGCTCCATTCCGACGCCTTGTTTTGAAGTTTCTGAATTCTTTCGCTGGATGGTTTCACCAGGCTTGTGTGCGTATGAAACTCCGCTCCTAGAAAGACCAAGGTCCTCGAAGGCTCTACTGAGGACTTGTTGAAGTTTATTGCGAAGCCCAGTTCCTGTAAGATGGACATTGTGGCTCGTAGACTGTCTCGTGTTTGTTCCTTGGATGACCCTCTGATTAGCCAGTCGTCTAGATATGGATAGACATGATGACCATCCTTCCTTAAATGGGCCGCTATAGGGGCCAAGCACTTGGTGAACGTCCTGGGGGAGGACTTGAGCCCGAACGGGAGGACCTTGAACTGAAAATGCTTTCTCCCGACGACGAATCTTAAATATCTCCTGTGTCGTGGGCGTATTGGGATGTGAAAATAAGCATCCTGAAGGTCTAGTGAAGAGAGATAGTCCATGGGTTGCACCGATCTGATAACCTCTTGGAGTTTTAGCATTTTGAATTTTTGGCTCTTTAGCCACTTGTTGAGTACCCTCAGGTCGAGAATGGGCCTCCATTTGCCGTTTGGCTTTTTGACAACAAAGAACCTGGAATAAACTCCTTGGCCTTCCTGTGCCACAGGAACTCTCTCTACCGCCCCTTTTCGCAACATAAGCTCCGCCTCTTGTCGTAGGATTTGGAGGTGGGGCTGTGTCGAGAATAAAGGAGGAAGACGCGGAGGCTTGTCTTTGAATTGCAGCGCATGACCCATGCGAATCGTGTCTAGGACCCATCGATCTTTGGTGATGCATTTCCATCGGTCGAAGTGATGAGAGACTCGACCCCCCAGGACGTTCCGAAGGCCGTCATTGGTTGCTGGTTTGCTTGTTCTTCGTTGACGACGGACCTGAGCCTCGCCGCCTGGAGGCTTGATAGTCCCTGCTTCCACGTGCCGACTGGGACGCTCGTCTGAACCCTTGTGAAGAGTACGAGGGCCTGTTAAATCCACGGTCCCTCGAGGCTCCAAAGCGGGAGTTTCCAGAAGCACCTCTGAAAGGGCGAAAAGAGCGAAAATTTCTACCCGTTTGAAGGGCGCCGAGGGACCTAGCAGTATCCGTGTCTTCTTTCATCCCTTTCAGCGCTTCATCAACTTTTTCGCCAAACAGGTGCTCCCCTTCGCATGGCATGTCCAGGACTTTGTACTGTACTTCAGGACGGAAAGTAGTACATTTGAGCCACGCTTGTCGACGAAGCACTACTCCATGGTTGATTTGTTTGAAACCAGACTCTGCTAGGTCCACTGCGATATTAATAGCGTGGTTCGAGGACTCCTCGCCGTCCCGCACCAGTAACATAGCTGCTTTTCGGTGTTCGTCTGGCAGGTGTTCTAGGATAGGGGCTAATTTGTGCCACATTTCCCTATCATATCGTGACACGATCGCTAAGGAATTGGCTGCTCTTACTGTCGTCGCTCCGACCGAGAGCACCTTCTTTCCAAATGCGTCCTGCCTCCTAGCCTCGCTTTCCGGTGGCGTTGAACATTTCTGCTGGACCCTGGCCTTCCTAGCTGCTGCCGCCGACACCACCGAGTCAGACAAAGGCTGTGATGTTAGACATTTTGGAGTGGACTCAGGAGCTTTAAACTTTTTCTCGATCCGTCCCTTTATGGCTGGTTCCGAGAACGGATGGCGCATCGTTTTGAGACCTTCTTGCCACACGTGGTCAAGGATTGGGATGGCAAATACCGATTTTCTCCTTTGACCCATATGGTCAAAAAGGAAACAGTCTTTCCTCTGCTCCTCAGGAATCAAGCCGAATTCGGAACACGCTTTCCCCATCATTGCATGGAAGGCTCCCACATCATCAGGGGGAGATGGCTGTGTCTGGCTCCTCGTAGACTCCAATTCTACATCTGAATTCCATGTCGGGTCCCTCGACGGTGACAGGGAGATGTCTGACCCAGAGTCATCATGTATAGAGTCGGACTCCGACAACTCACCCTCCTCCTGAGCTCGAGGACGATCTTTTACCGCCTGGGGAGCCGATGGGTGATTCGTCGACGAGCGAGCCGTACAAGTTTGCTCGTCGACGGAAGGTACAGACAGAAGTGACGATGACGTCCCAGGTTGAGGGAACTGGGTATCCAGCCGCTGTAGTAGCTTCTGAAGAGTATTAAGCACATCCAGAGACAAAACTGTCTGGGGGTTCAGCAACGTGGATGATATAGGTACCATACCCCCGCTCGCACTCGTCGCCGTCGTCGTCGACGTGGAAGGCCGTAAGCCTAAATCCAATGGCTGCAGAACCATGTCACCTTCCCCTTCCGCCGAGCAGGCCGTGTCTGGCTGCAGTAAGACCTCAGGGGGGATCGGGTCATAGACCTCAGGCAGCCAAGCCATAGACTGAGTTTCCGTCGACGAAGGAATCCCAACCGCTGCTGCTTGAACGGTAATAGGCATCGTCAACGACACCGAGGTCGACGAGGAAGTCGTCGTCGTCGAGCCTTTAGACTTCGTTGTCGATTTTGATGCCGACTTCCCGGCTGAAGCTTCTCGACTCACGGAAGACCTGGGACGGTCCCCTGAGGAGGATTTAGACAGCGCCAGCCTCTCCGTCTTAGATGATGAGGAGGAGGAGGGCTTTTTATGAGATGAGGAGGATCCAGCATGTTTCCCCTTATGCTTGTCCTCAGGGCGAATTTCTGCTGGCCGCACCTTCTTCGATGGAGGCTCCGACTTGCTCCTGGAGGCCGTGGAGCCAACTTCCGAAGCCGGGTAGGCACCCGCTCCGTCATTAAGCCAGTCGACCAGCCTTCTTTTACGGTCCTTAAGGGTTTTTTGGGAGAAACCCTGGCATATCTCACATGTATCCGCCGCGTGGTGCGGGTGGAGACAGTAGATACAGTCCATGTGGCCGTCTCCTTCATAAACCTTTTTGAGGCCACAGGTTGCACATGGGCGAAATAACGCCTTTCCAGACATAATTCTCCAGATTTGAACTTCGCTTACGCGAAACAGACAAAAAAACAATCTAGTTATCACTAGTAGTAACACGAAGATCCCACTGCTTTGAAAGACGGTTGAAATCTGAGGGAGCGCGGGGGCGGGGCCTGTATTTATATCATGACGTCCTGACGGCACGGGCACGCATGATACAAAACGAGGTGGATAGGACGCATAAGCGTCGAAAAAGTTTTCCTACGGGAAAGGGTCTATATAATGTACCGGGGATTCCCAGCCTGACGACGGGGAATATTCAAAGCATGTGAATCCATGAAAGATCCAATGCTGGAGAAAATATTTTGCTATGAACATTGCTGGGATAGATATTGCACGACCACTTTTAGCCATATTGCCATTAAATGTAGCAGGGACCTGATGGTCCTTACAATCACAACCGCTCAAAGACTCGGGGCCGAAATACAGAAGGAGCTAGAAAAGGAAGAAAAACTTTTTTGGGAAAACACAGCCATTTCCAATGCCCATGAACAATTACAAAAAAACAATAACATTTTTGAAGACTTTAAGTCAACCACTTTAAGCAAAAAAAACAAGAAATTACAGTTCGATATTCAGGAATTTAAAGTAGACAAAATCTTTCCATATATCACTGACGAATACATCGACGCTGCCAGAGAACAGGCTACATCACAACCTAGGAACAAGGGCAGATGTCGTTGGGTATCCTTCTCAAATTCGAGCAGTAGTAGCTCAGACGATCAAGCTAGAAAGAATCGGCAACAACTACAAGCTTTTGGGAGTTTTTTTACCACCCCAACCATTTTTACCGCCACAACATTTTTTAGGCAGAGGCGGGCCAGGAGGCCCGCTCTGGGGACAAACATGGTTCCCCCCTTACAAACAACCACGCCGTCAATTTCGGGACGGCACCGCCTGAACAAATAATCAACCAAACAGACATACCAATTTTCAATTTAGCCAAAATTGAACTAACCCCATCCCAGATCAAAGTTCTTTCAAAAGGGCTTTCATTTGTACCCTCACAACAAACAGATTGGTTTGAAACAGAACTAGAGATTCGCCGGTTTTTGAGAACAGTGCGCCTTAAAGTCTTTTTTAACGAACTCGGTGAGAATGAGCTAGAATCAGACACAGGCTTACGAGTTCCTTCACCTTCAAACCACAAGATAATGAAATCACGAAAGAAATTTTGACATTTGAAAAATGTATCTTCCGCGACCTTGACAAACTTAAAGCTAAGCACAAGCCTATTAGATATAATCTCTCTAGACTAGAGAATCAAGCGCTGATTGAATTATCCAAAAATCCCTCTATCATTATCAAACCAGCTGATAAGGGTGGTGGAATCGTTGTGATGTCTAAAACACAATATGTAGCTATGATGGATGATCTATTACAAGATCAGGTCAGCTATAAAAAAACTTTAAAAAGATCCTACATGCGACATCAGAACTGAAATTGAGAGCGCAGTACAATTTGCTCTCGACCGGAAATGGATTACAGAAAAAGAATAAAAATTTCTTATCACAAGTCAAAATCGCATTCCAACTATGTATGCACTACCAAAAATACACAAGAATTTGGAAAATCCACCGGGGAGACCAATTGTCTCCGGTTGCGGTTCTATATTAGAACCCTTGTGTAAATTCATTGACACATTTTTGAAACCCATTAGTGTAAAAACAGAAACCTATCTCAGAGACACGACCCATACCATCACAATTTTTAAAAACCTTGACTTTGATAGAACAACCCAATTTCTGGTCACAATGGATATTCAATCTCTATATACCAGCATACCGCAGGATCAGGCCATTGAGTGCATGCGAGAAGTTCTTCTGGAGTATGATACCCAGGATCGAGTCCCGCATAACTTTATCCTGGAACTCATGACTATAGCCTTAAATAAGAACTATTTTGAATTTAACGACCAATTTTACTTACAGACAAAGTGCACGGCAATGGGGGCTGCTTTTGCGCCCAGTTTAGCAATACTCTTCATGTTTAAATTTGAATCTCTTCATATCCTATCTCACACCAATCCTTTTCGTCATTATATAACTAAATGGAAAGGTACATTGATGATATCATCTTCATCTGGACCGGATCGAAACCCGACCTAGCACTTTTCCACAATTGGTTGAATAGTGTGCATCCCAACATTAAATTCACAATGGAATCCAGCACTATGCAAATTGCTTTTTTAGACTTCGGGCCTCATTACACGGATGGCGGAGAACCATGGCGCTATTAGCGCCATGGTTCATGCCGGTAAAATACCGGCACCGCCTTGGCGGAAAGGGGAATTACCGCCCCATTCCAAGGTTGGCGGGGTGGTAATTCCCCCTTCCACCATTGCCCTTCCCCATTCCCATTTTTGGCCCATAGGGCTCAATGGGAATGGGGAAGGCGCTAATTACGGTACCGCAAATTGTGGTACCGTAATTAGCTCCCTGGGTCCCTTTGCGGGTTGGTTTTTAACGCCTGCAAAAAGCAGGCGTTAAATCCCCCAACCCGCAAAGGGACCTCTTAGTAAGGCGGTAAGGATTTACTGGTATTTTACCGGTACCGGTAAATCCTTACCGCCATACGTGTAATGAGGCCCTTAGTTATCAAAGAGGAATTAGGAAAATTGATTTGTTCTCTATATCGGAAAACCACTGCCCGCAACACTTTACTACATTATTCTAGCAATCATCCACGGCATCTCCGGGATAATTTACCATACGGACAGTTTCTCCGCATACGGAGGAACTGTTCAAATCCAAATCTACATGATTTTTATGAACAATCAGACAAACTGAGCAGCCGTTTAAAAGAGAGGCTATCCTAAAAGACTGATTACCCAGGCGTTCAAAAGGGCACGTTTTACAGATCGGGACATTTAGCTTACGCCTCAACAAAATCTTGATTCAAAATCTGATACTGACAATACTAAAATGACGTGCGTACTAACCCCTGGGGCACAAACCTTTGAGATTAAAAAACTGATCTCTAAATACTGGCCAATTGTTAAACTTAGTCTGCCAGAAGCACCGTTACCACGATTTGCTTTTAAAAGGGCTAATAATATCCGCAACAAACTTGTCCATTCTTCTCTCAAGAAAGATTCACCAAGACTTGGCCTTTGGGACCTCAGAACTACCGTTGGTCACTTCCCGTGTGGATCTTGTTCTGTTTGCCAATTTACTAAAAAACTCAAAGAGTTTAAAATTGGGCAAAAAACCTGGACTCTCTCCACCATGACAAATTGCCAAACTAAACAGGTAGTTTACTGCATTAAATGTCCCTGCGGGCTCCGGTATGTGGGACAGACTTCTCGACCAGTCCACATTAGAATTTCGGAGCATCGCTCAAGAATCAGGCGTCAAACAGAATCTGCACCTCTCACTACCTAGAATTACAGCCCTCCGCCAATGATATATTTTGGTGGATCTTGGACGTGGTAAAAAAATACCCCGAATGTATCTCAATGTCTTCTTCAGAAGGAGGCACGATGGATTTATCGTTTATCCACTCATACAAGAGGTCTCAATGAGGATTTCCTTCCAATCTAAGCTACCTTTGCCTCCTTCTCCCTCTTTCTGTCTTTGGCTCCATTTCCAATCAGTCTGATCTCATCTTTTAATTGCAGACTGTGAATCTATCTCAGTCTCACATTTCACCAATTTATCATTTTTCTCATTCCATCCATTATTTGCCTTTACTACCTATATCCATTTATTTTCCCAGTGATGACTATCTCATCTCATCCCTTAGGAGCTTTTTCAATTTCTACCTGTGATTCATCCACTGTAACTACATGCGGCTTTCCATTTGTCTGCGCGCATGCACAGTGTGGCTTCAGTCCACCCTCAACCATTTTTTGAAGGTGTGGAGTGCTTTTTAAACCACCTTCCTGCCACGATTCTCTGGATTATTTACCCGTATTTCGGCTGATTCACTCAGCGCCAGCCACGCTCGTTGTACTGATCACAACCTGTCCGCTCCTCCTTCCCGGCGATCTGCATCATGACCCAGCGGTCTGCCGTTACAGAAGCAGCCTACGTGCAGGTGCTTTCAAGGGTTGGGCCTTTCCCCAACCCACCACATTGATTGTAGTGGAGGCACGTTAGCTCTCAGCGAATCCAGTCACTTTCATGACTAACTCCAATAGGACGAGGCCACACAGATCAACGCCCTCACCATAACCAGCAGCTCGTCTGTTCCGTTTTTCAATTAACACACACGCACACTTCAGAGTCTCCACAGAGCAGTGCGAAAGGAGCCCCGGCTAGACGCCAGTTCGGGTCCCACCAAGGTAAGACTTAAGTAAACATATTACCGCCAGTCTCATATCGTTCATGCGAATGAGGTACCATTTTTAATGTCATTCATGCTGCATGAAATCTAAGCCGTGCAGGCATACTTAGCAAATATCTCTTTGCCTCTATTTCATTTTGTAGAGGCAGCACTTCACGCTTCCTCCCTGCAACTTTGAGGCGACAAGACAGCATTTCTCAGCTCACATCCAGTACCAAAGCGATCAATGGGCTGGGTTTCATGAACCGCAGGAAGTCTTCTAACATGCTATGCTGAATGCCAATGTTTGGAACGGATTCCATTGAGCATCTTTTTGCAAGCATTTTCTTATAAGGTAGCTTTTATATTTTTATATGCATTTCTACACATGCCTTCTAAACCACGTTACACTATACAGTGATAGCTTCACACCTCATTACCATTATTCTCCACTTTTAGAGAGTGTGTTTTCCAGTGTGACCTCTACTTTGATGCAACCACACCGTGGACTACCCCGGTTCCACTCTTGCAGACGCCCAGTACTGGGCTTCCCTGCCCACAAAGCGCCTGTTTTTTTCTATTTATCCACGGCCAACCAATTAGGTAATTCATGTTGCAATTGGGCATTTAATATTCTATCAGAGCAATCTGGGCAGTTTTAAAGAAGAGGGATGTCCCTTTCATTTTATTTATTTACTTTCTTCATGTCTGCTTCCCCACAGGGTCCAGTTGTTGTGAGGTATCTCGCCCTGAGGAAGGCAACTTTTACTATGTTATGGAACTCATGGCCAGACAGGTGGCACCTTTGCCGAAAAGTTGTTTCATGATGTCAAGTTGAACTTCTGCAGTTCCAGTATTATTAATCTTTTTGACACATAGGCAGACCTGTCAATGAAACACAGGGAACAGAACAAATTTAGACTTTGCCATTTTCTTATGAGAATTTAAACTCACAGTGGCCCTTCACCAAGCCACAAAATTATGTATGTTGGCTTACAATTAGGTCACTTTCCACTATTGGCAGTCTATGTGTCTAGTTTCCCCAAGTATTCTTCTTTTGCTCAAATTGAATTTTTGTTTTTTCTATTGTAGCTCGTTTTTTCACTAATCTTTGTCAAACCATGAATTTACATGTTTTCGTATCCATTTGTTTTTTGTATTATGTCTTTTACTGTTTACAAACTATTCATGCATGCACTATTCAACACAAAAGAATCTTTTCACAAACTTGAGACTGCCCTAATTGTTTTCAGAGAACCCTAAAATGAGTGATACCATAGTGGTACGCTTTGAGAAATAATTTGTGGATTGAATTTATTGCAAATTTTATTTCCCGCAATACGGATTTTCTTGTTATAGTGGGATAGATATTGCAGACAATGCCTACACTAACTCCTGCTCCCTCGTGCACCACCGCTGATGATATTGTAGAGATAGAGACTAAAAAAAGACATAGAATTAGATGTAGGAAAAATATGTTAATGATTATGAAGCTACTTTGCATTGTGGTTACTCTGGTCCCGATCTTTTGGTATTTGGAAACTATGCATCCTTTAAGCTTGTTTTTACTTGCCACGAATGCTCCTGCCACAGACAGTCTGGTACATGTGCTCTCTTACACTCTTACAGAAGAGGGTATGACGATAACACATTGCTTTTGATTATGAATATGACTCACACTATCCTGAATAGGACGAATTGTTGGGTCTGCTCCCATTTACCCCAGCATGGGGGAAAAGGAATGGGTTGGTACGTAGCCGCTTAATGCGGCATGTTATGCATCATTGAGTGTACTATTTTATGGGAAATGCAACAAGAGTGATACGAGTCAATTGGATGGAACAAACATGGATGAGTTCAAAAGAGCGATGATGGAAACAGTGGGTTGTTCCATATTTAACAGGGCGAGATTAATAAAAACAAATGTAAAGCCGGTATATAGACTGTTTGTGCCTTATAAATCATCAGTAATCCCTTTCCACATGAATCCAGTAGGGAATAAGGATGTTGTGTCCCCCTCATATACTATCAATTACAGCCCACGTACTGTCCCATTTTGCTTACGAAAAAGAGATTCCTATTCATTAGGAACATTCACTAGATGCATGAATATTGCAGTATTTTATATGTGGAGAACAGGCCTACCCCTGTTTACCTAGGAATTGGGGAGGCACGTGTTACTTAGGGATCCTTTTTCTTGGTGTATTCCTTTCCAAAACTATAGACATATCCAGACTATCCAGATCCAATCCACAACGGGATGATACAGGACTAATCGCAGAAGACATAGCAAAATCATTCATACTATTTTGGGGGCAAGCAATAAATTCATGGAATATAAGAAAATTGTCCAGGGTACTAGAAAAAACAATAAATGGAACTACAGATATATTATCCAACATGACACTCGAGGAGAAAGCAGTTAGATTAATGACACTTCAAAATAGAATGGCTTTAGATATAATTTTGGCTGATCCTGGAGGTGTGTGCAAAATCGTAGGGTCAGCGTGCTGTGTATTTGTAAGTGACTCCTCCCCTACGATTTCTGACGCAATCAAGAAATTGCACATCCCGAGTTCTGACATTCATGCCCCGAGAGGCGGTTGGAATCTGAATGTAAGCACATGGTTTTGGGAATTGCTGCGTTCATGGGGTTGGAAACTAATCGCAGTATTAGTAACATCACTTGGGATCCTTATGGTCTGCTGTTGTTGCATACACTGCCTACCAATCTTTTGCTCGGTAATTACAACTGAATGTGCACAGACTATAACGGAAAAAAGGACTCCCATAGTGAAGGAGGGTGTAAATATCGAAATGCAAACAATGAAAGAATTCATATCAATTAATATTGAAGATGACGATTACAGTAGCATGTACAGTTCAGAATTGGACACATGGTCAGATGAAGATGAGATGTATGGATAATGCGTTTGGCTTACGGCCAAAAGCAGGGTTTGTAAGTCTAGAAACGACCCTAAACCAAGTAGAGAAGGTATATTATGTTGGCCGTAAACCAATCGCATCATGTGCGATCACAGAATCATCTATAGAAACACAGGGCATCCATCTTGTGTAATCCGCCATTTTTGCTGATCTCTCTTTTGCTCTTCTGTTAACTGCTTTGCTAAACATATTATATTCTGAAAAGCTCATACGCGGTACGAGGCTATAGCCTGCATGTTGAAAGATCAGCCCAGACAGGAATGGCAAACATTACAGAAATACATTGTTTTCCTCCCTCATGAAAGCAAACGGAAACGGCATTTTATCAGCGGCCCAGGTGCCGGCCTGTCTCACTAAAACAGTAGAAATAGGCAGTTAGAACATAAATGATACTTTTCTAGCAGTCCTCCTTCACGGATCTTCCTTAGAACGGACTGACCCCAAGTTCACGAATAGAAACTAGTAGATAAGGTGTTTTGGAATGTGTCTCTCCCGCGAACACGATATCCCCACTGAACGAGAGCTTTATGTTCTTTATAACAAAGAACTATGTCTGCAACTGTTGCTGAGTATAACCGATTAAGAAACTAGTCATAATGTGTCAGATGTCTCATAATGGTCAATCACCGAACCCTAGCTGAAGAAGATACATCAGGGGCGGTTCTGATGTGCCTTGAAGGCTAATATTTTGTATATATGTAACTGTTGTATGATGTTCGCTCTCTTGCGTCTCACGAGGTCTGGGTGACACACGTTGCGAGACGTTAGACCCAGTCAGCCGACTGAGCATATTTTTGCAGTAAACCCTAGTACTTGGAAATCGAACCTTGTGTCTGTCGTATCACTAGTATATGGTGATTGTGCCTTAGTTTCCATATGCAGAGGGTCTTCAGGGCCTAGCACTTCGATCCCCAAGACCAATAAAATGTGAGATGCCTAGGATAATAACCATGCAGTTCTTGCATTTTTAACATACAAAATAGCTATCATGAAAGCATTTGGCTTAAAGGGCACAATCAAAAGCAAAGATATTCTGTTTTCAATGATTTTTCAAATATCTAAGCGATATAAAGAAGTTTAACCCGCTATTGTATGCACTGAGATCTTTGATCATAGATATTACCTTGTAGTTAATGTGATTTGGTGCTTAAAAGCAGTGGCACTCATTCAGCGCCCCGGAAAAGGCATGGCGATTTCTACGTCAGCATAACAGAATACACACACACACACCCTTGGACACCATGGATAGGACCAGCGCAAAAGAACGTGCCATTACCGCAACACTGGGGCAGAACACAATATCCTTGAAAGAAAATGGGAACTCAACTCAATGGACCCTCCCAAGGTGCAGGAAAGCGATCCAAGAAAGCTAGGAAATTCATGACAAAAAAATAATAGGGACCAGAAGCAGGCAGTGAAATGCTAGGATTAACCATGTTCACTCACTAGCAACTGCAACAGACAAAATCAGGAAATTGAGCGACTGTCAGTGCCTTACAATTAGGTGAGATAAAGTAGAGTGAATCCATTAAGTTACTAAACATCACCCCTCAATGTTTATTATATTCATGTCATATCGGCCTACCTACCTTATATTGTTGCCATACGACCATCCTTCAAGGAAATACTCTAGGAACTAAATGTTTATCTTATCGAGAAGTCTCTTTTGACCCAGATTAGGATTCAGGTGCACATAGAGGTATTGCGTGGTTTATAGCTTATGTGAAGTGCCTGGTGAAGTGTTCGGTACAAGCACTGCCGAGGTCACTTAGACGACAATATCGTCTTATTGCAACTCTGCTTTTGATCTGCAATGTTTAGACCCATGGTTAATTTTGTCCTTGGCTTGGTATCTATTTCTTCTTGCCTACAATCGGTTATTAGAGTGAAAGGGTCGCCGTCACTATGCGAGAAGGCAGGGATGCAGGAGGAGACGGACAAAGGTAGCATGTTGGTTGGCACAAACTTTTATTTAATCAAAATAAAGAAGAAACCTATCTCAGGAACTCAGGATTCTGTCAGAATGTCCAAGTAAATGAAAAGAGTCTACCATTGTGTGCCAAAAAGCCTACTTCTGTCCCTCACACTTTTAACTAAACTAAAGAAGTAGTGTATCTTATTGATACAGAAGAATAGCTCTCTCTTTTCTGGACAACGGATCCTAGTTCAATTTGGTAGGTGGTATATTTGCCTGAGAGTATGGCTCCCTTCCCCAGGTCTCAGTTCCTTTCCAAGATACAAAACAAAGTTCCAGCTTGTGGTGCTGTAAATTTCAAACTGAACTCCTCGGATGTATATAGTGGGTAGGGGCTCCCTTCCCTAGACCTTCCTTGGCTTTGCTTCAAGCTACACAACATCAGAGGGGTGGCTTCCTTCCCCTAGCCCTTCTCAGGCTCTTTAACACAGTTCACAAAGTCTGGGCGAATGACACCCTACCCTAGGCTCTTCTCAGTTTTTCTGAGGCAGTTACGAATGCCAGGGGAATGAATCCCTTTCCCTGGCTTTGGTGAACCAACAAAATGTCTCCCCTCTATTGGTACTGTATTCTCACACTTCCACTCCATCAGGGGGAATTCTTCTCTTCCCATATACATCTTTTCACTTTGGTTTACTGGCCTGTAGGTGTGGGTCCCAGAGCCGTAGGATTCGTCAGCTTTCCTTTGGCAGACCTGGTACACTTTCCTGCCAATTACTGCAACAAAAAGAGGATTTGGGATGCTCTTCTCAACTGGGTGCAGGCCCCAGACCTGTGCTTCTCTCTTTTCCAGTCCCTCCAGCCGTCCCGGCCAACCAGGTACCAAAGGGTGTTTGCCTGTCCCTCTGGTCAGTCTTGGGTTTTCCTGTGTGCTTCTCCATGGTTCCCTGTGGCTCTCTGGGGGCTGTGGCGGCTCTGCAGAATTCCACTCATCTTTGGTTCACCGCTTGGCAGCACGCTTCCACTGCTGCTTTTGCCTCAATGCAGTGCTTCCCTGCTTGCCGGTCAGTCCTTCCTCGCTGGACCGATTTGGAACCCCTCCGAATGTTCTCCTGGGTTCCAGCAAGCAACTGTGTTGCTTCTTTGCTCCAGTCGGCATCTGCACCTGCGGTTCCTCCAGGGCTGGGTCTCCCTATGCTTGGTTTTCACTCTACTATTTAGTATTGATTTAGCCAATCATACTTCCTGAAACACTAGACTGCTCCATAGTGTTTTGAGAATCGACCTTCATTCCTCTGCATCAGTATTTCCCTTTGAGCGCTCTCTAAGGTAGACCCGACTCTTAGTCCCAGTAACTTTACCATATATCTCTCTTGGGTCGACTATGTTCTTCATCGTCCCAGTACTGTTACTATCATGTAAATGACAGGTACATGGGATGGCAAGCTAATGGAGGGTTAGATGAGGGGGATAGAGGAGAAGTAAACCATGTTCTACCTGGATAATCATCCCTAGTCTCATAGGGGGGGATCCCCCCATTTGATCCACTCGCTGAGTACCACCCCCAGGGGGACTATCTGGTAGCAGTCTCACCAACCTGGGTTCATGGGAAGGGGCATCCCCTCAGGGGTATGTGATGACAACCAAGGATTCGTTACAGCCCTTTGGTGGAAAATATTACACCAATAGTGTTAGTGGCAGGAAATTATAATAGCGTGATTAAATCTACTATAGTAATCCAATGGCTACTGTAACTCTTAGAACTATGAATATAGAAGGATTGGGCCACCCAATTAAAATGTTTAATGCTTAATTTTGTTAGGGTTAAACACACAGATATAATATTAATACATGAGACACCCAAACGTGCAAGAGTCTAACAAATTGTGTAGAGGATGGGTGAACTTGGCGTTACATGTACCAATCGCCAGGAAAAGAGGGTCTCTAGTCTGGTGAACAAGAGGGCACCAGTTCTGGAGGAAATATAGAAGCCGATATAAGGCAGATAAATCATGGTCCATGGGACTTCCTTTCATCGAGTAACATTACTAATTGTATATGGCCCCATAGAAAATAACTCTGACTTCTTCATCCACCTGTTTAATGCGTATGCAACACATACATGAACCAAATTACATTTATAGGACAGGATTTCAATTTGACATGAAAACACTCAGTCAATCCACAGCACCTTCTATCAGACCTCCCCCCCCCCCGTCTAATTTAATGGCTCAGATCTAGTTGGTCTTTCCACGGTGTGCTCTCCACCCATCACAGAATGATTCCACCTTCTCATATAGACACCGGTGCTATACACCTCTAGATTTCTGGCGTATCCCCTTTGTTACGTTGCACAAAGTAGAACGCTTGAAATTCTGTAGATGACGTTCACAGATCGTGCACCTCTGATTTAAGAAATATCAAGACTGACATTAAACCTGCCCCTCCCTGGAGACTCAACTTGGCACCAATTAAATATAAGCCTTCATACAAGGACTAAAGGAAGTGTTGAATATTTTTGGCCTGCTAACTTAGTGACACACCTTCAGAAGCTGGGATGCATTTAAAGCCTCCCGATGAGGGCACTACATTTCGAAGTGGGCCCATTAACTCTGACAGTGGCACCACAATGAATTACAAGTGACAAAAGAACTTAAGGAAGACGAACATAAGGCCAAGAGATATTATACACTTTTACCAAAATGTTAAAAACGGAGGGTAGTCAAGTGGAATCAGAAGAACGTGAACTAAAAATGTTTTCCAAGCGGGCTCAAACGTGTTTTCAACAACAGAGATACACCACTTCGACTGATGACTTTCTAGCTCAAATATCAACAACGAGCCTGGATTATTGATATGATCGGAAAGAAGAACAGTGTTATGGTAAGCTTTTGCAGTGAATTAAACTGATCTGTATGCAGCACAGCCCCTTAAACGAACCATGATCAAATAGCAAACTTCTTATGTGACATTACCCAACCACAAATCTCTGAAGAGGACGTAAACATGTTAAATGACCAGCTATCCCGACTTACTGGTGTAAAGGTAACAGGGCCCAATGAACTTCCGCTTGATCTCTAAAATATTGCAAGATGTCATGGTACACAGAAAGAGTACTGTCCGCTGAGGTGTCTGAAGCGGGGTATATCAAGACTTCTATGACAGAAGAAAAAGTTACTTTCTTACCTGGTAACTTTCTTTCGATGGGATGGTCCGACGACGTATTCCATATCTATGACAGGTAATATCCACAGCTGTGCTGCTTTGGAAAATCTTCGGCGTCTGCGTCCTGCGTCGATGCTCCGTCCCCGAGGACCTCCTCCGACGGCCGACGTCACCCGATGTGATAAGGACGCACAACGCCCATAGCCTCAGTTCTAGTTTTTTCCCCCAGAACGTGTGCCACCAGTTTTCTGCCAGTCAGACACACAAGACCTTGCGGAACGCAAGCTGCAATCGCAAAAGAAATTCTGCAGCGGGGAAGGTAGGGAGGTAGCGATATGGAATACGTCCTCGGACCATCCCATCGAAAGAACGTTACCAGGTAAGAAAGTAACTTGTTCTTCGAGGGGATTGGGTCCTCTGACGTATTCCATATCTATGACAGACTCCCAAACCAGTACCAAGCAAGGAGGTGGTAAAATAATTTAGAACACAAATTTAGCATGCCCAATCAAATTGCGGAATAAAGGACTGCCTTGCCAAAGGCCAGATCCTGCCCTCTAATGGAATCGAGGGAATAGTGACGTACAAAAGTATGTACTGAAGCCCAGGTGGCTGCATCACAGATGTGACAAATAGGAACACCCTTCTGCAGGGCAGTAGACGCAGCCACTCCCCTGGGAGAATGGGCCCGCAAGCCAGCCGAGACAAAGTCTGTTTCGTCACAGCTTGTCCCAAATGCTTTCCAGCGTAACCAATGAAAAGTTGATCGTCCACTCTGACCCGGGAGGTGTGCGAAATATAAAAGCTCAACGCTCTCCTAGGATCAAGCCCATGGCGCCTCTCCTCTTCCTTAACAGGATGTGGAGGAGAATAGAACGCCGGAAGAACAACCTTCTGGCTCAAATGAAATTCCGAAACCACCTTCGACAACCCTGTCCTTATGAAACACAGTGAAGGGTGGCTTAACTGAAAGTGCCTGTAACTCACTCACTCTGCGAGCGGAAGTAACCACAACCAAAAACACAGTTTTCAGAGTCAACAGGCTCAAAGGGCAAGAATGCAAAGGCTCAAACGGAGCACCCATAAGAAACTTAACAAGGTTCAAATCCCAACCGTTCTTCCGGGCACCAGAAAAGGTGACGGAGGGAACACATTAGTGAGCCCTTTCAAAAACTGAGAAATTAAAGGAATCTTAAAATAGGAACATTCTTCAGACGAGCGCTTAAATATGGACAGCGCCGCCAGGTAACCTTTAATGATCCCCACTTGCAAGCCCCTGTGGGCCAAGGAAAGCAAAAAAGACAGAACCATGGGAATTTTACATGCAAAAGGATCCACATTCTTAACCATGCACCAGTCGCAGAATTTACGCCAACGGCAACGGTAGAGAGACTTTGTTGCCGGCTGCCTGGCCGAGAGCAACACCTCCATCACGTCTTCAGGGAGGTCCCAATCCTTATACCTCAACCTTTCAGAAGCCAAGCGTGAAGGTTGAGGGATCTGACCTCTGGATGGAGAACCTGACCCCTGTCCCATGAGAGCAAATCGTCTTGGTAGAGAATACGACGTGGAGGGCAGATGGACAAGTCGAGAAGGTCCGGGTACCACGTCCTCCGGGCCCACGCCGGAGCAATGAGGATCATCCGGGAACCGAATGTTACGCTCACCTGGTTCCCACAGGGGCGTAGATCGAACCCGGACAGCTGCTGCCTCCACCAGCGTAAAGCGTAGGGCAAAGATGACCGTCTGGACGGACCCCCTTAGTCTTGTAAGCTTGACTCGTAGAAATATTCTTCTGTAGATGGAGAAAGGTATTTAGCCCCGTGGGTGTAAATGCAGACCCCCCCCTCCCTGCTCCCGCTCTCCCCACTTGCTACCTCCGATATTCCCAGTCAGTGTCCTCACCTTATGTTTTTGATTGGTGAGCTCTCCATCCTGCGTGGCATGCAGGGGCGCGTAGATACCAGTTACTTCACTGGTTTTAGGTGCTGGAGTTCTGGACGATTATTGAGTCCGGAGTTTGCCAAGTTTAAAGAGTTCAAATGTCCAATGTTCACTCTTGCACTTCCCTGTTGATTTGCGGCAACAAATTCTGTCTGGAGGTTGCTGGCAGCGTTCAGGTAAGAGTCTGTATCACCCAAACTATCCTGTAAAGTTGTGTGAGTTTAGCTCCTTGTCTTTTCCTTTTTTCCTAGATGCGGCGTAAGAAGATGCAGCGAATTGAAGGATAAAGCCTCCAGTGATAATCAGGTAAGTCTTGTAATATAAGCGATTGTCTTTTTAGTTTCTTTAGGCTCACCTTGCTATTTCTGGTCTTTTCCCCAGATGTTGAAAATCACCGGAAAAAGTGACGGAGGCTGCGCCGAGTCGGAGATGCTGTAGGCTGGTGAAAATGGAGCGGCGCTGCAGCTGGGATGCGACGCGTGCCGGAAGAATGTCCCTTCAGGCTCGGAGTGATGCAAGTTGCGAAATCAGGTAAGGAATCAGATTAAAGTCTTTAATCTAACCTCTTCTCCTATTTTCCTTTCTCTCCTAGGGGCTCCGTGTTCGAGGCGGGCGTGGCAGAAGACTGGATGCAGGTTTGCAGCCACAGTGAGCGTTACGCTGCGAAATGCAGAATAACGCGAAGCGTGTGTTGTAAATCAAGCGTGGCTTAAATAGCTTCAAAAGTAGTCCCAGGTAAGAAGTCCCTAGAACCATACCCGAGTGAAAAGTAGCCCTTGTGGAAAAATAGTCCCTTCCAGGTCTCACGTTGGCCTGGATGCAGGTGCAGCATGGTCTGCCTGAGGTAAGTGATGACTATGAGCCTGGTGCCTTAGGCGCCAGGACTGATTCCTACTATGAGCCTGGCGCCTAAGGCACCAGGACTGAACCCAGATAGCCCCTAGCCTGGGCTTCTGAGGTTTAAACCAATGTCCGGATGCCTGCTTCCGGGGCGGATGGGGTTGGTCCAGCTGCCTGGGGGTAGGCATCATGACACCGAACCTCCGTAACCTCTGCAGTACTTGCGGGATGACAGGGACTGGAGGAAACGCGTACAGCAGTGGGAATGACCACTCCACCACGAACGCATCTCCTAAGGCTCCTTTTGGAGGAAATTCCCGCAAGCAGAACCTTTCGCACTTCCGGTTGACACTGGAGGCGAAGAGATCTACTTCAGGGGTCCCACAAAGGGCGAAGAACTCCAGAAGAATCTCCTGAGCCAGCTCCCACTTGTGAGAGATCGTGCTCTGCCTGCTCAGAGCGTCGTCGTCTCCGGCCAGATGAACAGCCGAGATCGAAACTTCCTGCTGGATGGCCCAGAACTCGAGCTGCATCGCCTCCCTGCACAGAGGAAGTGACCCTGCCCCCCCCTTTTTGTTGAGGTAGTGCATGGCCACCGTGTTGTCCGTTAGAATCAGGACACTCTTTCCTCGGCTCTCAGCTCCAATAGACTGATATGGAGTCTGGACTCCGACGGAGACCAACGACCGCTAACTGCGCAGAGAAGCGAAGGCCAGAAGGAAAGGCCAAGCTGCACGCTCTCTGCAGCTCTCCGCTGCTCGGAGCTGCCGTCCAGGAGATTATCACGCAATTCCGAAGGTAAGGCTGTCTCTGCCTTTCATAGCCAGCTTGTTCAAAACACGTGCGCCCAGAGCGTTGCCCACCGTAATGCTCTGTTATGCTACCGCACCATGCTGCATATGATGCCCCCCCCCTTACAGCCAGCCGCCTAGCCTCGCAACACGGAATGCGCGCACTGGCATGAGATTCATCCACAGCCACCGCTCCCGCCCACATGTGCCTGCTCAGAACTTCAGCATGCCTCAACTGGCAAAGGCCCTTAGGTCAATCACTGCACTCTCACGCAAATGTACTCTAAGTCACCTGTTACCCACCTCGCCTGCAGTCATTAGACTGGGCCCTGCTGCCCCTATTGCCACAATTGCTATGCCCAATGTTGATGATGCTAATACCGCTGCTATGCCCATTGTTGATGATGCTACTGTTGCCACAATTGCTATGCCCACTGTTGGTGATGCTAATACCGCCGCTATGCCCACTGTTGATGATGCTAATGCTATGTTTGGCCCTGATCCCCCTGCTACCACTACTGCCATGCCCACTAATACTGTTAACAATAGGGCTGACCCAACTGCCACCTCTAACTCACGCCCCACCAGCCCGTCCCTGACAAGCCTTAACCGTGCCCTAGTCAATGCACCCTCCATCTCTGCACACACGCTCGATGTGCATGACCTTATCACCAGGGACAAGCTTGACCTGCTCTTTGTTTGCGAGTCATGGCTACAAGACACCTCCGGACCTGCCATCTCACTGGCCATTCCTGATGGTTATACTATCTACAGACAAGATAGGACAGGACAGAGGGGCGGAGGTGTGGCCATCATAGCCAAAGACTCCCTTGACATCAAAAGAACACAGGCAGAAATAGGCCTCAACGCAGACTACCTACCCATTAAACTCACAATCTCCCACAACACTACTATTGCATTCCATCTAGTGTATCGCCCCCCTAGGACCTTTCAATTACTTCCAGGAAGCCCTTATCCACTCTATCTCAGACAACCTTAAAAAAACATCCAAAGTCGTGCTGCTGGGCGACATGAACCTAGGGCTCAACGACACCAAGGACCACAATGCCCAATCCTTACAAAAGGCGCTTGCCTCGCTAGGATTCATCCAAGCTCTCACTAAACCTACACACATCAAAGGACGCACACTAGATTGGGTGACACAACATAACTGCCCCATCCTCCTCCACGACATATCCCCCATCCCATGGTCTGACCACCACTGCATCAACTTTCACGTCGACACCTCACCTGAACCTGCAAGGCCCTCCATCCTTCTGCCGGCAGGGCTTTCAAGGAGCTCTAAAAAACTAACGAAGGATTCGCTCCTTCCACATCTGCTCACACCAGCTCTTCAATCCCCCTTCCCTAACGATCCCACCATCCTAGCCAACACATTCAGCCAAGCGATAACCACAGCGGTAGATGCCATCGCACCTCTCACCGTTTGGTTCACACAAGAACTTGCGGATCTCCGTACTACGAAGAGAGGGCTACTGACCACTTGGAAAAAGCACCCCTCCGACACAAACAAAACTGGCTTCAAGTCTACTTCCAGAGACTACAAAATAGCCACTACACGGGCTAAGGCAGACTCCTATAACACCAGGATTAGCGGTTCATAGACATAATTTCGAATACAAAATATTCGAAAGTCAAAAAGTCGAAAAAAAAATGTCGAAAAAAAAATGTCGAATTTTTTTTAATGACGTTTTTTTTTTCGAAATGGGGGGGTTCCCCCCCAACCCCCCCTTTTTTTTATTTTTACCTATTTTTTTTCACAGAAACTAGAGCCAAAAAAAAAATATCGAAAAAAAAAATTCGACATTTTTTTTTTTCCGACATTTTTGATTCGACTTTTTTTACTTTCGAAATTATGTTTTCGAAATTATGACTGGACACCGGATTAGCAACAGCAATTCTGATACTAAGGAAATCTTCGCTATATTCAGGGAATTGGAATCCCCATCCGTACCACCCTTCACCATCACCAAAGATGAGACCTGGTGCAACCAAATTCAAGTAGCCATGCTACACAAGCTAGACACCCTACACTCCAAAATCCTAGCGCACCAAAAAGCACTATCCTTTCTACTTGATCGCACTAAAGCTCCTCCAGCCCAATCGCCAGACGTTCCCAGTCAAATACCTAAATTTGAATTTTCGAACATGACTGAACCCGAGGTCATTGCACTCATTAAATCCATTAAGCCCTCAAACTGCAAGGGAGATACCTGCCCCTCCCACATTATCAAAGACTGCGCTCTAGCCCTGGCTCCTATCATCACTGCCTTCATCAACGCCTCTTTCCAATCATCCCATCTACCGACTTCTCTAAAAGAAGCTTGGGTCAAACCTCTCCTAAAAAAAACCTCTCTCGACCCCTCCATCCCAGGGAACTACCGTCCCATCACAACCGTCCCTTTTCTGTTAAAGATCTTGGACAAAGCAGCCTAACTGCAGGTTCAAAAGTTTATTGAAGACAACCACCTCCTTGGCCTACGCCAGTCGGGCTTCCGCCCTCGACATGGTACCGAGACGGCACTACTTGACCTAAAAAATCAAATAGACGACCTAAGAGATGCGGGCAAACCAGCTCTCCTCCTGCTCCTTGACCTCTCTGCGGCCTTCGATCTGGTCGAACACAAAACGCTATGCCACCATCTCACAAACTCAGCCCCCTTCTCTGCCAAAGCATGCAATTGGATCTCCAAGTTCCTTCAAGAGAGGGTAATGAAGGTCTTCTCTGACTCCGCTAACGCTACGCCCAGCTCCATCAAATGCAGAGTCCCACAGGGCTCCTGCATAGCCCCCACACTCTACAATCTCTTCACAAGGCCTCTCTACAGGATTCTGGACTCCTTGGGCATCTCATATACAAACTATGCAGATGACACACAGGTCCTCATCCCCCTGTCAGGTGACTATACCTCAGACCTGGACACACTCAATAGGATCTATGCCACCATCCAATCATGGATGGCAGAGAACTGGCTCTGTCTAAACAGTGATAAGACCGAACTACTGCTCCTCGGCTCCCCATCTACACTGGGCAAACTTGACGCCAACTATCAATCTTTCACCGTGGATAATATTCCCATTAGAGTCTCCCAAACCATCAAAACACTGGGTGTATATCTAGAACCCAGCCTCACCATGGACAGACAGGACAATGCTGTCGCCTCTTCCGCAGCACATCACTCCAAACTCATCAATGCCATCAGGCCCTTCCTATCTCAGCAAAACTGCATCTCAATTGCCAGAGCCATTATCGGCTCCAGACTTGACTACTGTAATGCGCTGTTCATTGGAACCTCCGAAAAAAACCTCACCAAACTCCAGATTGCACAAAATAATGCCTTAAGAGCTGCTACTGGCACCTCTAGCAAGGAACACATCTCAGGGATCAGGAGGCAGGTACACTGGCTCCCCATCAAGGAAAGGGTGGTCTTCAAAACTTTGGCCCTTACACAAATGTCTGCACGATCAGGCCTCCCCTTATCTGACACAGAGGATTACCAGACAAACAGTCAACAGACCGTCTAGAGTAGCCTATGCTAATCGCATCACTGTCCCGCACACGCGCAGAGTGCGGGCAGGAGGCAATAGCTTCCCCTCTATGGCGGCGACCCTATGGAACAAACTCCCTGCTCAGATTAGATCAATTGAGTCTCACATAGCCTTCTGCAAGGCCTTAAAAACCCAGCTCTTTGTATAAAAGAGCCCGTCAGTCTAGGTCTGCACCTCCACTATATCACCTAGCACACGCTCTGTTATGCCTCGTGCTACCTAGAAAGGTATATGAGTAACTAACTGTAACCTTCACTGTATACCCGCTGCAACTATGTAATAGGACTGTATATCGTCTGTAATCCTGTAAATAAATCTACCTAAGTTTACCATATGGGCCGCTTATTGTAACCCTCAAGCAAGCCTTCTTTAAATCTCCTTATAGCGCCTCGTTGCCTCTGGGCTGTAGTGCGCTCTACAAATACTAAAATAAAATAAATAAATTGTTGAGGGATGCGTCCGTTCCGATTGTCACCTCCGGCCAGTGCCGCCAAAATGGGGCTCCCTTCATCAGATTGCCTTCGACAGCCCACCACAGAAGGTCCTGGGCGACCGAGGGCGGCACCTGAACAGGGTCCGACAGCCTGCCGGAGGACTAAGACCACTGGAGCTTGAGTGCCCACTGCAAAGATCTCATCCGCAGACGAGCCTCTGGCACCAGAAGAATGCAGGATGTCATGAGGCCGAGCAGTCTCAAGAACTCGGACGCTGGGAGATTCTGGGCATGTTGAAACTTGTGCACCATCTGCTGAATGTGAACAGCCCTCACCTGGGGAGGAAAACACTGCCCTAGGGATGCGTCGAGCACTGCTCCGATGTACTGGAGCCGCTGTGTTGCTGCCAAAGGGGACTTCTTTAAATTGAGGGAGAAGCCCAGCTTGTGAAGGGAGTGGCAGTTGACGGACAGATGATCCAGGACTTGCTCGGGAGAGCTCCCCCTGATCAACCAATCGTCCAGGTAGAGGTAGACGTGAATCTGAAAGTGCGAGTCGCCAACCGCGAACCTCAGGTACTTCTTGTGCTTGGGATGGATCGGCACATGAAAGTAAGCGTCCTTGAGGTCGAGAGACACCAACCAGTCCTGAAGTTGAAGGGCCTGGAGGACTTGAGAGAGAGTAACCATCTTGAACTTGTCCTTCCTGAGGAGTTTGTTCAAACCGCGCAAGTCCATGATGGGTCTCAATCCCCAGACTTTCTTCAAAATCAAAAAATAAGGGGAATACCATCCCTTGTTCCTCTCCGCTACAGGCACCAGTTCTATGGCGCCTTTCTCCAGCAGGGCTTGAATTTCCTGCGCAAGGAGCGGATCCGGACTCTTCAAAGAGAGGTTCCCAGGTGGATTGTCGTGAGGCCTCTGCCGAAAGGGAAGACAGTAGCCGTGGGTTATGATCTCCAGAACCCACACATCTGAAGTAATGGCTCGCCACTCTACAAGATGCTGTGCCAGCCTTCCCCCAACCGGCAAACCATTGGACCTGGCTTCATGACTGAGTGGTAGCGGCTGCGGCATTGCCTGAGGGCAAAGAGGCAACTGCCCGAGCAGCCTTGGCACCTCGAGTACCCTTGTTTCCACCTCTGGCACTCTTACGGTGGCCTCTTTGACCGCTAGCACCCCTCGCTTTACTGAAGGAAGAGTAATAGCGAAAGGAACCTCCCCTCCATTGCTGTCCCCTAGGACGAAAAGGCAGAGGTTGTCGAACTGCAGCGCCCAATGACTTTGTTGCAGCTTTGGAGGTCTGCAACCTCTCAAGGCTCTCGTCAGCCTTGCTGCCAAAAAGATGTTCACCGTCAAAGGGCATGTTGAGGATCCGGGACTGCACATCAGGAGCAAACCCCGACTTCCGCAACCACGCAAACCTGCGTATTACGGTGCTCGCCACCATGGACCGGCTGACACAATCTGCCATGTCCAAACCCGACTGAACGGCCTCACACATGGCATCCTTGCCATCCTGAACCATAGCAAGGAAACCGTCCCCTTCGGGAATATGTTCAGCCGCTAATGCAACACAGTTCCACAGAGTGTGCGTGAAACGAGACAAGGCACATATGGAGTTGGCCGCCTGAAGCGCCATACCCCCTGAAGAAAACACTTTCTTCGCCCAGCCGTCAAAACGTTTGTCGTCCCTATCCGGAGGGATGGTAGGATACGACGCCTGCTTTGCCGGGGCCGTAGCCGCCTGCACCACCAAACTCTCCGGAGAGGGGTGCCTGGACAAGTAGCAGGCGTCGCTACTGGCTGGACGGTATTTTCGCGACAAAGTCTTGCCTTCTGCCGGGAGACTCAACGGAGCAGACCTAGCCGCCGCCACCCTTCTCTGCAGAGCCATATGAAACGGCAATACCGGGTCAGTGGGGGGACCAAGATCAAGGATGTCCGTGAGATCATCCTGAACGAACTCCCCTGGGGGAGCCGACCAAACCAAGTACTCGGTGACCCGAGACATAAGGCGCCGATATGAAGAATCGGCATGAGTGCCAGGCTCCGGCCTACAAAACTCCAGCCTACAAAACTCCAACTCCAGTGACTGCCTCAGGTCATCAAACTGGCTATGGGCTGAGATAAGCTCATCTGGTACCGTAACCGGAACCAAGCCTTCATCAGAGCCTTCATCACCCTCTGAAATGTACTCCAAGCAGTTAGAGGAAGACATCTGGGGACCAAAGCTGTGCTTGACCTTAGCCAGAGCCTTTCTAGGGGCTAACCCCGTGCCACGGGGCCCCTCCGACACCACCGCCTCGAAAGGCGTCGAGGGCGCCGAATGAGTCGGCGCCAGCGTCGACAGAAACAGCGTCGAGCGAATCTGCGTCGACGTCAGCTGCAGCGCCACCAGCATCGACGGCGTCGACACAAGCCTCGAAGCCGGAGCTCTGATCGTGTCTCTCGATGACCTAGGCTCCGACAGCGTCGACGACCCCCTCTGAGGTGGAGCCTCGAGAGAAATCGTAGACGACCTCGGTGCCACAGGCGTCGACGTCTTCTCCGAAGACGGCACAGGATCACGCGGTCACGAGCGCGTCGAGGACCGGTTCCTTGAGCAGGCATGGCGTGAACGGCTACCCTTGTCCGAGCGGGACCTCTCCCAAGAGCCGTGCCGACCACCCGAGCCCAAAGGCGTACGAGTGGTGTCTCTCGACTGCTGCCGACCGACCCCACTCGGAGGCGCGGACGGTCCGGTGCCCTGCGATTCAAGAATCGCTAGCATCTGCTTCCCGAAGGAAGCCCATTCCTCTGGTGTCGCTCGGGCGACGGGCGGAGTCCTCGGAAGAGGACGGGGAAGACGACCGATGCCGGCGCTTCCGGGAATGCCTCGAAGAGGCGGAGGAGTGGCGAGACCGACTCCTGGAAGGAGACCCACTGGACTTCCGACGATGACGCGGAGAGTCGCCTCTGGAGTCATCCATCGAAAGCCCCGCAGACCTCAACTTCCGGGGCTTAGACACCCGACCTACCGACAGCTTCTTCTTGCGTTCCCGCAAGGCATTTGCTGTGAGCGACTGGCAGTCGACACAGTAGTCCGTATCGTGGGCCTCCCCGAGGGACCAGAGGCAGGCGTCGTGCGAGTCCGTGACCGACATCTTGGACCCACAGTCCCCGCATTCCTTGAAGCCCGGACGCGGGGTTGAAGACGAAGTAGACATCGCCACAAACAGGTCTTCACAAAAAACCGAACAGGTTCAACGAACCGAGAAGAAAACAGCAAACTCCAAAGAGTCGAGGCGTACCGAGATTCACGAAGCAAACACGTTCGCAGAAAAAACAGAACTGAGGCTATGGGCGTTGTGCGTCCTACTTATCACATCGGGTGACGTCGGCCGTCAGAGGTGGTCCTCGGGACGGCGCGTCGGCCGTCAGAGGTGGTCCTCGGGACGGCGCATCGACGTCATCGACGCAGGACGCAGACGCCGAAGATTTTCCGAAGCAGCACATCAGTGGACATTACCTGTCATAGATATGGAATACGTTGGAGGACCCAATCCCCTCGAAATAAATGTTGTGATATTACATAAGCCAAGGAGAGATCCTACACAATACAGCTCATATGGGCCACTTTCCCTCATCACTTTGGACATCAAAATCCTGGCAAACGGTCTGGCATAGCGCTTTGAAAGTTTAGTATAAAAATGATACATCAAGACAGAGCAATCAACAGACACTCTTCAGATAATATGTGCCGGCTTTTAAAGATTGTAGTAGGCACAACAGACCTAGACCCCATTTTAAAAGCAATCATGTTTCAATGTTAAACATATTACTCTATCAAATTAACTTGATGTGATCCAAATGTATTACAGTAGGATATTGCATCAACATAATGACAATGCGTGAATCTAACCATAAACAAATGTTTCTCACTCTTGCCAATTGAAGGATTACAAACGCCTTTATCCATATCACTGCTCCACATTCCTACATGGTGTTCCTCAAACCATCAACCTGTCCCAGTCAAGAGCCAGTAGTAGTAGTCATTAAAACAGTATTGCCATTCTTATATCAGAGTTTCAATCACGTCTATGTATCAAGCTTTGCTGGAAACAAAAGAATATATTTAAGTGATTAGTCAGGTAAAGCCTTCAAAATGTATCTTCACTTTATCAAATATCTCCAAGAGGGGATTCGTCAAGATCCATACATCTCCCACAAGGATAGGAATGAAGCAAACCTTCAATGACTTATGTCTGTGGTCCAGTGTGGTTTGCTGAAGTCTGATTGCTTTCTTGCTTTCTTAAATACATTTATAAGACCGACCAGTAATCTTTGGGTGTGCAGTTCCTGATACCAGTCTTTCAGGTTGTTAAACAAAACAAGGTCTCTAAACCAATTTTGTATTCTGAAGTGGCATCCATTATGGGCTGCCATTAGGCCAGTAGAAGTGCCATTCCAACAAATGTCCTCACCCCTTTAGTTATAGATGCCATGTCCCCCAGCTGACAAAGTAATTCATGGGTCACTCGGAATCTCGATCTCTGTAAAGCATTTCAGTTCATGTGGGACTACAGTCCAGTATTTGGATATCCCTGGACACTGCCAAGCTAAATGATAAAAATCAGACAAACGCCTGCGGCTATTCCAAACCAAAGCCAATTTGAAGAGATAGTCGGATGCATTTGTTTGATCAGCATTGGTGTATGGTAGTATTGGTGCACAAAATGAAGATGTAGGAGTTTGGGTCTATAGTTCATAGATATCCGTTCGATTTGTGATCCTGTACCAGTACAGACTTCGACAATGTCTAAGTAGTCGTAGTAGTTGACAATGGCTTCGAAATTTGTGCCGATTTAGTCGGCATCAACTTCAGTGTAGACGGCTCTGTTGTCAAAGTTTGACGTCTTGTGTTTCTTCGACGGACCCCTCGATGGGCTCGGTTCCTTACTCAGGGAAGCCCTCGACGATATTTCCTCGGATCGAGAACTTTCTCGGTGCAAAACCTGCTTCAAGCTCGGTTTTGAAGATTTAGTCGTCGACTTCCCTTTGTAGTCCTTATGAGGAGCGACTGGGGCATGGCTCTTCTGCTTGTCCTTCGAGGGGGTTGAGGCTGCATTCCAAAGATTTGCAGCATTCCTCTATGAAAGCATCCCATTTTTCAAAGGAATCAGATTTCGCAGGACACCCAATTACCTCAGTTGAGGAATCACTCGAGGTCGAAGGTGACCTATGACGCCTCTTCTTGGCCTCCTTCGAAGGCGAAGAAGAATGGCACGATCGACTTCTCGATCGACACTGTTGTGATTTTTTTGTGTCGGGAAGAATCCCTTGATTAATCAGTCGTTTTTGACCTCTTCAAAGGGGAGTTCGAAGCCAATCTCCCCACCGCCAGTTTACCTTTACGCTCCCTGAGAGCCTTCTCTGTGATCGCCTGGCAGGAGCCACAGTCGGCGGTTCGGTTCCCGGAACCCAAACACCACAGACATACACGGTGGGGGGGGGGGTCGGTGATCGACATCTTCAATCCGCAGTCTTGGCACTTCTTAAAGCCCGACCTGGGCATCAATGAAGACATTTTTCAAACCAAAATCACTATTTTCACTGAAGAACGTCGTAACTCTCTTGAAGCGTTATCTCGGAAAAACAGAACTCAAGCCAACGGCCACTGCATGCGCTACTTATACTGATGATGACGTCGACCGTGGAACAGAGGGCTTCGTCCAAAAAGACCCAATCCAAAACACCTACCCAACTAAAAGTTCTAAAATAGGTACTACCAAATGTTCTACTTAACAAAAGTTTGACTTTAAGTAAGTAGAACATAAAAAGGGCTGCAGGGGCTGACCCCCACTCACTATACTGTGAGCGGGGGTTGCAGCACCGGTTCCCGATCAAGGAAGTGAAAGGGAACAGGCGTTACAGGGGTGTGGGTGGGGGTTTGGGCAAATCAGTAATGTTTAGGGGAGAAAAGACTGAAGATTATTTTGAAAAAATAATCTTTGGTCTATTCTCCCTCAAACATATCTGATTAGGTCTTTCAACCCCAAACCGAAAGGAGAACCTCAAGGGGCATTGACTTGACGACACGGCACACAGAGCTCACTGTAAAAAAAAAAACATTCCGAAGCAGCAGTAGCAGTAATTACCATAAGATGAGGAACATGTGGGAGGGGTCAATCCATTTGAGAGTTTCCTGCAGTATAAGTTTCAGATTAGACAAAAAGAGCAAATGGGTAAATGGATCTAGTGGACAATAAGGGATAGTGTCCAGTAGGTCCGACTCAATATGCCAAATACCTAAATCAACAGCAAAACGTGATAAGCATACTCTGCTTCTGCCAACATCTTACCCTAGGCGGGAGGTGCAAGGCTTCCCCACTGTTTCACTGCAAGATGGTAACGCATTCGAATGGCATGTTTAACACTGATTTACTCTCAAAGTGAGCGTGTAATCACTTTGTAGACCGTTATCTGGTCTAATCCAAAATGGCCAAAGCAGAAGCAGAGTATGCTCATCACATTTTCCTGTCGATTTAGATAGTGGCATGTCATTAAATTGGACCCAAAAGACATTATCCCTTATTGTCCACTAGATCCATTTACCCATTTGGATGAACAACATTAAAAGGCAGACATACATTTTAGGCACAACATTTACAGTACATGTTAGATGTCCTAGATCAGTTTGCTGAACTCTCGGGCATTACTGTTAGCCGAGCGAAGTCATGCTCATTGCCGTTGGCAGATCTGCAGGGACTAAGTCGTCACCGGCTTCCCAATTCAGACCTACAATGGTCCACTGATAATTTTAGGTGTTTAGGAGTCAAGGTCTGCCACAATTTCAAAATTATGCATGAGCATAATACACAGGATGCCCTATACAAGGTAAAGAAATCGATGGACTTCGGTTGCCTTTATCGATGTTGGGGAGGGCTGCTCTCTTTAAAATGGTTGTGCTCCCTCGCTTGTTGTATTATTTAGTGAATGCCCCATACAACATACACAAAATGTTCTTCCACAGGCTAGACTCCTTGTTTAGGGGGTTTCTATGGAAAGGGGGGTAGACATAGAATGGTTTCAGTATGCTCCAACAATCTTATGAGGTGGGTGGAATTAGAATACCCAATTTTGAACTATACATCCTAGCCGGGCAGCTGCAGCTTACAGTGAGTTGGCTAGCAGATGTACCAATGTTAGACGCGATGCTATTAAAACCCTCTGTAGAGCAATATTATTTGAAGGAAGTCCTGTGCGTACACAAACCTTGTCTCGTTCGAGCTCCACACCTTTTGACGAAGGACCAGGAGTCTCCTGGGGGTGGTGGATCCTTACCCCCCCCCCCACATACCTCTGGTGACAGACCCTGTCGTGAGGCCTCAGGGTGTCCGAGGCATCAGGAAGTATTGGGAGAGCAGAGGGGTGGCTACGCTAGGTGATTTGCTTCAGGAAGGGACTGATTTCTAGGCACTAGCTGAACGGACTGGTTTACAACTCCTGATGCACTCCAGCTTGATACAAGAGGTGGTACACAGGTGGCCAGAACTCCAAGAGAGCCTAGAGGGTGACACTGTGCTTGAGGCAATGTATGAAATGTCTGAAGGCGGCCACATGGTAACTAGACTGTATGAATTTCTCTTGGACAAACAATGTAGCAGACATGCAGGTGCGGGCTAAATGGCAGACGGATTTGAGACGGAAGTTTACAGATACTGAATGGGCACAGGTTCTGCAGGACCCTAAAATAAATCGAGAAATGTCAGGTTTAAACTCAAACAATTGTATGTAATGCATCGAGCTTACATTACACCTCACAGGATTTCATTCAAGGGTGCAGCCAGGCAGTACTGCCCCAGGTATGCAGAAGAAAAGGTCAGCTTTCTACACACGTTTTGGTCTTGCCCAAAGAACAGCAAGTACTGGAAGGAGATTGGGAATAGATTGTCAAGTAGAAGTATACACATGAGTGCATGGCCCCCAGAAGCATGTTTACTATGGATGTTCACGCATAGGAGGGGCACGTGGCATCTCACGAAGATGAAGGACCTGGTCTGTGTTGCTGTGAAATGCAGAATTGCAATGTCCTCAAGAACAGCAGAGGGCCCCAGTGCTGAAGTGTGGTGGAGGGATCTGCAGAGATGGGCAGTGACTGAAACATGGGTATGGCATAGGGCTGTTTATTTAGGACTGCGAGAGACAAATGAGGCTGTTATGTCGTGGAATGCTTTAACACAGGTAATGTTTACTCCTTTGGACACTAGAGCCACCCCGCATGCACTACCTTCAATATGCAAGGATCTGAGGGGTGAGAAGGTACTAGGTATAATGTAATGTACTGTGTACCCTGGCGGAATCACGAGTATAGATGGAAAGGAAGGCAATGTTTGTTTGTAAGTTGGTAGTTTGACGGTCCAGACTGGACATACGTGGGGTGTGTAATGTTTTTGTATCTGTCAATTTCATGTGACGCTTAATTCCTCATGCACTTTTCAAGTTATAGAAATCAATGAATTTGTTTTTTAAAAACAAAAGGAAGTTTTAGTCACAGATGCTAGACTGGCTATCCTCCTTTGAAGGTGAGAATAGATCACAATAGGCATTTGTTGAATAAGAGAAGACAGTTACAGATACAAACATTTCACGCAGTCATGTTTTATATTATCAGGCAGAGCTAGGCTTCTGGAAGAAGATTTAAGGCCTCAGCGCTAATGACCATAGTACACAGCTTTGGCTGTGAAGTCAGACTGACACCAGGTGAATATTAAGAAACAGATCATGATGGACATTTATTTATGATGTGTATATTAAAATAGGTTTTGCATATGTTATCCCACTAAACAGGTATACTCTTTAGTCTCTAGGATTTGTAGATCAGAGTGCATTTGAGGCACGAACAACACTAAGAATAGCTCCTGAGGAAGGGAAAGGAATTCTCAAAACGCACAGAGCAGACATGATTAATAGATTACTGATTTGAGAATCTTGATCATTGTCTTGTTAAAACTATTTGTGGTTTGAAAAGTAATTGTGTACAATATATTAGGTTTGCAAAAAAGTTTTACATAAACAACCGTGATTGTTGATATATGGAAACTACTGTGGTGAAATAATTTCTGCAAGTTAAAAATAACAGATAACCATAAGTAGCCACCCAGATGGTCTAGAAATATTGATTGGATCACAATAGAATTATGAGTGCAGGGGGCTGGAGTGACCACAAGTCTGTGGACACCTGTTTGTTTCTCGAACTGTAACACAACCTAGTGTCAGGGTTGTTTTTCTTCCACGCACCCTACTAGTCTAAAAAAGAAACCTATTCCACATTAATACAAAGGTGTGCTCCTTGACAATAAAAATGTGTATGGTTAATAATAGGAGAGAAAGCCGGATGATCCTATGCGTGTTCGCACCATCGCCCCCAAAAGCGGACTTCCTGGCGGAAATTCAGTGGCTGCTGGCACAACGTGGGGCAGATATCACAATACTGGAGGAGGATTTCAAAGATGTTATGTGCAGTGAAAACGATAGATCTGCATTCGGGGAGAATGCCCCAACACTGGCTACCTGTACAGCGTTAGAAGCGTGTGTGGAGGCGAACAGCTTGGTCGACATCCGGAGGGACACTCACCAGAGGGACAGAGGTTTTTCCTTTTATTCTGGGGCACATGCCACTCTATCCGGCATAGAATCTTTTTTTCTCCCCAACACTGGCAGAGTATCCAAAACAGTTTCAGCAATGTTGGTGGGGAAGGAACTTAAGGAGCGGGGGGACTGTAGGATTGCCTACTACTTGGGGAACAAGGAATGAACCAGGGGACGGAGGAATTCTTTGCCCATACCAAAGTTATGGTGGAGAGCAAGTCCACCTAGTGGGAAGCATATAAATCAGTACTGAGGGGTCGGACCATGCTGCAGATCTGTAAACACTGCAAGAATAGGTGAGTGAGTTTGGTAGAATTAGAATAGACCCTTAAGGAAAAATGTGAAAGCTATGACCGGGATGAAATAGAAGGCAACAAGAGGGAGCTTCTACAAGCCAAGTTACAATTTAAAGAGGTTGTGAAGGATGAGCTAAAACAAGCACACTGGGCGAGTAAGGCTAGGATATACGAGAGAGGGGATAAAGCGGGAAGATTATTAGCATGGCTGGAAAAACGAGAAAGTATTGGAAGGAGAGGAATGATTGGAAGGATAGAGATGGTTAAGAGGGATTGAGGAGACAGCAAAAAGAGGGCAAAAGTGGGTGTAAAGACTGGAGAGGGGTTACTTCTGCCCTCTATATGGTAGGGGAAAAAAGCCCTGAACACCCCAGCCAGGGCTCTAAATTTGGTAGCTATGGACGAGCAGCCAGGCTTAAGCTTTCAGGAGGTGAGATAGGCTGGTTCTTAAGTACAGTAAATCCCCAAAGCCCCCACAAAAGAATGTTCACACACTATGTTGGGTAATAACACAGCTTTCTTAGATAAGATAAGATTGAGGAATATATATAAATTTAAATAATAACACTCTGTACTTGGAAATACTCATTCAAAGAATGGCAAATTATACACTATGTGGTACCACGCAATACTTCAATTCAGTAATAGAGGCACTAACTGCAGACGGTTTTAAATAGGCATGTGAATTCCTAAGTGAGGTGTATCAGCATAGAATAGGGAAGAAAGGCAGGTTAGTTGTGAACAACGGCAGAATGCTTTCTGGAGACTAGATATACAATTTTGTGTGAAGATCCACCCCCACCTGGGAAACCTGTAAGGGAAAAGTTAGGGAGTAACTTATTTTGTCTTTTACAGCCTAGTCCAATAATGTTCTATAACATTCTGCTTTCTTTTAAAAGGTTCTACTACCTTAAAGTACCCGAGAGGCCACAGGAGAACAGGATCCAAGACGAATATGAGACCCATGGACCCTGAGGCTGGAAGATGCTCTTCATTGTCACAGTACCTTTGGTGTCTTGGCAGGCGAGGTGGCAGTTTCTAGGTTTCACTCGACAATTCCCTCAGAGGATGGACCCCCCTTGGAAGAAGGAGCCACTGGGATGCTGAGTCCAAGAAGAAAAATGGAACCAAAGTCTTTCTGAAGTGCAGCAGTTTTACTCTTCACAATGCTCTCCTTTGGTCGATGATTTCTCAGACGGTAGAAGTTCTGTGAAGATGAAACTTGATCATCTGCCAAAACTTAAAGTCTTGGCCGATGAGAGTAAGACCCACGACCTAGTTCTATGACTTCTGGTGGCAAGAAACCAACCGGCAGACCCATCTCTACACTCATTGGCGGAATCACGAGTATAGACGGAAAGGAAGGCAATGTTTGTTTGTAAGTTAGTAGTTTGATGGTCCAGACTGGACTCTCTCCGGTGGGAAAAAGTGGTCAGTGATGATGGCAAGGATGTCCCTTGAAATGGTCTTAGGCTGTTTGGAGCTTTCGCAGCACCGGGTGTCCTGCAGCATTAGGCCAGTGTACCCCATCTTCTGGGCGGTAGACATCAACCGCTTTCAGCTGCCACAAAACGCACCTCAGGACCCTGGGTGACAGCAATGGACTTCGACTCGAGATGTCCAGGCACTCCTCTTCAGGACTCACGAATACCCCTTCTCTGGACAGCAGGCACACAGGACTGACTTTCAGGGCACTTCGGATGAAGAGCAGCAGTTTGCACGATGGTCCCTCGTAGCTCGGGGACAGGTCTCCTTTGCAGGTCCTCTCTGGATCAGTCCTTGGAAGAAAACAGCAGCTTTTGGATTACACGAAGAAATGCAGCAGCAGACTTCTCCTCCAGCTGGGCTTCAAGGAACAGCTTCTTCTTGCTTCAGCTTCGACTTCAGCTTCTGAACAAATTGGTAAGATACACACATCTGTTCTCCATTCACACTGGCTGAGCCAGGCTCAGTCAGCCAATCACATAGAAGGGCATTCATGCAGGCAGCCAATCAGGCTCACAGGCATTCATTCCACCCAGACGCCCATAACAGAGAATGTGGTTTGCAGCAAGTACCCAGCCTTTCAGCACACTACACTGCATGCATGTCAGTTTCAGTCAGGACTGGCTCATTCATTGTGTCACACAAAGAAACCAGAAACCCATAACACAGAATTTGAGTTCACTTCAGAGTCCATTCATACAGGTCCCACCCCTAGGGTGTACCCACAACACAGAGCCCCTGGGAAGGCTCCAGTCAGCCAGGAGGCAGACCCAGAGACATATATGGTGGTTCCACCCAACAGCCACTCAGGAGGAAGGGAAAGGAGACAGGGCGTCCCAGGATTTTGGGAAACAAGGTAAAAGGCAACAGGAACCAAGAGGACACAAGGGCCATCTTGCCTTCGATCAGGAATCCATTGATTCCTATTGCAGGGTCTCGGTGTCCCAAAATAGAGAACACTTCGAGCCACTGCCATGTCAGCATGTAGCTGTCACCAGCCCATACCCTCGTCTGTGGGCAACACACAAGTGCCCCAAAACACACATAAGGGGTACAATGTTGTACCTCCACCCATGGGTGCCATAAGGGCATCCCATGGGTGGTGTTAACCAAACGGAAAACAACATGAAGAGCTGCACTGCAAGAGGTCCAGCTGGTCCTCAATGGCAGAAAACGGAGGAAACACACAGATAAATGGTAGGACAAGGACTAGGAGGCCCTGCCTCTGCATAAGGCATTTCCAGCATCACAGTGGGACAGCAGATAGTGGAGGAATTTTCAGGTTATTATCAGAAATTATAGAGGGATAAAAAGGGGGCCAGACATGGACGAGACAAGAAAATATTTAAAAATGATCCCCCTACCCAGCTGACGAAGCTGGAACGAGAGGAAATGGACAGGAGATCTCTGTCGAGGAGTCACAAGTGGCAACGGGCAGTTACAAACAGGGGAAAACCCAAAATCTAACAGCTTCTGCCTAGAATATTCGAAGAGGCTTAGCTAGAAAACGGCTGAGCCCATGCTGGAAAGGTTTAAGAAGAGTAGGGTTACCGGGGTACTCCCAGAGGACCTGCGCCTGGCACCCATTGTGGTGTTGCATAAGAAGGGTAAGCCAAAGGAACAGTGCAATACGTACCAGCCAATCTCTCTCCTGAATGGATAGAAGATGAAGATTGTTGCAAAAATAGTAGCAAACAGAATATTCAGGGGGATCGGAAGTGTAATTAAGTCTAACCAATGTGGATTTGATACCGGCAGTGCCACCAGGATGCATATTAGGAGAGTATATAACGTGCTGGCCTTTATGGCTCTCGAATCTGAAAAGCCTATGACTCAGACAGGGTGGGGTTCTCATGGGAAGTCATGGGCAGAAAGGGCTTCTATGACAGATTTATGGATGGGCTAAGTTGTTGTAAGCGGGCCCCCCGAGCCAGGGTCAAGGTTAATGAGTACATGTCAGAAGGCTTCTTGCTTCAATGGGGAATGTGGTAGGAGTACCCATTGTCCCTTCTCTTGTTCCTACTTGCTATCAAACCGATGGCGGAATATGTCAGGAGAGGCCCACTCCCGACAGGTTTTTTTTTTTTTTAATTAACAAGTTTTTATTGTTTTCCAGAATATACACTGGGCCTCTGTGCGAGTTTGCCGGTTCAATAACAACGGTGCCGGTAGCTATCGGCACCATTGTTACCAGACCGGCAAACTACAAGGTCTGCGAGCGGGTGCCTTTCTGCCCGCCAGGGCTGAGCTGACAGGCAGACCGGCACTCGCTCGCAGTCCTTGCTGGATGCACCGGCACCATTCATGAATGGCGCGGGTGCATCCGTCTTCCCCATTGAGTCCAATGGGACTTGAATGTGGAGTAATATTTACCGGTGCCCGGGAATGGGCACCGCCGGGGCTGTAATGCCCCAGTAATTGCCCATTCCCCGGGGCTGGTAAATTCATGACTCCGGTGGCAGGCGTGCAGTATTTACTGGCACGGCTACCACCAGGGTCGTAATGACCCCCATTGTATTCCTCAACATTGACAATACTGTTAACAACTAATTTCTCAGTGCAACCCCCCAGGCCAGTCTCGCTCCTCCCCGCCCTAAACCTCCTCCCCATTCCCTGCACTCTCCACCCCTCTCTGTCGTCCTATCTCCGCCCACCCTTCCACCGCCCCCTCCCCGACTGACACCCCCGACATTTGCCACTCCAACTCACCTTCATTCTCTTGTCCCAGACTTTTCCAAACTTTTGGAGGAAACCCCTATCTCTTTGCACCCTTTTTTCCAGTGCTGCGCAATGATCTGTCGCTTCCACCCACCTGTGTATGCTAGGCGGGATTGTCTTGCCCCAGTCTACTGCCAGAGTTTTGTCACCCAACATCAAAGCAGTCTTGATGAAACATTTTTCCCGGCTGGTGAACCCGGTTTCCCCGAGACATGTAAGAGCACCACCTTTGGACATACCAGGATTGGTTTGCTGACCACCCTCAAAAGGCGATCCATTACTTACCACCAAAATGATTGCACTATGGGATATTCCGATAACATGTGAAAGAAGGAGCCCGTCGCTGTTCCACATTTTAGACACCACGGATTTGCTGCCCTGCCCATTTGGTGGAGATGGACCCTGCAATAATACACCCTATGCAGGATCCTATAACGCATCAGGTGCAGTCGCATAGTTATGCCCGCTTCCCTTGGTGACGTCACAGCTTCCACCCTGTCCTCCTCCTCCGGGCTGCCCAAGTCCCTCTCCCACTTCCCTTTTAGTTTCAGCACGGGCTTGGATGTAAAATTGGTGATCATTCGATGGATTTGTGGTATTGCCTTCCCCTCAATCTCCCCTTCCAATAGGTTCACCTCTATTGGTGACCTCTCAGGAATCTCCCAGGTATCCCACTCCTCTTGTCCCATAGCATGATGCAGTCTTGCATAGGTATACCGGTCTCAGTCCTGTAGACCAAATTCCTCCTGCAGCCCTTGAAAGGACACCAGCCCGTCCTGTACTAGGATAGCTTTCATCAGCCGAATTCCTTTTCCTTGCCATCTACTCTGCAGTCCCAGTTTTTGAACCTCTGGTAGAGCTACATTCCCCCGCCATCCCATGACTCTGAGGGCTGCTGCATTCAAAGCCAACGCACAAACCCCTGGGTTTGTAATCCCGCCTGGCAGCGCCCCTCCATTCACCACCTGCAGGGTGGACCTAGACCCCCATACTCCTTACCTCCCGCTCCTCCTGTGGCCTGCCTCCCCCCACCCCTGAACAGCCATTCATTTATTGCTATGAGCTGAACCTAGTACGCAGATGAGGAATGTGTTGACCAGCAGTCAAGAGATTGAAGTGACGGATGATGACAACACGTCGCTCTGGCTGAAGAAAGAACCGCAAAGTGCTGAGATTAGTTTTCCCTCGCAGGACTACCTAGTGTCATTTCTTCACCACACTGAATATTTTGGGAAAAGGTTTTTCCAGAGACTGAGGCCAACCTTGGAGTTCAATAGGGGATAAAGCCTTACTGAAAAAGAAGGTTTTGATTGTCTGAAGTACTTTTAAAGACTCAAGATAAGCTTCCGGGTGTTTTCCTCTGGAGCATTGAAGATTCATTCTTAAGTTTGTGCCAAACCCACAAACCCCTTATTGGAGAGTGATTTTTGGAAGACATCTTCCACTGTATTGTGTTTTGTACGCGAGGGAAGATTTACACCTCATCGTTTGTCCTGAAGAAGGTAGGAACTATGTCGGGCTGCCATCCTAAACCATCTATAACTGCCTGAAACTTATGTAGATGTTTTTTGTACACAAGCATTGTTGGCTATTGTTCATATTTACACACTGATAGGAGACATGGGTGTAACAGAAACATTCTAATTTATTGTATATAGAAGCACATAAAGGGTCCCATATATAGACTGACCCCTTTTTTGTGTATTACGTTGTCATTGGTGAGTGTGAGCATGTGTATGAAAGGTGGAATGGGTTAGATGTCTAAAACTGATTTAGAATATTGTATGATTTTACATACAATATTGTGTTTTTTTCAAAAATTAATTCATTTTTGTATGAAATGTATTTGTCACGTGTATCAGCCCAACCTCATTACCAAGGTCTATTTTCTGTATAGTATCATATTTCTATGAGCTGAGACACCCATTAGTAGTGTTGCACCTTAGGAATCCCCAATTCACCGTTCCAGACCGACCTATTTAGCGTTTTCACTGCTATGCGTGGGAGCTTTGTTGCCAATATAATCATCCCTGCAGCTTCTCTATGGTTCGGAACAATACACCCGGCACCTTTACAGGAGCGTTCTGGAGGACATAAAGAAGACATGGCAACACTAACATTTTAAATAGATTCGCCAACCCCACAATTGAGATCAGGAGTGTCGCCCCAATGTTTGGCGTCGCCTCGGAGCCTATCCAAGACCGCATCTAGATTTTAATGAAGAAACTCCAAATCCTGTACCCCTATTCTGACACCCAAATACGTAATGGACTCTGGCGCAATCGTGAACGGACATCCCTCAGGTATTGCATCCTTCTCCCACATCACGTTCCAATTTATCCCAAATGATCTTAGGGCTGCTCACCTCCCCAAATTCTCTAAATATGCTGTCAGCTCTCGGCCCCGTACATCTAGGCTCTCCCAGGTAAAGGAGGGTCCGCGTATAGTGAAATATGGTCCTCCCCACACTTTCCCCACAGAACCCTGCAGCAGGGGGCCCGCTCTCACCCTTATCGTGAACGGTTCAGTTCCCAGCAGGACAGAAGCTGCGAGAGCGGTCACCCTGCCTAGTGCTCCTCTGTAGAGGAGAGGCCTCAAGGCACATCCATTTACCCTGACTCTGGCTACCGGTTTGTACTCTGGCTTCTGATTACACTGCCTCGGTCCAGAAATAAAAGGCACCATTTGGCCCAACTAAGGAACGGCTGAGAAGAGTGAACTTGATATACCCTGCCAAACTAAAGATATTGCACAATGGGAGATCACATTTCTTTGATAGCACAGAGGAAGTGCAAGCTTGGATGGATACACAGGGAATACGGCAACTCCCACATAGAAATAATAATGCACCATAGTGGACCGACACGGAGCGCAGGCTGGAATAGGCTTCAAGGACTAAGGCGCATGCGATGGATCTCAATATGAGGGTGCAATGACACAAGAGCACAAAAAACAGGGACACCGCAGCAATAGCAGGTGCCCGCAAGACAGCTGCCCTGGCAGCGGCTGTGAACCCGTTGAAACCTTTAGACGTCAGTTTTGAGACGTCAAGCTACCGGACGTTGCCCGATGGAGGAGAGACGGAGCGAGAGAAGCGGCTGGGCTTGAGCAGAGACATTAATGCTGGGCTATTGTTTGGTTTGGTAAAGTTTTGTGGGGTTATTATTAAGGCACAGAGGGGGGAACTGTTAGGTTATCAGACAAGTGGAACCATGAATATAGGGTGGTAGATCAGGACTGTACAACAGTGACATGCAAAAGCGAATGGGCTCAACGGGGAGGGTTGACTAGCGACAAAATTGTATCAGGCCATGATAAGGAGCACACCCTGGCCTAGGCCAGCGAAGGGCAAACTTATGAATAGAAAGACACACAGCAGATGGGTGGGGCGTTGGGAATAGAAAGGCCCGAATGTGAACCATTATACCAGTACCTGAAGGAGTGAATATAATCACCGGGAATGTAAGAGGCCTTATCAATTAAATAAAGAGATTGTGAATACGTACTTACCTGTATAGTAAGGGCATCCAAGTAGCAATGCTGCAAGAAACGCACCTGACGGCAGAGAGGCAGGCCACACTAGCTAAGAAATGGGGGGGGGGGGCAAGATGTATGGCTCACCTTTCAACGTGTATGCAAGGGGAGTCCTGGTCTGGATCGCACCAACAGCCCCCTTCCAGCTGCAGGGGTTTAAAAAGGATGAGAGTAGAATGGTTGTTGTAAACGGATGGTGGGAAAATAGGGAGGTCTGCTTTGTAAATACATATGCTCCAAACCATGACGCCACAGACTTCTTTATATTGTTATATTCAAGGCTGTCTCAATGTACAGAGAGGCAACATGAGTGTGGGGAGGGGACTTCAACTAAACTCTAAATCAGTTATTGGACAGGTCAGACACTAAATATAAGAAGCCGGTGCTGCCGGTTAAAATCCTTAGCGGCCTGTTAAGAGACTTGGGACTGGCGGGGAGAGGGAGAGAGGGGGAGAGGTGTATAAGGGGAGAGGGGGAGAGGGAGAATGACACTTTTTGGTCTCCTATGCCATGCATATGCAGATAGATTACATGTTTACGGGGGAAGAAACGTTGTGGAATTTTGAGTAGATCGAATACAAGGTCAGGGCACTCTCAGACCACCCTCCATTGATAGCGACATGGCAGAGCAAGCCCTGAGGCCCTGAATGCCCACCTGGCGCCTAAGAGCAGAAGCGTTGCAGGACGAAGGGTTCAAATGATTACTTAAGAGACCAGATAGAGGAGTACTTTACCAACAACACTGACAGCGTAGCACAATGGAGTACGGTATGGGACGCATTTAATGTGGTCATGCGGGGAAAAGCCATGGGGAAAAGCCATAGGGAAAAATGGGAGGCTTCAGGACAGAAACACTGTAGGCCCCAGAGGATATCGAAAATGAGATTGCATGTATGTTCCTCCTTCTGTGCCCTCTACCCTTGCTATCAGGTCAGCTGATAAAATTGAGACAGGAATAAATGGGGGAATGGGAAAAGCTGGGATGTCTCGACTTCGCAAAATATTCAGAAAAGCTGCATGCTGAGGGAGACAAGCCTGGGTGTCATGCGTCGATCCTGGAAGATGTGGCACCAATGGAGGTTCGGAAACTAGCCGTCTAATAACTACAAGTGACAGTCCAGCCTTTTCATGGATATGCTGGATAAGAGTAAGCCACGCCCCCTGCTCGCAGCGTTGCAACTTTCCAGTTTCCGACACGAGTTTTGTCTCAGTTCCCAAGTCCTCCATTGCTTGATTTGCCTTGAATTTGCAGTGCCCTAGTTATCCTTCCCTTCTGACTTGCAGTCCCCCCTCTCTCTCTCCGACACTCCTTTCCTCTTCCTCGCCGGGTTCCTCAGTCTGACCTCCCGCACTGTTTACCCTTCTCGCTTCTTACATATTCCTCCTCCGCCTCCTTCCCATCCCTGAAGCTGCTCCACGCACATGGAGTGCATTGCAGAACCATCGCCGGCACCATAGAAGGGCCTGCCTGACCCTGTCCTCAAAGGTGCCTGACTCCCGCATGCCGGGCGCAGCGCGGCACGAAAGCGAGGCTGATCCTCGCTTGAAGCAGTGTAAAACTGCATTCATCTGCCGGTAGGCTGAACCGCCGGTGGCCAGCACGAAGGCCACACAAAGGCCTGTTCCTGCGCCTGTGCCCCCATTCCATCCATCCTCGCCGAGGGTAGAGGGCAGGAGCCCCCCCTCCCATCCCTGAAGCTGCTCCACGCACATGGAGTGCATTGCAGAACCATCGCCGGCACCATAGAAGGGCCTGCCTGACCCTGTCCTCAAAGGTGCCTGACTCCCGCATGCCGGGCGCCGCGCGGCACGAAAGCGAGGCTGATCCTCGCTTGAAGCAGTGTAAAACTGCATTCATCCGCCGGTAGGCGGAACCGCCGGTGGCCAGCACGAAGGCCTGCTCCTGCGCCTGTTACGCGCATGGGAGCGCGGCGTGGCCACCCCCCCTGCTCAATTTAAACTTCCCCGACCGCCTTCCGCAAAGTCCGAGGCAAGCTATCGGAACCAAGTATCCAAATATCTCCATTCATACAAGGAGAACCCACTGTAAGTACTTTGCCCCTGTCCTTGTTCCTATTACCGACATTGCAATGATACGACTCCCCCTCAGTCGGCTTTACCTGTACTCCATTTACTACGTGGACCGTCATTTCAAGGAGTATAATCACGCATGCCAGTACCGGGCACACTACTGTAGGCATGTACTCTGAGCCACTATTTGAATGTGTCTCAGGCCACCCTTGAAACTCTCGAACCTTAGAATATCAGAAGTATTTTGTGCCTTATGTTCATTAGTAGACCCCCTTATAACTGTATTGTGCCTCATGGTCGCTTACAGACCATTTCAATTTTGTAGTGCCTTAAGGTCACTTACAGACCATTTCAATTGTGTAGTGCCTCATGGTCTCTTACAGACCATTTCAATTGTGCTGTGCCTTAAGGTCGCCTACAGACCATTTCAATTGTGTTGTGCCTTAAGGTCGCTTACAGACCATTTCAATTGTGTAGTGCCTCATGGTCTCTTACAGACCATTTCAATTGTGTAGTGCCTTAAGGTCGCTTACAGACCATTTCTATTGTGTAGTGCCTTAAGGTCGCTTACAGACCATTTCAATTGTGTTGTGCCTTAAGGTCGCCTACAGACCATTTCAATTGTGTTGTGCCTTAAGGTCGCTTACAGACCTTTTCATTGTGTTGTGCCTTATGGTCGATCACAGACCATTTCAATTGTGTTGTGCCTTAAGGTCGCCTACAGACCATCTCAATTGTAATGTACCCTATGGTAGCCCACTGACCACTTCAATGGTGTTGTGCCTTAAGGGCGCTTCAAATTGTATTGTGCCGTACCTGACTTGGGTCACGTCTAATCTAGGTTTACCACTGCCTTGGGTGACAGCCTGCGATTACGCTAATCTAGGGCTGCCCTGACCTTTGCATTCCAGCCATTGGGTTATCCCTATCTAGGTGCCCAGGCTTCCAGCCATACCATAGCATCCTCACCCCCTTCCATTATCTCACCAGTCCCACTCAAGGAGACCCTATCTTGTCCCTGTCAACAAGCTCATAGGGAACCTATTCTGGCAGCCAGCACCACCATCATCATCATGCACATCAGCGTGCGCCTTCTATTGCACTACCTCCTAACCACACACCTTGCCCTATTCACTCAACCACCCAAGTCAACCACTCCTACCTTTGAGGTTAATAACCTGGCCTGCCCTTACCTACGTGACCCAGCGTCACCCACCATGACTTTGACACCCTCAACGAGTCCTTCAGCAACTACCGTTGACGCTCACCACCCCTGCAACCAGATTAACCAATACCTTAATGACCCAGCTCTCTGGCTCAAACACTTTGCCACAAAACCAACCCCTAACCAACCTTGCCCCCTCACTCTCAGGAACAAGAGACTAGGCACCAGATTCCACATTCGTCCTTCCCGCACCAACACCACTAAGCAAGCCCCACACACACCACCCAGCCCGCCTTCGCCCTCCGCCACTTGCAAAACTAAGACCACAGGGGTTAAATTGCCTATGTTCAAGGGTGCCCTCATCAATGCTAGATCCCTCACAGCACACGCTCTTGACATAGCCGACCTTATCACTACTGCCGACCTTGACTTCATTGCCATATCCGAAACCTGGCTACATGCCGCTTCTGGCCCTTCTCTATCCTTGGCCTTACCGCCTGACTATGGCATCACACGCTGTGACCGCTCCTCTGCCCATACTAGAGGTGGCGGCGTGGCATTCATCCACAAAAACTCCCTTGACCTAAGAGTGGTATCCGACTCCAAACTCGAATCAGCTGAACTGCTGACAATCAAATTACTACTAACACCTAACCAAACGGCCACCCTTCACCTTATCTACAGGCCCCCAGGGCCGGCACCCACCTTTGTCAGTGAAATTTCCACTCTTCTTCTTGACAATACAAAAAACAACTCCCAAACAATAATCTTAGGTGACCTCAATCTTGGTCACGGCGACCCTAAGGATCCTGTAGCAACTGATCTGGAGTATGCTCTTACTAACCTTGGCCTCACCTTGTACATACAAGAACCGACCCATATCAAAGGCAGGACCATCGATTGGTTAGCCGGTTCCAACTGCAACATCCAGGTCCTCAATAACTCCCCATGCTTATGGTCTGACCATCACATCATAACATTTAACATTGAAGCTACCCCGCGAGCCCCAACACCCATAGCCCCAGCCCTCCCCACCCGCAATAAAAAAAATATAACAAGAGAACATCTCCTCCCACTGTTACTCCCCTCTCTTAATGCGGCGACCAACGCCTGCTCGGATCCCACCTCCCTAGCAGACATCTACAACCAAACGATGCTCACGGCTATTGACACCATAGCACCAATTAAACCTAGAAAGGCTAAACCACGAGCACATGTCAACTCATGGTTCACTCCACAGCTAAGAATCCTCCGCATGGTGTATTTTGCTTTCAGACCCAAGGCCTACGAGTTGGACACGGCTAAGGTCGGTTTTCTGCTTTCCAATTTAGTGGGAAATGCTCTAGCATGCGCTACTCCCCTGATCACTCGAACGAATCCAGCGATGAACGACTACGCCCTCTTTACCCAGTTGTTTCGAACCAGATTTGACCATCCTGAAGTCCATTACTCTTTGTATGAGGCTCTTCTGTATCTCTGACAGGGAACTCAGGGTGTCCAAACATACCTGTCCCCTTGCATGAAGCTAGCGGTTGATGCAGGATGACCAGACACTGTATAACAGACCCTATTTTGTAGGGACTTACACGAAGATTTGAAGGATGAACTGGCCAGGGTGGCCCGCCCTGCGTTATTCCAGGATTTGGTATCCATGACCCTCCAAATAGAATTCAGGCTACTGGAAAGAAGACAAGAAAGACGAAGGACAAGACACAATCCTTGCCGTGGCCCCAGGCCAGGCGCAGATGGAAGAACCAATGCAGATTGGCGCAGCAAGATGGCCCCTAACTCCGGAAGAATGCAAGAGGTGCAGGGAGCAGGGTCTCTGCATGTATTGTGGTTCTTCGAAACAATTACTCCGCATGTGCCCTGAAGTACCACCTAGGCGTTCGGGAAACGCTGCTTCCTGGCCTTAAGCAGGGAAAGGTCCCGGGTGGATACAGCTGGTCCCTGCAACATGACCCAACCAGAAGGACGTACTGAAGACAACAGACTCATGGTGTTTACAGTCAGACTGTCCTTTGAAGCATTGCCAACGTTAGAAGTTTTGGCTATGTGGGACTGCAGAGCGGCAGGCAACTTTATGGACCTTCACTAGGCACATGAATACAACAAGGTACCCCCCCTTCCGGCAGTGGGGGTCAGTGGGTCTCCTCTTGTCTCTGGAACCATTGTCCAGGAATCCTGGTCAGCATTATTATAAATGTTTCAACACCACGAATAGGTTGTGTTCGATGTTATCCGGGCAGCGCATTTTCCGGTCATCCTGGGCATCCCCTGGCTCTAAAAGCACAATTCTATGATCGACTGGTCTTCTAATACCATCTGCTTTAGTTCCTTATATTGTAAACAACGCGGTTTGCTTCAATCAACTTGGAATCCCGGAGAAGGAACCGTGGTCGCCATGTCCACTTCGGTAGTGCAGACAATCCCCCCCCCTTCTACATTAGTTTGCCGACATTTTCGAGAACAGACTCCCTCGTTCCTTGCCACCAAATTGTCCAGAAGATTGTGCAATAGACCTCAAACCAGGAGCGTCGGTACCGTTTGGCCGGATGTACCCCATGTCTTTACCCGAGAGAAGGGCACTCAAGAAATATCTGGAGGCCAACCTACAGAACGGTCTGATCCAAGAATCCAGGTCTTCAGCAGGTGCATCTATGTTCTTTATCCCAAAGAAAGGTACAACAGAATTAAGACCCTGCATTGATTACCGCAGCTTAAAAGGCTTGACAGTGAGAGACTGATACCCTATGCCACTGATCAAGGAGGTGCTCAAGGCTGTGCAAGGATCAAGTGCCTTTACCAAACTCGACCTGGGGGGGCCCATCATCTGCTACGGATTAAACAAGGCGACAAATTGAAGACAGCGATATGGACCCCGCTGGGACATTTTGAATGCAGAGTAAGGCCATTCGGCCTAGTTAACGCTCCAGCAGTCTTCCAACGGTTCATCGATAAGGTGTTTGCCGACCTCCTATTGTTTGCCTCGGGCGTTGTGCATCTCGACGACATTTTGGTCTTTCCAACATCCCTTTCGGAACATGGGAGACACGTTGTAGCAGTACTACAGAGACTGCTGGACCATCAGCTCCTGGTCAAACCCGAGAAGTGTACTTTTGAGGCTTCCTCAGTGTCATATCTGGGGTTTATCCTATCCAAGGATGGGATTCAGATGGATCCAGACAAGGTCAAGGCAATACTACAGTGGCCTAATCCAAGAACTTCTAAAGACATTCAGAGGTTCTTGGGACTGTCCAATTTCTATCGTAGGGTTATACATGGGTTCTCGAACGTAGTCTTACCCATCACCTCTCTCCTGAAGAAAGGGAGGAAGTTTAAGTGGGATATGGAGGCTGATAAGGCCTTTTGATCACTCAAGAAGGTGTTTACTACAGCCCCTATTTTGTTTCAACCCCAATCAAGGCCATTCATTGTGGAAACCGACACCTCTGGAGGGGCTATAGGGGCAGCGTTACTACAGACTGGTGAAGATGGCATACTATTTATGTACCTTGACCCCATGCGAAAGGAATTACTCAGTTATAGAGAGAGTTGCTGGCCATTTGTCAGGCTTGTATCGAGTGGAGAAATCTGCTACAAGGCGCTACGCATCCTTTTTTGGTATGCACGGATCACAGAAATCTAATAAAACTACTCCAACAAATGGAATGCCGTAACTCCTGCCATGCTCGCTGGGCTGATTTCTTCTCTCAATTCGATTTTTCCACTACTTACCTTCCTGGCAAGGAGAACATATTGGCGGATGCATTATCCTGAAGTTGGGGTGAATACACAGCGCAGAACCAGGGATGAGAAGAGATATTAGCTGGCAAGCGGATTCTGGGGTTCATCCCTACCTTTCTGGAAGAGGTGGAAAATACCACCCGACTGACTCACTTGCTGCAGAGTCAGAGACAGCGTTTGGAGAGAAGAGGGAATCTGATATTTTTTGACAGATTATTATATCTTCCATCTAAGAATCTGCAACTACAAGCCCTGTCTTGGTGCCATGATCTCCCCTCGGCAGGACACAAGGGTCAGAAGGGGATGTTAGATCTCCTCACTAGATACTTTTGGTGGTCCACGATGGTTAAGGATGTCAAGACATAAGTAACTGTTTGTCTGGCATGTGCCACAAGCAACAATTCTACTCAACGACCCATAGGTCTACTTCAGCAGGAGCCAACCCCATCACAGCCATGGGAATACATCTCTATAGATTGTATTGTTGTCCTACCACAGCTACAAGAATCCACGGCAATTATGGTTACTGTGGACTCTCTCAACAAACTGGCACATTTTGCCCCCTTCTGGGTTTATCCTCGGCACCCAATGCTGCTGCTGTGTTTCTTAGAGATGTGGTCCGGTTGCACGGTCTTCCTCACACAATACTGTCAGATAGAGGGTCTCAGTTCAAGTCGAAGTTCTGGTCCACCCTCTGCAATCAGATGAGAATTAAACAGGCCCTCTCTTCTGGATATCACCCCCAGAGCAATGGACAGACAGAATGACTAAACGCCACCCTAGAACAATATCTATGTTGCTTCTGCAACCAAGAACAAGAATCCTGGGAATTGTTACTATCATTGGATGAAATTCACTTATAACAACGCCAAACACTCTGCTATCGGTATCAGTCCTTTCTATTATACCTATGGCTTCCATCCCAAATACATCCCTCTTGTTGGACTTACTCCTACTACAGTGCCTACGGTTGATCAACATCTAGATGATTTGAGGCGTATCCAAAAGAGGCCCTTCATAATCTGGAAGACAGCAAGAAAAGATACAAGATCTGTTCCAAAAGAAGACGACAACAACAAAACCCCTCTTGGGAACCTGGTATGCTAGTTTGGCTATCAACCAAATACTTAACACGTTGGGTGCATACGGGGAAGTTTTCAGCCAAGTATTTGGGTCCTTTTCCGATCGTATCCCGGGTCAATCATGTAGCCTTTCGGTTACGTTTGCTTGCTAGACTGAAAAGGATCCACCCGGTCTTCCATACCTTGTTTTTGAAGGCTTCCCATAATGATCCTCAAGGACATCGGATTCCTCGTCTGCCTGCACACAAGGATCTTGATCCTGAGAAGTATGAGGTAGAAATACAGCTTTACCACGGCAGAGCGTACACGGGAGCCCCGGAGCCATATCCATGCCCCACGACTCATCTGCCAATTTCACAGATTACATCCGGGCAAACCCGGAGGATTCTTTATGAAGAGGGAGTCTTCATCAAACAAGATCCAAGATCGCCACTAGCTACACACTACCAAGAAAAACATAATCAGGAACAACTTTGTCAACTCACATTCTTTGGGATAGAAAAGATATCCTTCCCACCTAGAGGGGGAAACCTAGAAAAACTTTTGATTAAACGAGAAGCAAATTGGATTTGCACTATGGATACGTGCTACTCCGGTCTGAACACAGACGAGGAACTATACCTTTTTTTATGAAGGACAACGCCAACATCACATTATGCTATATTGTTCTCTACTAAATCTGACTGTCTTTCCACTTTTAATAATGTATCATGATAACTCTATCAAACTATGTAATGAACCTTTATGATTTTAAGTTCAGTTTAAGTGACCATTTCAGCTTCTCATCCCGCCAATAAGAAATTATCATCACATGTGCAAATGTTTCATATACACAATTATAACCAAGACAACCAAGTCTTTTTTGGGAAAAATAACAATTCATATATAAATCTAGTAAGTACATTTTCTTCAATATGAAAAGAAATACTAGAGATAAAAAAACAAAATCGGCAGGCTCGTTTTCCCAAACCAAAATGGCGATTGCACGTACAGGACGCGTGACGTCATCACGTATGTACACGCAATGACATCACTGAGTGTCATAAATAGCAGCCATCTTGTTATAGAGAACACTATGGAAATTGCACCACTATCACAGAGCATTTGAAAATCAAACAACCCATTCTTTCAGGCAAGTCCAAGATTGCAAGCTAAAGAACAAGTTACTTTCTTACCTGGTAACGTTCTTTCGATGGGATGGTCCGACGACGTATTCCATATCTATGACATGTAATCACCACAGCTGTGCTGCTTCGGAAACTTTTTTCGGCGTCTGCGTCGATGACGTTGATGCGCCGTCGTCGAGGGCCTCCTCCGACGTCCAACGTCATCCGATGTGATAAGTAGGACGCACGACGCCCGTAGCCTCAGTTGTAGTTTTTTCCCCCAGAACGTGTGACACTAGTCAACTGCCAGTCAGACGCAAAGCCTTGCGGAACGTAAGCTGCAATCGCAAAAGAAATTCTGCAGCGGGGAAGGCAGGGCGGGAGCGATATGGAATACGTCGTCGGACCATCCCATCGATAGAACGTTACCAGGTAAGAAAGTAACTTGTTCTTCGAGGGGATTGGGTCCTCTGACGTATTCCATATCTATGACAGACTCCCAAAGCAATACCAGAGCAAGGAGGAGGGAAAGAATTTAGAATCAAAATTTAGAATAGCCAATCAAATAGCAGAGCAAAGGACCGCCTTGCCAAAGGCCAGATCCTGTGCTCGGATGGAATCGAGGGAATAGTGACGTACAAATGTATGTACTGAAGCCCAGGTGGCTGCATCACAGATGTTGCGAATAGGAACACCCCTCTGCAGGGCAGTAGACGCAGCCATACCCCTGGTAGAATGGGCCCGCAAGCCAGCCGGTGGGTCCTTACCCGCCAAGCGGTAGCACTCTGAGATGGCCAAAATAATCCAGCGAGACAAAGTCTGTTTCGTCACAGCTTGCCCCAAACGCTTTCCAGCGTAACCAATAAAGAGTTGATCGTCCACTCTGACCCGGGACATGCGTGAAACATAAAAGCTTAAAGCTCTCCTAGGATCAAGCCTATGGAGCCTCTCCTCTTCCTTAACAGGATGCGGAGGAGGATAGAATGCCAGAAGAACAACCTTCTGGGCCAAATGAAATTCCGTCACTACCTTCGGAAGAAAAGAAGGACGAACTCTAAGGACAACCCTGTCCTTGTGAAATACAGTGAAGGGTGGGTTAACTGAAAGTGCCTGTAACTCACTCACTCTGCGAGCGGAAGTAACCGCAACTAAAAACACAGTTTTCAGAGTTAACAGCCTCAAAGGGCAAGAATGTAAAGGCTCAAACGGAGCACCCATAAGAAACTTAAGAACAAGGTTTAAATCCCAACCGGGCACCAGGAAAGGTGACGGAGGGAACACATTAGTGAGCCCTTTAAGAAACTGTGAAATGAAAGGGATTTTAAAGTAAGAACACTCTTCAGACGAGCGCTTAAAGATGGACAGCGCCGCCAGGTAACCTTTAATGGTACCCACTTGCAAGCCCCTGTGGGCCAAAGAAAGTAAAAAGGACAGAACCATGGGGATGACACATGCAAAAGGATCCACATTCTGAACTCTGCACCAGTCGCAGAATTTACGCCAACGGCAACGGTACAGAGACTTTGTTGCTGGCCTTCGGGCCGAAAGCAACACCTCCATCACGTCTTCAGGGAGGTCCCAATCCCTATACCTCAACCTTTCAGAAGCCAAGCGTGAAGGTTGAGGGATCTGACCTCTGGATGGAGAACCTGACCCCCCCCCTCCCGTGAGAGCAGATCGTCTCGGTAGGGAAGACGACGCGGAGGGCAGATGGGCAAGTCGAGAAGGTCCGGGTACCACGTCCTCCGAGCCCACGCCGGAGCAATGAGGATCATCCGGGAACCGAACTTCCGTAACCTCCGCAGCACTTGCGGGATGACGGGGACTGGAGGAAACGCGTACAGCAGCGGGAATGACCACTCCACCACGAACGCGTCTCCTAAAGCTCCTTTTGGAGGAAATTCCCGCGAGCAAAACCTTTCACACTTCCGGTTGACACTGGAGGCGAAGAGATCCACTTGAGGGGTCCCCCAAAGGGCGAAGATCTCCAGGAGAATCTCCTGAGCCAACTCCCACTCGTGAGAGATCGTGCTCTGCCTGCTCAGAGCGTCCGCCGTCACGTTTTCGTCTCCGGCCAGATGAACTGCCGAGATCGAAACTTCCTGCTGGATGGCCCAGAACTCGAGCTGCATCGCCTCCCTGCACAGAGGAAGTGACCCTGCCCCCCCCCTTTTTGTTGAGGTAGTGCATGGCCACTGTGTTGTCCGTCAGGATCAGGACACTCTTTCCTCGCACAGTCGGCAGAAAAGCCTTCAGGGCTAGCCTGACGGCCCTCAGCTCCAACAGATTGATATGGAGTCTGGACTCCGACGGAGACCAACGACCGCTGACTGTCAGCCCGTTGGCATGAGATCCCCAACCCGTGAGGGATGCATCCGTCACGATCGTCACCTCCGGCCAGAGAAGCCAAAATGGAGCCCCCTTCATCAAGTTGCCTTCGACGGCCCACCACAGAAGGTCCCGGGCGACCGAGGGCGGCACCTGAACCGGGTCCGACATCCTGCCGGAGGACTGCGACCATTGCGTCTTGAGCGCCCACTGCAAAGATCTCATCCGCAGGCGAACCTCTGGCACCAGAAGAATGCAGGATGCCATGAGGCCGAGCAACCTCAAGAACTCGAACGCTGGGAGCGTCTGGGCATGCTGAAACTTGTGCACCATCTGCTGAATGTGAAGAGCCCTCACCTGGGGAGGAAAACACTGCCCCAGGGAAGTGTTGAGCACTGCCCCGATGTACTGGAGCCGCTGTGTTGGCGTCAAATGGGACTTCTTTAAATTGAGGGAGAAGCCCAGCCTGTGAAGGGAGTGGCAGGTGACGGACAGATGATCCAGGACTTGCTCGGGAGAGCTCCCCCTGATCAACCAATCGTCCAGGTAGGGGTAGACGTGAATCCCCCCTTGCCTGAGATGCGCTGCCACCACCACCATGAGCTTGGTGAAAACCCTCGGGGCGGAGGTCAATCCGAACGGCAGGACCCGAAACTGAAAGTGCGAGTCGCCAACCGCGAACCTCAGGTACTTCTTGTGCTTGGGATGGATCGGCACATGGAAGTAAGCATCCTTGAGGTCGAGTGACACCAACCAGTCCTGAAGCTGAAGGGCCTGGAGGACTTGAGAGAGAGTAACCATCTTGAACTTGTCCTTCCTGAGGAGTTTGTTCAAACCGCGCAAGTCCATGATGGGTCTCAATCCCCCGTCTTTCTTCGAAATCAAAAAATAAGGGGAATACCATCCCTTGTTCCTCTCCGCTACAGGCACCAGTTCTATGGCGCCTTTCTCCAGCAGAGCTTGAATTTCCTGCGCAAGGAGCGGATCCGGACTCTGCAAAGAGAGGTTCCCCGGTGGATTGTCGCGAGGCCTGTGCCGAAAGTGAAGACAGTAGCCGTGGGTTATGATCTCCAGAACCCACACATCTGAAGTAATGGCTTGCCACTCTACAAGATGCTGTGCCAGCCTTCCCCCAACCGGCGAACCATGGGACATGGCCTCATGACTGAGTGGGAGCGGCTGCGGCGTTACCTGAGGGCAAAGAGGCAACTGCCCGAGCGGCCTTGGCACCACGGGTACCCTGTTGTCCACCTCTGGTACCCCTGCGTTGGCCTCTTTGACTGCCAGCTCCTCTCGCTTTACTGAAGGAGTAATAGCGAAAGGAACCACCCCTCCACTGCTGTCCCCTAGGACGAAAAGGCGGAGGTTGGCGAACTGCAGCGCCCAACGACTTCGCTGCAGCTTTTGAGGTCTGCAACCTCTCAAGGCTCTCGTCAGCCTTGCTGCCAAAAAGGTGTTCACCGTCAAAGGGCATGTTGAGGAGCCGGGACTGCACATCAGGAGCAAACCCCGACTTCCGCAACCAGGCAAACCTGCGTATTACGGTGCTCGCCGCCATGGACCTACTGACGCATTCAGCTAAGTCCAAACCCGACTGAACGGACTCACACATGGCATCCTTACCATCCTGGACCATAGCAAGGAAACCATCCCGTTCGTCCCCTTCGGGAATATGTTCAGCCGCTAATGCAACACAGTTCCACAGAGTGTGTGTGAAACGAGACAAGGCACAAATGGAGTTGGCCGCCTGAAGCGCCATACCACCAGAAGAAAACACTTTCTTCGCCCAGCCATCAAAACGTTTGTCGTCCCTATCAGGAGGGATGGTAGGGTACGACGCCTGCTTTGCCGGGGCCGTGGCCGCCTGCACCACCAAACTCTCCGGAGTGGGGTGCCTGGTCAAGTAGCAGGGGTCGCTACTGGCTGGACGGTATTTTCGCGACAAGGATCTGCCCACCGCCGGGAGACTCTCCGGAGCAGTCCAAGCCGCCGCCACCCTTCTCTGTAAAGCCATATGGTACGGCAGTACCGGATCAGTTGGGGGACCAACATCAAGGATGTCCGTCAGATCATCCTGCACAAACTCCCCTGGGGGAGCAGACCATCCCAAGTACTCAGAAACCCTAGCCATAAGGCGCCGGTACGAGGAATCGGCATGAGAGCCAGGCTCAGGCCTACAAAACTCCACCTCCGGAGAGGTGTCCAGTCCACTGGCATCATGCAGTGACTGTCTCAAATCGTCAAACTGACTATGGCCCGAGACAATTTCATCTGGAACCTGACTAGGAACCAGGCCATGAGAATCCTCATCCGCCTCTGAAATATAGTCCAGGTGGCGAAAAGAAGGCACCCGAGAGTGCTTGCTCTTAACCAGAGCCTTCCTAGGGGGTACTCCCGTGCCACGGGGTACCTCCGACACGAAAGGCGTCGATGGCGTGGAGCGAATCGGCGCCGGCATCGAGAGAACCGGCATCGGCGCCGAGGAAATCGGCGTCGACGTCAGATGCAGCGCCTCCAGCATCGGCGGCGTCGACACAGCCATCGAAGCTGGAGCCCCGAGCGTGTCCCTCGACGACCTGAGCATCGACGGCTTCGACGACTTCCTCGGAGCCGGAGCCTCAAGAAAGCCTGTCTACGCCCTCGACGCCTCAGACGCCAATGTCTTCCTCGAAGACCTCACAGGTGCATGCGGTCTCGAACGCGTCGAGGACCGGGACCTGGAACGGGTACGTCGAGAACGAGTCTCCTTGTCCGAACGGGACCTCTCCCGTGACTCGTGCCGACCACTCTTGCGAGCGGTGTCTCTCGACCTCTCACGACCGACCCCACTCGGGGGCGCGGAGGGCTTAGTACCCTGCGACTCAAGAATCGCCAGCATTTTCTTCCCGAAGGAAGCCCATTCCTCCGGCGTCGCACGGCTGGTGGGGTAAGCGACGTGCCGGGCAGAGTCCTCCAAAGAGGACCTGGAAGACGACTGGTGTCGGCGCTTCCGAGAATGCCTCGAAGAGGCTGAGGAGTGGCGAGACCGACTCCTAGAAGGAGTCCCACGAGACTTCCGACTATGACGCGGAGAGTCGCCTCTGGAGTCATCCATCGAAAGCCCCGCAGACCACGACTTCCTGCAAGGCATTTGCTGTGAGCGACTGGCAGTCGACACAGTAGTCCGTATCGTGGGCCTCCCCGAGGCACCAGAGGCAGGCGTCGTGCGAGTCCGTGACCGACATCTTGGACCCACAGTCCCCGCATTCCTTGAAGCCCGGACGCGGGGTCGAAGACGAAGTAGAAGACATCTTCACACGAAGGATTTTCACAAAACGAACAGGTTCGAAGAACCGAGAAGAACAGAACTCCAAAGAGTCAAGGCGGTAACCGAGATTCACGAAGCAACACGTTCGCGGAAAAAACAGAACTGAGGCTACGGACGTCGTGCTACCTACTTATCACATCGGATGACGTCGGACGTCGGAGGAGGCCCTCGACGACGGCGCATCGACGCAGAAAAAAGTTTCCGAAGCAGCACAGCTGTGGTGATTACATGTCATAGATATGGAATACGTCGGAGGACCCAATCCCCTCGAAAATCTTTTTTCTAGCTATCATTAATATAATGATATGCACGGTTCCCAGCAATTTTTGACCCATAGCACTTAAGATGCACACTATTTGTTTCCAATTTCAGGGCAACCATATGATCCAATAGCACCATCCAGTGCACCATAACATCGCTTAAAGACAATGAAAATTCTCTAACAACAATGTAACAACACAACAAAGAGAAGAGATTAATTGATCAAATTGAGCAAAGAATATCTTAATATATTCAAAATTGCACCTCCTGAAGAACCGCAAGACAAAAATAGCGGGTAAACACGTGTCGGGGAGCAGGCAATAATGTTAAATATGCAACAAATATATATGGGAGCTTAAATCGGAGGTTGAATGAAAAAAGGCAAACTTTAGCCACATTCTATTTTGAATGCAGTGAATTTGAACTGAGAACTTTTCTTTCTCTGTTTGAATGAAGATAATTCAAAAGGCTATCCATTTATCATTGTGATATTGTCAATAAACACACAAGACTCAAGCAACCTTTCAAAACAATTATATTCTTCTTTATTATGAAGTGTTCATATAATCATAAAGGTGAAAGCGCAACTTTTGACTTTTTGTAATAATAAGCAATAGGCAAGGTTGCCCATTGTCACCAATGCTGTATATCCTAGCAATAGAACCGCTGGGTGTGTTTCTTAGGAAGGAACATGCAGAAGCAGGAATAGCTTTCGATGGGGCGACGCACTTGATTTCCCTGTATGCGGATGACATGTTACTTACTGCATGAAAGCAGGCCGGAGGACAACTTACCATTTTTGTTAGATGTCATTGATGAGTTCGCCAAGATATTAGGGATCAAGGTGAATCGAGAAAAGTCCTGTTCGTTTCCACTTGCGGGGCTTAGAGACCTCGGGGAGCAAAACCTGCCCATATTGGGTCTCAGGTGTCAGATGCAGGCCATATGCTACTTAGGCATTGCACTACGGCATGACCTGATGGCCTCACATAGGAGCAATATACATAAAGCCGTGGATGACTTGGTCAACTCTATGAAGTTCTGGAGAAGGCTGCCCCTTGGGAGTCGCAGGGAGAGCAGGTTTCCTGAAGGTGGTCGTACTCCCCTGACTCCTATACTGCTTTACTAATGTGCCGTGTAATATACCTGCAGTCTGCTTCCGAAAACTGAACGAGCTAATAAGGGAATTCTCCTGGGAAGGAGGCAGAAATAGAATCGCCCTAGGCATTCTGCAGACCATGCTGAGGGTGGGATGAAGGTGCCCCACTTTGAATGTTACTACTTAGCGGGGCAGTTGCAACATGTGGTACGATGGCTGGGAGACAAAGCATCCCTAGAAACCTCGCTGCTGCAGCCGTTGTTAAAGCAATCTTTTTTGAAGGAAGTACTGTGGGTAAAGGAACCTGCCTGGCAGAGACCTTCCCAGTTGCTGCAGCTGGGTAAAGATATATGGCACAGAACCTGGAAACACCAGGCCAGGCCAGATCCCTGCTCGGTGCATGTCCCCTGACAGGAGTAATAGGCGAACAGCAGGGCGCACTGGCACAGTACAGGAGACATTGGGAAGAAAGGGGCATAACCAGGATCAGGGATCTTGTGAGAGATAAACTAGTAGCCTTCCAGACTCTGGTCGATGAACATGGCATCCACGAAGGTCAGTTCCTGTTATAAACAAGCATGGTCAGCAGAAGTGGGAGGAGATGGTCGGGTCCACAGGAGGAAGTGGGAACTAATGCAAAACTGGACAGCATGTACGATGTATCAGAAGGTGGACACATGGTCTCCAGATTGTATGATTTTTTTTGTTGATGGGGTTGAGGAAACAGAACTTGAGGTGTGCAGTAACTGGGAGACAGACATTTGAAGAGCATTCACAGACGCTGAGTGGAAAAGAACACTGCTTTACATTAAGGTTGTTTCTAGGAACACTAGATTCTAGCTCATCCAATTGTATGTTACTCACAGAGCGTATATAACTGCACACCATCGGTCTCTCATAGCGGGAACAGGAGTCCAGGCTTGCCAGAGAGGCGCCCAAGAGGAAGCAGACTTGATGCAGATGTTCTGGGGGTGCCTGGTAATTCCGATATTCTGAAAGGCAATAGCCGATAAGGTGGCACAGGGAGGCATCCAGATGCAGACATGGCCTGGGGGAATTGCATGCTGGGATTGCTCCCGAGGAGCGGGAGACAGAATGCCCACTGCGAAACGCAGAATTGCCATGGTGTGGAAATCCGCTGAGGGCCCCAGATTGGAAGCTTGGTGGGCAGACTTAAGAAGATGGGCACTGGTGGACACAGCGGTGTGGCATAGAGCGCTGCAGAGTGGAATGCATGAAAGGGGAGAGGGGAATCGAAGCATGGAGCACTTTGAGATGGAGTATGTGAGGTAGATAACCCTCACTGAATGTGTATACTGGAGGGGCAAATTGACACAGATACCGGGAGAAGCTATTGAGAAAAGCCACCATGTAATGAAGGCCTGCACCCACCAGAGATGCTGGAATAGATATGTGCCTGTACCGCTGTAATGACATGGCAAAACTTAAACTTGTCTTGTATTCATTTGTTTGTTCGTTTGACAATAAAAACATTTAAACAATAAACAAAAAATATTGAAGTCAGTGATAGAGTAGCAGAGTGGACCGGTGAAATGAAGTAGCCCATTCGAGAGTCTCTGCAAAATTTGTGATATCTTGTCATAAAGCAGTAAAGTGAACGAACCCTGAAATGTGCAAACGTCAAGATTAACCCTGGCGAAATGGGAAGTGAAAGGTAAATGCTTTAAGAGTAAGGTTTCTTTGAACTTTTTGGCTTAATGGTATGGAACTACCAATACCAAGAGACATTGGGGCAAATAACCAAAGGGAGAGCTGAAGTGAAAGTCTAAGTGGTCCAGAAGAGATCTATAGTAAAAGCCTCCCACATTGGAAAGTCGTCGACATCCGGCTCGGATCTTTCACTGAACTGAGGGAGACTGAGACCGTGAAATAAGTAAGGGAAAGGGAACCTCTAAGGAATGTGAATAAATCTCGGGGAAGGGAACCCCTGCAAGTGCTGTGATTGAAAGGTCCGAGCCGGCTGTTGGGGACAGGCATTAGGTTTTGTTAGTATAGGCCATTTTGTTTTGACAAAGACTGACTAGGACTGTGCTTTCTTTATTATTTGATGGTAGAGACTACACCCCTCATAGCTATAGGGCGGAGCAGGAGTTTTTCGAAACGCAAAGAATTTAAGAAAGGTTTTGAAACATTTAACTCGTGTGTCAAGTCTCATGCTTGTGATACCATCCCTCTCTTACATTTCCCATCTCAATTTATGGAAGCAGGCAGGGACCCGGTAGCCGCTTTAGTGCAGGCTATCACCATGCTTAGAGCAGACATAACACTGTTAATGCAGCAATACACCAGCGGCAAGAGGCTATCCAGAATGAACGCCACCAATTACCTCTGGATGAAGAATTTGGAGATGCTCCGGTTCCTCTACAACCGCCTGGTGTTGCTCCCCTGAATGCTCCCCAAACCCCTGTTTTTGTTCCGACTCCTTTGGTTCCGTAAGAAAGGTTTAGCTGGGACCCACAGAAATGTTTTGTGAACCATTGTAAATTGCACTTTCTATGTAGACCCCAGGCATTCCCTGATACTAGTTCCCAGTGTGGGGAATCCTGCGGATCCCCCACCAAAACCCTGCGTGGAGTATTCTCCCAGGTGGCAAGGAGAGGGCAGACACTTCCCGATTCCCAATCCAGGGGGTGGTGTGTGTTAGGCAGAAACCTGTGCAGTTCCCTCTGGGACCACTGCAAAAGATTTAAGACTACAGGTGTTTGGCAGTAGACCCACTTGGTATCAGTCTGTACCACACAGATTCACTTGGTAGCTGTGGCTGAGCAGTCAGACTTCCCTCAAGAAGAGTTAGGCAGTATACAGAGTATTCACAATAGGTCAAAAGAACACAGTAGAACAAGTAAACACTGACCAGGGCTTGGTGTAAAAGAGATATAATTATTTATTTAAACCAACATCTAGAAAAACACACAGGCACTAATAGTAAGCAATTCAAAAACACGGTCACTAAAAGATATACACTCCCTTAGAAGAATATTAGACTAGTCTTAAGTAAAGCCCCACTTATTTTCAGACAGCGGTCAGCGCTTAACGTAGATGGCACTCTAATAGTTTGTTTTAAAAGGGAGAGAAAAGCAGAGAATAACTTGAAACAGATCCCAACACTTTTTCACGAACACACCAAGAGAGAAAGGCAAAGTAACACCGTGAAGTTAGAGTTCAGTAGGCTGGATCCACTTTAAGAGGATCAAACGAAATGTGTCCACGGTCACACGGTTGCAGTGCACAAAAGTCTTGAAAAGTTTCAAAAAGAGTTGGACCAAAGAAAGGGACCAGTTAGAAGGTCAAGGCGGCCAGCCCAGTCCAGAAGGTTAAGGGGTTATTATTACCTTGTAGCAATCTTTAGAAAGGGAGGCCTGGCGGACACGGTGCCTTAAAGTGGTGAGAATCCTCCAGCGGGCAGTTGTTCCTGGCAGCGGATACAAGTCGGTGCTTAGTCCGCGGGAAGAGAGGATCTCGTCGGGGAGGAAGACAGGAGTCCATTACACTGCCAGGGAAGAAACCAGCCGCGGAGTTTCTCAGGTAAAAGGAGCGGTCCTTTGATTTGCGGTCCAGTGGGAAGTGGCTATCCGGTTCGACCACAAGCCGGTCTGGGGTGCGAAGAGAAGAAGGTAAAACTGGTTGTGCCCACCAGTCAGGGGAAGAAGCCTCTCCAGCCGAGAGATCTTCTCTGTCGTCGGGAAGTGGTGAGTCGGTTCCGCAGGGCTCCACCGGTGGTGTCGTCGTGGTAGGTCGGCTCAGCTTCTCCCTCGTTGGATTCTCAGGTCCTGTGGCGACTTCTGAAGTTCCAGTCCCCAAAGCCCTGCTTTTATGCAGCACACCCCCATTCACTCAGCCTAGCTCTCAATCAAACATGCTAAGTGGTGAGCCGGCCGGCTCAACACTTGGGCCAATCACACAAGAGTGCGACTTGAGTTACCAAGGTAACTCAGTCCAGGGTGCCTAAACCCCCTCCCACACCCCATATGGTACCCAGACAGAGTGGCACCACTTTTGGAGGCTTCTGTGGAGAAGCCCGCCAAAAAGTGGAACAAAGGGCTCGACTTGGGTTGGAGTCACAGAAGAGAACACAAACGCCATTTTAGAATCGAGTCCTGGCAAAATATACCAACCGGCAAAATAATATTAAATAAATAAACCGGCGGTATGTTCGAGGCTATAGGAATTAAATAATTAAAGTTGGTAGCCTCGAACAATGGGAAAATCCTATGGAGATATATTTGCGGTCGAATATAAAAAGTAGTATCCACTGCCACCAGCCAAAACTCGATCAGGGGGGACGCAGACGTGCCCCCTCGAACAACAGACCCCGGGCAATCGAATTGCCCCGACCAGTACGTCCACAATATGATGGTTTGTACTGGTTTCTGTTAATAATTTGGGACTAGTAAAGCCAATGGTCACTTTACATGCCCTGGGAGACAGTAGTCAGTCCCAAGGTATGGAGTCTATGGTGGGGTGTCACTATGACGCCCCTGTGTCACACACATAGTAAAAACACATGAGACCCTATGGAGTAAAGGACCCCATAGCCCATAAAACACATTACCAGTCAAAGGAACACCATAAATCATGTCCAAGAGTGGGAGAAAATGAGTCGCACTCTTGGCAGGAGAAAAAAACAAAGACCAGAAATCAAAACAGTGTATTGCGAGAGGATCACCTTGGTGGAGACAAGGACCAGGGTAGTCGGGAGATTTTGCAGGGTGAAATACGGTATTTTCCTCGCAGAGGGATACTCTTGCCACTGGGTTAAAGGAGGAACTGGCTTATTGTCACTTTGAAATATCTCAACCTCCTAGTAAGGATGAATGGGGGGGAACTCCAAGGGTGTAACCCAACAAAGTGTTGTATCCAAAGAACAGGTCTTTTGTACCCCTATAATTAAATATCCTCCCCAATGCCAAAGGTATACCAAAAGGAATGACGGAAATGTGGTCTTTTCTATACCATCTTTCTCTAATAAGGTTAAACCCTACAATTCCTCTACTAAAAACATCGAGGGAATTAAAACCACTATTAAAAGTAGAAAGGACGTGGAAAAACCTAATTTCCTTAAAATTGACTACATGTCCCAGAATCCCTCAAGGATAAATGACAAAGAAGGCGGCTAAGGAGGCAGGCAGATGTAAAGGACAGGCAAGCTGGCCGAACAGCCTTTGCCTGGGTTAGGCAATTAACACGAAGAGCCTGCACGTGAAGCTAATTGCCCCACCTAAGAGGCACCTAAGAGGCACCTAAGAGGCATTATGGCTGCAGCAGGAAGGAGCAGTACAAAGAAGCTGGAGCTGGAAGGTTGACAGTAGTAGCAGAAGAAGCGGTGCATGAGGCTGGCAGTTCACAAGGAAGTATGTCCACTTAAAAGACGCTTGAATGAGAGAGGCAGGTTCTGAGTTGGTCCTGTGCTTTTGGCTGTGGCTGCATTGAAGTAACTGGGAGAAGTTAACAGTCTTTCCAGGTGTGCCTAATTGCTGTGAATGCAGATCTGAGGTTGTGCAGCAACCCAAGGCCTGTATGCAGAAGCAAGCCAAGAGAAGGAGGAGAAGGAAACTCTTCGTGGTATAGGCCGGATCTGACACACCCGTACTGCAGAGAGGTGCGAGTCCCAAGAGTGCAAGAAGCAGTAGTAGCAGAAAGTAAGTTGGGAAGTGGAAGTCGCCCGACACGTCTGTGATCTTGGAGTTAGCAAGTGAAGCTCTGTACTCCAATTCACAAGAAACTCCTTGCCGGTAACTGCTAAATTATCACTCACCTAGAAGTGGGAGCGAGTAAAAGTTGTTTGTTGTCGTGGTAAATCTACACAACAAAGGAAATATATCCTTTGCATGTTTAGCACAAGTTAAAATGCTCACATAGAAGCACAGCCTTTTTATTTTCCATTGTGGTATTAAATCCCTTACCGGAGTGGTTGCAGGTCTCCTATTAAGAGGGAGAATGTTGTCGTTATCACTCGAGAGGTAGCATCTGACTTTCCCGAATTGTTACAATAACACCTACATCAAAGAAGGTTGTGTGTAAGTGATTGTGATTCCTGATCCAAGTTAAAGCAGAACTCTGTATGAAGAAAAGGGTATACAAGTCTTTATGTTGAAATTCTTCATCAAAGAGTGGTTGCGTGTACCTAATTTCGTTTCTCTAGTGAAACCTGACTGTTGTAACATTCAGAACAAATTGTAGTTGTAGAAGTTGCTGAAGTCACAAGAAGAACACACATTACGCACACCAGTGATAGATCCTTTCTAATGTGAAACCATGCCTATTAAGACCTAATCAGCGATGCTTTCAAGTTGTTGAATCAGGTATAAATCCAGTGTCCTCTGATGCAAGGGTGACAAGGTCATCCAAGGCTGGAAGAGTGGCAATACAGCATTGGGGTAACTACTGAAAACAAGGTGGTGTGTATAAAGCCGGGGAAGGGAACTGGGCGCTTGTTAAAAGAACTGATCAACAATAGGTGAAGCCGAGACTGTTGAATCTGAGAAGGAGAAGCAGTCTAGAAGTCATTCTAGATTCTAGTGGTAGTTCCAAGACAGACAGAAGAGGCAAAGAGGCTCCCCTTTCTTATGGCATAGGAAAGAACAGTGCCTTGCCTAACTGTGGAGGTTGAAGAGTCTTATCTAAGTTGCCCGATACATTCTTAAAGTAGCAAGTTGTAGCAGAACCAATAGAACTGTGGTTGTCTATAATATTGTCAGTGCACCTTCTTATGTAGTCGAAGCATTAGTAGACTGACGCCATAGAGCCTGCTTTCACAGCACCATGACAAGTTATACAAAATACGTTGCAGAGGTTACAAAATGTATAAATTAAACGGTCCTGGCAATTCCCTGATTTATCCAGGTAGGGAAGTAGATACTAAACACAACTTGCATGCCTGAATATATAAAGATTCCAGTGACCATAGAAATCTTAATGAATTTCCTTGCAAGTTGAAAAGAAAACAGACATCACATTACACAATATCATCATTGTGTTAGACATTCGTAAACAATACAATAAGTTTGATGTGTTCACAGGACAGAGAAAGATTCATGTTAGAAACAACAAATGCAAATGTAAAGACAAAACTTTTACATCAAATATTGCAAGGAGTATGTGGGTCCCATTTCATCTATTGGGAACCATACGTCATTTTGTTGGCTGAACCAACAGCTGTATGAACAGTATGAGCAATCAACACTGTGTGTGAGAGTCGTCGACACGGTTGTGTTTCGCCTACTTGTACCAGTTGTAAGGTGCTTAGAATTGGGCGGCCTTCATCAGGACGGAGAAAGGGATGAATGGATGCTCAATAAATAATCATTCCTGTGCGTATTGTGCGAGTGTGACTGGGCATGAATGTGGAGGAGTCCACCACCAATTATTTCTAAGGGACCCGGTAAGGCTGGTGTAGAGATCCAACAAACCACCTTATGCATGGTAATCTGAGCTAGTGTAACGATCACCTGATTCCCGTAGAGGCGCCGGTCTTAACTGGGCGTATACCGTATCTTCAAAGGTGATGTGTAACACATGGCTGGCTCTTTGGGCTGGACTTCTGTGCACTGTATGTCTGACTCGAAGGGTAAGCTGTCTTAGGTAAGTCAACGCCGTGCTCTCCATCTGCCTCGGGGCAGGGTGCTGTAACCAGTTTCTTCACTGGATAAGGGGAGCAGGCCTCTTGACTTCAGAGGACTGCTGTCCGTCGTTTACTGCACGAACGGTAAGTTTCGAGTAATTCTAATGTCTTTAAAAGTCTTTAGTAATGATGTCTCTTGTTTTGCAGGGTTCCGGCGATGGCGGATGACGGGCTGAAGTGAGTTGAAGATGGAGCCCGTGTGATGAATAGAAGCGCCTGGAAGCACGTAAGTAAGCGCTTGTTGCCTGCTTCACGATGCGCTCTAACTGTCTTTTTATTTTGCAGGTACAAGTTCGGAGCGGCTGCAGGGTGCCGGAATACCCACTGGGTTAGATGTGGAAAGGAGTAATGGCACGTGAGTATTAAAGTTCCCCAATGTCTTTAAACGCACCTTGTTTTGTCTTTCAGATGCGGGATGCAGCGCCGAAGGCCTCCGGAGCGTGCAAAGAGTTGGTAAGCTTTTGTCTTTCAGATGCCGGAATGCAGTGCGAAGACCTCCGGAGCGCACGAAGAGTAGGTAAGCCTTTGTCTTTCAGATGCCGGAATGCAGCGCGAGGCGTTGCTGACAGCCGATGGACCAGGTAAGTGAAGCGCTGTCACTGAAGATCGTAATGCTAACCTGTTCTTTCTTGTCTTTATAGGTGTTGCTGAAGACTGGATTCAGGATGGTAAGCCTTTTTCCTTAGGCCCAGGATCAGATGCAGAAGACACGATGAGCGTTCTGCTGCAGAGGATGCAGAATAACGCAAAGCAAGATTCATCCATCGGGTGTGGTTTAAATAGCCTCCTGTAGTGCTTAGGTGTCTCCTTCCACAGCCACGCCTAGGTAAGAAAAGAGTCCCTGCTTTCCAGAAGAGTTCCAGTGTTCTGAACCTAGGGAGTGGCTCCTGCCCCACCCAACAGGAAAAGTAGTTCCAAACAGAAGAGGATCAGAGGCTCAACTGGCAGGCAAGTAAGCAGCATGGTCTGCTGCAGGTAAGTCCACCCAAGCATTATGAGCCCGGCGCTTCCAGCGCTGGGACTGGGCATATTTATGAGACTGGTGCCACTGGCGCCAGGACTGGGTCCAAAAGGTCCCAATTGGGACTGGTTGGCACTCGGAACCTGGGTTATGGATCTGCTTCCAAGGGAGTTGGGAAAACCCTGACCTTTTGGAAGCAGAGATCATGACAGCTAGATGGCGTATGGCAGAATCTTCTGAACGCTCCCACTCCCCATGGATTTCCGTGTATTGTGGTGGATGTCCGTGTGACTGTTGAGGTTACAAAAGGACAGTTGTTGAAGCACAAGTGGCACTTTTATTTTGAACATTTTTTTATCAATTCTATCCTGGAAGGAGGTTATACAGGATTACCATTGGAATGATTCAAAATTGGGGGGTGGGAGGGACTGGGAGCGATTTAGCTCCTGCTTCTAGCATAGTAGAGCCTGTTAGCTTGAAACCAACAGCTACCAGGAGCTACTTCTGGCTCCTAGCTTTCCAAACATGTAAATGTGACATTAACTGAGTATTTGAGAATGCTAATAAAGAATAATTAGAACACATCTAATTTACATTTAAACACAATGGTTCATACAAAATAGACACAAAGGGAAAGGGGCATCTCTGGTAGCTCCTGGTTCCCCTGCAGTAGCTCCTGTCAACAGGGTGATGCCCAACACCCAGTAGCTAGTTTTAGCTCCTGCTCATTGAATCTCAATTTCCAACTCTGCACTGGTGCCGTTTTCTTTGTGGAGATTGGAAAGGGAACTTTTCAACAAACGGAGAAGGAACTGTTACCAGTGGATTTTTGTTTGGGTGAAAGTTTGTTTCTTTGCAACTTTTCAAGAACTGATTTAAGACTTTACCTTTCTTTGGGAGAAATTGACTTTGGACATTCCTGGGAACGAGATCTACCCAATACAAGTGGAAGAAATGCATTACACATGTGCTATAGTTAAGATGGCCGCCGCCTCGAGTTGCTTACCTGCTGCCTAGCACCATACCGTCAACCTGCTGAATCACTGATTCGAGAATCACCGATTGGCCTTTGAAAGCTACTTGCCTGTTCCGGATTCACCGGAAGGCGATAGCCGGCCCTAGTCACTGAAGGCACGTTACTAAAGGCCGATCGTCTGTCTGTGTCCTCTTTCAACATTACCACATCGTCCTGGGAGGACGGCTGGGGCCCGTCCCTGCTTGCACTGCCTTCTAGACAGTGTCTGAGATGCCGGCGTTAACTGCTGCAGGGGTAAGTCTAGGTGCTTAATCAGAAGCACCTCTTGCTGTAATGAATTACCCCATTTCCCACCCCCCCCTGAGTCCTGCGAAGTTCCTGGCAGCAATATCCACTTTTCAGCTGCTTGTTCCGGATTCACTGTAAGGCGATAGCAGACCCTAGTCACTAAAGGCCCGTTACTAAAGGCCAATCGTCTGTGTCTGTCCGCGGACGTCCGTGCCGTGACCACCCCCCTTTCAACCTATAAGACATGAGCTGCATCCCTGCTATACTTATCACGCTTTGACTACCAACACCATTGCCAAGGTGAGAGTTGTGGAGCACCTTAAATAACAATGCCTTACATTTGCACAAACCATTCACCTAGTCCTAAACTTTGCGCTACTGTCACGACTCTTGAAGGACTTCGAGGCACCACGCTTCACTAACACTAAAGTAGAGACTGGATACTTACGATTCTCACTGCCTTCTACATATGTGCATATAGACTGTGTTCAATGTGTCTTATGCCTGTGTTATTAGGACATTCTTCGCGTTAGATCTGCTATTGCGAAATATGTATGCAATTGTTACAATTATAACTACCTGATGTTCCTGTCCTGGTCACCAATTTGATCGAGACATCATAGAATCTTGTTTTGCTTAACTTACGCATGCAACTGAGTACCAGACAATCTGTGGTCCTTCTGACCAGCCCGGCAGGCGCTTCGATCTCTACTTGTGCCCAATCCCTCATCCACATATTCCACAACGTTTGCATTAGCTTACTACTACATCTATAGCCACCACAATATCATCCTCTTGATCACCTTAGCAGCCGCTTACTCTTTTAGTAAATGGTGCAGCCGCTCCCAACCAGAAATCAAATACCTAACGACGACCATGACATCCCCCACATCACTGGGAATCAAACCTACTAAATGTCTCCCACCTTTTAAATACACCCTCTCTCACACATCCATTAAGCCGACCCCTTTCTTACCAGAATTAAAACTTAGGCACCAAACCCCTCAATACTGACCCAGTCAGTCCTTCTGAAACAGTAGATGCCTTAACCCCTAGCCAAAGGATTAATCTATATGCTACTAAACCAACACCGAACCAGCTTTGTTCTATCAGAGTCAGATACAGTAGGCTAGGCTCTAGACTTGCTAATTATTTCTCCACTCAGACTTAACTTATAGATAAACTAAGTCCTCCGCTGGGGACTAACAACCCTATTCTCAAGGCTAACAACAAGAAAATAACAAGAGCTAACCTTAAGAAGGAATCCCCCACATTGCTGCATATTTCCAGTCCTTATATCAAAGGCGCTCTAATAAACGCTAGATCTGTGGTGGCCCATGCCATAGATAAAACAGACTTAATGAAGACTGGAGACCTAGACTTCCTAGCCTTTTCAGAGACATGGCTGCATGCTGCATCAGGGCCATCCCTGTTACTGCCCATACCCGACACGTATACCATTGTGAGATCAGACAGAACAACCTTGAAAGGAGGTGGCATCGCCTTTATTGCGAAGTCCAACCTAGGGCTTAGAGTATCTACCTCTCCCATCGTGAAGTCGTGCAAATTCCTCACGGTTAAACTAACCACTTCTAACTCAAGCACATTAACAGTACACCTAATCTACAGACCTCCGGGTCCCATTGGATCCTTCGAGGAAGATATCAGGACCATATTATCGCAAATACTACTGCTAGGAGATTTCAACCTGGGCTTCCTTGACCGTAATGACCAACATGCCAAGATTCTGTCAGAGACCCTTCTGAACTAGGGCTTACGCAAAGAGTTAACCAGCCTACCCATGTGAAAGGCAGACTATTAGACTGGGTTGCAGATCTAAATTGCGAGATGGCAATTACTTCTGTTGCACCTCAGACGTGGACTGACCACTATTTAGTCTCTTTGACTATACTCACCAAACGACTAGCAACTAAGACTATCCCGATAGCTCCACCACTTCCTACTAGGAACAAACAGAACATCACAGCTTTGAAGCTTCTGCCTATCCTGCTTCCTTGCTTGAATTCTGCACCAGAATCCTTGGACCCTGCTGCTCTAGTAGACCTATATAACTCCTCTACCACCCAATCACTAGACATCATTGCTCCCCTTAAAATGTGAAAAAGTAAGCCTAGATCCCACCTCAACTCGTGGTTTACACCTCAGCTAAAAGTTCTTCGAGCAGAGAAAAGAAAAATGGAAGTCTTGTGGAAAAATATGCCCTCAAAAGAAAATAAACGTAACTTGATGGAAATGTCTACTAAGTACAAAGCAGAAATATTACGAACCAAACACAAAACATAACGACAGGGTCAACAAAGCCAGCTCCAGTACTGAGGAACTCTTTGTGATCCTGAGGGAAATGGAATCCCCCATTCCCCTGGAGGATTTGAGTACAAAGGATAAAGTATGTTACCAACATCCAAAATGCTTTATCTAACAAAATTGCCACCCTCCAAAACAAAAATCACAGCTAAGAGACTTAGCCTCACTACACTAGATACTTATGACAACCTCCAAGAATACTCTCTCAAACCCAAACCCCAACAAGAATTCAAATTCTCTCAAGTCACGACCCAAGAGGTGGAAAAGATTATTGCCTTGCTTAAACCATCGAGATGTAGGGAGATACCTGCCCAGCACAAATTACCAAAGAAGCTGCCAGAGACCTGGCGCCATTTATCACCAAATTAATAAACGCCTCGTTCCATGCTTCCAATGTCCCTAGCAACCTTAAGGATGCGTGGGTACTACCATTGCTAAAGAAATTATCACTGGACTCAACCATTCCAACCAACTACAGGCCAATTACCACTGTCATGTTTTTACTTAGAATAATAGTTTAAGCTGCATATCTCCAGATCCAGCTGTACCTAGAGTCTAATAGCCTCTTAGGACTAAGACATTCGGGTTTCAGACCACTTCACGGCACAGAAACTGCCTTGATTGATTTGAAAAAGCAAATTGACCTACTTAAAGACAACAGACAATGTGCCCTAATACTCCTACTGGACCCATCAGGCGCGTTCGATCTGATCGATCATAAATTGCTTTGCAAACATTTGTCCACTGTTGCCAACTTCTCTCAAGAAGCCACTGACTGGATTCATTCCTTTCTCAATAATAGGTCAATGAGAGTTTTCTCTCCTTCGGCTGCTGCTGACGCTTCCCCTATCACATGTGATGTACCACAAGGTTTGCGTGTCTCACCGACCATGTATAATATATTTACAAAGCCATTGTTCGACGATCTGGATCATCTGGGTGTCACCTACATCACCTACACAAATTATGCAGATGACACCCAGATACTCCTACTTCTCTCGGGTGACTAAGACACGGACTAGGCTTTAGTCAACAAAATATATTTAATAATTCAGGCATGGATGGCAGCAGACGGCCTATGCCTAAATGATGACAAGACCGAGATCTTGTCAAAACACCTCATTTAATATCGATGGCATCGACATTAAAGTCGCCAAGGAGACTAAATCTTTAGGATTTTACCTGGACTCAGCTCTGAACGTAGGCAAACAAGTTAAAGCTACTGCCTCTGAAACGGCGTACACTTGCAAGCGGATACATACTTACAAACCCTTCTTATCTACAAACAGCTGCATCACACTAGCGAGGGCCTTAATCTGGTCTAAACTCGATATTTGTAACGCCCTATATGCAGGAGCTAACAAACAGATTATGAACAAATTACACATTTTACAAAATAATGCACTAAGAACTGCTTTAAGAATTCCAAGGAGACAACACACCTCCGAGGCCAGAATAAATTACAACTGGCTCTCCATCAAGGACAGGATCCAGTTCAAAATAGTTTCCATCACACATAAATGTCTAAACAATGCTGCACCACAGTATAGAAGAGACAAAATCACAAAAAAGTCTAATCACGTCCCACAAGGAATGCAAACTCGCACTGCATCGTAGCTCCCAGGATTTAATTTGAAAAACGCTGGGGGCATTAGCTTTCCTGTTCAGGCCACCCATTTCTGGAATTCTCTCCCTATTCACTTGCGAATGGACCAGACGTTCCAAATCTTTGGGAAAAAACATCAAAAACTGGTTAGTTTCGAAACGACATTTGACTTCCCTAAGCTTTCGTCTTCCTGCGACTCTTTACAAGCATGGATTTTGCCTTGTACAGTTTCCCTGTTTGCTTACTTTGTATGTCAACTACTGTATTTTACTTGGATTGTATTTATCTTTGTGTGGAACTATAACACTTGTATTTACGTGCAATGCGCCCAGATACATACGGGTTTGGTGCGCAATACAAATCAATAAACAAACCTGGTTATTTGGTAATCTTTTATTTATGTTGTTTATATTTTGCTTTCAATGTTAGTGGTTTGGTGTGAGGGCCAGTTTTGTGTATGCTAGGAGATATTCCCTTAGTTCCTAGACTAGGTAGCAAATTCCCTGGTAGAGTAGTCTTAGGTAGGTTTTCTTTGCATTTTCGGTTTAAAATAAATGGACCAGCAGTGGGCGCGGACACCAATGGCTGCCCGAGCGTTGGTTCCGTGACCTGCGGGACGAGGAGAGATGATATCATGCTGAATAAGCTGCCTGCACTGCCAAAAAGTGCTGGGAGAGCGGTGTGCTGGTACAGCACCCACAGCATCAAAAGTACAGCCCCAGGGGAGAAGTGTACGGTGAAACGAGATTGCTGCCCTCTCCACCGCCGGTGTTGGAGGAGGCCCGGACACGTGCCAGGGGAACACCACATGCGATCCACATTGAGGCGGTGGTCCCCCGGGGGGCAAAGAAGTTCCAACATGAAGCAGAGAGCACCCCACGGCACAGACCTGCTGCGGTGAGCGCTGTTAGCAAGTTGTGTGCCTCCTGAGCTGTTGCAACACGGCTGCCCGCAGAAGCATCGGGCTGGCAACTGCAATGAGCGAGGAGGCAGGGCATAGCCAGAGAGAGTGTTGCCGCCTCCAGCCTAGATCTACTGTGTAGGCGACATCCCTGGAGTGCTGAATCGAGCCGGCTGTGAGCAAAAGACAGGAATGGGGGCACGGCGGGTAGGCTCCCTCTCATAACCACCACCAGTGGAGGGAGCTCCCAGCCCCTGAGGAGGACCAGAGAGCGGGAGTCGGGTCCAGTGTTGAAGGCACCCAAGGGGCAATGCAGAGGTGAAGCCCTGCACCCCTGACTGGAACAGGAGCCAACCTGAGCGGAGGGAGAAAAGCACAGAGCCATTGGGCAAAGATTGAGGGGCTACACCACAATGGACTAAGGTGTAGTGCCCCCAGAGAGACAAGTGCACTGCCATTTACAGGAACCCCACGGCTGGAGCGGAGGAGGAGCCCTGACAGAGGGCTGCAGCAGCACAGAAGAGGTTGAGTGAACACAGGTGCCCTGACGGGGAGAGCGGCTGGGATTCAGTGGGATTCAGGGACTCTGCACCGGAAAGGCAGAGCAGGTGGTCGTAAGGCCCCAGGTGAATCTGGTGACCACACCGTCCATGCGGGAGGCAACAACGAGAGCGGGACGCCAGGCCTGTGCACACGGCCCAGGAAGAGGACAGATGGGAGGCCCCGAGGAGAGAGGGTGGAGGCAGCAGTCGCACCCTTACACAAGTTTAAGAGATTGAAGGCTTGTGGGTGCACGGCAGACATGGCCCTGCTTACGGCACCATCAAGAAGGACATTGCGGGTGTGATGGCAGAAATAAGACCCCTGCAGGAGACATACAGACCTCCATCTCAGAGCTGCGAGGGAAGGTGGAGTGGATGGAAGAAAAGGTGGAAGGCCTGGAACATAATCAGTTAAATGCTGACATGGTAGAGTTGAGGTTAGACGCCAGGATGACGGAGCTGGAACAGAGGGAGGAAGATGTGATTCTGAAGTTTGAGGACTTGGAGTATCGAGAGCTGTGTAACAACATCCGGATACTTGGCCGAGTGAACGGGAGACCCCGGCACAGGTGGAATAAAGGTGCAGGAGATTGCAAACCTTCTCTACGAGTCTGGGGGGAGGAGAAGGGGTTCCAGCTGGAAAGAGCCCACAGGGGGGGAAGAGCCTTTGGAAGGGCTCCACGCTCCATCATCATGAAGATCCTGCACTATAAGGAAAAGACAAAAGGTGTTGGCCATGGCAAAAAAGGTGCATGAGCTAGTCTAAGGGCTCTACAATACAACTCTTTCGGGACTAATATGGGGTGATGCTCGCACATAGGTGAGACTGCCGCACCCGACTCAGTGGTTGACGGGGAAAGGGGCACGGGTCAGGTGGGCCTATCCATTTGCCTTGCAGTTCGAGGTGGACGATGAGGAGTATAGAGAGGTGAGTGGGAAAGAGGCAGAACAGGTGCTGAGGCACTTAGAGAAGAGGCCGACCTCAGAAGAAAACAGCTAGTAAGGTGGCAGGGGCCGAAGGGACCGGGCCCGCAGGAAAGTCCTCCAGGACGGAAGAGGAGTAAAGTGGCCAGGAAGTTTATGAAACTGAGTGATGCCTCACCAACCAAGCATCTTTGAAGGACACGGGTGTGACAAACAAGACGCAGCTACACACATGATCAGTGGGCACTGCAACCTGCAGTGAATGGGTTAGGTGTTTCGGCAAGTTGGGCCCCCCCACCTTCGTGGCCCTTGAAAACAAAAGGGACGTCTCAATGGGGGGAAAGTTGGAAAACGTGTTTTATGTTTGTTGTTAGACGTTATTTTGGGGAAAAGCTGGGAGGGGGTAACATGCATGGGTAGGGGATGAAACAAGTCAAAGTTCAGCATTTAAGGGGCGAGGAACAAGGTGGAGGAGCAGGGGCCATTTATGGCAGGAGGGACGGAAGGGGGAAGGGGTGAATCCAGGCTGCAAGTGGGGACTCTCGATGTTAAGGGCCTCAACTCACCCATGAAAAGATCCCTGGTAGCGAGGGAGTTTCAGAGAGCAGGCTTGGATGTTTTGTTTCTGCAAGAGACACGCCTAAGGGAGGAGGAGGAAAGACCCCTTAGGGGAGGAGGGATTGGACAGGTGCACTGGGCAGCTGCTCCTTGTAAGAAGGGGGGAGTGGACATAATCATGCACAAACATCTACGGATGGCGCACATGCAGGTGACAGCTTTAATGGAGGGTAGACTCCTCATTGTACGTGGCCTAATATAGGAGTTGTAGATAGTGCTAGCCTTGGTCTATGCCCCCAATCAGGGTCAGAAGGCCTTTTACACATCGAGGAGTGGCATGGTAATAGTGGTGGAAGATTTCAACTCCTGGGAAGACGCACAATGGGACAGGCTCCCAGGGGTTGGGCTCCTGGCGACGGGAGGGTCCCGGAGGACAATTCTGGGCGCGCTCTGACTGCCAGGGGACATGTGGATGTCTAGAGAGCTTTGCACCCGGGGCAGAGGGGGGGGGGGGTTACATTCCATTTGAGGCCACACAACAGATACACGCGCATATACTACCTACTAATGGGTCGGGAGCATGCCTTGCAGGTGAGGATATGCGAGATTCACCCGGTGGGGTGTTCCAACCATGATATGGTGAGAATGGTCGTGGACACTGTAGAGAAGGATGGGGGGAATTCTCTGTGGAGGTGCAACGACTCCCTATGGAGGGACGTACACTTCACGGCAAAGTTCTCTGAAATGGTGGAAGAATATTTTCAGATAAAGGACACTGGGGAAGTGGATAACAATACGCTATGGGAGGCGGGGAAGGCAACGTGGAGGGGCCACATGATCAGCAAGGAAAAGGGAGCGCAGGAGGCTGGAGGACAGACTGCGTGACGATATCTGTCTAGAAGCGAGCATGCACAGGAAGGGGAGTTATAAGGAAACCAACAGGGTGCTCTTGCAGTAGAAGAGGGTATAACTAAAATGTAGTGAGAGAGGGAGATACGATTAGGAAGTTGACATTTCTTAAGCAGAAGTTTTATGAGAAGGGGGATAAGATAGATGCCCTGCTGGTGGCTAGACTGTTGAGCTCAGAGGTGGGTGGATGGGGTTAGGTTGGGAGGGAGTGGAGCTTGAAACGGCCCCAGACAGGTTTGTGGAGTGCTTTGCACTCCACTACGAGGAACTCTACTCCGGTGGGGGGCATAGGACAGGAAGAGTTGGTGTACTATGTAGGGAGACGGGAACTGAAGAGACTTAGAAAGTATGAGATTGTCTCGATAGAAGCCCCGATCACAGAAGAGGAGGGTCCTTATCCTGTGCCTGACCCACTTATATAATCGCATCATGGAGACGGGTGTTGAGCCACCCTCTTTTAATAGAGCGCTAACCTCAGCAATCCCCAAAGAAGAGAAAGACCCCTGTAGTTGCAAACCATACCGCCCTATATCCCTATTGAAACTTGACGAAAGAATCATAAGGACGCTGGCAACGAGGCTGGAAGGCATATTACCCCACCTGATCCTTCCAGATCAGGTCAGATTTATTATGGGAAGGCAAGGGGGTGATGCCATGAGGAAGACTTTAGATTTGATGGAACACTTGCGTATGGGGAGTGGGGGGGCATGTGCTGGTCAGTTTGGAAGCCTAAGGGGCATTTGACAGAGTGGAGTGGGGGTTCCTATTTGAGGTACTGAAGCAGCAGGGATTTGGGGCACGATTCCTGCGGGGAGAGAAGGCAGTCTACACAAGCCCAACAGCAAGCCTGGTAGTCAATGGGAGGGCGTCCAGGGACTTCACTGTGGGGAGGGTCACTAGGCAAGGGTGTCCACTTTCAGCCCTGTTCTTCGCATTGTCCATTGTACCCCTGGGTGCGCAGATCAGAAGGGATAGAGTATAAAATTAGCATGTACGCAGAGGATATGCTCCTCTACCTGGGGAACCCATTGGTCTCGACTCCGGCCACACTATGGGTGTTAGGGGACTATGGGCGGGTCATGGGCCTGAAGGTGAAGGCCAGCAAGTCGGTACTTTTCCCTTACTGTAGGGGGGAAGGGGATCTTCAGAGTCTGGGTATCCTGGTCGAGGAGACAGCCATAAAGTCCTGGGCTTGATGGTGCAGAGGGATACCAGAGACTTACATTGGGCCAATCCCCCCCCGCCCTGGTGCAATCCCTCTTTGAGGACCTGGACCATGTCATGGCTAGGGCGACGGAACGCGGTCAAGATGACATCGCTCCCTAAAGTGATGTACCTATATCAGATGCTCCCCATTGACATGCTGAGGGAACATTTTACAGACACCTAATACACTGGTTCTTGTGCCAGGGGCAGACACCCAGAGTGGCTTACACAACCCTAATTCAACCCAAGGAAAGAGGAGGGGTGGGACTTCCGGAGATGTACGATTACTATAGAGCCGCGCAACTCCGGGCACTGGTGTCACACTCGAGAGGGGAGAGGGGACAAGCATCAGGTAGGGATTGAGAATCACTTGAGAACGGTAACAGTGGGGGAAATGGCTATGGGCCCCAAAGTCGGAGATGCCTCATAAGATGCTGCAGCATAGTGTGCTGGGCCCCTATGGAGACTGTGGTGAAGCCAGAGATGAAGGGTGTCACAACGTGGCCATCATCAATTAGCCATATATGGGCTCCCCCATTAGAGGCGATATCCATGAGCCACTGAGGTTTCAAAACTGGCTCGAAGAGGGCCTGGAAAGAGTGGGCCAGGTGGTCAAGGGAGACACTTTCATAACTTCAGGAACTTCGGGAGGGGCCTTCACTTCTTGGAGACACACTCTGTATTTCAATACATACAGTTGAAGGGGGCGTTGATGTCTGAAAAGTGGAAGAAGGGGGTCCAAAGGGGACTGACGGCAACAGAACTTATTCTTAGTGAGTCTACCTCGACAAAGGGTCCGATCGCCAGTGTATAGAGCCCTATTGGTGGCAAGGGGTGGGGGGAAGGTGTAAGGATTGGTGGGATTTGGACTTCCAGGTGCCAAGGAACTACAACTCCCATGTGCCCCCGCGGCAACGTGTGCTGGGCACATGCCGCCGGATCTTTGAATGGAGCTGCACCTGCCAGTGCTTCTTCCTGATTGTTTTGTACGTTGGAGGGACGGGCAGGATACAGTAGTGGTTGTAGGATCAGCTGGTGTGCAGGAGTGGCTAGGGGCGTTGCAGAGTTTCTTTATAATTTGCCTGGCCCGCAGCAGTGATTGCCAGCAAGGGAAGGACCTTGAGACCAGCTTGAGGCCTAAGAGCAACTCACTTGGGGACACTGTGCAGGCTCCCTAAGCCAAAGATAGCTGCGAGTGTCATTTGTTAAGTGTGTATATCCACATACTTCATGCTGAAAAGTAAAGGCTTATTTAAATGCTGGGCAGCGCTGCTCGCACGCAATCTTGTTTTTTCTTAATCTTGTATAGCTCTGTGAAGTAACAGAGCATCTCCGGACTTAACAGGGTAGTGGTTTTGGGACTCACCTATGGTTTAAGAAACAATCCACGGGGGGGGGGGGGCGCTGTTGCGTGGCTAACCAAGATGGCCACTGCCCAGGAGGCTCCTGACTACGGCACAAATATTTTCTTAATTATCCTTGATCCTGACTGTGACGTCTTTAGTTACAGGCGCGCATGCGCGAGCCTCGTTTCGGGCCGCGCATGCCCAGTATGAATAAAGACGGTCCGTGCGGCAGTTGCCGCCGGGACCTTGGAAAGCGCAGACGTGTATTGCATCGGCTCAGTGATTGTGCGCATGAGTGTCTGAGTACAGGGCGGCCCGAGGCAGCGGTTCGCCCATTACATTGACAACGAGGCGGGAGTCAACGGAGAAAGCGTTCGACACACGCGAGCGTGTCAATAACGGGCATTTTTCTTCAAATGCATCCCGAACCCGACGCGAGTGATGGCGGCCATTTTGTTTTCAACGCGGGAGGCAGTACCGGCCCGCAAGGGTGCTCGTGCGCTGCCCACGTGTTGAGGGACATAAAAAAAAACTAAATTTTAGGAACCTTTGCAGTTCTCCAGCCTATGAGGTCTGCATCTCTGACCTGGGACCACAGGTTCCTGGAGGCAAGGTGCCAGAAGGACTACCCTGGGACTGACTGCCAACCAGGTGCTGGAGGGGACCACCACCACAGCCCACACATCCAGGTACGTCAACGTATGTTTAAGCCAGGTTTGCGGCCTCTACCATAAGACTGAGGTGCCTGTGCGACCTGTGAAGATGACGGACAGTGATGGAGAAGTATCCGCGCCACCAAGAGTGGTACGTCGGCAACATGGATTGTTGCTGCCAATGCAGGAATTTGACACTTCTGGCCCACCTTCAAAATTGGGCCCTAAATGGCTCCTGTGGATCAAAAAATTATACATTTTTTTCACAGCAACTGGAGAGACAGATGATGATGCGAAAAGAGCCATTTATGAATCCTTAAACTTGCAGGTAGTGACGTACGATGCCGTCAAAACGGCACTGCAGAATTATTTCATTCCGTTATCCAACGTGGACTTCGATAGATTTCTCATGTGCGGGGAGAAGCAGCGTGAGGATGAATCTCTCGATCTGTTCTGCGCACGTCTGCGACAGGTGGCAACCACCTGCAGGTGGGACAATGAAGAGGTCATAGTTCGCAATCAAGTGATCTAAGGCTGCAGTTCCGGCAAGTTATGCAGGCAGATTCTGCGGGAGCCAGGTATGACTCTAACCCAAATATTGGACAGCGGCAGAGAGTATGAGCTTGCCGAGACGAGAGGTGCAAAGATGGATGCAGCAGTGCGCCCAGGCAAATGTGAAGAGGCGTTTGATGTGGGGAGGCAGGCGTCTTCAAAATCACGCTGGAGCCAGAAGCGCCAGGAGGCGGCTCCTGCGCAGGGGACTGCGGCTATATGCCAATACTGTGGGTATGATCTGCCCCACTCCGAGGACTGTCCTGCCAAGACCAGGGTCTGCGGAAGGTGCAACACTCCCGGTCACTATGCCAGGATGTGTCGCGCAGCTGCCCCAGTAACCACGCACCGAGGAACGGCGAGGGCAGGTGGCTTTCGGAGACACCGTAGCATTGCAACGCTGGAGCAGGACACTCAGAAGCTCAACATCGCGGAAGAAGAGGAAGAGGACATTTTCTTTATTTCAAATCTCGCGACAGGAGTGAAGAAAAGGCGACAACCTACGTGTGTTGTGGACATTCAAGGTGCCCCCACCCAGGTTCTGATTGACACGGGGGCCTCGGTTTGTGTACTTGCCACTGAACACTACAAGGCCATCCCTGTCCCTCCCCCGCTGGACGTGTCAAAGGCGAAAATATTCACTCTTGGGGGTAACAAACCGCTACCCATTCAAGGGGTGTTCGTGGCGCCCGTAACTCGAGTGGCCAGAACCATCAAAGCAAGATTTTTCATCACCGATGTCAGCCCACATTCACTGCTAAACTGCGCTGCGTCGGAGGTGCTGGACATTGTGCACTTTGCTCTCGAGGTGTACCAGGTGGACATAGACCAACTCCTAGACAAGCTCTCCGGCATTTTTCAGGGGGTGGGCAAGTTGAAGGCTCCTCCAGTGCGTTTACACATCGACGACACCATTCGGCCCACGGCTCTAAAGCATCAACGAATTCCCTTCCACCTCTGGGCTCAGGTAGAAAAGGAATTGCAACTACTCATTGAGATGGAAATCATAGAAAGAGTGGAAGGGCCGACGCCCTAGGACTCGCCCATTGTAGTGGCGCCAAAACCTAAACAGCCAGGTGCCGTCCGCATCTGTGAGGACATGCGTCTCCCGAACGCTGCCATCAAACGGGAGAGGCACATAACACCCACGCTGGACGACATTGTGGATGAGCTACAGGGGGCCAAGGTGTTCTCTAAGCTAGATCTGAGATCGGGGTACCACCAGCTAGAGCTCCACACGGACTCGAGGTATATTACGACTTTTATCACTCATGAGTGCCTCTATCAGTTTAAACGCCCAAGTTTTGGTATTTATTCTGCGGCAGAGGTTTTCCAAAATGCCATTAGGGGAGCGCTAGCTGGCCTCAAAGGGGTACTCAATATGAGTGATGACATTCTGGTTTTCGCTGAGTCCCAAGCTGAGCATATGAAGAGATTGGAGTCCACTTTGCAACGGCTGAGGGAGCTGGGCCTTACCCTACATCGAGAGAAGTGTGAATTTTTCAAGGATCGCATTGGGTTCTTTGGGTTCATTTTCCATGCCAATGGTGTTTCACAGGACCCGGAGAAAATCAAGGACATCCGCGAGGCTGCGGCGCCCCAATCCCCCACGGAGGTATGTAGTTTCCTGGGGATGGTTAATTACTGTGGGCGGTTCATCAAAGGTCTGGCTTCCTTGTCCGAACCTTTCAGAGCCTTGACAAAGAACAATGCCACGTGGGTGTGGGACAAGAGAGAGAACAGGATGCCTTCCTAGAGATCAAGAGGGCCCTCTCGGATCGGGACACGATGGCATATTTTGACCCCACCGCAGAGTCAGAGATTGTCGTAGATGCCAGCCCGGTGGGACTGGGTGCTGTTCTTATGCAATCCGATGCCAGATGTGACATGCGCCCCATCGCCTACGTGAGCAAGGCCCTCAAGGACACCGAAAGAGGCTACTCGCAGATTGAGAGGGAGGCGTTGGTCATCTTGTGGGGCTGCCGGCATTTTCGCCTGTATATCTTCGGAAAACCTGTGACGGACCACAATCCGCTTCTGCCCATCCTAGCGGGTGTGTCATAGAAGTCTCCCCCACGGATCGAGCGTTGGATGCTTGCGCTCATCGAGTATGGAGTCAAGCTCGTATACCGTCCAGGAACGAACAATCCAGCGGATTACCTGTCCCGCCACCCGAACTGTGAGCGAGAGCAGGGGCCCAGTGAGCTGGTGGAATGCCAAGAATTTGTTCACAGCTTTGTGGATAGCGCAATGCCGGTGGCACGGTCTAGGGAAGTAGTGGCCGAAGAATCGTTGACGGACAAAGTGTTTTAAAATCATTCAGGCCGCGGTAAGAAGTGGGGATTGGAAAGAGGTACTCTAGAACAACGACAGGCAAGATGAAAGGGCCCATAGAGATTTCCATGCACTCTGGAGGGTAAGGGATGAACTCTCGATATCAGATGACGGGCTGCTGCTGCGTGGAAGGCAAATTGTCATTCCGCAGACACCGAGGGCTCGTGTCCTGGAACTGGCGCACACCGGTCATCAGGGTGTCACAAACACGAAGGCGCGGCTGAAACCCAAAATATGGTTTCCGGATCTGGAAGGCCTCGTGGAATCACACGTGAGGAGGTGCCTGCCGTGCCAAGTGGCGAGTCCTGTAAAGAGAGCTCCGCCTATCAGCTCCATAGAGAGAAGTGAGAGACCGTGGGGCACAGTCAACGTTGACTTTGGGTCGACAGGGAGAGGCATGTACTTTTTGGATGTAGTCGACCAGTGGTCGAGGTATCCGGAAGTGGAGTTAGTGGAGTCAACAGCAAGCGACCACACAATCATGGCCTTAGACAAGATGTCTGCGACTCAAGTTTTCCCGGAGATCCTGTGCTCTGATAATGGTCCGCCGTTCACGGGGAGCCAGTTCGCGCAGTACCTGAAAGATAAAGGAATCCAGCACCAGAAGCTATCACCCCTCTGGCCTCGTGCAAATGGCGAAGCTGAAAGACTCATGAGGACACTTAACAAGGTATTCAGGATATCGGCCAATGGAGGGAGCGACATGAAGAAGAAACTGGTCGAGTTCCTGCAGGAATACAGAACCACACCTCACCAGTCGACCGGAGTTGCCCCGGCCGAAGCCTTGTTTGGACGCTGCCCGAGAGGCCCGATCCCAGAGGTTGAGGGCCGTGAGCCCAGGGTCATCAACAACGACAAATTCCGAGAGGAGGGAGCGGCACGCACCGAGAAGGAGAGTGCGAGGAGAGGTTTGCAAGAAAAGGAGGTTGCCGTGGGGGACTCTGTGCTCATGCGAATTCGCCGACCTGAAGGGAAACTGTCGCTCCCGTATGAACCTCTTTTTTTTAAACAATTTTTATTATTTTTATAACAAACACACCAACCATGGTAACTTTTTAGGACATACATAATCAATATCAAAACATCACATTATACAGTGTTGTTTTCCGTCTTCCTCCCTCCCTCCCCACAAACTCGAGCCATCTCAGCCACATCATCTACATGAGCATTTTCAGGAATCTCTGTGTTTGTTGACTCATCTGAGTCTTCTGTATCATGATTGACCTGGTGGGGGTTTGCCACTGAGGTCACCAGCTGCCTCCAGGCTATCAGGGGGCCCGCTTCCTCCTCTCCCCCCTTGGTGACAGCTTCAAACCATACCACAGTTTCTGCTTCCGCCCATCTCAAGAGGTCCGCCCACCATATCTGCACTCTGGGCCTGCTGGCCGCTTTCCAATATATTGCGATTCTGCGTTTAGCCAAAATATAGGCCAGGTCCTTCATTTTACTGATATGCTTTGAATGACGTGGCCTGGGAAAATTCCCAAGCATGCAAGCCCAAGCAGACCCTACGTCAAGTACCACTCCCCCCACCAGTGTCATGATGCCTACCTCTAAGGAGCCAGGCCGGGCCCAGCAACCCCAGAGGCAGACATCATTTTCCCCAGGGAAGTCTCAGCGGGCCCAAGTCGGGGCCTTTTGGACTCAGTCCTGGCGCCTTAGGCGCCAGGCTCATAGCGGGCGCCAGGCTCATAGAAGAGGATATGTGTTTAAGTGCTTGGGTGCACACTTACCTGATGCAGACCTTGCTGCTTCATCCAGGCCCTCTTGAGGCCTGAATCAGACTACTTAACCTGTAGGACTACTTCACCACCCGGGTGTGGTCGGGGAAGGATACATACCTGATTGGTGGAAGGATACATACAAGGAACTTCTTCCAAGGCTATTTAAACCCCACCCGAACAGCCACACATGCTTCACGTTGTTCTGCACCTAGCAGCTGGACGCTCACCGTGTCAGCTCCTGCATCCTGACTTCAGCCACGCCTGCCAGCACCCTGGAACACCTGCAAGGGGAGAAAGGAAGAGAATAGGAGAAGAAAAGCCCTTACCTGCTAAATCTGCATCCCGGAGTCATTTCTCCAACGGCCCTGAAAAGGAAGACATCATTTTAAAGGCATTTCGTTTCGATCGCTGAAGCGCTGCATTTTACTCACCTTTGCAAGGCGCTTCCATCTTCAGCAGCGATCTTCCGGATTCAGCTACGCCCCGGCGCCTAGAGGAAAAAAGACAAGAACAAAGGTGAGAGGGAGAAAAGGAATAAGGAAAGCTCAGTTTCCTTTTAAGTCTTACCTGTTGGATCATTCCCACTGCATTTCGGGTCCTGCCGCTTCCTGGCATCTCCGGACCCCGGCCCCTATGGGGAAAAAAGACAAAGACATTGAATGAGCGAATGCAAAGACATTACCTGAGCGCTCATCCAGAACTGTTTCACTTCGGGTCGGCGCCATATCTCCGGCACTCCGAACCCCGGCCCCTAAGGGGAAAAAGACATAAGCATTAGCGCTTGCTGCAATTAGACAACGAACATTATTATTAAGCTTGAACTTTTGAACAGAACTTTTACAGCGCCTTACCTGAACAGTAAAGCTTACCTGAACTCCCATCAATCCTCAATCCAGTGAAGTAACTGGGTTTCAACGCGCCCCTGCATCAGAAGCAGGATGGAGAGCTCATCCTTGCAAACCCTAAGGTGAGGCTTCACAGGGAATCGTGGAGGAGGTATCGTGGAGGGTTGGAAGGGAGTGGGAGGCTTGAGCATTGTTCCACAGTTGGTAATACTCCCTTTTCACGCACAGGAGGGTATCCAACGAGCCAGGGAAGCCAGAATAGAGGGGCCCTTCCTGTCCATCTTCAGAGTTCTGCGCCTTCGACGCCGCGCCTCCGTGGGAACCAGGTGAGCGTTACAACCAGCCATTTTTATCTTTATTTCCTCCCAGAATCTGTGCATCTCAGGGCAGGCCCAGAACATGTGCAGTAGTCCTGCCTCCTCCTCACCGCACCTGGGGCATTTTTGTACAGCCGAGCCTCCAAACCTAGCTATTCTACTGGGAGTCAGGTAAGCTCTATGGGTGACATACAACTGAATCTGCTGTAGTCTCGCATTCCGGGACACCTTTTTATGATACCTTTGGGCTCTATCCCACTGTCCCTCTGTCCCTCTGTCATGGGTTCCCCACCTCCTTCTCCACCTCCTCCTCCTCCTCCTCCTCCCAGTCATGCCTCAGTTGGAGCAGCTCCTTCCCCGCCTTCACTCTGAGGAGCTCATATATCCTAGATATTTAATGCCCGCCCTCCGAGACATCATACATCGTTTCTAGGGAGGCATCGGGTTCTTCCTCTAGCACAGCCTCAGGCCACCTCTCTCTCACCAGTTTCATGAGCCTGGAATAAGTAATAAACTGGCCTCTATGCACCCCTGTCTCCTCCTGCAGCCTCTGGAATCCCAACGCCTCCCCTTCCTGCCATATGTCTCCAAGGGTGGCCAATCCCACTGGTTTCCAGTATCTACAGACTGCTTCAAACAATTGGGAGTCGTCCTCGCATAGCACCGCCAGCGGCGCCTCCTGGGAAAGCGGATCTGGGTCACCCACCGTTCTCCATGTCCTGCGCCAGACTTCCCAGCCCAGCTTCAACAGTCTCCCCATCCTCGCTATTTTAGTCTTATGCAGCCACACTGTCTCCCTCAAAAAGTAAGGAGCTGATTCACCCTGCAAAAGCCTAGCTTCTACTGAGTCTTCCGCAGACAACCACCTAGCCACATACAACAGCTGTCCCGCTAGGTAATACAGCTCGAAATTCGGTAGGTTTATGCCCCCCCCCCCTTATCACATATGTTCTGTAGTTTCCACAGGGCCACCCTATTCCTGGAGTTGCCCCATATGAAGCCCCTGCACATGCCATGAGGTTTCACAAAAAAGCGTCTGGGGATCAAGTACGGGACATTCACAAAAAGGTGCAAGAGTCTGGGCAAGACCACCATTTTGAGTAGAGCTGCTCTCCCCATCATGGCTAGGGGTAATCTAGACCAGAACACCATGCTATTCTTAACTCCCTCCATCGCTTTCTCTGTGTTATGTTTGTGCTCTGTCTCTATTTTGTGGTAAACAATTACGGCCAGATACCTGAATGTCACGGTCTGCCAGGGTATCTGCAAGACGGGCAGCCTCTCCAGTGGGGTACTCTTATACCTTCCCAGGGGGAACAAACTAGACTTCCCGGGGTTCACCGATATGCCCGAGAGGGTGGCGTAACGACCCATCACCTCCAACACATATTGCAGGTTCTCGTTCTCCTCCGGGTAGCGCAAGTAGAGGAGCACATCATCTGCATACAATGATATCAGGTGTGTGCCCCCTGTCGTGCGGAGCCCCACCTCCCCGTAGCTCTAATGCCAGGATGTATAACATGGGTGACCAGGGGCATCTCTGTCTGGTCCCCCTGCTAAGTTGCCATTTATCTGAGAATGTGGTTCCGGTTTTAACTCTCGCCATTGGGGTACTATATAGCATCTGGACCCATCTAATATATCCTGGTCCCATCCAGTATCCTTTCAGAGTCGCTTTCAGCCACGGCCACCGCACTGAATCAAAAGCTTTCACCGCGTTTCACCAGCTCGCTCGAGTCTCCCTCAGTTTGATCAATGATATGGTGTAGCCTCCTATGGTTGTCTGTGATATTTCTACCAGGGACATAACCCATTTGGTCTAGGTGTATCAACTTGCCAATTACGCTCTTTAACCTATTGGCCAGCACTGCCGTGAGTATCTTGCTATCCTGATTGAGCATAGACAAGGGCCTATAGGATCAGCAGTCCGCGTCCGGTTTGCCTGATTTCAGGAGCGGGATGATCACCGCCTCGCGGAGGGACGCCGGCAGTTCTCCCCGCTCATAGGCTTCATTAAACATGGCCAGCAGCGGCTGGAGTATATCCTGCTTATACTTTTTAAAAAACTCGCTGGGTAACCCATCCGACCGGGCACTTTACATGTAGGCAGGTGTTGGATCACCGCCTCCAGTTCGTCCACGGTGATGGGGGCGTCTAGATCTGCTCGTTCTAGGTCATCCAAGGTAGGCAGCCCTATATCCTCTATCGTATCTAGTATTTCTTGACTCATGGCCTCTCCTGTGTCCTCGTATAATCGTCTGTAATACTTGATGAACTCCTCATTTACCCTCTCCTGGGTATTATGGATTTGACCTTCCACATCCCTGACCTCTCTGATCACCGAGCGGGGGGTCTCATTCTTGAATAACCAAGCCAATAACCTACCCGGCTCATCCCCCCCTGCATGCAGCCTCTCTGTGTATTTTCTTATAGTTTAGTTTGCATAATCTGTCCCAAAGTTCCCTACAAGCTAACTGTAAGTCCTTTATTTTAACCCTGTTCGCACGGGTGGTCCCCTCATTTCGTATCAGGCCCTCTAGCTCTCTTTCTGTCTCTTGCAGTTCCCGCTCAATACCCCCTTGGAGCCCTTTGGATTTAGATATTGCTACTCCCCGCACCACCACCTTGAATGCCTCCCATGCTGTCCCCACAGAACGTACACTGCCCGTGTTAATTTCAAAGTATTCCTCGATGGCCTCCCTCAGATCCTCTCGAAAGCCTGCATCCTGTAGAGCCTCAGTTCTGAGCCTCCACGTCAGGATCCGCGCTCTGGGGGGTTGATGTCGCCACTCTATGACCAAAGGCGAATGGTCGGAGAGTACCCGGGCCTTGTATTCTGCCCCCACCATTTCTCCCACTATCCCGGCAGATGCAAACACGTAATCCAGCCTTGTGTGCAGGTCATGTGGCACTGCATAATGCGAGTATTGCCTATCCATTGGGTGTAGCCTTCTCCACACATCCTCTAGGGCGAGGTCCATCAACAGTGTCCTCAGCGCTTTAGCTGCTGGCGCCGGCTTTTCTGATTTGTCATCTGACCTTTCTATCCTGGGGTTCAGAGTGCAATTAAAGTCCCCTGCCTACACTAGCGCGCCACCCGCCAGGGGGCTAATTTTACTATATAAAGACCTAATATATACCGCTGTATCATGGTTAGGGGCATACACATTTATGATATTCACTTCTCTGTTCTCCAGGAGTCCCGCCAGCACCACCATTCTGCCTTCTGGGTCTATTGTCGAGCTAAGCAGCTGAAATGGCACATGCGGTGCCACCCATGTAATCACCCCTCTTGCATATGCCGAGTATGTGGCCCCTATGACATTACCCCTCCATTTTCTCCTAATCACCTCCAACTTCTCCTTGGTGAGGTGGGTTTCCTGTAGCAGAGCTATGTCAATCCGCATCCTCTTTAGGTACATCATCACCTTATTACTTTTTAGATAGCTATTAAGGCCCCGCACATTCCAGGTCACAATTATGAGATTACCCGATGCCATTGATTTGTTCGACATTTCCATGTAGGCTCATACACAAACTAAAACTAAAACTCCCCAAAACCATGTACACCATAAACTTTCCATCCTTCCCCCCACCCACCTCCCCAACCATTGCCCAGCTCCATCCCTGGATCTCAGGCACCCCCACATCTAGCCCTGCCTAGCAAGTCTATACTCAGGGCTCAGCAGGGTAAAGTCGCCCTAATGGCTACTTAACTACCAATTCTCAGGGGTAGGTTGCTTTCATCCCATTGCTCTCATTACCCATACTATCAAGCATGATGTTAATGCTATTCAGCTACAGCATGCAGTTGATACTCTGTCGCTCCCGTATGAACCTCAACCGTGGACAGTTACCCATGTCAAGGGGACCATGGTCACAGCGGCCAACGAGAGAGGGACCGTCACCCGCAACCGTTCCTTCTTCAAGAAGGTAGATGTCCAACACCCGGAGGAAGGACCGGAAGAAGTGTCCCTGCCCGAAGTAGTGGCCAAGAACCCGGCAGTGGACTTGTCAACGGATATGCCGCCACAGACTGATGACCCGCTGCCGACCGCACGGAGTAGCAGCTGATATCCCAAGCGACAGGGTCACAGACTGCCCGTTTGCCTCAAGGACTACGTCCTGGACTCAGGAGACTGAGCCGACGTCCGAGTCAGGTCAGCGACCCACGTTAGGTCCGTGCACAGTTGTTTATGTTCCCTGTTTGGTATAAATTGTTTTCTGTTTAAAGAAAAGGAAGGATGTGAGGTCTTTAGTTACAGGCGCGGATGTGCGAGCCTTGTTTCAGGCCGCACATGCACAGTATGAATAAAGACGGTCCGTGCGGCAGTTGCCGCCGGGACCTTGGAAATCATAGACGTGTATTGCATCGGCTCAGTGATTGTGTGCCTGAGTGTGCGAGTACAGGGCGGCCCGAGGCACGGGTTCGCCCATTACACTGACCACACATCTGGCCCCCGAAAATAGCCGATCTGTGGTGAGGGACTTGGGCACCCTCCGGTGTCGCACTGCGCAGAATCGCAGCCTCCCTGCACAAGATATTCCACTTCTTGGTGAGGCTCGTGGCCGTTGAAGTGGGGGAGGTGCAGAGCGCGAACGCAACGCGCTCTCCCCGTACACAGCAGGCAGTGACAGAGGCCTGCGAGGTGCTTCCCCGGCCGAGAAAAGAAGAAAGTGCAGCTCCCCGAGACTCGCTGGGCAGAACTACAGCTGCAATGGAGGAGCAGACACGATTAGGTCACTGCATCGCCTGTGGTGTGTGTGCGTTCCCTGCCCAGCACAAAGAGATCCTCAGTCGGACCTATCAGAGCTGTCAACAGGACCAGCGGGACTCGCAACCGCACTGCAGCCCCTGAGTCCCATCTCCCTGCCTTGGTGGAGACCTGTGGAGACCCGTACAGTTGGGACAGCGCCTCCAGAGCCGGCGGGGCGGGCTCCTACTCCGGTCCCACTCGCACCCCCGGCCTGCAGCGATATGTGCTGGGTGCAGCTGAACGAGGGAGAGTCGCCCGGCATGGCGAGTGAATGTGCCAGCACCACCCTCTACCCCTCGGACGATGAACGTGAGGCCGCCTAGCCGACTTCAGATGACCCGGCCCCAAGAGGTCCCCTCCCCCCCGTCAATACCCAACAATTCCATGTGGGACATCCTGCTGGCCCTGGGCCCTGATCTCACAGTCAATCTCAGCAGCGACACGTCGGGGGACAATATAGTGGCCACTCGCTCACACAGCGGCCACTACAAGTATCAAGGCCAGAGTGGCAACCGACATCCACACATATCCCTGCACCCCGGAGTAAGGGGCCCGCCCACCGCTACCCGACTGGCACCTAAGTGCCGTGCCACAGCTATAAAGCTACATCCTGTGTTAAGCCCTGGATATTTGGGGACACTATAAAAATCTCTGGTGCCGTTGAACTGTGAATAGGGGGACACACCCGGTCCGCCAGCCCCTGCACCTCTCAGCGTGGATCACGCACAGCAAACCCTCCCTCAAGTGTGCTGGGCCCCACTGGCAGTGTGAGGTACCTGGGCATGAGTGCGGGAGTCTTGGAGCCCTGCGGCCCCCCATGGTGGGGTGAGAGATGTGTTCCTTTACAGGAATAGTACCACCCTGGCACACTCCAACACTCCCACCACCCAGTTCTGCACCCATTGCAGGCCCACAACTTGCAGAATTGCCACTTTACCCTCTACAGCAAAGATACAACGGCGGGACCTGGACATCGCCCCAAACATTGCGGCGCCCAGCTACATGCCACGGGGGCACTGGTGGATGACGCACGTGCATCACTCCCTACGGTCAACGAAATCTGACACACACTGCCTAAAGTAGGATCTACGCACGCAACACTCCTGGGGGTGACGGCCGGGCCCTCAAGCTTGCCCTGGAAATGGCCCTTAACGTCAAGAAGGCCCAAAGCGAGCATGTCACTGGTGATCATCACAAAGCCAGAACATGCCCTTAAATACAGAACTGGTTATGCGCGCCTCAGCAGCCCGCCCCCAGCATGGTCAATCTCAAAAAACAGGTGAAGATGGAACAATTTGTACGCAATGGCCAAGCACAGTCATCCACGTCACCTCCCTCGACACCACTGGCTGAACAGGTAGATGTTTCTGCGCTGAACCAGCTACAGGCACTAATAAAATAGCACAGACAATCTAGGTGAGAAGATCGATGCACTTACGTGCAAGTGGACATGTCGGCAATCCAGATAGACGAGCTGTGCGGACGGATGTCGGAAGCTGAGCAGAGAATAGGTGAGGACGAAGACAAAATAACCTCCTTGCAGAACGAGATGGCCACCCTGGAGTCTGAAAAGAGGGTCATGGCCAAGAAGGAGGACCTGGAAGGCCGCTCCAGGAGAAATAATATCTGCATTATGGGGGTGCCGGAGTCCATCCAAATGGACAATATGGAGAAATTTGTGGAACAACTCCTGGTTGACATTTTAGAAAACCCGACCCTTTCAAACATGTTCTCTGACCCCACGCCCCCCTCTCCTGCCCTCCCCGTGCCCCAGAACGCCCAATAATAGCCAGGATCGTCTACAGGAACCGGGACACCTTGCTCAGGACAGCACATGACAAAGAAGAGCTGATATGGGGGGGAGGGGGACTCCACAATTCGACTCTTCCCGGACTTCAGCCCAGCAGTCCAAGATCAACGGAAAACTTTCCAAGCGGTCAAAAATACTCTCTGGAAGAAGGGCAATAGATACTCCATGATGTACCCTGGAAAGCTTTGTGTACAACACAACGGCTCGACGATGTTCTTGACCAATCCGGAGGAGGCAGAAAGATTTGCATTGAACATACCGGATCCGGAGGGCTCGCCTTGTCATTCGCTATTAGGCAAAGTTTGTATGCAGTACCCTCTGGGACCACTACACACAACTAGGACTACAGGTGTAAGCAAAACCAACCTTTGGTATAAGTCTGTACCACACATATTTTGGTAGCGAGCCGAGCAGCCAGGCTTATGTCAAGAGGGAATGTGAGCTTGTAAGGGTGATATGATATGATATGATATGGTATTTGTAACGCGCCTATACACATGTGTTTCAAGGCGCGACGAGGCAGGGAGGGGGGGACAAGGGGAGACAGACAACGATCTTACTAGGCCAGGTATCATTCAGATCGCGCAAGTGCAGGGGTGGGGGAGGGGGAAAAGTGCAAGGGGAAGGGGGGGGGGAAGTGCAGTACAAGGTAAGTGGCGTAACGTAATAAATAAATAGGGCCAGCTGGTGGCAAGTGTGAGGTAAGTGCAGAACAAGTGCTGGGGTAGGGGGGGGGGCTGTAGGGATACAGAGACAGTCCCGCAGTGCAAAGGGGTTCCAGGGCATCAGTGCAAGTGGAGAGTGTCAGGGCCCAGGGCCGAGGCCGTTTAGAGTGGTCCAGTTGCAGGACCAGTGCAGTTTCAGTGAGGAATTAAATTAGCTGTTCAGCAGGGGAGAGGGAGAGAGAAAGCAGAAGCAAAGAGGAAGGTTTTGAGGTGCTTCCGGAACCGGAGATGGTTCTCCTCAAGTTTCAGGGAGGCAGGAAGGCTGTTCCAGAGGGAGGCCCCTGCCGCGGAAAGAGATCTACCCCCAGCTCGTTGCTTCGAGAAGCGGCTAACCCTGAGGGAATTGGAGGCGGATGAGCGAAGGGCTCGGGAAGGAAGATATTTGGGAAGAGAGAGTTGAAGGTATTTAGGACCCAGGCCCCAGAAGGCCTTGTGGACAATGCAGAGGGTTTTGAACTTTATCCTCGCAGCCACTGGGAGCCAGTGTAGAGATTTCAGTCCTGGAGAGATACGGTCCCTGGGCTTGAGGCCAAGGACAAGTCTCGCAGTTCTGTTCTGGATGAGTTGCAGAGGGCGGAGAGTGGAGGCAGGCAGATTAAGATAGAGGCTGTTACAGTAGTCCAGCTTCGAGAGAACCAGGGCTCGGGAGACAGTGAGCTTCTGGGGGAAGGAGAGGAAGGGAAGAATACCTCTGAGGAGGTGCAGCTGGTAGTGTGACCTCTTGGCGACGTCAGAAATATGAGGAGAGAAGGAGAGTGTGGAGTCGAAGATGACCCCAAGGTTTTTTGCCTTGCAGGTAGGAGCAGGGAGGGGGCCAAGGGAGGCAGGCCAGAGAGCTACAGGGAAGGAGGGAGTGGGAGTACCGATGAGTAGGATCTCAGTCTTACTGGCATTAAGGCAGAGGTCATTGGCGGCACACCATTCTTGGATAGCAGACAGACAGTCAGAGATGAGGGAAGGAGAGGGGGAGGCTGAGGGTAGCCTGAAGATGAGTTGGGTATCGTCCGCATAGCACTGGAAATTAGGGCAGAGAGCGGCGATGCGGTGGGCAGGGAGTGCCAGATACTGGTTGAACAGCCAGGGAGAGAGATTAGATCCCTGGGGAACACCACAGGTGGAGAAAAAGATGTCGGAGAGGAAGGACCCCAGTTGGACCTGGGAGGGTCGATTTGAAAGGAAAGAGGTCAACCACGCCAGAGCCTGACCAGTGATACCCAGGTTTTCCCGGAGACGGTTGAGCAGGATGGCATGGTTGACAGTGTCAAAGGCAGAGGAGAGATCGAGCAGAATGAGAACACACGGAGTGTTGGAATCGAGGTTCAAGAGCAGGTCTTCACGGATGTTCAGGAGAGCAGTTTCCGTGCTTCTGGCAACTCTGAAGCCAGATTGATGGTCATGAAGACTACCAACAGATTCAGCATGGAGGTTAAGCTGGGAGATGGCCAGTTTTTCCAGGAGCTTGCCCAGGAAGGGAGTGATGGAGATAGGGCGATAGTTAGCCGGGCAGGAGGGGTCGGAAGAGGGTTTCTTGAGAAGAGGGTGCACAAGGGAGTGCTTGAGGGGGGAAGGGAAGACTCCAGAGGCGAAGGAGTGGTTGCAAAAGTCAGCCAGGGCAGGAGCCAGGGAGTCGATGTGGTCCTTGATAGTTTTGGAGGAACAGGGGTGAACCTGTTTAGACGAGACTTTCATAGATCGGACTTGTCTGGAAACCTCGTCAGCAGAGAAAGGTGGAAAGGCAGAGAAAGAGGGAGGAGGGGTGACCGCAGAAGGGCCAGAGGAAGGGTCGGGTAGGGTGGGAGGGAGGTGAAAGGAGGAGAGCGAGGACAGGATGTCCTGAGTTTTAGAGATGAAGTGAGAGGCCAGTGCAGTACAGAGGGCCTGGGAGGGGACAGGAGAGGTAGAGACTGCAACAGGGTTGGCCAGCTCCTTGCAGATTTTAAAGAGTTCGGCGGAGTTGTTTGATGCCGCAGAGATGCGGGCTTGGATAAGGGCTCTCTTCTTGGTGAGAACGGAGAGCCGGTACTGCCTTTGGAGCAGGCGGCAGGCCAGTTTGTCAGAGGATGAACATGAAGCACGCCATTTCCTCTCTCCAACCCTGCACTTGCGTTTTAGGGTGGCGAGATCCAAGTCATACCAGGAGTTACATTTGGCATTGGGCTTCAGGCGGATTCTCATGACGGGGGCAAGGATATCAAGAGTAACAGATATAGCAGAGTGGAGCATGGAGAGGGCTGTGTCAGGGTGGGAGTCAGCCGAAGGGGCAGGGGGGGGGCGAGAAGGTAGCAGCAAAAGCCTCAACTGACACACGCTTCATGGGTCAGATGACCGAGAAGGTGGGTGGCAGTGAAGAGAGTGGCTTTGCCTGTGGGGTAGGCAGGGTGAGGTGGGAGGATAGGAGAAAGTGATCACTCCAGGAGAGAGGAGTGGAGAGAGGGACGGAGAGGGGAAGGTCAGAAGAGATCAGAGCATCAAGAGTGTGCCCAGCAGAGTGAGTAGGCCCAGATGGGAGAATAGAGAGTGAGAGAGAGTCGCAGAGGTCACGAAAGAGACCAGTGGGGGGACTGGAGGCATCAAGGTGGATGTTAAAGTCGCCAAGAAAGAGGAGTTGAGTGGTTGAGGACAGGAGTGCGGAGGAGAGGTCAGCCCACTCAGAGAGGAAGGAGGAAATTTGACCAGGTGGCCGATAGATAGTAGCCACGGTAAGGGAATGGCTAGGAGAGAGAGAGAGAGTCGGCAGACAAGGCATTCAAAAGAGGAGTAGGTCTGCGTAGGAGTGACAGTGGCAGGAATCCACTCAGGGAGGATAAGGGCAACACCACCCCCTGCACGGTTGGGCCTGGGCACGGAGAGGATCTTGTAACCGTCAAGTAGGAGTGTGTCAAAGCTGGTGGCAGAGCTGGCTGTGAACCATGTCTCAGTGAGACAAAGGACGTCGAGGTCCAGTTCCTCAAGAAGGTGACAGATATTGGAGGAGTGCTTGATGGCAGAGCGAGTGTTTAGTGTGGCAATGTGGAGAAGGCTGCCATCCTTGAAGAACTTCCGGGGAGGGGTACAGATCAGAGGTACGCCCTGCGGAGGTATTGAAGAAGGAGGTGAAGAAGGAGCACGAGAGGGGGCAGGGAGGGAGGGTAGAGGCAAGGTAGCCAAGGATAGAGGAGGGGGGACAGCAGGAGAGGAGAGGAAGTTGATGAGGTGTGGGAAGCGTCTATCGAAGAGGTGAAGGTTGGCCTGAGGGCTTTGGACCAAGACGGTCCCATTAGCGTAGACATTAATGATGGCCTTAGAGGAGCGGAAGGGGGCCAAGAGGACATCCCAACGGGTGCCACCATTAATGGGACAGGAGGAGAAAGGAGAGAGCACAGAGACCATATGAAGGGTCCATAGGTCAGGCGAAGGTACGAAAAAGAGGATGTCAGTGAGAGTTTCCTTAGAGCAGGCATTAGTGTAGGTGTCAGCGATAGGGAGGCCTGGGTTGGAGACCAGGATGTCCTTTTTAAACTTTTTCCTACCAGATTTAGTGAGGAGAGCAGGATAGTCAATGGAGAAGCAGTTAGAGAAGATAGGCGAGACGGAGAGCACCATGGAGTAGGAGGGAGGGGGGGGGGAAGACAGACGAAACGAGAGCACGCAGACAGGAAGTGAGCGGCAAGCACAAGTTACCACAATTAGAGCAAGCAAAACAGTAATGCGTATTAGGTACCGGGCCACCTAAGATTGAGAATCCTGCGAGGGGAGAAAAAGCACCCTAGTATACCACAAATCAGAGCAAAACAGTAATGCGTATTAGGTACCGGGCCACACAAACACAAAGGTCTACAATGACAAGTATTCAGATAGACACTTATACTCAAGGCCTCTTGGTAAAACACTTCTTAATTTATTACACAATCATTTATAAACCATTCACTTAAATGAGGCAACCGACATCACACAAAAATTATACTACAATACTAATTACTAAGCAGTTGAGCTCCCTTGAAGTCGGAGCAAAATAGCATTGGAGTAGGATCAAAAAGGCATAAGTTAATAAAACAAATATTACAGTTACTTTAAAACAGTGCAAATAGTTTGAGTTCATCAGAGGAGTTCATTCAATGCAATAGGTACGCCAAAGTCAATGGGCTAGTGTCTTGTATGGTAAAAACGGTTCTGGTCTTTAAAACAGAAAAGTCTTTGGCACGGTTCTTAGAAGTAGTCCACAGAAGAAAGGTTTGTATGTCGGGCCACAAGCTGACTAGGCCTGCAAGTTGCCAAAGTGCCATGAATTTACGAGGTGAGAGGTAAGTTCTCTCAGTCGGGTTTTCACAGTACCTTATTTTGAAGAAAAAGATGCAGCTGAAGACTTCTGTTGCTGGCAGTTCCTGCAGATCTCGCGGTTCCTGAGCCTCAGTCGTGGGGACAAGGGGGAGGACGTCAGGGGATTCCTGTACTGCACGGGGACGGATCACAAAGCTGACAAATTGGCAGATCTTCGATTCCCGTTGCTGTTCTTCAAGCACACAAGCTGGTGTCCTCCCTGGTTAATCCTAACCAGCTCCGAGAATGATATCCAGGTGGCTTACAAGTTGATTGGTCCTACCAACTCAAAGGAAGAAGTCGTCCTTGAAGGGCTTCTCTGTCGAGGTGAGCTTGGGGATTCGGACCTGCAGCAGGGCTCCACTGGGCAAACCAACGGTCCAGTAGTTGCAGCAGCCATCCTCTTCCAGCTCCTATTCGGTTCTTTCGTTCCAGTGGTCGACTCTGCCTTTCAGTCCAAGAGACTCGCCTTTTAAACAGTTTTTCTCCCATTCATTCCAGCCTAGCTGCCACTCACCCAGCAGGGTGGCTGTCCTTGCCGGACAGTCAGCCAGCAAATCACGCCAGAGTGCTTTTGGATCTCCTAGGAGACTAAGCACAGAGAGTTTCGGGCACCTCCCTCACTTCTTGCCCACCACAGACACTCGGCCGCCCGAGGCGGTCTTTAGTCCTGAATCCTGCCAAAGGCGTAGAAACAAAGGGACCAAACCTAGTTTGGCGCGCAGAGACAAACACTAGAAGGACCTTTCCAAAACGAAATGGTGAAAAAAGAAGACCGGGACCTGTTTAAACAAAGGGGGCTCAGACGCCATCTTGCGAAACATGGCCCCTGTGATTTTTAGCTACCGGTGTTCACGGTCGGGAAAAATCATGGTATTTCGTTGTAAAACCACTGCCACCAGCCATCTCGATAGGAAAGGGTAGCATCTGATTGCTACATGAGTTTCTAGACATAGGGAATATCAATTTAAAAATACTAGTAAAGTCAATTTAACTTTACATTCTCTGGGAAACAATAGTTTATCCCGGAGAAGGTATTTAAACCTTGGGGCAGCCTAAAAGGCTTCCATGTGTCACTGCACTGAAGGTGCTGTGTAACACACATGAAAAGATGATGCCTAGGGGGGGGGGCGTTGTTGAGCAGCCTGAAATATGGTTGCCTAGCCGTTGAACTCCGTGCCAAGACAAGATTAATCGAATCCCATCAGCGGCTGGAAGCACCATACTGCATAATGAACCATAGCCACGGATAGTGGCGGTCCCAGGCTACACTAGCATCCATTTTGGGCGAGAATCGGACATCAATAGCCCTGTTTCGGAGGCTTGCTGGCTGGCCTGGGTGCGCTGCAGAGGTGCCTGCCCTGGACTCTGCTGCGGGTGGACGCTGTGTGCCTTCCAGAGCGTGGCCGCTTGGAGTGGCTGGCCGCCTGCCGCCCAGAACACAGATTGCTGCGGCACCTGCACTAGACGGTCTCCTCCTACCGACCCCCCCCCACCCGTGTGCCTGCTGTGGGGCCGGAACCCCTGCTGTGGCGTGCTGCGCCCGCGGCCCTAGCCGGAGCTAATCGTAGCAGGCTGGGCCTCCCTCCTGGCCTGGGGCCTCCCGCCTGTGCTTCGCCTTGCCCCGCACAGCCCGGTCCTGATGCCGGGGGCGCCGGGCTGGGCAGCCCGTGGCCCCGTCTGATCCCGCGCTGCTGGGGTATTCTGAGTTGGCCTCCTGAGGCGGGCTCCTCTTCACGGACCATCCAGACCTGGTAACATTGCAGGTGAGGAGCTGGGGGCCGCCTGGCCGGGGCTGCGTGCCCCCTGCTGACTGCATGTGCAGGCCTGCTCCCCCGTCAGCGGGGCTGCACACAGCGGGCTGCACACATACGCTGCACAGGCAGCCCCAAATGCACCCTCTGAACTGGTGACCGCGGCGGCCCACTTCCCCGACTTCCTGCTCTGCACTGTGGCTGCCAAGCGAGCAACAACCATAGATTTGTTGGGGAGATCCACCCCTGCCTGAGGGCCGGCACTGCCTTTATCTGTGGGTGTACATCAGACACCTACGCTGTGACACCAGTTGCCCGTGTCGGGCCCTACCCCACACTTCATATCCTCCCCTTCATACCTGCACTGTGCTGCCCTGCCTCGCTTGCCCCCGCCCTCTGCTGCCTCCTCTTGCCTGAAGCTGGCTCTCCCTTCCCTCTGAGTACTTCCTACTGCCCTATACTGACCCAGAGGCCTCGAGTGGTGCTCCTGGCCCCTAACCCAGAGGCTGACCCTGGCGGGACCCCCCCCGGCACCCATTGCACGATATCTACTAGCGGGTACATTGGCCCCCTTTGACACCTTAACCAGTGCCTGCTCCTATCGACTCTTCAAATCACTGATCGAGGGCCCTGGAGGACCTGCTGCCTGGGCCACATCAGTGGCACCTTCCTACGTCTGTACTTATCATTCACCCTCAGAATGTCGAATAGGTCCCGTGGAACCACCAAGGCTGGGGCTATGGATACGTTTGCCAAACCGGCGCCCAGGGCGGAGCAGGGGGCCACCTCCTCGAGCCATGAAGAAATCGAGGCGCCATCAGACCCACCCCCCAGCAATGATGGAGTCCATGGCAAAGAACTTTGCCTCATTTCATGAGAAATTAGATGACATAAACGCAAACGTTGCCTCTCCCAGGACGAAGCCGGATCAGCATGGCACCAGAATAACCGAGGTTGAAACCAGAATTGGGGCTAATGAAGATGGCGTGCTCGCCCTCCAGAACACAGTTACGGAGCTGGTGCGCGATATGAAGAATGTTAAGGCCAAGTGCGATGACCTTGAGTCAAGGTCATGCAGAAATAACATCTGCATCGTAGGAGTTCCTGAGTCCGCACTCAAGGGTTTGGATGGAGCTGGCGGTGGAGACCCTCCTCAAAGACCTCCTTGGCAACCCTTCGCTTTCCCCATTCTTCACAGTTGAGTGGGCACATCGCTCGCTAGCTCCCCGCCCCTAGCCTGGCGACTTCCCCAGGCCAATAACAGCTAAGATTCTCAGCTACAAGGATAGGGACCACATACTACGCTTTGCACGTGAGAGGGGTGAACTGAGGATGGATTCGCAAATCATCAGAATCTTCCCGGACTTCTCCGTTGGGGTTCAGGCAGAGCGCAGAAAACTTAACGTTGTGAAAGAAAATGCTTAGGGAAAGGAAAATCGAATATGCAATGCTATTCCGGGCACGCTTGAAATTTACCCACCACAACAAACTGTACTTCTTCACTAAAGGGGGGGACCCCCCTGGGCACGTCCACACCCACTGGCGTGAGCTCCTCCGTCCTCCTATGCTACATTGTGCCACGCCACCTTTGTCGAACTGGCGACAGTCCCCATTTGCCTTTCCCTCTGGCGGACCTCATCTTTCTCTTCACTATCGCTGCCGCGTGGATGGGCTGTGCCCATCGACTCTTGGTCCCCCCTCCTACAGACTCGTAATAAATCAGTCATGCCACTACTAAAGGCATCCGCATCTCTTTTTGTCTGTCACCATCCCACACAATGCCTCTTTTGTAACACTGCACACAGAAATGCCGCTGATGTATTAGGGGTGCTTGTTACACCATACTATCTGCTACATTGGGTACACGGCAGTGGCAACCCCCGCTGCAATTGCAATACCCGTTTTGATGGTTTGTCCCCGGTTGTGCCCCCGTTGGGCAAGTGAGCTGGTGTTGCCAAATTGGGCATGGCACTCTGGCTCCTGCGTTTTGGGCGGAAAATTCTACACTGCTGGTTGGGGGTGGGCAGTGAGAGAGAGGGGTAGTAAAGTTCAGGGACGGTTGAGTGAAAACGGCACAGGAGCAGGGGCAGTGGCTTCAAGGCGGTGCAACATCACCGTGGCTGTGCGCTTGGTACTGAATGGTTGCAAATATTAACGCAGCACCATGGCTGTGAATATTATGACCTGGAACATCCGGGGGTTAAGTAACTTTACTAAAGCCCGCAGGATAACTGCATATGGCCAGCGGCATGGAATAAACATACTTCTACTTCAAGAAACACACACCTTTGGGCGCCTAGCAACATGCCTGGCTCCCACCTGGGGCCCTATCAGATACTACACAAAATATTCAACCCAGTCCAGGGGAGTGCTCACCTTGGTCCACGAAACCAGTGCCCTTCGTACTGCGCACTAGCCATATAGATCAGGAGGGCAGATATGTAATCCTTCATTGCTTATTAGGCAATGTGGAATGTCTCCTCGTGAACACATACGCCCCAAACTTTGACGCCCCAGATTTTTTTGATGAGGTGCCCACCATACTTATCAGATACATTGGAGTCCCAATTATATGGGGAGGGGACATGAATCTGATCCTTGACAACAAGCTGGACAGATCTGGCCCGGCCCGCAGGGCTACATCGCGCGCGGCCAACCGTTTACAAACACACGCGGCCATACTGTGCCTTAGGGATGTGTGGCGGGCTCTCCTCCCATGCACTAGAGACTATACCTTTTACTCCTCAGTACATGATAGCCTGTCGGGAATAGACCTTTTTCTCACATCAATCGTGTTAGTGGGCAAAACCATAGACACACAGATACTACCACGCACACTTTCAGATCTCTCCCTGGTAATGCTGCAGATCAAACTGGGACATGACCGGCCTCCCCGCACTGCCTGGCGCTTCAAGTCGGAGGCACTGAGAGATATCGTCTTTAAAGCTGAAATCCTAGCTGACAAACACTTTTTTCGACACCAACAAAAGACACGATACGTCCGACGGGACCCGGTGGGAGGCGTTTAAGGTCTTCATCAGAGGGCTGTGTATTTCCAGGGAGGCCGGGTCCTCAAAGCGCTCTGAAACAAAGCTTAAAGAATTTGAGAGGGAGTACATCACTGCACCTTCTCCGGCCATACTGGTACAGATGAGATCTGAACTGGAGGTATTCGAAGCCCATGTACAGAGGGAGGTACAATACTACGCCCGCCCCCTGGTGGGGAGAACTCTATCCTGGCTGGTTCGTGCGGAGGGGGGAGTGGGTTTGGGTAAAACTTGCATAGACTGCATCAATGATGCAGGGGGCGTCCAGCAATGGTCGGACCACCTCATCCTCGAGACATTCACTGAATTCTACGCGGCCCTGTATGCTCCTCAGCAGGAACATAGTATACACGATACAAACCTTCTTCTGGATCAGATCCCCATGACCCTTCTTTCCCAAGACACCAGAGAGCAGTTGGATACACCGGTCACCCTTGATGAGATCACCAAAGCTATCTCGGGTCTCCCGAATGGGCAAGGCCTTTGGCCCAGACTGGCTTACCTCAGTTTTATCGAGAGCACGTCGCCATCCTCGCACCTAGACTCCGAGGTCTGGAATGAGTTGCTCAGTCTGGCCACTCTGCCCCAGTTCATGCGCGCGGCCCACATAACCGTGCTCATTAAGCCGGACAAGCCACCAGATGAATGTGGGTCATACAGACCTCTAGCTCTAATTAACAGCGATATGAAAATCTTTGCCAAGATAATTGCTAGTAGGTTCCTCCCCATAAGGAATCGCTTAGTCCATCCATATCAGAGCGGCTTTGTCCCCGGTCGATCAACGGCCCTCAACATCCGCCGGCTGTTCAACGTCATTTCTAGAATTGATCCCGATGCCAAGGCGGTTGCGGTCACCCTCGATGCTCAAAAGGCATTTGACATGGTGTCTTGGCAATATTTGTGGGCTGTGCTGCATAAAATTGGAATGCTGCTGGGATAATTAGATGATGCACCCCAGACACCACGGGACACATGGAGTGACGAACTGGGCCTCGTCCTCACTGATACTATGTGGGGTAGGATGTGCTTGCACACACGCAAGGTCTCCCTTAATGCCAGAGTCAGGTGTATGCAATACAAGCTCCTGAACCGTACTACACGCCGCACAGGGTGGGGAGATTTGCGCACAGCCAGGCCCATGCTTGCCTGAGATGTAAGTCCATGGAAGCAGACCACACACATGTTTTGGTCCTGTGACATGCTGGGCCCGTACTGGAATGCCATCATGGAAGCCCTCTCTGAGATAGTTGGGATCCGGATCGACCCTGACCATTGGCTGCCCTGTTTGGAATATGGGATGGGGCTGAGACGAGGAAGGTGTCCAAGTTTTTGAATATTGGAACTATGGTGGCCAAAAAATGCATACTACCGTTTTGGAAGCGCCGCTCCCCTCCCTCATTCGAGATGTGGCTGAAGGCCCTCACTTGGACCCAAATGTGCGAAGAGGACTACATTAACACCCTCCCCATGACCTCTCGTCCCAGAAATGTATGGTCCGATTTTTGCAGCTACCTGAACAGTAAAGATGATATTAAACTGCTTTCCTCCCCCCGACAGACATTTAGACCTCGCTACTCCTCGAAACGCGCTGAGCTGAGCGAGCCGCTACCGATCATTTCCTGAACACCCTTGTATGTAATACCATTCATGTACTTACAATGTTATCTGCTTCTGCACCGTACTGTTTGCCTGTTCTTGCTTCATGCCAATAAAGTAAAAAAAATACAAAAGAAAAGAAAAGATGATGACTATGAGTTGTTTTAAAACTCCATAACCAAAAGAAATAAACACAGAAAACAAACAGATTTAAAAAGTTCAAAGCAGCCCCAAAGTTTAGCAAAAGAGCTGGGGGTCTCTAGAGAGGAATTAGCAAATTTTGAGAATTCTCCCTAACATTCGCCTTGACAGTATCACCATATCCTTTACAATGTTCAATACATATTTGCTTGTAGCAACACCCTATATTGCAGGCTTGGGGGCTAAAGATGGTGGCTTTGGTCAGTTAATAGCCGTCGTCGGCTGGTGTACAGGGGCCACCCTCAACGCCAACCGCACCCAAATCGGATTGGTTTGACTATGTTGCTGTTGGGGGAGGTTCAAGTGGTGGGGGGGATGGGTGCCAGTAGGTTATTGGTTCTGGCGTGGGTGGTGGTGGGGGAGGGGATAGTCTTCAAGGACATTTAAAAGGCATGACACTAAACGAACCTAAAAAACACTAGACTGCAATCTCTACACAGACCCTCATTCATCACAATGTATAATACAGTGACAGTTACGGCATTGCATTTCCCAACAAGGATATACTCAATGCTAAAAGACTGCAGTCACCACGATAGACACTGGCGATAGTCACGCTACAGCACTGTCCATAATGTTATGGAATGTAAGGGGCCTCACTAATGTGAAAACAATCAGGCTGATTAGTAATTACTGCAAAGACCATTCCCCCAATATCCTATGCTTACAAGAGACACACTTGGCCCGGGACACACCTCTCCCACTTATGCCAGGCTGGGGTATCTACAGATACGGCTCCTCACACACCACCCATTCCAGAGGGGTCACTACGTACATTCACATCTCCCTAGACTTCAGACTTCACAAACAAATAACGGACGAGGAGGGAGATGTGTGGTGTTGGCCAGGAAGACCCTTGGGCTAAAACTACCATTGATAAACATGTATGCACCCAATATAGATTCGCCTGAGTTCTTTCACGCATGCGCTAAACACATCTATACATTTCCGGGATACAGTATCACTTGGGTGGGCGATTTCAACATGGCCCTCACTCTGGAACTGGATAGAGCTTCCACTGCCCAACAGTCCCTACCTCACGCTGCACTGACATGGCACGTTATAGCACATCAACATGACCTACACAACATGTGGCATAAAGCTCACACAGACAAGCAGGAATACACATAGTTCTCCAGCGTCCATGGCAGCTTGTCTAGGATAGACAACATAATGGCCTCCTCTGCCCTGACAAGAACTGAGTCCTCGACATTACCACGCACTCCCCGGTCCTTGGACGCATGATTGGTCCACCGAGCCCCCTCAAACAACCACAAAGGCGGTTTAGGGCCACAGCTTGAGGACGTGGTGTTCCGAGCTGAGATATCCCAAGACATTCAGACATATTTTACCGCAAATGCAAACTCTGGACCTAATCCTGGGGTAATATGGGAGGCCTTCAAGCCCTAAGTGAGAGGGAGATGTATCTCTCAAGAAGGGGGTGTATTGAAGGCCCTTAGAGGCTCCTTGCAGAGACTGGAAGACAAAATTAAAGCCCTAGAGGTACAACAGAGGGTGCGGGACACAGACGAATTAAGGTCATCCCTCAAAGCCCTAAGAGGGGAAATACTGTCAATCGTACTCAGGGCGGATAGATTCACGGGGGACCCGATACCTGTGGTAAGATATGGGGAAGCGGACAGCCCCAGTAGCACTCTTGCCACGGCAATAAGCAAGAACAGCAGTTGACTCCCATCATGGCCATTGAAAATCAGGATGGCAGCCTTGTTAAAGACCTCCCCTCCATCAATGCATCCTTCCGGGATTACTACGAGAAACTGTATACTTCACGAACCAGAGCGGCACACAACACTATGCTGAAATACCTAGATGAGGTTGCGCTAGGGTGGTTAGATCCAGAGAGTGGGGGCTAATTAAATAAACCAATTACTGAGAAGAAATCCAGAAAGTTATTCTCTCTCCTGAATGGTAAGGCCCCAGGGAATGATGGTATCACTGCAGAATTCTATAAAGTGTACGTAGATCTGCTTCTCCCCCCCGCCCCCCATCTGAAAAGTGTGTACGATAAAGCATTGGCAACCGCTATTCTCCCTGAGGATACGAGAACGGCCCTGATCACAGTATTACTCAAATCAGATAAAGATCCCCAAAAATGCTCCTCATACAGCCCCGTCCCCGATTAATATTGACAATAAGAACATCGTGAAAATCCTACCGGAAAGACTACTCGCACACATCCCAGCACTGGTTCTCCCGTACCGTTCGTACCAGGCCGATCCACGCAACACAATTTGAGGAGAGTATTTGAACTAATGCACAATGTTGACCCCGACATCCCTATAGCAATAGCAGCACTACGCTGAGAAAGTGTTTGACTCGGTGGAATGGCCATTTCTATTTGGAGGTACTCGGACGCTCTGGTCTGGGTCTACAATTCATACAATGGGTTAAGCCGTTATACACGGCTCCCCAGGCTGCAGTATAGTATACACCAATGGGATGATATCAGAACTTATATTTCCATCCAGGGGCACAAGGCAGGGCTGCCCCTTCTCCCCTATATTTTTCGCCCTGGTGATGGAACCACTGGCGTGCCACATTAGAAACCTGCACGCACACAGAGGGGAGGGGTACAGCTGCAATCACACCTTAACATCATCTCGTTATATGCGGACGATATATTATTATATGTCAAACGCCGTAAGGAGAACTTCCCTCCCCTGACGCAGGAGATCACCAGGTTTGGCAAGCTCTCTGGGCTCAAAATCAACCGGACCATGTCCCAGATACTGCCCTTGACCCCGACAATGTGCCAAGCAGATATTGGCCAAGACTTCCTGTGGTGCCCCTTGGGGATGCAATATTTGGGGGAGTTAGTATCCACTAATGCGGGAGACCTCTGTACTCATAACTACAGTAGAGCGCTTGAGGCACTGGAATTAAAAGTAGAAACTTGGATACACCTACCCATATCCCAAGCGGCCCGCATCGCCTTAGCGAAAATGGTCCTGCTAACCAAGCTGTTGTATGTGTTTAACAATGTCCCCATCTGGCCCCCCCGAGAGGCTTATGGAATCAGGTCAGAAGTATGATGATGAGACTAGCGTGGGCGGGCAAACATGCGTGAGTTCCCCATGATACCCTTACCTTACCATACCATACGAACAGGGCGGCCTGGAATACCCCAACCTTTATGTGTATTAGCGGACGGCCCAGATACAGTACATAGCAAGTAAGAAACAATCCACCCCAGACTTTCCTCACTCTAAAATCACCAGGGAAGCTGCATACCCAGATAACATAAGGGGGATGCTGTGGGTCACACAACCCCGGATCCTGAGGAGAGAAGTGCAACCCACGGCAGTGACATGCAAGGCTTGGGTTCGAATCTTGCACCGGACAGGCACATCAACCACATATTCACCTGAGCTTCCACTATACAATGTTCATGGAATACCATTAACACACAGAATATCCTTTCTGCACTCTCTTTCAATAGTTGGGTGTCCAATAACTGGGCGGTTTGGCTCAGGATGGAGTGTTCATAACGTGGGATGCACTGCAGACCAAGGGCGAATGGACAGCAGTCGCCCAGCTCATGTATTACAGGATCAGAGAAGTACTCCGCTCAAAACGGCCTGATTTTCCCAGGGCACCTCCTGTCCACACTACATTACAATACCTGTTACATCCACTATCATCCCAGAAGCTGGTGTCAACATTATACAAATTAGCTAGGGAAGGGAGGACCTACTAGGCACTTAACCACACGGCTAAACGCAAAGCCATTTTGGGGGTAAGTTTCAATTACCATCAATGGAAACGTATAGGGCGCCAAACGCGTAACGTATAATTAAACAACCGATTCAGGGCGATACACTATAGGTTCCTGCACCAATTATATTAATCTCCCGCCAAGCTGCACAGAATCTACCCAAAGAAGTCCTCCATGTGTATAAGGTGCAACACGGAAGTCGCTGACTTTTACCATGTGGCATGGGTGAGCCAACGGGTGCGCCCTTTCTGGGAGGGGATAACGGGGGCCATGTCTGAAAGGCTGGCTACCAATTGGGAGTATACACCAGCCTTATGGCTTCTGGCCCTAATAGGAGATGGTCCACGTGGTGAGAAAAAACTCCTGGGGAATGGCATCTTTGACTGCAAGGTATTTTATAGCTAGCATGTGGGGGAAACGCACCATACCAACATTTGTCAGATGGCTGGAGTACATGAACCTTTGTGAACAGCGTGAATCCCGGTATGCACAATCTCTTCCACCCAATAGTAGACCCATAGACTGCTGGTCACCATTCAGGTTTGGACTTGGAAAAAATGTGGGAGTGGTAGAATCTGACACCATCTGAGCGCGAAAATGCGGAGAATGTAAGGAACGAAACTGAGCATCTATAGGGCATCGGGCCCCTGGGAAATGCAAAACCAGTTCTGAGACCGTATGGTGCTGCAACACCGAAAGCACGGATCAGCGATGTGCCGAATTACATTATCCAAAAGTGACTGCCAATGAATACTATCTGTTCTGCCAAATAGCATCGTAAGGGAAGGGGGGAGTTGTGGTAGGGGAAGGTGGAAATCGGGTATGTTCAAGGTCACATGTGGACTGAGTTGTATGTGTTGTTGCTTATTTTGCAAAAATTCAATAAAGAAAGTTAAAAAAAAAAAGAAACAATCCATGAGTATATGAATTCTTATGACATGGGAGAGTTGGAGTGCAGAGGCGCAAAGCTTTCCTGTTCTACTTCCTGTTCTAGTTCTGACATACAGCCACACCTTCTCTGTTCAGAGCCTTGATGCCCTTTGGTCTTGTTGCGCTCGATAAATTTCAATACAATACAACGTGAAGCATTATGTCCTCATCACTCATGGCTTAATGTAATGTGTATTATTTTCAATGATGTATGTATTTTGCAATTCCCTGTCAGCTTATGATTTATGCGTCAATGAGCATTGGAGGTAGGCAGGTGACAAGCAGTAAGAATGGCAGTGGGCAATAAGGTGCTGGTACTGCTAGTTAGGAAGACGAGTTAACTTGCGCTCAATCAAGAGAGTGCAGGTGGTGAGTTCATGTATGCAAGTATTAGGGTTTCTCCTAACTTCCCTGTATCTATCCATCCACGCATCTCTAAACCTCTTTCCGGTTACCCTAAATTTCCCCTACCTGTACAGAACCTATCACTAACCCTCTTCCCCCCATTGGCTGTCTCGTGGGGACCTGTTTTGTCAATATCAGGGACCCGTGCACAACCAAGGTGGGAAGGTCGTATTCCCTTCAGCTTCTGTGGTTAGGGAGAGGTTGCGGATACCCCTCCAAGTGTGACAGACGGGAACCTTAAGGCAGAGATGGGAAAAGGATCTGGGGCAGGAGCTGAGGAACAACAATGGGAACGCATCTGTAAGAATGTACAAAGAACTTCAATTGCGTGTCAGTATAAGTTACATGGCCTGGAGTTCGTTTATAGGTGTCAATATGCCCCTGTGCGCTTGTCGAAAAATGTACGCCGGGGTGGATCCAACTTGCTGGAGGGGATGTGGTGAGAGGGCCAACTATTGGCATATGTTGTGGTCCTGCCCCAGGGTGCAGTGTTTCTGGAAAGAGGTGTTGGGATGGATCAAAGAGCTGGGGGCTACACAAAGGGCTGGGGTCCATTGCTGGTGCCGTTTGGCATAGAGGAACGGGAAGAAGGTTGGCCAAGTCTTCCACACATGACACTTCCTGCTACTTGCAGCCAAGGTATGTTTGGTAATCAGGTGGAAGTGTCTGGAGCTACTCAGTGTGGAGATGTGCGGACGTAAAGCTAGGGAAGTGTATGAGATAGAGAACATTACAGGTGCCTTACACAATCTACACCCGGCAAGGGAAATGGAATGGGCCCCATTATGGCAAATACAATGTGCAGCCTGAGGCAGATCCTCTACAGGAGGGATCGGACATTGGGGGAGGGTGTAAGGTGAAGGGCTGAGGCACGAACAGGCCGACCATGGACAATTGCCCTGGGCCCCACTCTAAGGAGAAATACTGACTCTGTAAACAGATAAGAGTGTAAGAAGGTGTTCACGTGTCCCAAAAAGGGGTGGAGAAATGAAAAGCAGGTTATGCTGTTGAGGGATGGGGTGGGTGTTTTGGGGTGTTCGTATGTTGCAAACCTGCCTGCACCGGAGGGGAATATGCGAGCACAGGAAGTGCTGTTTGGCAATGCTTGAAAATGACACCAAATTCAAGGCACAAGCTCGCAGCCTTGAACTACTTGAATTAACACAAGGAACGACTGGTTTGTTAAGATAACATTACTCGGTTCAATCAATTGGCTGCACAAACCGCTTGGTCTGAAAATAAAAAAGGCAGTTCTACAAGGTTCTCAGTGATGCCATGAAAGAGGCTTTGGCAGTGGCACTTGCTTTACCGACCCAATTCTCTGACCTAGTTAATTTGACATTACAGGTAGATGTGAAAGTGGCCGAACGAAAGACAAATCACATAGAACGCCTGGGTTTCCGTCTAACCAACCAGCACACGCCTCGGGTTCCGCAGAAACTACTGTGGAACCGTTGTAGATTGGAGGGATTCGTGGCCCTCTCCCACCAAGTGAGAGAGAACGACGCCTGACCAATGCCGGTTTCTATTGTGACCAGTCGGGACATTTCGTTAAAGAATGCCAAGAGGCCAAAAAATACGTCAGGTTTTCAGAAGGTTCATCCTTAGAACATGGCCCACTGATGAATCTAAAATCTATGTCTCCTTTTGGACAACCTGCATCCGTTTCTTCTTTGCATCTGTTGGTAGATGCTTGCCCGACAGTCCCTGACCTTACAAAACAAGTAGTGAAATTTCGGTGTTACAGGTAACAATGCTGATATTACTCTGGCAGCGTCTTTGAAATTTACCTTGCAGGACAAACCAGGCTGAACCAGTACAGGCAGTTGATGGGTCTACCTTTGTTCCAGGCCCCATTAAACAGCAAACAGTGCCTCTTACCCTTCTGGTTCAAGACAAGCATTAGGAAATGCTATAATTCGTTCTCATGGCCACGCACCAATTCAGAGTAATATTGAGGATACCATGGGTTTTTGTTTTATCTGTTAATTAAAGTTTTCCAAATATATAACAAAGACAACAATATCACCCCCCCACCCCAATTCCACACCACCTCCCCATTCCAGCAGAGTTCTTTTTATCCCCTCCTATTATATATATAGTTCTGAGCCCTCCTGCAGCTGGGCACCATCGTATCTCAAGGATGAAGGTCATCCGGAGATGTTTGTAAAGCTTTTAGGAGAAAGTTCCATGCAAGTCCCTTGTCCTTATTCCCCTCCTTTCTTCACAATTCTTGTACTATCCGCTGCCACACACCATTAAGCGTTGGCTAGCCACTGTGCCAACATGGGGCCCTTCGGGCACTTCTACGAGATTGCCATTCTATGTTTTGCTAGCAATAACATGAAGGCTTTTATTCTCTTCCTTTGGTTCCCCGGATACTCCCCAGGTACAACTCCATGTAAGCAGATCTTGGGGGGAAATAGTCCAATTAACCCACCATAGGGCATTTATTCTCACCATCAACCCCTTGCCAGCAAGCGTGTATTATCGGACATGGTCACACCATGTGCCAAAGGTCTGCCGAGTCTTGCCTGCATGTGGGGCACTGATATTATAGACCTGGTACAGAATATTAAACTGAATCAGCTTAAACCATGCATTTCTAGATACTTCGCTAATTCGCATGCATATTTTGTTCCATTTCCATTCAAATGTCTCGTTCCCATTTGTCCTTTAACCTAAGCTGCGGCCGAGTTCTGCTGTCCTGTAAAATAGAGTATAACCTGGATGAGGATCCCATGGTTAAAGAAACATAACCTGTTGAAAGATTGAATACAGGGTACATAGAATTTCATTCTCCTTATTGTCATGAACACTGCCCATCTGCCCCATCTGAGTACCATTCTTCAGCCAACTCTTAGTAACCATGGGACATCTTGTGGGCACTACCATATCAGGCATTCTGGATGAGTACAACTCTTTTTTGGACGGGCTCGATAAAGTTAAGGCAGAATCGCTGTACCCACACCACCCGTATGACTGTCACAACGGCCTGATTCCTGGTGCTACAATATCGTGTGGTCGCATTTATTCTCGGACTCCTGCAAACGATCGGACTCTAAAGATGTATATCGACTACGCAACGGGCACATCAAGCCTTCCCTGTCCCCAGCTGCTACTCCCATTTGTTTTATTTATTTATTTATTTTTGAGTCTCTAGGTGAGCAGGGGTTTTAAGACCCTGTATAGATTATTGGCGGGTGAACCAAATCACAGTAAAGAACCGATATCCAATTCCTCGGACTTCGGTATTACTGGACCCACGACATCTGGTGACCATTTTTACTAAACTAGCTCTCAGGGGTGCCTATAAGAGGTATAGCCATATGCGGAAGGTGGGTGTAAAGACTGGAGGGAGGTGTCTGTACTTTTTTTTAAACATCTCTTTATTAATTGGTTTACATCTCCACATCAGATCATATCACAATTGTATCAGGAAGATACAAGCACAACAGCAAGTTAACAACATACAATAATGTACAAGCCTCAGGGCACATGTGACACAACTTCGAATGGTTCTCTTCTCCTTGCACTCACATCTGCAGGGTGAGAGAACGTGCCCCCTCATCCCAACCCCTGCTTCATTCCAGTTCCACATCCCTTGCCATCAAATACCCTGTCAATGGACCCCAGATATCTTTAGGTCTGTTCTGCGGCCCACACAGGGCAGCGTAGTCTTTATCAGTGTCACTCAACCGGATTAGGTCCTTAGCCACCCATTCGTCTCCGGAGGGGAGGCATGTGTCCATTTCATGAGGATGCTGCTCCTAGCTACTATCATACAAGATGCTAACAGCTTACTGTACTTCTTGGGTATACCCGGTGACCACCCCAACATGCCACATAGCACCGTGCACGGGACATCCTGCCCCACGATTTCCGTCATGGCACCGAACACACCCTCCCAGAAAGAGCGCAGCGCGATGCGCCCCCATAGCATATGAGTCATATCCGCCAGATCCACCCTACACCTCGGGCATATAGCAGGCTTTGTTGCATCAGATTTATGTGTGCGCCGGTGAAATGTAGACCCTGTGAAGGGTCTTAAGATGAATCAATTGCAACCTTGAACTGAACGCCTCAGTGTGCGTGGTGCCACATATTCTCTCCCACTGCTTGTTCCCTAAGGTGACCCCACTGTCTTGTTCCCAGTGCCCTTTGCTAGGGGGGGGGGGGGATTTCAATGTCTATCTGCTAGAATCATCTTATATGTTGTCGAGATCACCCAGCTGCACCCCAAGAAGTTACGTATATAATGCAGCAGGGGTGTAGTCTGGGGGATATCAGGGAAAACCGGCGACCATTCTCTGTAAAGGCAGCCCTCATCCTGTAGTGCTGTAATGTACGTGGAGTGCCCTTGTCCATCATGTTCCCAAACTCCTGTTGAGACACAAACTTCCAGTCAGGATACAGATCCTCCAATTGTTCAATCCCCTCCCCACTCCCTTACAATGGACATATCACATGTTGGCACCAGGAACTCAATCTGCCATAACAAGATGCCCGGGTCAAATGGGTGTTCAACTCCAAGCATGCACCGTACATGCTACGGGATCAAATCTACATTTGTCAGCTACCCTCCCAAGAGCAATAGTCCCTGCAGCGAACATGGGTGCACAGAGCCTCTCTCAATATGCACATGTGGTGGCCCCCGCCATCCATGCATCCAAAATCTCGCAAAAGACAGCTGGGCCACCAAGAAATACGCCTCGACATCCGCTGCCCCGACCTCCCCGCCTCCCTCTCCTATGGCTGTGTTAAGGTCTCCCAGCCTATTCATGGGGCTTTTGGATGCCAAGCTAGCCATATCAGTTGAGAGGTCACCTCGCGGAAGTAACATTTCCCCGGCCAGACCGGTATATTTAAGAACATATACAAAAGCTTGGGGATAACCACCATTTTGGCAATGGCCACTCGGGTCATAAGTGTGAGTGGGAGCTTGCTATCTATCTTTGCTCTCAATGACCTTAAATACTCCCCATGATTCTTATCCAGCAGGGACTGGGCGTTCCTACTAATTACCACCCCCAGGTATGTAACCGTGTCCTGCTCCCACCCAAAACCCTCCATGCTAGTTGGAGGAAACGTCACCTCATTCAGCGGGAACAGGGAAGACTTAGCTCGTTTCAGGTGGAGACCAGAGGATCCCCCGAACTCAGCCACTTCCAGTGTGAGGGGCTTAAGGTTACCCTCAAGATTTCTAATATAAATGATTGCATCATCTGCATACAGTGAGATTCGCTCTCTCGGCCCGCCCATACCCAGTCCTCTGTGTCCATGCAGCTTCCAGAGTCTGCCCGCCAGCACTTCTATAGCTAATGCAAACAGTAATGCAGAGAGCGGGCAACCCTGCCTTGTCCCCCTCCAGAGCAAGATCAGGTTCGACCACATCCAACCTAAATTTATCTGGGCTCTACATCCCAAATACAGCAGCTTCACGGCCTGCATGTAATATGGAGGGGTCCCCACCCACGCCAACACCTCGAACAAGTACTCCCATTCAACGGAGTCAAATACCTTCTCCATATCTAACAGCGCCACCACTGCCTGTGTCCCCGGATCTATTTGCGCTAAGATTGAGAATAAGCGCCTGAGGTTTAAGGACATCGACCTTCCAGGAATAAACCCTGACTGATCCCGGTGAACTACCTGCGAAACATAAGGCAGGAGGCGCTCTGCCAAAACCTTAGCAAAGATCTTCGTGTCGAGGTTTATCGGAGATAATGGACGATATGACGAGCAGTCGAGTGGCGCCTTGCCTGGCTTTGGGATCAGCGTAATGACAGCTTCCCGAAGCGTAGATGGGAGTACACCCCTACTCATCCCCTCTTCCACATCCCCACCATGTGACTAGCCACCGTCGGTCCCCATTCTTTATAAAATGTGTCTGTTATGCCGTCTGTTCCTGGTGCCTTCGCGGTAGGTAGTGCTTTTATCGCTCCCAACACATCCATATGGGCCTGGCAAGGGACTCCACTGCCTCCACGTCAGATCTGGGGAGCACCACACCCTCGATATAGTCCCTCAATTCAGTACCCGAAGGTGTACCCCTCGTGGCATACAGGGATTCATAAAACCTGCGAAACTCCTCCGCTATCTCACTTGGTTTCATTAGGCCCTCCCCCGCCCCCCCCCTCCCTGCTGGACCGCACAGCAGTTATTTCCCCAAATCCCTGCTCTCCTCGGACCAGTGCCGCAAGGCATCTACCTGGCCTCCCCTCCGCTCCTCTCCATACTTACGGGCCCTTGCAGGTTGCGCATGTACTGCACCTCCCGGTCCGCTAGCACCCTAAACTTGTCCAATCCTTCCTTAAACTTGGCTAGTGACTTTGGCGAGCTCAGTCTCTCCACCTCCCCCTCCCTCTGCTTTATCTCCAATTCCACTGCATTGAGCTCTCTCCGTATTGTACTCAGCACCCCAAGCTCTGAGGATGTACACCCCCCTCAAAGCACCACTTTAAACACCTCCCAGATCATTCCCTTACTCTGCACCGAGCCCTCGTTCTCCAGGAAATAATGTTTAATCAAGCTATTTATATCACTTTTAAAGGCTATATCTAGCAAGGCTGCTGGTTTAAACCTCCACCTAGGACGGGGAAGCGGCTCCCCCAAACACACTGTCCATAATACCGGGGACTGGTCTGACAAACTCCTTGGTAACATCTCACATCCCTCTGTGCAATGAATAAAGTGGTGGCATCCCAGCATATCTATTCTGGTTGATGTGTCATGTGTAGTGGAGTGATGCTAAAAGCCCGCCACTCCCGGATGCAGCATCCTCCATACATCCTCCAGTGTCAGAATCTCCATAGCTCCCAGTACTGCTTCAGCCGCCCTGGTGCGCCTCTTTCTCTCCCCCGTTGTGTCCAGTCCAGGGTCCAAGATAACATCAGGATCCCCTGCCCACAGAACATACATATCACAGTACTTTAGGCATTTCTCCAGAAGACCCTCAAAAAAACCTGGTTCGTCCAAATTGGGACCGTATATGTTAACCAGTGTTAATCGTGATTGGCCCATACACTCCTGGCCCTATTCATACACCCCGAGACTATAACATACCTTCCAGCTGGATCTATCTCGGTCCCACTAACCCTGAATCCCAGCGATTTGTGTACCAGAGTCATCATCCCCGCCGAGTATGCATTTACCCCACCTTCTAGCAACCCCTTCATTCCCCTGCTACTTAAGTTGAGTTTTTTGCAACAATACCATCTTAGCACCATGTCTCTCGCAATACTACACTACTTTCCTGACTTTGCGCGGGTCATTCAGGCCCCGCACATTCCAGCTCATTATCCTATAGACCATAACTCAGATGGGGGGAAAAGATGAGTGCCAGTATAACTTGTCCAGGTGGCCGCGCCCAGTCATGCGTCATGGTCCTCCCGATGTGATGTGAACCATTTTCATAAACCCCAACCCTGCCAACTGGGCAGTTTGTGCTCCCCTCATTCACCCCAGCCCACTTCCCTCCACCCCCCCGCCCACACTGCCCTCCCCCAACTTGCAGTGATCAACCCCAACAATAGTATGGACCACTACCCGCGGGCGTCGGACACCACTTCCCAAGCGGCCTACCGCACTTTACCAACAGAGGAGAACACAGGAGAGATGCATTCATTCATGCCGCAGGACTGACTAGGTACATATCTAGCTATATTCCAGCATGACCCTCTGGGGCGGGAGTTCCGATTGAGCCTGCCTCTCGTTGACTTCCTTCCCTGGACTTAGTTACGCTGGGTTTCACTTCTTCTCAAGCGTAACCGGACGGTCTATCTCTCACTTAGTCCCTTGTCGTATCAATTTGGCAGGTTCCCAATAAATGTGTGTGCAGCCGACATCTGTGAAAAAAGATCTCTCCCATTATGCTGCACCCTGAGTTTGGAGGGGTACAGCATGGAATACTGCAAGCCCTTTTCACGCAGCCTTCTCTTCACTGCTGCAAACGATATACAGGCCTTCTGGACCGCCGGTGTGAAATCAGGGTAGAAGGAAACCCTACTGTTCTCATACAGGAGGTCTCCAAGCTCCCTAGCACTTCTAAGTATGGCGTCACAATCAAAGTAATTAAGTACTTTAGCTATGACAGGTCGCAGATTTTGACCGGGCCTAGGCGCAACCTGCTTTATACTGTGTGCTCTCTCTACTAAGAATTGTGAGGACAAAGCCGGCCCTTGCAGTACTTCTTTGATAAAGGTCTCTATAAACACTTCCATGTTCTGCTGGGGGACGTATTCTGGAATCCCGACCACTCTTATATTGTTCCTGCGTGATATCGCTTCGAGATCTTCATTTTTATCCTTAATGGCCTTCACCTCTCTTCTCAGTTCTTGTACTACCTGGGGTGTCTCATTACTTACGCCTTCTAGCACTCCTACCCTTGACTCCACCTCCGAGGTTCTGCTGCTTTCCTTGTCAATACTTTCCTGCATCCTGTCCACCTTGTACGTCAGCCCATATAACTTGGAGTTAATAGTGGCAAAGCCAGACCGCATCTCCACCAGGATCATACTCAATTCTGACGGAGGGGGTTCCTCTTTCAAGCCCTTTGATGTTTCTGAGAGGTGCACTGCCTGTGCCATTTTAGCTGGATCAGACCCCGACTCAGGTGTTTCTCTATCCCTCCTAGGCCCCTCCTTGTGTGTGAACGGCAATCAAGTTTGTTTCTTTCCACCCTTCGCCATTAAAGTCGTCCAGATTGCCGTCCGCCTTGCACCCTTCCGGAGGGAAGGTCCATCCAACCGTGCCCTCTCCTTGGAATTAGCCTGGAGCCCTGACACCCCCTCCATCCCCAAGTCAGCCGAGTAGGCCCTGAATCCAATCAGCTCACCCACACTCCTTACGTCCCCAGCGCACCTATGTAACCAGTCTCCTCAGCTCTGCTCAGCCAGCAATTTCTTCCTGGACCTATTCTTACAGCACCAGCCTGCCGCCACTAGTATGATGCAGCCCCTCAGGCCCCCTGTCCTGGGCTGCAGTCCCCACATGCACGGGGCGTGTAGAATAGAACTTTGTCCGCCCACTGTCGTGGATCCAGCACATCCTTGAGCACCCCCTCGCTTCGGAAGGCCTCTAGTGTCGGCCTGAGCCAACCCCCTTCAGGGTGTTATACTAGTATTAGTAGTAGGCCTCCATCATGCAGTTTGCTTCCATTAATTGATGCTTGCTAGCTTTCCCCCAGGTGTAGTCAGCCGCTATGCCCCTTAGCTTCAGAGGACCTCTAGTGTCCGCCTGCCCCAACCCCCTTCAGGGTGTTATACTGTCAGTATCAGCAAGCCTCCAGCACACAATCCACTACCATTGATTAAAGCAGACGGTCACTCCTCAAGTATGGTTAGCTTCTGGGCCTCAAAGGGGCTATGTAGCCACGCGCATCGGGGGGTCTATGCTCCTTTACTGTGGGTGTCCCTGGACGAGCGAGCCCTCCCGCCACAGCCCCTCTTCCACCAAGTTCTTCACCACTGCCACAGGCTTCTGGGCAGCTGCTGTCACCCGTGCAGGCGGCCTCCTCACTCCCTCTGACTCACCGACTAGGGGCTGTCCAGCCCTCCGCTGCTCCACCGCAGGTAAGGCATTCAATGCCTCAGTACGCCCCCACCGGGCCCGCAGATGGCCGACTTCAATGCCGGGGGTGGAGGGGGCGCTTCTTCCCGGCTCTGCGTCAGTCCTCCTCCTCACCTCCCGGACGAGTCTCAGCCTGTGCCCAGGTCTGGGCCCCCAGAGCGCTCCGGCTGCCCTCGCTCCGGCCTGCTGTTGTTCTCCACCGACCCCACTGGTAATCACCTTCTCCTCGCATCCTCTCCGCAGCAGCCTCACTGACCCGCGGTCTCCGCTGACCAAACGGCACACAAGCACTCAGGCTGTGACAGACCTGAGCTGCGCTGCCGGTCGCGGCCCGCCAGCTACACCGCAGATTCCCAGCAGCCGCGCTGATCGCCCAGAGCCCTTCCACTGCTGCCTCGGGACTTCCGCAGCTCTTCCCGCCAGTGTTCTGCTATTTGTGGCCCCAAAGGGTCGAGGTTTATCCTCCTCTGCTGCCAGTATACGCAGAGCTCACACAGACACCGCCATCTCCGGGTGTCTGTACTTCTGCTCTCTATATGGTAGAGGAGAGGCACAGAGGACCCCAGCCAAGATTCTCTATTACAGTAGCAATGTAGGAGCAATCAAGGCCTAGCTTCTCAGGGGGTGATGCGGGCTGGTTCTTCAGTACAGTGTAATCCCCAAGCACCCACAAAGGAATGTCCGCACACTGTATTAGTTAAAACACAGTCTTTATATAATTAAGGTTCAAGGTTATATACACACAATCACAATGACTCACTTTGTACTCAGTTAATCTACAATGGCAAATATATATAGTTCTAAGTGGTACCACAATTATTATCAGAGTTCATTAAAGTGCATCTGGTCAGATGTCACACAAATCAATTAATAAAGGTAACCAACAATAGACATAGGAGGAAAGCACTTTGTTAGAACAACTGGCAGAGTACTGGCCCCTACCACTAGACACAGTTCTGTGTGGAGACCCCCCCAACCTGGGCAACCTGTAAGATAAGGAATACCACAAGCCCAGTCCAGATATTGTTCAATTAGTCTTATTTCCTTTTACAATGTTTCTACCACCCCAATGTACCTGGAATAGCAGAGTTCGACGACGGGTCATCAACTGACCCTTCTAGAGCAGCTCCCTTTAAAGCAGGAGCCACGGATCGCTGAGATCCCTCGCAGAAAAAGGGTGAAGAACGGCGGTGAGGTAGCAGCTCTGGTCCTAGCGGTGCTCGGCGACGATAGTCGAAGACGCCCTGCAAGGAAGAGGCGTGCGGGGCACCTTGATGTCGTTAGTTTAGGACCGCAAAGTGTTTGTGAAGAACTGTGGCCCAGCAAAGGCATCAAGTCGTCCGGCGTCTCTACGGTCTTTAAGTGGCGGGAAACCCACCGGCGGATGCTCCGCAGCACGTCGACGGCCTGGCCTTCTCCGGCGGGATAAGGCGGTCGGCAGTGCGGACAAGCGCGTCCGTGAATCAAAATGTCTTGGGTGAAAGGAGCACTGCATCTCCAGGAGTCGATGGCACAGCGTCAAGCAATCCCTTCTTCTGGGCAACTAACTTTGACGGGCCTCCAGCAGTTATAGCAAACCTGCGAACCCTGGTCGACGCCGGTGGATGGAATGTCCGGTGCTTATCTTCGTTCTCCTCGGCGGTCCCTGTCTCCGGTCGGCAGCCTGTCGAGGGTCTGACTTCCAGGGAGCTTCGGTGAAGCTTAGCAGTGCACGATGGTCCCTCGTAGCTCAGGAAGAGAGCACCTAACCAGGTCCTCTCTGGGGCAGTCCTTGGAGACACAGCAGCTTTCAGATCGATGAAGTAGAGCAGCAGCACTACTTCTCTTCCAGCAGGGCTTCAAGGTTGAGCTTCAGTTTCAATTCCAGCTTCTGAACGATTTCTAGCCCCGAGAGGCCCCCAGATATACTAGTTGATCTCCCATTCATTCTGCTGGGTCACACTCCGGCATCCACTTGGTCAGAAGGGCATTCAGCAGTCAGTCAGCCAATCTGGCGCACAGTGCATTCAGGCCATTCTTCTCCATCCAGACACTCACAATACAGAATGTGGATTCGGACAAGTACCACGCCATTCAACACTACAAACTGCATTCATGCCAGTTTCAGGCAGGGCTGTCTCAGTCATTGTGTCAAACACCAGATACCAGACATCCACAACAAGAAGTGTATATTTGTCACACACTCCATTCACCCAGGTCCCACCCACAGCTGTACCCACAACATACGGTTGTTGGAAAGGCTCCAGCCAGTCTGGTCGGCATTTCCCCACACTACCATATATGGAACTTCCACCCAACAGCCACTCAGGGGGAAGGGACAGTCAGGGCTTCCCGGGACTTCGGGAAAACCAAGGTAACAGGCGATGGAAGGCAAGAGGCCACGGGGGCCATCTTGTCTCCATCAGGAATCTACCAATTCCAATGATAGGGCCTGGGAATCCCAAAATGGAGGATGCTCAGAGCACCTGGCAATTCAGCACGGAGCTGCCACTAGCCCGTACCCTGCTCTGTGGGCCACACACAGGTGCTCAAAAACATACACTAGGGGCACAGGGGTGTACCCCCCCCACCCATAGGTGCCCTAAGGGTATCCTATGGGTCTGTACACCAAACCAAAAGAGAGCTGCACCGCCATGAGTCCCGCATGAACTCCTCTGTGGAAAACACAACATAGCACACGATAAAAAGCAGTAAAGGACAAGGATACGGAGGCCCTGTCCCTCCAATGCATTTCCAGCATCACAGTGGGGAAGGAGATCTGCAGGATATTGCTACATCTGCTCTCTCATCACCCATGCTTCTGGCGTTCCTAGGGTATCCTCCCCCGACTGAGGTAGACGTAGCAAATGCGCTGTCTGGTGACCTAGCCCTGTGCAGGGTTCAAGGCCAGTTTAAAGGGCAGTCAAATACGGCATCAATCCTAACAAACGAGGAAGATTGTTCAGTTGCCGACCGCACAGAGCAGAAAACATAAGGTGGGCCCAATCGATTTTGGATGGGCAATTTTTTCTAAGAAGCGATGAAAGCAAGTGGTGAAGAGCTGGAGGAATGAGGGGATTCTCAGAAGAAGGGGTGGCATGAATAAACCTAGAGGGTGGAACAGTATGGAGAAATCACTTGCAGCATCGGATGTAGCTTAAGGAGCCAGAAAAACCTGTTAAGATACAGACACGTACCCATTTTTCTCTGTGTTTTAAGGGCAATGGCATGATGCCTGTTGGCACATATGGAATCTGCAGCTGCACGCTTCCATCGCAGATATGGCTGGACTCTTATAGATAACTTTTGGACCTGTGGATAGAATGCATACAGGCAGTTGGCTCCAGCCTGGCGAGGTGTGTGCAGTTTCTCTACTCTTCATATGCTAGTTCTCGTAACTCCTAAAGAACACCTAGTTTTGGCCACCCCAAAGTTACATCTGTGCCCACTTTGACCCTGTGCTCCTTTCATCTCTTTCATCACCTTATATGAACAAACCAAAACTAGGTACGACAGCTAAAATCAGGGACAAATGCAGCGTAGGAAGAGATCCAACTATCTTTCATCAGCATCATCAAATGCTTTAGTGGACAAGCTCGATCGATACCGGCTGTTTAGGAACAAGACTTTCTTTGCCTTCCTTCTGGCACCTGGGGCCCAAGCAGCGACAAATGCCAAATGGCTCCAGGTGAACAGACACAAACCTTTGCTTTTCGTGAACACTTCCGAGTCAGTGTTTAGTGCTATTAGCAAAGAATTGCAGGCACTCTGGCTCATGACTTTTCATATACTGAACCGACTCGACCTCCTGACAGAAATGAAGGGCGGAGTATGCTGGAAAATCGGGAGCACCTGCTGTACATTAGTGCCTCCCAATGATACAGAGACCGGTACCCTCACGCAAACTATTGCAACCTTACATAAACTCAAAGTTATCATGGAGGCTGGGATCATTTAACGATTTGTGGACTGACTCCGTGCTCTCTTGGGTACCTTCTTGGCTGAGTCTCACTGTGAAAACTCTTGCCCATTTGTGTCTTTTTTCTTATCTTTTTCCATTCCTGTCGAATGCCCTTACGATATTGCTCTGCCCAGGTACCAACAGCTGCTGCCACGATGATTGTAACCCTGTCCAAGGCTAGGGTCACCACCACTTCTTTGGAAATTTTAAATATGAAGATTTACAATTTTCCTCATTTGTTGCACTACGAATATGTACTCTCTCTGGTATCATATTTGCAAGTCTACACTTGTTGTTTTTATGCTATATGAACTGTCATTGACCTTTCATTTGCTTCTGTATGTTCTGGTTTTGTCTACTTGATGATGTCGGTGTTTACGACACTTTTGTTTACACAACTAGATGGTATTGACTCTTCTCTCTTTTTAGCGTATTACAAGTACTTAGCACCCAAATGGGAGTGTTAGTTGCTCTAATCAGAGTTTAGGGATTATCTCTCCTACCCATGCACTTTACTCTTGGTTGTTGCCGTTTAGGTAGACAGTTGATCCCCTGGCGCCCCTTGGTGGGTCACGGTGGGTGCGGGATCCCGCCCTCATGCCCCCAAGGGTGCCTTTTTCCACTTCCTGAATATGCCCCCCGAATTCTGCCTCTGTCTGTTAGGTAGATTAGCTTACTGATTAGAGTTCACTTCACGGTGGCTACTATTTACCGTACTTACCTTTGCACCATGGTGGCACCCCGTGGTTCGTCCTGGGCTACGGGTGTGCCCCCATGTGCGCTCCCTTATCCTTGATATTTACAAATAGCGCCATGGGGGCACACCGCGGTTCCATTTGGGCTGTGGTTGTGTCCCATGCGCGCTCACGAATCCCCCTGACTTGCAATTCGTGAATCAGCTGATTGTAGGTGCTGCGTTGTCTTGACAACCTAACACCTTCCAGTGCCCACACCAAGATGGACGTCGTCCTGGCGAACCGCGTGCATGCGCGCGGTTGCCAGGACGACGCATAATGCTTGAGCACAGTCGCACCGCGCGTTGCAATGCGGCCCAACCTCTTTGTTTCTCTCGCGACCTGAGGTAAGCGTCCTACTTCAATTTGGCCGCCTTTGAGTGTGCATATGCACCTTGTAGCTTTATCCCACGGTGAATACTGTCACTGAGAGTTGGACAATGTGTTCTCATCGAGTGCTACTCGATCTTACACTTTAGTTCCTACCGTCCGCATTAACACGAACGTAACTGGGGAACTCCCATGCCTCTTTGGCAATGCTGCCTGAGGTAGACGTTTTATTTCCAATTGTATCCAGAATGTGATTTCTAACATTAAACAGACCATGGTTCGGTGCCTTCATGTTGGGAAAGCACTTGACACGCTCAATCGCCATTGCACTCTTCTGTACGTGCAGTCAGACTGCCTTTTTATGGGTTTTCTTAGGTTTCATTTTTAGATACTCAAGCGACCGTATTCTACCTTTACTCAGTTCTTATCTTGAAGACTGGGCCTTTGTTTGGACCCACCGTTCATGTATCAGCAAGGTTAGTTATTTCTACACGTTGAACATTGTTAGTGGATTCCTAAAAACCAAGAGGCTGCACTGAATATCTCTTTTCTTCTCTATTACCCTACAGGGACCTAGTAATGAACAATTATTGTGAATATGAACAGTAAAGTCCATACCCTGAAGATGGTTCTATGAACCGAAACGCATTGGTCATTTGTTGACACCTACAAAGGGACTTCATTTGGAAGTTTATGTTGATTAGACTTATGTATTATAGTGCTGTGAAGTGATAAATTCATAGAAACCTCCAACGAGTTTGCACAACACCAGTGGTTGAAAGCCATTATCTATGTTCCTTAGGTTTTCTGTACTGTATGTAATATGGATAAAATTGTGCTCTATGTGCGAATAGAGGACACTGTGTGAATTTGATTTGCTTATTTCTCATAACTTGTGGCCTTGCAAGATTAAAATCCAAAAGTTCTCTATAATCTAGGTTCTGATTTATCTATACATTTCGATATTGATGTTTTAAGTTTGATGTCTGTTGTCAATGTTAAACTGCTTAATTACTATTTGAGTTAATATCAAAGCTAATAAGGTACCTAAATATTCACCTCCACGGCGTAAAACCTTTGGTGAGAGATTAATTTGTTTATAGGGATTGCTTGCCCATTGGAGTGCATTTGGGCTTGCTGTGTAGCAATACACAGCCCTGGTTCTGCTCGATTCTCTTTGTCCCAAATGGCCTTGTGACGACAGCCCGTCTGCACCTGAAATATTTGCTACATTGTTACCTAATCCTTGTAAATACACATCCCCCTATAATTCTTATATTTTATGAATTGTCTAACTCAAACCGACTTGTGCACCCCTATACCTTACCTCTTCACCACCACTTCATCCCATATGGGTACTCAAACTGAAGTTGTTTTGTGTCCTCCACCAAATCAGCATGCTTATGTGGAGCCGCAGGTAGATTGCGGGTATGGTGGGGGGGGATGAGTTGGGTTTGTTCGGCAGAGGAGTATGCCCATATTGGGAGCGGTGTGAGAGATGGTTGTGGGGTTATTCCGAAAGAAGATGAATATGATTTGTAAGTTAAAGTATTAACTAAAGAAGGGAATGTTGGGGTGATCAGGAAGGGTCCCCATGATTACGAAGGGGTTTATGTTGTGCGCACTGTATTGATGACTGAGGGTGGTGTCGAACTGAGCGCTATGTTGTAATTTTATATATGTCGAGTGTAGGTAATTATGGATGAGCTATGTTTCTTTTAGAGTTACTGTTTGTCTAGAATTGATATATATTCGCTTGCACGTGCGCAGAAAGATAAAATGTTAAACGCACCAAACGTAACAAACACGATTCAAACATGGGGAATTCACGAATCTCAATATAGTGGGCTTTCTACAAAGAAATCAAACAGTAGTCGGGGGTTGTTTGCAAGGTGAACTTTGACTGTTATGAAACGGATTGTGAGGTTTTCAAGGCCAGAGGGGATGGGCGAATGAGTAACATTACAACCTTAACGGTCAGCTAAGCAGCAGAAAATGGCCATGAGTTTTATGGGCTGATAAATATCGCAGACTGCAGAGGTAATCTCCTGATGTATGAGAGAATGACAGAAGGGGTTTCACTATTTGTTGTGGTTAGCAGTAAAACACATGTTGAGTCAATGCCTAAGGCTAACTAATAGGAAACCCACAAGTTTCAATGGTATTTTCAGATGAACTATGATGAATAAGTGGTGGTTATTAAGATTAGAATTGTTCAATTAAACCAGTGACCTGGGGAATGAACTAGTATCGCTAAGTATCGCTAACTCAAAGCGAAATTATTTACCCAGCCTTCCTCATATCACTTGAAATATTTACTCGGACCATGTGCAAGTAAAAATGAAGGATAAAAGGTCTATGGCCAGTTATTGCTAGTAATGAATGTTTGCATACAGATTTTAACTGAATGATGAGGTCATCACCCATCACGGACGAATCCTGAGAAGACATGCGTTCTACACATGAACTGAACATGGTAGTTAAAATGATGACTACCAATGGAAACGTAGCAATTTCTGAGGAACAAAAAAGGACTTTGCAAGTCAGAGGGCGACCAACGCTGGATTCCATATTGCCTGGGAAGGTGCTCACAAGCCCTCTCAGGCCTCAGATAAGGGTTACTGTAACGCTCACCTGGTATCCACGGGGACGTCACTCAGCCTGTTCTGACCTCTTACGACCTTGAACCCTTCCCTGGAGGCTATTCGACTGGAGACTGGGCCTGAAACACAGGATTGGTAGAGTTTAACTCCCTATTGTCTCTGTGTGCTTGAACTCCTTCTTCCCCGGGTTCCAACCCTTCCCTTTGATCCACAGCTCACCTTGTTTTCTTGGATAGTGTGCTCTCCGTCCTGCTTTCAGCGCAGTGGCGCGTTGATTGATGCAGGCTCGTTGCTGCCTAGTTACTTCACTGGCAAGAGTCCGACAGGTAAGTATAATGAGTCTTTTGAACAGTTCTCAAACTTCGCTCCTTTCCTTCCTTAGATGATGGCCGGCGTCCGGGGATGGCGGCGTGCTGCTGAGATGAGTAGCGCTGAAGGTGAGTGAGAGCGCCATGCGACCCTTTCGTATTTGTATTGAACCGAGTTCTTTTTCTGTGTCTTTTAGGTACCGTAACGTTTTCAGCATGGATGCTGGTTATGAAGAACAAATGCGATGGGTAAGCGCGGTATGCGACGCCTCGAGATGTTTCCACGCTAACATGGAGTGTCTTTTCCCTCTTGCAGATGGATGAGAAGTTCCGGGGACAGAGTTCCACCAGAGCGGCTGGGATTCAGGTAAGCGTTTGAAGCCCGTACAGTATTTAAAAATAAGCGAAGATTTGCAGAATGCTTACTAATGCCTTTTTTCTGTTCTTTTCCCTTTCCTTAGGAAGCGGCGTGCCGAGATGGGAATGACACCGCCGAAGATGCCCGCAGAACAGAAGGAGCGATGAATGATGGGTAGAAGCGCCGCAAGGTAAGGCTGTCCCTAACAGTGTTCTTGTTCTTGCAGGAGCTGAGCGCAGAGAAAGATGCAGGCCTACTGGAGACCGATCCGAACACGGCGAGTGTCACGCTGCAGGTGCAGACAACGCAAAGCATGTTTCTCAGCCTGGGTGTGGCTTAAATAGTCTCTGGGTATCCCAGGTCTCTCTGGGCTGAACCACACCCAAAAGACTAGACCGCACATGCAATTCTGGGAACCGAAATATGTGGGGGGCATCCATCTTGTCCCCCATCAATGCACTACAAGTCCAATCCCCAATGTTAGCCTATGTGAGTGAGTGAGTCTGGTGCCACAAGCGCCAATTCCGACTCCAAGTGGGTCTTTGGAGGGATGGAGAGGCCCTTGAGGGCCCTGTAGGTAATCATGGCCTGGCTCCAGCCTGACATCTTGGAGGGCTGGGGACATGAGGGGCAGGAATCATGACCGTTACTATGCGTTAATGAAAACCTTCATGGGGGCATGTGAATAGTTCGGAGTCCGTATGCATCGTGCCTCATTTACATGATTGTCTCTCTCGCGCTCGAACGAGAGTGTCTAAGCCGTGGAAGCCGCACATGTAAATACTCGCAGAGTGAGAGCGCTCCCTACCAGAGAATGCAGAAATTGACATTGTATAGGAAACGCTGGGACTTGCTGTGTTTGTTCATGGCTGCTTACTTCTCGTTTTCATTTTCTGTCAGAGTCATGTTCTGTTGAAGGTTGGAAGCACCTTTCGCCGGCTGACACGGCAGGAGGGTCGAGAGTCATTATCACGAGTATGTCAAGCAGTCCCAGGAGATAGACTGTTACTTGTGCTTCATGTTGCTTCAGGTGTATGTTGCTGCACATTATCTATGGCCATCAATAACGTTCACTGTGCTTTTGTTTTTTGCTGATTAAGGGGTGACTTGGAATACAGGAGTTAGGTTAGGTCCTAATTAAGAAGTATACTTACTAGACGTCAAATTCTGAGAGGTATAGGTTGTTTCAGGATATGTGTACATGTCATGTATTTTTACCTATGTTCCCTGTTCCCATTCACATGCAAGATTCCTAAACCTCTTTCCGGTGACGCCAACACCCCCTACCTATCTACAACCTCTCCCTAACCCTCTTTGGCTACCTCGTGATGCCTGTATACATTATGATCAGGACCCTGTGCCAACCACAGTGGGAGGGGTCAAGTGCTTTTGGCTTCCGTGGCTAGGAAGGAGTTGTGTGATACTCCAGGGGTGTGACATAATCACCAACCCCCAATTGGGATAATTAAGCCACCCAAGCCAAATTGAGTCCCCTCCACCCTACATAGAGGTGTTAAAAGCACTACAGGATATACAGGTTGTGCTGATTCAGTCACGGCAGGAGACTTATACATTGAAGATGCAGGTCCGTGGTTTAATTCTTCAGGGGGAGACGGCAGTGCCATCATCGGCAGGGCCGTCTAGTCGGTCGAACACAGTGGTGATCCAATATCTGGGAGTTCCTTTGGCAGCTCCCGAGAGGTTTGCAGGAGATCCTGGGAAATTCTCCACTTTTCTCACACAATGCAAGTTACATTTTTTATGTAAACCAACAGCGTTTCGATCGGCACAGGCATGGACCGCGTTTGTTATTTCTTATTTGACTGGAGATGCTGCAGCCTGGGCAATTCCCCTTGTACAAAAGGATGAGCCCATTTTATATGACTGAGCAGGTGTTTCAGTGGAATTTGCATGACTATTTGACAGGCGAAATGTATCATTAGCTCACGATAAGGAACTATTAGCACTAAGGCAGAGTACTAAGGATTTGGTGACTTATGCAAACCAGTTTAATCGTTTGGTAGTTGAGACGGCCTGGTCGGAACCCAAGCAAGCGCTGTTGTTTTATCAAGGATTAAAGGATGAGCTTACGGGTGCAATCGCTCACATGGAACCTCAACCAGAGTCATGTAGTGCCTTACTGATCTGGCTCTGCGGTTGTACCATCGGTTGACTGAGCGCAGCAGTGAGAAAAGGACGGAAAAACTTTTGTGCATTTAGATAGGCGTAGAGAGGTAGGAGGACGTGCTCGTGGAGATCAGGGGGAACCCATGCAGATTGGTAGCGCGAGGGGTCCATTGACTGCTGAAGAGAAGGAAAAGAGGAAGTCTGGTCATTTGTGTTTATACTGTGGAAAGGCAGGACATTATATCAGAAATGGCCAAAATACGTCCGCTCGCATGGGGGAAGAGAAGGAAGGTGGAGGCGGGAAAAGAAGGGGCTCGGTAAGTGGGGGGGAACGACTATACTGAGCCAGCAGGAGACAGAGTTCCCTTCGATTGTGGCTAATACCATGCAGGTTAAGGCTCCTCATATTTACCTCTTGGTGACCTTGATTTTTGCCAATAGTAGGGAAATGGTATCGGCAATGGTGGATTCGGGGGCCACGGAAATTTCATTGATATTGCTTTGGCTACCAAGTTAGGAATTCCCACTAGGATCAAGAAGGTGAGTGAGTTGGTGCAGGCGGTGGATGGTTCATGTTTGACCTCAGGGCCAATTACCATGCAGACTCAAAGAGTTAAGAATGTGGTGTGGTGAGGGTCATGAGGAAGTGATCACATTTGATTTGATTGCGGCACCCCAATTCGGGATGATTTTGGGTATGCCCTGGTTGGTGGCACACAATCCCTGTATAGGCTGGCAAGGTAGGACATTGACTTTTGGAACGGAGCTCTGTGCATCTCATTTGATGGGCATTGGAGGTCCTACCACGTTCTTGGTAGAAGGAGTTCATTAGCCAGTTCAGAAGATACATTTCAGGAGTTTGCTAGTGTCTTTGACAAGGGTGGCGCTTCTCAGTTACCACCCCATAGACCATTCTACTGTGTGATTGAACTGAAACCACAGGCTAGGTTACTATGTAGTGCGGTGTATGTTTTGTCGGAAAAAGACGCAGCATTTGCGGGAATACCTAGACGAGATGTTGGCCTGTGGATTTATAACACCCTCTAAATCTCCAGTCTGATCGCCCTTGTTTTTGTGCTGAAGAAGGAGGGTACCTTAAGGACTTGCATCGACTACAGAGCACTGAATAGGGTAACCATAAAGAATCGGTTCCCGTTACCATTATTTTCTGTCCTATTAGATCAGGTCAAGAAGGCTAAGATTTACACAAAGTTGGATTTAGGGGGAGCGCACCATCTCATCGGGATGAAGGAGAGGGATGAGTGGGAGACGGCTTTCTGTACAAAGTTTGGTTTATTTGAATATTTGGTAATGCCGTTTGGTTTGTGTAACGCCCCAGCTGCTTTTCAACATTTTATGCAGGAGGTGTTGCAGGAATATTTGTAATTTTGTACATAGATGATATTTTGATTTTTTTCTGAGTCCTTGGAACAGCACGAACACCATGTCAAGGCTGTGTTAGCAAGATAACAGGAATATCATTTATTTGCTAAGTTAGAAAAGTGCGAGTTTCATTTCACTAGAGTTCAATTTTTGGGTTTCATTCTGACACCATCAGGAGAGGTTATGAATGACAGGAAGGTACAAGCAGTTACCAAGTGGCCGACTCCCCCATGTGTGAAGGATATTCAATCCTTTATACGGTTTGCACATTTTTACAGGAGATTTATAAATAGTTTTTCTGCCATTATTACTCCCATTATTCGATTGTTGAGGAAGGCTAACAAGTTCCACTGGCATCAGGAGGCGGAGGAAGCATTTAAAAGATTAAAGACATCATTTATGCAGACCCCGATCCCATGTCATTTTAATTTGGAGGAACAGTTTCAAGTAGAGACTGATGCCTCCAATTTGGCCATAGGGGCAATTTTGTCTCAGGCTGATGGGGGAAGGCATTCTTAATCCAGTGGCCTACTTTTCTCGTAAATTGACATGTGAACAACATTACGCCATTATGGATAAGGAACGTTTGGTAACCAGGGAGGCTTCTTTGGAATGGTGTCACTATTTAATGGGGGCTCGACTTCCAGTAGTGGTGATCACTGATCACAAGAATTTACAGTATCTCAGGTCGGCCAGAAACCTGAGTTCTCATCAATTGAGATGGGCCCAATTCTTTGTGAAGAGTTTGATTTTGTGGTCACATATAGGCCGGGTAGGAGCAAATGGTAAGGCTGACGCTCTGTCCAGGCAGGAAAATCTGGGAGGGCAGAGTCTAGTGGAACGTAGTGTCAATCTGCTGGAAAGGATTTTGGGAGCAGTGACACAGGTGGTGCTAGGAGAAATACGTAAGAATTTCCCAAAGGAGGGGTGGACAGAATGGGTGAAAAGGGGCAGAGACAGAGTCATTCGAGAAGGGTTGCCTTATCATGAAGGGAAGTTGTTACCCTATACTGCGACATTGAGGAAGAAGGCGTTGTTTTGGTGTTATAACTCTCCCATGGCAGGGCATGTGGGTATCAGGAAAACCCAAGATATGGTGCAAAGGAATTTTTGGTGGGAGCGGTGGGCCTCTCAGGTACAGGACTGTGTGGCAGGTTGTGAGACCTGTGTGCACGCTCTAAAGCAGATCATTTGAAAAAGGCAGGGTTGTTACGCCCCGGGAATACTTGGGACTCTGTGTCTATGGACTCTGTCACTGAGTTGCCTCAGAATGAGAATTGTGACACAATTTTGGTGGTAGTAGACAAAACAGGCTCACTTTATAACATGTCATGGAACTCCAAGTGCTAGTACACTGGCAGGTTTATTCTTGCTGCACATAGTGAGACTACATGGGTTACCAAGGACAATAGTATCCCATCGGTGGTCCCAATTCACCCCTCGGTTTTGGCATGCTTTCTGCAAATCACTCGGAATCTCCTGCGCTCTATCCACCAGCTACCATCCGCAAACAAATGGTCAGACGGAAAGAGTAAATCAGACCATGGAGCAATACCTGAGATGTTTTTTGTCCAAAGACAAATCCTCAAGGGTTTGCTTTCTTTGGCTGATAGGGTTTGCTATAATAATGCCAAGCACGACTCTTTGGGGATGTCGCCTCATTAATGTACATATGGCCAAGATTGTCAAATGCTAAATTCCAAGGTTCAACAGGATTCCGGCAGTAACGGAATGCACGTGGGAGCTTCTTGAAATCTGATAGCAGGCATGCCAAAATCTGGATAAGGCCAAGGTGACTTATAAGAGACAAGCAGACCGCAAGAGATGATCAAGTCTTAAATATGTGTGGTGGGAGATAGTGTGGTTATCCACACAGCACATCAATTGTTTGGGTCTCTAAAGTTTTTACCCTGTTTCATTGGGCCCTATACTACTGTGGGTTGTTTATCAAATACGGCAGTACATTTGTGATTGCCTTCTCATATGTGGATTCATCCATTATTTCATGTTTCTATGGTTAAACCTGAAGCTCCTGGTGTGGTGACAAGGAAGGCTCCGGGGGTGATGAAGAATTGTCAGGAAGAGTTTAAAGTACAGAGTGGTTCCAGACTGTGGTACCTTATCTCCTGGGTGGGGTGTGGTCCTGACGACGATTCTTGGGAACCTGCTGAGGCAGTGCATGCTGGCCGTCTGTTAAGACTATTTCATCGATCTCAGGTAAGCCGAGTCCTGGTAAGGGCCCTAGAGGAGGGGGGTAATGTGAGGAAAAAAGGGACTGTGCAAGTGAGAGGACAACTCAGGAGAGCTGCTACAAGGAAAAGGAGCAAACAAACTACATTTTCCATGAGTCTGTTGGCAGTTGAAAGAGGTGCGTCAATCATGAAGGTTCTTAAGCCCCTCCCCGGCCCATGCTGCTTGTTGATGATTATTGGTATATAAGACTAATGGGGGAGATCCCAAAATCCGTACCTTGGACGGAGTGGATACCTACCTTGGTTTTGGGAAAGACAAATAGTTACTCTAGAGAAAGGTAGGAGAACGGTTTTGGTCAACAGTTATACCTATTAAGGCGAACTACATGCATATTTCACAAAAATATATTTATTTTAATAATTTCAGCATAAAATGTCTCATAAAATGGAGAAAAAAAAGTACATATTCATTACATTCATCATAACACTCCAAGAATAGAATTGATTCTAATAAAGACAAAGCACATACATACAATAATTCTTAAAAAACAGATAAGCAGCAAATGTCTATCTCTCATTGATAACTAGATCGGCCTATAGGACAAATCTTATTAGGACCCGGTTTTAGATCATTTACAATCTCTAGCTAATTATGAATAGTCTAGTATTAATTCTAGACTATGGACTCGACATGTTTCAGTCCTCTTGATGGTGGTGGGACTTTCTTCAGGAGTAGTCAATAGTGATTTTTAGAGTAAATGCATTGCTGTTATAAAAGTCTTCTTTTAATGAGGCTTCACTCAGTATTAAGAAGGGTAACTTGACAAAAAACCAAAACAACAAGAATCAGCACTTGTGCTCGTAGTCTTTAAACACTATAAACGTGTGTGGGCAAATTTCAGCGTTAAGCCAAATTTACCTGAATTCCCATGTGTAGTAGAGCCCTCTAAGGAAAGAGAAACGCCCACGATAGTTGGACAGTTTTCTAGTAAGAAGACAATTTCTTCTATGGGTCCCTATGAAAAAATTCATAAAAATAGAAGGATCAGTGGAAACGGCCAGGTTATCCATATCAGTGCTTTAAAAAAAACTTTTACTAAACAGGTTGCTTTGTTGACACTGTTAAATTGTTTGGAAACGTATTGTTTCTTTTTGGGGCCAGAATTTCTTACCTGCGTATGGTGAGTTCGGAAAATCTGGGTCTCTTTTATTCAGTTAGTTCAGGTATCAATTCCCGTAGTTACAGGTGTTATTAGTGTAAATCTGTCAGTGAACAAATCATGCATAAACTATGGTCAATGATCATTTTTTAATGAATGTTTTTAAAAAAAACTGTTCAGAATTTTAAATAGTTTGGATGTATATATAGTTCTACATCTCTATGGTTGTTTGCAACGTTTTATGTATATTCTTGTCATCTCTCTTTGGCAGTAGTCTGTGACTTTTAAAAAGCATCTATACAGCGTTTAGGCTAAGGCTCCCGCTTACCTATGCTTCCAGCGCGGTCTCTTTTAAATGCTCGCAGCGATATAATTTCACTCAGTTGGTCTTGTTTCCCGTCCTGAGCTTTCCGTCAGTGGGGCTCCTTTAGTGCGACTGATTTCCGAATCAATGCCGGAAGACGCCAGTTATGCGTCGTGTACGGGCGCCAACTTGGGAGGTTCTAGTTGTCAGAATTCTGGTCTTTTTTAGTGTTTGTTGTTGCTTGCTCAAACTACCCATTTGGTTAGTGTAGCATAGATCTTTTGGGTGGAGTCAGCGATGAAAGCAGATTTTGCATCTCAACTGGGGTATATTCAATTTTTGGACTGTGAATGTTCACATTTCAGCTGTTTATTAAGCACCTAAGCGGTTACTGTCATTTTTTAATATTCTTAGTTCTGCAGACTTCAAATGTTCTCTCATGGTTGGGTCTCTCACTGGGCATGGAACTCAGATTTTTAACCATTCTATAGATTCATTTAGCCCTTCTTTATCACTGCAAGCAACGACAAACACTAAAAAAGGACGCATGTAGTTCGCCTTAATAGGGTATAACTGTTGACCAAAACCGTTCTACCTTTCTCTAGAGATGATTATTGGTATGCAGGCACGGGTCAGAGGAGGAAGGCTTTGATGCAGGTGCTGGAGACTGGAGGAACTTGGACCCGGAGGTGACATGGCAGCGATCTATCCCTCATGAGGTATTAGAGCAGCTTACGCTCACGTTCAGGCAGACCGGGCCGGGCACTGAAGACGCTCCCTTAGCGCTCTGTCCTGACAGGGGCACGCGGAGGCGAGGCTGCCAACGCTGGATAGCATTTTGCTTGGGGAGGTGCTGGCAATCCCCCCTCCAGACCTCATTTCAGTGTTACTATGCTTTAATGAAAACTTTCATGGGGGCATGGGAATAGTTTGGGGTGCGGACGCATCGTGCCTCATTTACATGATTGTCTCTCTCGCGCTCAGCGAAGGGGAGAGAGTCTAGGCCGTGGAAGCTGCACGTGTAACTACTTGATTAGGGCTCATGAACACACACTGGATATGCTGCGATGCTGCGATTCGCGGAGTGAGAGCGCTTCGTACCAGTGAATGTAGAAATAGAGTATAGGAAATACAGGGACTTGCTGCGTTTGTTCATGGCCGCTTGCTTCTTGTTTTCATTTTCTGTCAGTGAGTGTTGTACTGTTCAAGGTTGGAAGCACCATTTGCCGGCTGAGACGGCAGGAGGGTTGAGAGTCATTATCATGAGTATGTCAAGCAGTCCCAGGAGATATACTGTTACTTGTGCTTCATGTTGCATCATATGCATGTTGCTGCACGTTATCTATGGCCATCAATAATGCTCAATGTGCTTTTGTTTGTTGCTGATTAAGGGGTGACTAGTAATACAGGAGTCAGGTTAGGTCCTAATTAAGAAGGATACTTACTAGGTGTCATATTCTGAGAGGTATAGGTTGGTTCAGGATATGTGTACATGTCATGACTTGTTCCCGGTTCCCATCCACATGCAAGAGTCCTAAACCTCTGTCCGGTGACCCCAACATCCCCCTACCTCTCACCAACCCTCTTCCCCCTTTGGCTGCCTTGTGGTGCCTGCATACATTACGATCAGGACCCCGTGCCAACCAAGGTAGGAGGGGTCAACTGCATTTGGCTTCCGTGGCTAGGAAGGAGTTGTGTGATACTCCAGGGGTGTGACAGAATTGGAGAAAGATGGATTTCTTTGAAGATGTTTTTGTCCAATCACATGTGGGGGGTGGATTGTAATAAAGTATCTCGGAGTGTTTTAACTTTTGAAACATGTACATAAAATATCAACTACTGTGGTTTGTTGAGATTTGGGTTAGTTTTGTCCTGTAATACCATCTAACTGCTCCCTGGATAATTGTACAATAAACCTACTTTATGTACAAAACGTGCAGTCATTCTTCAAGTGGTGGGCTCGGTTGGGTTGAGGTGATTAAGGGGCCTACCCCTACAGAATCCCGGTTTTTGTCAGGACCAGGGGAATTCAGAAAACCTTATTTCATCGCTAGGACATGTATCAACAGACTCTTGTGACACAATGGGCCTCATTACGCCCCTGGCGCTGACGGAACGAAGGGGGCTGGTACGGGACCGGCCCCCTACATTCCGTCAGGGCCGATTACGAGGTTCCCTTTGCGGGAACCGGATCAGACGTCTGGTAAAACCAGACGTCTTTTCCGGGTCCCGCAAGGGGAAGAGGGAGGTAACAACGGGACACTTGTAGTGTGCCCGTTGTTACCTCCATCCCCATTCCCATTGAGCCCTATGGGGTCTCAAACGGGAATGGGGAATGGTTCCTGCAAGAAGGAATTACCGGGTCCTCCTATGTCAGAATGCCCGGTTATTCCTCAATGCAGGAACCCAGTAAAGGAGCCCGTTTGGAGGCCCAATGTGTCTTACCTTAGTTTTTCACTTTGTTCGGGACTTAAGGAGGTATGGTCTGTCTCTGGAAGAAGCCAGGCTGCATAAATCTATAAGTATCAGGGGGTAGGCTGCTAGGCTTCCTCCCTACGCAGATCCAAACTGAACCCTATGGGGAAGAAAAACCTCTGCCGGTATGTCCAGGAAGGATTACAGAAGGCTTTGGTTTTCAAGACTGAGTCGGCGAGAAAACATGATCCAATTGAAGGAGACTTGGGGCTTGAATCCGGAAGTATAGGCAAGAAGGAGTATAAGGCAACACAGAACTGGACAAAGGGAACATAGACAGAAAGAGAAAGATAAGAAACAGAGCAAGCAAGGCAAAACAAATTTCAAGCACAAGGAACAGATAAGCGTCATAGCAACAATCCAAGTTAGTTACGACGCCAAGTGTTCCATTCTCAAAGGCAGATAAGCTGGGTCTGAGCTGGAAATGTCACCATGCACACGTCGAATTCGGAAGCAACAACTAGTTTGTTACCGGTGTCTTTCAAAGATGCGTGCCTGAACCGGAGTGCACGTCTGTTCATGACAGCCATTGTGAAATATGGAAGAACAATTATTTTGAGTTCCAGAGCATGCAGACAAGGCACACCCCGCCTTTTCACGTGTATTAATCAGATCATCAGCCTATGAAGATGGAAGGATTGTTCTTGTGGAGTGCGAACGGAAACGCACAGGGAACATGGAGATAAACAAACTGGAGAACTCTGGAATCAAGGGCTGCATAGATGGATAAAATGTTTTCCTAATCAATGGATGAATGCCAAGCTTGGATAATATCTGGTGGATTGGTCTCTATCCAAATGGAGACCTATAACAGGGGCCTACCTGATTCCAAGAGGGAGGAGAGGCATAGTGTGAACGCTATAAGAAATACATGAGGGTCTATCCTAGTTCAGTGCCTTAAAGAATTAATCAAAAGGGGCTATAAAAAAAATAAAAAAATTTACCAAATTAAAATGAGTAGGCCCCTAGAATGATTGTCCTGCTAAGTGCCTAGAATGTGAGGGAACTAGAGTTGGAGGGGGGAGGGAGGGAGAGAGCTAGTGATGCAACTAAGAGGAGCTCATTACAAATAAAATACTTTAATATTAGGTTGGGAAGGGCACTTTGCTTCCCCACCGTTTTCACTGCCAAGGGGGATTTCATTGCAACAAGAACCAATAGCATTGTTCTGCACTGTGTAGAATAGATAGCATATTGATGCAGCTAAAGCATAGTTCTCTTTAAATTAACTCCAATCACATTGTACTCAGTGTTCACACGTTTAGTCCACCACTTAAGCTGCGATTCAAATTGCCACATTCCAGAGGTTACAGGAGAATCTCTTGATAACTTGCAACATGTGAAAGGCATATAGACAAAATTAGACATTTGCAGATGAGTTTAGCATAATCACTGCCATTCCCGTGGAAAATGATGCCAATGTAAAATTACATTATGTGACTAATCAACTTCCGGGGCACCAGTGTTCCAGGGTTGAATAGTGTTTTTTAAAACACTCAATCAGCCCCCACACCTCTAGGACACCTGAAGGGATCCGAACAGATTGGAACAATCAAATTATAAAGCTCCTTGTCCAATTTTGGTAACGCGAACGGAACGGCAGTCTTATCTCCGAAACATTGTGGTTCGTTGGTTAGTTGCAAAACAGAGAAAACACAATTATAACCCATGAATAAAATGTACTGTGCAGACAATGTTGTATACAAATATCTAGTTTATTATTATTATTATTATTATTATTATTATAACAGCCAGCTCAAGCAACACTACGAAAACCCAGGAATGCAGAGGACAAAGTTTCAAAGAAGGAAAAGGGATGCACTCTGGATGCTGACAGCAGGGTAGTTGTAACCACAACAGTTCAAGGAAACTTGGCTTCAGCACAAAGGGAGAAACGGGCCCTTCGGAGAAAGATCAGGGGGACAGAACCCAATGCACCTGGTGCTTGTAGGTGTTCTTGCCACTCAACAGGGTCGAGTTGGTTTCAGGGCACTTTGCAGTTTCTTTGATAGAGTTCAAGATGGAGACAGCTGCAGACATCAGGCGGCAAACAGTTTGGCGAGGGAAGCTGGACGGACGGCTGTAGGCTGGCCGACATGGCAGGTTGGGGTCAGGAATCGTCTCAGTGCTGGTCGGTGGTTCTGAAGCACTGATCAAGACATCTCAGGTGGCCTTAAGAGACTGTGGCATAACAACAGTCAGCGTTGCAGTCGATTACAGCTCGAGGGACTCGCTTGGCTCGAAAACATCCTTTAAGGTTGACGTTCGTAGGTGCTCATCCATAGACTTCTCCTTGCATCTTCACTGGGCTTGTGTTGTCCTTTAAGGCGGATGGCCCAAAGCTGAGGAGTGTGTTGCAGGCAGCTACTGTGTCCTTGGTTTCGGGTTCAAAGACTCTCTGGCACTTCCCACCTACGAGGCTTGCTGCAGCCTAGCAGGGCAGTCTGAGTCCTGGTTCTGAGATGCAGGAGGGTCGTCTGGTATTGGTATCTGTCTCTGTTCCCTGGGAGATGTTTAGTGGAGGGATATTGCCTACCTCTTGGAGGTCCTGGCCTTCCTTCACTGGCAGAAGACTGAAGGCAGATTGTACCTTCAGCCAAAGTCCAACGAGGAGTTTTTCTTTCTGCTTCTGGTGAAGCCTTCAGATCTCCCAAAAGAAGGGCTTGGCCCTCAAGCCAAATGATCCTCAGGGATTGAAGCAGGCTAAGCCTACCTTAACCCAAAAGATCCACAGGGATTGGTGTAGGCTAAGCCTACCTTAATGAACCAATCCTGGGTCCCCACCAACAATCTCCTGTATGCTTGAGGTCATAACCAGAGTGCTTTGCAAAAGAGAAGGCAAAGGGTGAAAACATGCAATACCAAGTCCCACCCATCTTCCTGTCGGTTGTCGATGAAAGGGTCTCTCTGGTTAATGGAGCTCTCTGTAGCTCCTGATTAAAGCGGCAGGTCTCCCTTGAAGCTGCAGCGAGACCAGACTTTATGTCTCCTGCAAACCACATACCCGTACCTTATAAATGGGGTCCTCCTGCGAGGTTCACTGAAAACACGCAGTCCCAGACATGACAGTTCACTATCAATCGATACTGAAGGCGGGAGCTGGCTTCAGGTTGACACAGTGCACGTAAAAAGGTGGTTGGGGTTTCCCCGTCTCCTTTATTAGCCTCTGCAGCCGGGACCCATGTGGGTCTGTTTGAATTACCCTATGAATAGTATGCAAATCACTGCCACCAGCTACATGGCTCAACAAAAGGACAGGGTGGATCCATGGAGCCATTGATAGTTAATCAGGCTGGCCATGGCAGAGGAAAGGTTTGGTCCTCACCCTTCCGGGGATGCATCGTGTACTCATGTCATATTCCAACTAAATAGGACACAGGGGACTGCGCCTGTAGGATATGTCCACACACGGGTCTATGCATATGTCATGGACTGAGCATAGGAAAATGTGTGCAGATTAGCCCCACACATTTTCCAGAGGTTGATCTATCATCATTCAATTGAATTTAAAAAATGTTAAAAACCCAAGCAAGCATACACCCACCGTGCGGATGTTCCAATTCCTGACACATTCTCTCTTCTCTTGTAATTTTCACAGTAAGGAAAGGGCTTACCATCTGTGGAACCCGATCTGCGAAGTAAAGCAGGAGGAGTATTCATCCCTTTACAAAAGCATTAAACCATTTCTCTCCAAATCCAGCCCTAACCAGCCCAGAGGTGTAGTGGCTCGTCTTCCCTGAATGGATCACTGCTTCAATCATATCCATTCAATCCTATTACTCCTTTGAATTTCTTGTCTGCAAGCTTTGTATCTCTCCTACCCTGTCGATCACTCTTACTACCATCTACAGGGCCCGTTTCCCTCTTCCTATCAGTGTGTGCCAATCTTACCTCCTCTCTCCTGACCTCGACCTCTAAACTGCTCTTCCTCAGAGACTTCAATATTCTTCTTGATTCGCCTGATGCAGCCCTACCCTTCTGCAACATCTGACTCTCTCCCTCACCATTCTTCCCTCCACAATGACGCACTTAGCCAGGCACACTCTGTATACGCTCATCTCAACTGACCTCTCTCTCTAACCCCCTCTGTACATCTCTCTCGTGGACTGATCATTCTCTCCTCTACTCTCACCTGAAACTTCTGGGCTCCCCGGCTAAGTGTCTGTCCCCACTGCCAGCCTCCTTCTCCGTCATTCGACCGATGAAGCTAGTGTCAGTAACTGCCTCTTTTATTCCCAACTCTGCTCCTGGGTCACTCTTGACTCAGTCCTTGCTAACCTTCACCTCTCAATCTCCAACACCCTTGACATCCCTGCCCCTGCCATGAGGATCTGCATGAAGCCTGCCTGCAAGTGCAACAGTTGGTACGATTCTGACCTAGCCTCGCTGAAAAGCAAGTGCAACGTTGCAGAGTGGAAGTGGTTGATTTCTCGTACATCCTCTGACAAACTAGCCTGTCGCTTGCTCCAAAAGCAATACAGATTCTCCATTTGTTCTAAGAAACGGGCCCACATCGAGGCCCTCATCTATGGGGCCACCAAGAACTCAGCGCAGCTTTTCAAAATCTGTACGGTACTTGCCAATCCTACTGCAGTCTCCACTTCTACTCTTCCGTCCCAGGTCCTCTGGACAGCTTTGGCCTCCCACTTCACAACCAAAACTCAGGACATCCTGTCCTCACTATCCTCTAATCCCCTCCCTCCTCCATCTGCACCGCTGCCTCCCTTGGTCCCTCTCTCTCTCCAGCACTCCTACTCTCCTCCTTCTCACCCATAGCACAGGATGAGGTATCAAAGACTATTTGCTCTGTGAAAATCTACTCTAAACAGGCGTTTCCCTACTCCTCTATAACACAAGGACAATATTGCTGCCCTTGGCCCCTCTTTGGCTGAGTTCTGCAGTCATTCATTGCCACTAGCTCCTTCCCATTACCTCTCAAGCACTCCCTCGTACACCCCCTCCTAAAAAAGCAGTCTGCAGAACCTTCCTGCCCGGCTAACTACTGGCCTATTTCCACTACCCCCTTCTTGGGCAAGCTTTTGGAGAAGCTGGTCATCTCCCCACTAACCCACCACACAGAATCTGTTGGCTGTCTCCACGACCACCAGTCTGGCTTCAGAGCAGCCAGAGGCATGGAAACTACTCACCTGAACACCTGTGAAGACCTGCTCTCAAACCTCGACTTCAACTCTCCTTCCGTTCTCATCCTCCCGGGTCTGTCCTCTGCCTTCAACACTGTCAATCACACCACCCTCCTAAATCGACAGATACACTCTGGGCATCACGGACCAGGCATTGGATTGGCTGACCTTTTTCCTTTTAAAACGGCCCACCCAGGTTCAACTGAGCCCTTGTCTCAGCTCTACTCACTATCGACTTGCAATTTCACTCAGGGCTGTATCCTCTCCCCATGATTCTTCAACATCTATCTTGCCCACCTGATCTCCTCCTTCTCTTCTCACTTCCAGCATTATGCGGATGACCCTCAGCTCTCCTTTAAGCTTCCCAGCTCCACCTCCCCTCCTTCCCCTCACGTTCCCGATTGTCTGAATGCTATTCAGGCATGGTGTGCTGCTAATGATCTGTCTTAATGCCAGAAAGACAGAGATACTTCTCATTGGAAAAAACTCCCTTCCTTCCCTTCTACTCCCTGGCTGCCCTCATTGGGCCTCCTCCCCTCACCCTTGTGACTCCTCTCTCTCCTCAGATCGCTGACCTTGCCAAGAATGCCCACTTTCAGCTTTACCGCCGCAGAGGCATTCTCCCTTTTATCACCTTCCCCCAGAAACTCAATGTCTCTAGATTCTCACCAGGTTGGACTATTCTAACAGCCTCTTCCTCATTCTGTGTCACACGCCACGGAAGCTAGCGTGTGTGGAGTCGGTGGTGCTTTGGAGGCCATTAGACTTCCCCGTCACGCTTCCACGCATCTTGCAGTGACGATCTAGTCTTTCCGCGGCATGCCGCTGTCGGAAGCCTTTTCTGTCACACCAACCCGGAAGCCTACGCATTGCAACCTACTCGCGTTAGGCTTTCGGGTTGGTACGCTACTAGTTTTCTCTCCGTGCACACTTGTGCTTTACCCCCTTGCTTCTACTTCCTCCGTATTCGTGCTTCCCCCTGTCATGATTCCTGCCCTTCACGTCCCCAGCCCTCCAAGATGTCAGGCTGGAGCCAGGCCACGATCACGTACATGGCCCGCAAGGGCCTCTCCATCCCTCCAAAGACCCACTTGGAGTCAGACTTGGCGCTTGTGGCACCAGACTCACTCACTCCCATAGGATAACATTGGGGATTGGACTTGTAGTGCATTGATGGGGACAAGATGGATGCCGCCACATATTTCGGTTCCCAGAACTGCATGTGCGGTATAGTCTTTTGGGTGTGGTTCAGCCCAGAGACACCTGGGATACCCAGATGTCACGCTTACCGGGAGACCGGGGTTCGCTACTCACGCTCTTCCTTCCTTTCGCGCTTGGGGAGGCACCGGAGGGAGAGCTCCGGGGACCTGGGCTGCAGCTCCTCGGCGCGTGTGCGGGAACCCGTGGTCACGGTCCTGCGCGTGCGCCGTGGAGCGGTTGCCCAGGATTGGAGCAGCTTGCTGCTCAAGCATCGCTCTAGGTCCGCCGGCGCCCGGCTACAATCAGGCTTGCGTTCCAGGCCTCGCGGGCGCCGGCGGCCCATAAAGGGAGAGAGGATCGGGAGCAGATCGCGTCTGACCGCATTCTGTTCCGGATCGTGTACTCGCTCTCCCTGGTTTGTCCAGCGTTTGCCTTGCCCTTTACTTCTTCCTAAGGATTTCCTTCTCCTCCTTTCCTGCTGCCTTTAGGGTTTTTCCCCTTGGGTTAGTTGTGGTCCTCAGCCAGCATTTCTCCTTCCCTACTGGTCCCCGTTTGATTCCCTTCTCTTTCCTGGTTCCTCTCCCTTAGCCTGCCCAGTGCTTCCTGCCAGCCTTTGTTTCTCCTTTCCTCCCTGGCCAAGCCTGTACCTGGTGGTATACCGCCAGTGTCTTTCTTGGTGCTTGCTCCTTTTCCTTTGGACTCTCATTACCACAGCATCCAGTGCCAGCTTTGGGAGTACGGCTCCCTCTCTTTTGGACTCTCAATCACCATAGTATCCAGTGCCATTCTTCAGGAGTTCGCCCCTGACTACTTTGAACTCTGGAGCCTCGCCACCTCAAGGATTCGCTCCTTCAACTTCTCCTGTCTGTGCTCGCACAGTCCCGACGTCACTGAAACCAGGAGAGAGCAGCTTGTGGCGTTGGGAATCGGTCCATCTTCTACCCAGTACCCATTCTGGGTGGAGGAGAGGCTGGTTGCTAGTGTCACCAATTCTTCTCGTCAGTCTGGCTGCCCCGTCGAGATCAACCAGGTATTCAGGTACGCAACTCTCCCGTGATTCTCACCTTAACACCAGAGACTATTTAAGCCACGCCCAGGCTGAGAAACATGCTTTGCATTTTCTGCACCTGCAGCGTGATACTCACCGTGTTCGGATCGGTCTCCAGTAGGCCTGCATCTTTCTTCTGCGCTCAGCTCCTGCAAGAACAAGAACACTGTTAGGGACAGCCTTACCTTGCTGCGCTTCTGCCCATCATTCATCGCCTCTTCTGTTCTGCAGGCATCTTCGGCAGTGTCATTCCCATCCCGGCACGCCACTTCCTAAAGAAAAGGGAAAAGAACAGAAAAAAGGCATTAGTAAGCATTCAGAAAATCTTCGCTAGTTTTTAAAGACTGTACGAGCTTCAAACGCTTCGCTGAATCCCAGCCGCTCTGGGGGAACTCTGTCTCCGGAACTTTTCATCCATCTGCAAGAGGGAAAAGACACTCCAGGTTACCGTGGAAACATCTAGAGGCACCGCATACCACGCTTACTCACCGCATTTCTTCTTCATAACCGGCATCCACGCTGAAAACATTGCGGCACCTAAAAGACACAGAAAAAGAACTCAGTTCAATACAAATACGAAAGGGTCACATCACGCTCTCACTCACCTTCAGCGCTACTCATCTCAGCAGCACGTCGCCATCCCCGGACGCCGGCCATCATCTAAGGAAGGAAAGGAACGAAGTTAGAGAACTGTTCAAAAGACTCATTATACTTACCTGTCGGACTCTTGCCAGTGAAGTAACTAGGCAGCAATGAGCCTGCATCAATCAACGCGCCCCTGCGCTGAAAGTAGAACGGAGAGCACACTTTCCAAGAAAACAAGGTGAGCTGTGGATCAAAGGGAAGGGTTGGACCCCGGGGAAGAAGGGGGTTCAAGCACACAGAGTCAATAGGGAGTTAAACTCTACCAATCCTGTGTTTCAGGCCCAGTCTCCAGTCGCATAGACTCCAGGGAAGGGTTTGAGGTCGTAAGCGGTCAGAGCAGGCTGAGTGACGTCCCTGTGGTTACCAGGTGAGCGTTACACCCCCCCCCTTCCCGCTCCTCCCTTAGCTTTTCCTTCCATTTTCATTTCCCCCATTCCCTGTGCAGCTATTGGCAGTTTTCCCTGGTTTCCCTCCTCACTCCCCTGCTCTACTTTTTTTTTGCTCCTTTTGCTTTGTCCAGACTTAGCACTCCGTGCCTTTTTGGTCTTTGTCCTGTTGCTTTCCGGCTTTCTCTGGCATTCCTGGGCCATCTATCGCTAACGTCATCAAGCATCTACAACTTCTTGGAAGCACAGCAGCCTCAGCCTGGATAGGTTTTTTTATGCCTAACGGCTTTTTCCCCTCGAATAGTTTGTTCCGGAAGAGGTCCCACCAGGACCACTCTTCCAACAGTCAGGGTGGCTTCCTTCGGGGCAGACCCTATCTGCACACAAAAAAAAAGGCGCTGGGGAAGAAAAAGTTTGGTGGACAGTTGTACCAAGAAACCACAGGTGAGGAGGAGGGGGAGTGCAGTGACCAGGAATCAGGAACCACAGTAGTAGATATTGAAATTCTGCCTCTTCCCTCTCTCCAACTAATCTAGAATAGGATTGCAAAACTTATCCTTGGCCTCAAGCCCAGGAACTGCATCTCTCAGCTCTAAAATCTCTACACTGGCTCCCGGTAGCTGCAAGGATCAAATTCAAGACCCTCTGCATCATCAACAAGGCTTTCTGGGGCCTGGGACTGCACTACATTAAACATTCTCTTCCTAAATACCTCTGTGCTAGAGCCCTTCGGTCCTGCAGCTCTAACTCTCTGCAGGTCAGACATTTCACCAAGCAGAGAGTGGGGACGTGGATCTCCGGCAGGAGCCTTCCTCTGGAATGGACTCCCTGCCCATCTCAGACAAGAGCCGCATCTCCTCAAGTTCCAGAAGCTTTTCAAGACTTTTCTTTTCGCCTCTTCCTTCCCTCCCCCCTTCCTTGCTAATATCCCTGTGCTGCTGCAACTAGTTTCTGATCCCTTTTGAGTCATACAGGGGCCAGGTTGTCTCGCAACGAGTCTGCCTCAGCACCCACCTACCCACTAGCACTTGCCTTTTGGGCACCCTTCCCGGGCTAGACTACAGAGCATGGAACGTCCCCCCCCCCAACCCATCCCGCACTAGTGACACCTACCCCATCCCCCTTGCACTTTCTGGACCTCGGAGTCTGGTCCATCCCCCTTCTCGCAATTGACCCTTATAACCTTTCTCCTAGCGCACTTGCCCTCCTGGCTCTCCTTAGCACTTGCCCTGGGGTCCTCACTCCTTCCCCATACACTCCCCCTCCCATTACCTTCCCCCTTAACCCCAACCTTCACCTCCGCCCACCCTTTGCTGCACTTGCACAATCCGAATGTCACAAGACTTAGTAGGACCATTTAACCTCCCTCTGTTCCCCCATCCTCCCAGTCTTGTGGCACCTGGAAACACTTTCTGCTGTACAAATGTCCAAAAAATAAATAAATGAAATGCTCCCGTGTTGGGGGGAGTGAACAAATATTGTGTACATTCTAAAATGATAGCACTGCTTCCCTAACCCACACCTGTAGAATTAGATGAGGCTCAGGATAACCTGAATTTAAATTGCATGCACATACTAGCAACCCACAGCCCCATGTTAATTTAGGGGTCGATTTAATGATAATAGCATTGATAATATACAACCTCTCTGTTACCAATACGTATTGATACAGGAGAAAATAAAATGTGTGACTGATGTAAAGAAATTAAAGCGAGTACAAACTCCTCAAATTATTTGACAATGCTGTCAGACAAGTGGCGTGTAACAAAAGTTAACAGAATCGTGTTTCTTAGGAATAGATGTTCAGAAATAGATTTAGCTAATTCAATGAGTGATTGTGTGTGCCACCTTTTTAGTGCGATGTCACAGGCAGGCTAACTAACTCTGTAAATAAGCTATCAATGTTGATTTACCTTATTGTGGCGACACCCCCTGTATAAAGTAAGGGGAACGCCTTTCTTTTTCTTTTACTTAAATAGATTTAAGTTCTATGTCAAGACCGGAGGCTCGGATTATGCTTCTCTTCCATTGTTGCTGTTCAGCAACAAAGTAGCAACCAATAAAACATGAAAACACAAAACTGAATAAACTACCATAACCAATGTTTTAGAGTCTTTGTAGTTCTGTTCTTATTGGTCCTTAACTGTCCACATGATAACTTCAACCAATCATAGTATTCCTTGTCCATAAATCACCCTGTCCTCCTACTATTCCTCCTCTTTCTTTGCTGCCCAGCAGCAAGTTAAGCGCCTTTTAGTTATTCCTAATGAATGTGTGTTCATGACTTTGTGTTTACTTTAGGCAGACCACTCGCACGCGTGCGCACTACCTAGTGTTTGGAGGAGCATATCCACGTTGACTGCTGAGTGATTAGAAGTTGCGGTCGCGATGGAGATAATGCTCTGGCAACCCCAACCTCAGGGGAAAACAAAAGAGGGCACTACGGTCACGGAAGGGGGAGCACGACAGGACCACCTAGTTCCAGCGCTCCCTTTCATTGCGAAAACCGTTGGAGAGGTGAAAGCAGCATATCGAGTGAACACTCAGAGATATTATACTATTATACTATAATTCTTTTGACATAATCTACACGTTTCAGTTGTATGGCGAAACGTTCCATTTGAATCGTGCTACGCGATCAAAGAGCACAGCGCCCCTGCAGGCCATAGAAAGGTACCGCAACATTCAAACGGCACAATCCCACATTTGTGATGTCATCTTTGATGTCCTGGGTGTTAGTGTTAGCAGTGCACATTGGTGAGGCCAGTTATGGTTGCTTAGCCTACCATAACTGGTGAATTTCAGGGGTTTTTCGGTTTTACTTTCAACCATAATGTCACGTTTATAACTTTTTTTAGTGAATTGCACAGGTTTTTAGTAGTGCAACCAGCCTACCAGTTAACTTGCGTATCTTGCCCTTTTACGCATGTAAATATGGCAAATAAGGACCATTTAATTCTGTACTGCGTACCGTGCACGCTTTGATTTATTCATTACAAAAACATACTTTCCACCACTAGATGGCAATGTAGCATTTCTTTTGTCAGCAGCATAGCCTTCTTATGCACGATGGTGAATTTCCAACTGAAAGACCAAATCTGTGACAGCTAAGCGAGCAACACAATAAAGCACGCACCCTTTTAAAATGTGTTCATACCCATAACGTATGTGTTGGATACGTTTTACTCTCTTGCAGAGGAGAAAACTAATTTTTACTCTCTTGAAATTGCATTTACGCTCTAATTTGAAAAATCATGCGTAAAATACTCCCACCTCAAAATCTTATCTGGAGCACTGAGTGCAACTTAACCATAACGTCCCTTTAACAAAGTTTCTTTTAGTGAATTTCATAGTTTTTTAGTAGGGCAACTTACTCATAAAATCCCGTTAAAGTTTTTTTACTGAATGTACACTTTCATCATGTGAATTTGGGAGATAGGTACTATAATTCCCTTACTTTATAGACAGGTAACATAGAACATACCGAACCCCCTCGCTAATGATATCTGAAAGGCACGGTCTGAGCGCCTGTCTGCGGACGGGCACGGACGAGATCAACACTTCCCAAATTGTATCTGAAATTGTACTATTGTGCCATTTGAGAAATGCACAAGTTGAAAAAGAACAAAAACACATTGTAAGTAGTAATAACTAACCAATTGAACCTACACATCTCACACATTACCCATGCATTTAAATACCATGTAAAATGAAATGGATTATACCATAACAAAATAAGATATGCCTCCAACGTAATTACCTCACAGAAACTGTGCAGCCAGAAGCAACAGTAGACGCACACAGCACAACTAAGACAATTTACAAGAAAATAGTAAGTGAACTTCATTTTTCTTATATGTGTGTGTACTTTTTTGTATGAGGTGCAGAAAAAATAATGTATTTCTGTTGTTTTGATACAGAAATGTGCAGTACTTGGAAGTGGTTGGAGAATTTTCCGCATGGGGAAATGTCGGAAGATATCGATAATAATGGTACACACTTCTCTGCGTAAGCAAATAAACAGTCAGTATTTTATGGACATTTAACATAAAAAAAGAAGAAAGTCCACCAAAGGACACAGAGCAAGACAGCCTGAAACGGCTAGAACAGAAAATGGACATACTGAATGAGAATTTTAACAGCTTAAGGCAATTTGTGGAAGAGTACGTGAGAAGAAAAATAAGATACCACTGTCCCACCTGCACCTTTCCCCCTTCTCCATTTCCAAGTGACCCATCCCTCAAGAGGAACAGAAACGTTTTGACGAAACATCCATCCCTTCATCCCCTCACAACCAGCCCGTGTTAAACCCTAATTCCCCTATATTCGTTTCAGTATCTGCTTCCCCTGTATTTCTCTTGATTGAAGTATGTGTGTGTATTAAAAAATTGTGTATGGTAGTTGTAGAGGAATGTTTCGGATTAAAACTTTTTTTTTAAAAGTGTTAAAATTGGCCACGGACAGCGCGCCTGTTTGGGCTGGCCGTAATCAATATAGTATGGATGTTCTAGGGACAATACACCTACCCATACCAATCGCAACCAATATGGAACTAATCTTATAACGCACCAGGTATTCAAGTTGTCCGTAAATGAACAGAATGGGAACGTCCTAAGGACATTAGACCTCTACGTACTAGTCACAACCAAGATAAAACATGGTCTTAGAACACACCAGGTGTCCGGGATGTCTGTAAATGAAAAAAATGGGAGTGTCCTAAGGACACTATACCTATCCGTACCATCCGCAGCCAAGATGGAACTGTCCGTAGAACAGGCGCGATGTCCGTAGTCAAACAAAATGGAGGTGTCCTCAGCAGAACATCTATGCACATGCGCACCACACTGATAAGTACTGCGAATATCGCGCTTGACCTAACTGTCCGTCTCACTTGTGTCACACTTTTGATTAGTGTCAGGACCCGAACACTGTCCGTAGAACTTCCGTGCGCATGTGCACGTCCGTTACTCTGCATTTGGTGTCCAGCGGGCACCCATTTCCTTTGCGGATGTGTTCACGACGTCATCATGTGACCGCACCCACGCTGAGCGTGTGGACTAATTTGCGCAGTTTCTCTGCTTCCAACATTTCAAAAGAACTTATACAAACATGGGAAATTATTTTACAGTATAAAATCACCATTTCACGTGTCCCATACAACGGCCCTACCTTTCAACGTATTGTTTAGAATTTCTGAAGCGCTTTTCAGTGATCGATATGGTCACGAGCCGCACCCTTCCACCCCTATAAATGGCCACACCCCCAAGCTCATCTTCATTGCGCTTCTGGCTACAGCAGATTGAGTTGTGCTGCCTTTACTGCTGTAGTCGCGGGAGACTTGGTGCATACAGCTTTGGTACGACAACCATGAACCGACACCTAACTTCGTTCCACAGTGCGGACATTTGCAAGGTGGTACCATGTGAAGAACGTAGTAGATTGAGTTCCTCCACAGCATCCTCTGTGTCCGATCCTCTCACCACAAGAGACTCCTGTGGGGGAGCACATCCCTCCAGCTGCCTCACAGTTCATTCGCGATGCTGTTGACCCTTACCTTGCAAGGGTCACAATATTGTGTCTGTACTGCGACGTAGTACTCTGCAGGGGGGAAGAGTCTTCGAAGTGCTTTTGAGACTACGGTCACGGAGCACCAGAAGAACTGCTCCCTACCTAAGTAAAGCCCACCCTACATCTTTCTCTCTCCACCTGCCCTTTCTTATCCCCATGGTTGGTGTCCCTTCCTTACCCTCCTTTACCCTCCTCTCCTAGTGTGTCATGTGCTGAAAAGCAATAAACTGAATAACAAAAATTTTAAAAAGGCTCTTTTCAGAGCTCCCTTTCTCAGTTTAACAATAGAACTATCAAGTGATCGGTGTAGGCCCCCGCGCATTTTTCAAAAAGTCTGCAGACAGTCGCAGGACGCACAAAAATGGAGGGTGCAAGCTGAGCAAAACCAATGCACGTTTCGCTGGGAGTAAGTGGTGGCTCTGAAAAGAGCCTTTCAGTGGTGTTTTGTGTTTCAAAAACTGTGGATTCGAAAAAACAGATTGCCAAATAGGTGACTATAAATCCCAAAAAAGTCGCAATGCATTTTGTACATTGCGAAGAAAAATCTGATTGCCAGCATATGTGAGATGGACTCCATCCCTGCGAAAAATGAAAGTTCTGCAAAACAAAATGTTTTCATTTTGGAATGAGGACATGCCAACATCTCTTAGAAAGGCACAAACAGCCTTATTGACATTGAGCCTCGCTTTCTCCATTTGTGGACGAAATGCAGAAGAACGCAGCCATATTTATCTTTATGCAATACGGGAAAAAAATATTTGGCAATTTGGAAACATGTCCATGACCTTCACAAGTCCTTCCTTCATTGCAAATTGCAAATAAATTCCAGAGACATGGCCCGAAATGTTTTCTCCACAATGAATGATAATTATATCAGGATGACACTCTGTCTGTAAAGTAGCACAGAGAGGTACCAAGTCCAGCCACTTCATTCCACACACTCCATGCCAGTTCACTTCCACATGAGAAAATCCAAGATCTGCATATAGACCGCAGCTTTCTGCATGCACCTTCAACCAATGTATCCAGGAGTCTCCCAAAATCCAGATAATCTGTTTTCGAGCACACAGAGCCATGGCTGCCTGGTCTCTTGTTAGGGAAAAGACGTTCTCACTAAATTTCTCCGTTCAGATCACACCCAATGAACTTTACTGACCAATCCCTAGCTTCAAACATACTCATTTGCATGCGTCTCCAGCCCAGAAACCCTGTTGGTAATACGTGCTGCATGCAGACTACCACCATGTCCACGGGCACGTAGAGGATCTGAGCGTGACGACTGTACATTTAAATATTATTCCCCTTTTCCCCTTTAAGATGGGCTCTGAAAAGAGACTTTTTTTGGTTTTTGGGCAGATGCCTTACAGACACCTGTTATTTTGTTTTTTTAATGATTATTTTTCTTCTTACTTTACTCCTACAATCATTACAGAACCTTCTCCAAAGCAAGCCTTACATTGCAAAAGAACATGGCATTTCCCAAAGAAGATAATGCAACACCATCTGCTTCAAAATAAGCCGCATTACTGGGAACAATGTTCTCGTGGCTGCAGAAAAACATACCAGCTCGTAACATGAAAGCATGCTTGCCACGATGGATGTTACTCCTCCCAATACTTTGATCAGGACAGAAAACAGAACTGTTGTCCCATTTTCCTCTAGGGAGTAAGCCAGAGAAAATTACTTTCGCAGTTAGAAAGATGTTAATGGCTGCTTGCACCAAGTGTTCCAAACCTTCCAACAAAGTATATGAACTCATGTAGCCCAAATGGCAAGCACCGTAGTGCAAAAGTACCACATGGGGACTGGTCATCCTACGCATATCTCTGCAAACTTGGAGAATTGCCGCAACATTGCAAACAGTCTCAGCGCTCCACACCACCTCCACTTCTCTCACATCGAAATTGTGTGCCACATGGCTACTTTCGGAATAGTGCTGTAAACCATGGACAAAAATATCTCCGAGCACCAAAACCCTGACTGTCTCCACCTCTGCCATCTTCAGTACACGCACCGTCTTCCGACACAAATTAACAATGTGAACATCTGATTGGCTGATGCCTACAGTCCCCTTTCCATGCTGGATTTACTGTAGAACCCCGTATGTGGCGGACAAGCACGGTCTACGTGCGGCACGTAACTCTTAGCCAGTCCTTCTACCCTTTCCACATTACTTGCGAATCCATTCCCTCATTAGACACAGCTAAGCAGTCACACAACCATCCACCAATCACATTCAACATCTCTACATCTAACTCCGTCATAAAAATTTCGCATTTCAAATGTACTATTGATCACTCTGAATGCAAGTCGCATATCATTGCAAAGCACCTACTTCAAAAATTACTGTGCAAGTGTCGCGGATTTCTACGTACAACTCCATGCATGCGCACATGCATGAGTACAAAGTACAGTTATGCATATTTTAATCAGAGAACATCTGCAACCCTTATGATTTCATTTAAACAAATTAATGCCACTAAATCTGCATAGCCAATACATACCAAAGCTCCCCCTTTAAGTGCAAGACTTCCGATTTTTCATTGAGAAACCGCACTACTTCTTACTGTCTCCCGCATAACCTATATATAAGTAACAATCCACCGCCCAGACACAGTGCACCTGGTGTGGGACAGAGGGAGCAGACCTAATCCACATGCTATGGAACTGCACCAAAACACGTAGCCTCTGGTCAATGGTGAAAAGAACCTGTGAAGAAGCGGAAGTCACTAGGTATAAATGGACCCCAGCTGAATGCCTCCTAGGCTGCTACCCCAGATTGGCCAAACTCAAATATGCGGTTAAGCTGATGGACTTGCTATGCATAACAGCCAAGAGGACCATCGCCATGGCATGGAAACGGCCGGCAGGGCCGAATCATAGAGCATGGCGCAAAGAATTTGAAAGATGGGCGACCGCCGAAACAAGAGCTTGGGAGGACAGTGTGGCTAGATCCACGGACGAGTCGAGTATGGCCCTTGCTGCATGGAAAGACAGCATGTCCAAATTGTTCCATTCCTCCGATAAGCCCCCCTGAACAACTCCCCGGCCCTATCACATGACCTAAAAGGTTGACCAGAACACTCGAAACCAGACCCCCCAGCATTAACATTCTTGGAAAGCCCACACCCACGCCCGTGGCGCCCGGCCACTCCCCCCGCTTGCGACCCAATCAACCATCACTTGCCCCCAGACCGGAGATAGTTAATGTTTGATGTTCTTGTTATGTAAATGTTGTTGTTCATTTGCAAAGACAGAATTTCGTTGTTCACGTTGGTCAATCTGAATAGTGATTGTAATTATAAATGCCAATAAACAAATTTTAAAATAAATACGTAACAATCCTCCCGATTTAGGCACAAAACTCAAATTTCCATTAGAAAATGTCACCATTTTTTACTGTGTACCGCCTAAATTAATGCTACTTCCAATGCGATCGTATGAGAAAAATAAACGTTCCTGATTGCTGTGGTGAAATCTCCCTCTGAGGGTCTCCCGATTTTTCGGATTCGTACTTATAATATTAAAGTAGTGACATTTTTCACCCATATACTATAATGACCTATCACTTACGAGCCTCTCTGCTATTGACAACACAGCTTAAAAAACAAGGCATTTTCATAAACTGAAAATTGTACTCATTTGCGAATCAGGTTCAACTAACATACTGCAAATAACATATAAAGGCAGCACATAGTGAAATGAAATGCACACATGTACTGTGTTGAGATATCAAAGGAAAATACTCTGACTAAAGATGCAAAATGAACGTGTACAGTAACATCACTGCTTTAAACACACAAAGTTACTAACTTCCTCCTTTTACAATTGCAGTGAAGACTACTCTCCTGAATATCAACAGCATCTACACTGCAAACAACATATCTGAAGAAACCTGGTCATTCTGCAAAAAAAAGTAAGTACACTACTACCCTTATATTCTTACTGTTCCTCAAAGAGACGGTGTGGGTTATTTATGTAAATTGCGCACCAAAACAAACATTGATTTCTGAACCATTCTACCCATAGATCCCCATTTATTAAAGAAAGAATAACAGGCAGAATGGCTCACAAATCCCTGTGTTTTTGGAACACAAATAACATACAGAAGCCATAGAATGTTAGTACTAGAAAACAAATAGCTTTTTTAATTTTATACCCTTACGTTTACTATTAATGCTTCTCCTCACCACTAGTTCACTTTCTACTCTCATCTGAAGCACAGTGTAGTAATATACAAACAGAAAAATAGCCTTCCCAGCTCATTGTAACTACCCAATGCACATTCACACACCACCAAACAGCTTCCCCATCAAACTCATGCACGCATGCTCACAGCACACATACATTGTACAATAGACCAAATCATGCCTTTTTTTTCCAACAGACCCCAAAGAATGCCTACCAAAAACCAAGTCCATAGAAAGAAACGCAGAAATAGAGCAAATAAAAACAAAAGTGTCCAAAGTAAAGCATCCATCTGTAGCAGAGTTTGTAGAGAACCTTGGAACAAAACAGTTAATAAAGTCGTTTAGCGAAACAAAGGAAGCTTCAACTACCGAAACTTGGCTCCTCTATCAAAATGTGGCACAAAACAGAAAACGCTTTACAAAAAAAAAAAAAAAAAAAAAAAAGAAAATCGGCTACCAGTACTGCTAACAATGCTCCTAGTAATCCTGATATAGTAACAAGAACCCATAGTAAAAAAAGGATCTTAGCAAAAATGTTTCGCCACAGAGTCCTTCAGAATCTAATAAGCAGAGGACCGAAATCATCATTAACCCTTAAAACCTACCGTAGAAAATTAAACCTACAAGCTCTCGTAGACAGTGCAATCCTTCTCAAAAGGAAGTTATTTATTTTATAGTGTTAACTAGGATGAAACCACTAACAAAACTAAGTACTAAACTACAAAAGAAACTTTTCAATAAACGGAATGTCAACAAAAATAACTTCTTAAATATTTGTGGAGGTGAATGGAGTCACACAACAACCAAAGAACCATATTTTAATGAAGACGCATACAAACAAAATCAAACAAACACAATTGCCATCCATAGCAGTGGACGAGGGTATGAAAAAAAATCAATAATATCATCATGGAGCAAGAAACACTGCTTACAAAAGTATCCCCTGAAAACTCAGAATTACCTCTCCATTCGACTGAACCAGACCGTCCAGTATACGAATGGCCGTGCACGTTAATGTGTGACATTCCTAACAAATCTTTCAAGTCTTTACGTCAGTTCCTCAATCAGTATGGGAAAGGTAAAGACATAATCAAAATTAAAGTGCTGCAAAATATGGATATCTGTCCAGTGCGCAAATACACAGGACTACAAGGACATTCATTAGCCTGCATTTCAGGACCTATTTGCAAAAGCACCTTCCATGAAATCAAAAGGATATCAATACATCAATCAAATGTAAGAAATCTACTGTATAACCTGTACTATGCTAAAAGTCTAGCTTTAGAATTAGCCAATTTAAATAACACTCTTCTACATGGCACACCCAAATACCGACAGGAAGAAATCGACCGTATCCAGAGAAAATATTTTGGAAGTGAAAGCCACTTACAAAATGCAATAGTTTTAGAACAGACTAGCAACAATTCTGCACATAGCAATCTTCTATTACACACATACAAAAAAGAAATACTAAAATTGAAAAGTGCATCGGCTGAAGTACCAAACCATATGTGTGTGTGTTGCCGCAGAACGTTTTACAAATGGAACACAAAAACTATAGACGTAACATACAAAATAGAAGACAATGAAGATTCCAAATGGTTTGAATTAGCTTTGTACTTTTTTGCAGAAACCAAAATACTAAATAAGTGAAGCCCTAATATGTTGCAGTTACTGCACTACAAAACTGGACAACAACCAAACTCCTTCACGTGCCATCACAAATAATTTGGAATTATTACCACTACCAAAACCCCTGCAATAACTCAATTTGCATGAGAGCATCATAATTCAAACAGTTCACCCATTTCAAGCAATAATACGCCTTCAACCAAAAACAGCAAAATTACCTCCCTCTGAATTGGTGAAAGGCATTCGTGGCACAGTAGTTTATTTGCCATTCGATCTGACAGAAAATGTACACACTCTAGGAGTGCAAAGTCCAATAGAGCATTCTTTAATTGTCTTAGTAAATGGTGTGCCAACAAAAGAATAACTGGTGGACTTACATAAAGTTAGACAAGCCTTGCAATATCTGAAAGACAATAACGAATACTACAAAGAAATAAATATTGAAGAAAGCTTAAGGGAAACAACTGAAATAATTCAAGAGTCATCAGAAACTGATCAATTTGAAGTTCTGGATCCTGCTGCAGTATCCACTCTTTTGGACCATTACACAATTCATCCACTGCATTCCAATGAAAGCATAGATGATGTACTAGAAACTTACCAAATGCGACAAACCAAAGGGTCACCAATGAGCATATGGGAAAAAAGTATAGAAGCACGTGCTTTTCCACTGCTATTTCCTACTGGCAAAGGCAGAAGATACGATGATAGACCCACTCAGATTACGGCATCAGAATACCGCTCATTACAAATGTATTCTCAAGATCCACATTTTGTCTAAATCTGGGAATACGTATTTCACCTACTCTTTGAAAGTGAACTAGCAACCCTATGTTACAGAGTTGCACACATTTTGAAATCTGGAACCCACTTTCAAAATATGTCAGCTACGCAATTAATACAAAAAGTACAAGAAAAAGATGAGTTTTTACAATCAAGTTTAACATGGAGACATAAGTTGTATGATCATAAACCTTGGACCACCGACTTGGTTTGTTACACTAAGTTGTGCAGAGTATGCATGGGAAGATTTACATGAGTTCCTACGCATAGCAAACAACAATAAAACCAACATACATATACTAACACCTGATGACTTGCTGCTGTACTTGAGGCACCCGGAAGAAAATCTCCAGTACATCCTGGAAGTGATGGATAAATATGCAGGGCTGTCTGGTGTAGCATTGAATCCTCAAAAATCTAGTATTTTCCCGCTAGGCAGTTATAGGGAATCCCTGTGGGACGGTTACCAGAGTTACAAATACCATGGGCGGTTAGCACATTCAGGTATCTTGGGATAGACGTGTACCACACGGTGGAAGAGGAGCACAGGCACAATACTGAGGTAGCCATTGAGAAAATCGAGAAGTGTATGAAATTCTGGGTGAAGTTGCCCCTAGCAATGATGGGACGAGGGGCAATGCTTAAAATGGTGGTCCTACCTAGGCTCCTGCATTATTTTGGGAATATTCCATATCTGATACCCAAGACATTTTTCACCAAACTGAATAGCGTGTATAGGGATTTCCTGTGGCATGGTACCCGGAATAGGGTGGCATTATGGAAGCTGCAGAACTTTTATGAAAAAGGGGGGAATAAAACTGCCTAATTATGAGGTCTATTATGTAGCGAGCCAATTGCATTATATTGCCAAATGGCTCTCAGATGAACTGACCCCTGAATCCAGGTTGTTTGGACACGATTGTGCCCCATTTTATTTAAAAGAGATGATCTGGCTTCCCAAGACAGAAATGGAAGAGCGCCCTAAGATGATGATGCTTGGGTGGAAGATGTGGCGCCGGGCATGCCAGATGATGGAGTACCCATTCCCATGGTCCCAGCAAGTACCACTAGTTGCACTGGCAGGGGGAGATAAGCAGCTGAGGATGATAATCAGGAACCACTGGGGGTAGTGACAATGGGAGATATCTGGCGGGAGGGGACCATCATAGGTTTTGAAGTGCTGGGGGAGGAAATGGGGTTACACACGGGCAAGTATATCACATATCACAGAAGGGTGCAGAGAATTAGGAGAACATGGCCCGAAACGGTACTGGAAGAAGAACCAGATGCTACTATAGATACGATATATGATATAACGGAGAGGGGGCATGAGATCCCCAGACTGTATGAGATGATCATGTCTAAGGTCGGGAAGGAGTTAACACAATTAAGACTAGACTGGGAAGTGGAAGTAGGAGCCTCGATAGAGGACGGGATGTGGGAACGTGCCATGGGATATCACAAGAAGGTATCAAGGAATGCGAGACTAAAACAGATACAACTATATATTACGCACAGGGCATATATGACACCCGAGAGGATATCTAGGTTCGAAAATGCTGGGAGACAAGCAAGTCCCAAATGCGACAAAGAAAAGGCTGACATAGTACACATGTTTTGGTCATGCCCAGTAATTGAGCGTTTCTGGGGTGAAGTAGTACAGAAACTAGCGGAAAAGGGGATCATGATTATTATAGATACAGCTTGGGCCTGCTTGCTGGGGGGGGGGGGTTCACCAGATCGCAGAAACTTAAGCATGTTAGCAAATTGAAAGCTCTAGCATATGTGCTCGCAAAAAGAAGGATTGCCATGGGATGGAAGACATGTCACAGGCCACGGGTGGAGGTGGGGTGGAAGGAGTTGCAGAAATGCACGGAGACAGAAACCATGGTATGGCAAGAGGCGAGCATTGTAGGGGGAGAGGAGGAGGCGGGAACCCTGATGGCATGGAGATCATTAATAGCGGAATTGTTTGGAACGATACAAGATCTGACAGAATCCACGGAACGTGAGACCCCACCACGCGATGCAGATACAGAGTGTGCGGAACAAATAGGCTTGTAAGGGAGGGTGGGATAAGGGGAGCAGTGACCGGAATTAAGCAATGAGCAATTGTACTGTTGATATATGCACTGCGTGTTTGGTTTGTATTGTTTGAATAAATCAATAAAATTGTTTAAAAAGAAAAAAAAAATACATATACTAACACCTGGAGAACTTTGCTCTCTAGATCCAGTTAATGTGTCAAAATATTTCCATCATCGTTTCATTGCTATGCTACACTTTATTTGTAATAAAACTGTTCCTTCCCTCGGAGAAGTGCAACACTTCTTTTGGAGAAAAGAATACCAAGCGAGAGGAGCACCACATATTCACATGCTTTTATGGATCAAAGATGCACCTAAATTTGGTCAAGACAGTGATGCCACTGTTTTGCAGTTCATCCAAAAATATGTCACTTGTGAAATCCCTTCACAACGGACACAGTGACCAGCATGGACAGATTTTACAATTTCAAAGACACAAATGTGGCAAATATTGTCGTCGCAAATACAAAAGCAAAAGGGAAATACTACACCAAATGCCGCTTTGGTTTCCCTAGACCAGTTACAGAAACAGGTGAAGTGAACAACTTCATGTCTTCAGTTCGACATAGTATTAAAGGCAAATCACCTATGAACACATATTACATAAAAAGAACAGAAGAATCAAAATATATCAATGATTACAATGCAATCATTGCCCTCTTATGGAATGCAAACATAGATGTGCAGTACATTGCAGACAATTCCACTGCAGTTGCACGATATGTTACAGCCTACTTAACAAAAGCAGAAAGAACAGAGCTTCAAGACCTCTGGAATGACCTATCATCAGACAAAACACTATATCAGAAATTGTACAGCCTAGGCATAAAAATGCTCTCTCATAGAGAATGTGGTACCTATGAAGCAGCAGATCGTTTAACCGGTACTGCTTTGTATGGAAAATCAGACAACATAGTATGGCTAAATCTTGGTCCTGATAAATCTACAAAAAGAGTTCCGAAATCATATGAGGACATTGAAACAATTGCCAGAAATGATCCCAACAGCCAAGACATTTTAAAAAAACAATTTACTGGCCACATACTATCTGAACAGGCGTACCACATTGGAAACCATGTGTCTATACCACATAGCTCAAAACTTTGCATACAAAACTAATATAAAACCTGATGAAAGCAAAGGTAGATATAGAGTGACAGATTGTGAAAGCAGCTTAGTGAAACTTACCAAACGAAGCTTAATTAATCATGTCAAATTGTCATTAAAAACTCCTCAACAGAAAGAACAATATTACATGTCTCTGCTACAACTTTTTAAACCATGGAGAAAAGATGAAGAGATACTAGAAAACTATGACTGCTATGAAGATGCTTTCAAAGCAAATGAAAGTGTTATCACTGATGTGAACTTTACGCAGTACAAAACAATGTTGCACAATGAACAGCAACACGAAGAAGAACTTCTGGCCCAACTAGATAAGGACACTTCCGACAGTAGTCAACCTTCTGTAACAGGAAGCCAAGAACCACTAGGACAGCCACTAATAGCAAATGAGGCAGAATTAGCTATGACAGAAGTGGAAAACACCATGTGTCACTATGAACAAGATATAGAAAACTTAACTGTACTACAAGCACTAATTAACAAAGATCAGCGCACCATTTTTGAAGAAGTAACAAAGCAAATCATGGCGTACAACTCAAAAATAAAGAATGAACCTGCCAAAATTACAAACCTATACTGCTGTACGTCAGTGGCAAAGCTGGTTCAGGCAAAACATTCTCAATCAAAATCATCAGCAAGTTCCTTCAACAATTGACAAACAACAAACTGTCAGCTGTTGTACCTGCCCCCACAGGTTTATCTGCCTACAACATAGGCGGTGTCACTTTACACCGATTACTACTCCTTCCAGTAGAACACCAAAACAAATTAGACTATTACAAACTTTCTGCAGAAGCTGCAATGGAACTACGCAGAGTTTTAAAACAAATGAAAATGCTACTAATAGATGAAGGGAGCATGGTCTGCAACCTAATGTTGGCTTTGATTCACCTCAGATTGCAAGAAGTACTTAAAATAAACGACGAACAACTCTTTTGCAGGGAAACACATTATCGTTTTCAGATATCTTACAATTGACACCAGTGAAAGGTGAACCTATTTTTAAAACCATAGGACAAAAACTCTGCCGTAAAACTGTTGGCAGCATAGGAAATGTCAACCTTTGGCAACATTTCCAATACGGAGAATTAACAGAAAACATGCGTCAATCTGCAGATCTCACTTACGCCAACATTTTAAAAAGTATTAGAGTTGGTGTACTATCTCAAGAAGCTCAAGCAATATTGAAACACCGGCACATTCATGCACTTTATGGTGATAACGCATGTGCTACTGATGTTATGGAACAATTAGCACACAAAAATGTCAATTCTATGGCCTTAATGCCAACTCTTGCAAGCTGTTTCAAATTCAATTAAACAATGTTAAAAAAAAGAAATGCAACCAATAATGGAAATTTGCGCCACAGACAAACTAGACGTACATGGTATGACACTACCCATGTGTGAGCAAGCCACAACAAGACTAAATACCTTAGAAAATTCAATCTCCAACAGAGCTGAGTTGGAAAAAATATTAAAATTATCCTTACATTGTAGAGTAATGCTTAAACATAACCTTAACGTGGAGCAAGGGCAAGTTAATGGGGCAGTGGGTAAAGTTGTTGGCTTTCAAACATACCCACGTGACAACATTCAGTTTGTCAATATTTGCTTTAACAAACTTTCAGAAGTGAAAAGGATATGGCACTCAACAGCTCGATTCCTTCTCTTCAAAGACATGTACGTAGAGAACAATTTTCTCTAACTCTTGCATATGCAGTCACCATTCATAAATCCCAAGGTCTTACCCTAGACAAAGCTTTGATAGATATAGGAAACACAGTCTTTAAAGAAGGCATGAGCTACATAGCACTAGCACGCTTACGTACACTTGACAGTCTATTTCTAATCAACTTTGATGCAAGTAAAGTGAACGCTGATATTCCTTGTATTTTAGAATACAATAGACTGCGTTCACTGTACACCCCCCATCTGAAATCATATCTTGTTCCAGAAAAAGTAAAACATGGTAAAAGAAAACTAATTCAAACAGAAATGCAACAGAATCTGACGGCAAATCCTTCAAAGAAAACAAAAGAAGCTAAAACTTCATCAATTACCACAAGCAAAGAAGAAACTATTAGAGAAAATAAATCGGGTACTTCTTCAAAGAACGAACACAAACTCTGAAAAAAGCACTCGGAGACAGAACTAGCTGGTCCATTCAAATTTTCAAATGAAACTGGTGTAAGTTGCTATGCAAATGTAGCAATGAATATTCTATTTCAATTGCCACCAATTGTTAACAATATTTACTTACACAGTACAGACCAATTGTGTTTGCAAATGTTAGTCCTTCATAGAAACGCAACAAACAATCCTGACGACACATAAGTGTTCACGGAATAAGACAAGAATTGGACTACTGTGCTGGAATGGTGAGATTCACTATAAAACGCACAAGAAGATCCACAAGAATTTCTAATGTACTTACTACAAGTACTGGAAAACAAAAACATACATATAAATGAAATCTTCCAGATTTCATACATGTGGAAACATACATGCACTCTCTGTAACAATGTGATACAAGAACAAATCCCAAATGAGCGATTTGTGTATGTATCCATACCCAATTGTGAATCCATTCCATTTCAGCAACTTCTACAGAATGCAAACCATGGCAGATTATGTACTATGTGCAATTCAGATAATCGCTCCACCTTACTGATACAAACACATAGTAACTACATAATACTTATGCTTCTACATTACAATGCAGATGGTACCAAAAACAACTGCAAGCTGACTGGATTCACACACAGTCAAGTGTCACTTGGAAAGAAAACCTTTACAACAATAGGTATAATCTACCACGCAGGAGCTACAACCAATGCAGGTCACTACACTGCATACATTAAAAAGAAATGTGGATGGTTTGAATGTAATGATAGCACCATTACTCTAAAGCAGAGATTGCCAGCTAATCTTACAAATACGTATTTAATTTTCTTAAAGCCAAAATTTAATAACTAATGTATACTTAAACATTGACAAAAATTCAAGTAAAAGACTATAAACAGTTAGAATACGCCAAACTGTTTTAAAAAATCTGCAACAAGCCAACAGACATAACATTAATCAGAAACAACACGGAAACACTCAAAGGAAACAAATAAGTAGTTTGTAGCATAGCAAAGAAAGGTTTTTTTTTTTGTTTAATCAGACAAGGATTTTTTTCCCCCAGACCCAAGGATTTGAAAAACAAATACAGAAACTGAGCAAAATGCACAGTACACTGGTTTGTAAACTAAATATGAGGGTAAAAAAAAGCTAAAATGTCTATTATACAAGTCTTTATAAAATAGAAACACTAACATGCTCTCTTCTTTTATCACAGAAATTAAAAAAGGATATTTACGCCAAGTACTCAAGTCATGTAAGAAATATATGGAATCGCAACAAAGTAAACAGTAAGTATAATTTCACACGTCATACATATTCAAATCTATAAGTCTAATCTATGGCAGTAATATGGTGCAGTGGCTGTAGGCAGGGCCTAGCGTCTTGGATGTATAACCTACCACCTACACCCTGCGGCCAAGCATCCAAGTCTATAGGTCCTACCCACAACCATCGCAGCATATCAAAACCATGGTGCTTATAATTTCACTACTAGTAAGTTTACTCTTGGGTGCATGGTCTGCGGCCATGCACCTAAGACTACAGGTCGTGCACACAACCACCGCACCACAGCGCACCCATGCTGACTTATAACCTCACTGCTTATGACTTCAGTCTTGGGTGCACCCAAGACTCTCGGTCCTGGCCAGAGCCACCACAGCATATCGCACCCATTGTGGCTTCTAACTTCACTACGTATAAATTTGGTTTTGGGTGCATGGCCTTCGGCAAGACAGCAGGCCCTCCCTACAACCACCTGAGTGATGTTCGATAATACGTGTGTATCTATAGCGGTGATATGCTGCAGTGGTTGTGGCCAGGGCCTAGAGTCTTAGGTGCATGTCCATAGATATTTTAATGTATGGGTGTGCAGTGGCTTATAACTCCAGTGCTTATAACTTTGTTCTTGGGTGCATGGTCTTTGGCCATGCACCCAAGACTGTACACGCTCCCCACAACCATCTGATCGATAAGCAATACTACAGGTGTATCCATTGCTGTGATATGCTGCGGTGGTTGTGGCCAGGGACTAGAGTCTTGGAAGTATAACCTACGGCCAACGGCCATGCAGCCAAGACTTTAGGCCCTGCCCACAACCACTGCAGCATGGTCACCCATGGTCGTTTATAAATCATTAGCACACCCATAGAATTAAACATTTTAACTGTAGCATGTACTCAATTTGCACCCACAACTCTACGCCCTCCCACACCTACCAGATACATAATCAATTGTATGGGTGTGATGTATGAATGTGATATGCTGCAGTGGTTGTGGGCAGGGTCTACACTATTGGGTGTATGGCCTAGGGCCTGTAGCCATGCACCCAAAAGTCTACGTCCTGCCCACAACCACCATACTATATAAAACCGATGTCTTATAACTTCAGTGCTTATAACTTAGTTCTTGGGTGCATGGCCCTAGGCCATGCACCCAAGACTATAGCTCCTGCCCAGAACCAACACACCATATCGCACTGATTGTGGCTTGTAACTTCACTACGTATAAATTTGGTTTTGGGTGCATGGCCTTCGGCCATTAACCCAAGACTCTAGGCCTCCCCACAACCACCTGATTAATGTTTGATACTACGGGTATACCTATAGCTGTGATATGCTCCAGTAGTTGTGGCCAGGGCCTAGAGTCTTGGATGTAAGGCCATAGATATTTGAATGTATGGGTGTGCAGTACATAAAAACCATAGTGGCTTATAACTCCATTGCTTATAACTTTGTTCTTGGGTGAATGGCCTTCGCCCATGCACCCAAAAATCTACGTCCTGCCCACAACCACCGCACTATATAAAACCCATGTAGCCTTATAACTGCAGTGCTTATAACTTCTTTGCACGTTGTGGCCGTTTGATGAGCATTTCGACAGTAATGTCTTCTTTTACCATGGCCAAGAAAAGTTACTATGTACTGGCCACAACTACCACAGCATATCGCACCCATGGAGGGGTATAATTTCTCTACGTATAAATTTGATCTTAGGTGCAAGACTCTAGGTCCTCCCCACAACCACCTGATCGATATGCAATACTACGGGTGTATTTATAAGTGCAGTGTTTATAACGGCATGTACTCAATTTCAATGTTCACTAACAGCACGCGTGTCCTTAGAACAGTTTCAAGTTGCCTGCGCACAGCACGGACTGAAGTACTATCCTTATGAGACCCCTCATTTTCAGTACTCACAAACATCCCAGACAAGACGGGCATAGGGAATACATCATTACCACCTATCGCCTAAACAAATACAGTATTTCACCCATCTCTTACTCTCTGAACCTCCCCAAGCACTCTGACACACCAAAACAGTTTCCGAAATAGTATTTCGCCTCTGGTCGCCGCCGCGCTGTCGGCGGATCCAAGATTTCGGGTGCATCCAAACCATCTGACGCAGAGCACGGCTCACTGCAGCCAATCGGCGGAGACGTTGCGTGTCCGCAGTCATGACGTCAGCCCCTTAGCCAATCGGTATCTTGTCTGCGGAGCGAACAGGGCAGTGTGACCGTGGAGCTATCACTCATTTTTTGAGACCTACTTTTTGGTTGTTTTAAAGGAAACTACTGGACGGATTGTCACCAAATTTACAAAAACACGCTTTCGGGACCAAGTCCCTGCCCCTGCTGTAAATTTAGTGCAAATCCGTCCAGCGGTTTTGGCCTGTAGGCGTGCGCAAAGTTTTTCCCCCATTCAGTCAATGGGGAAAAAAGACATTTTGGGATCCCCCCCTATAACTTTTCCCCCCCTGGACCAAACATCAACAAACTTTGCAAAATAATTCAGAGTAGCCCATATACTTTTTTTGCAAGGTTTGGAGAGGATTCGTCCAGGGGGAGCGAAGTTATAAGCCGCCCAAAAAGTACTACCGTGGCTGTGTAATATTTATATATATATATATATATATATATAGGATACATTACTCACCGTAATTGTATTTCTGATGCTTGTATCTGCTTAGATTCACATGCTGTGCATAGGCCGACATCTAGTGGAAGCTGCGGAGTATTACAGTTTGTTTTTCGAAACTCGAAAATGGGCGTCGACACAGGGCGTGCCAGTAATACTATCCCTAGTGTGACGTCCACTGTACCCATGATCCCTCACGCATCTAGGACCCTCACATTGTAATTTTTCTGACATGGGGTAGCATGAGGAGTAGCATGAGTGCAGATGATCCAAGCAGATAGAAGATAGATAAGATAAGACTACAGGCATCCATGCGCCTTCTCTCAGAGGGGAGGAATTGAAAAGTGCATCGGCTGAAGTACCAAACCATGTGTGTGTGTGTTGCCGCAGAACGTTTTACAAAAGGAACACAAAAACTATAGACGTAACATACAAAATAGAAGACAATGAAGATTCCAAATGGTTTGAATTAGCTTTGTACTTTTTTGCAGAAACCAAAATACTAAATTGGGTCGCATGTGAATCTAAGCAGATACAAGCATCAGAAATACGATTACGGTGAGTAATATATCCCTTCTGAGGCTTGTGGAATCTGCTTAGATCACATGCTGTGCATAGATTAGCGAGCAGTGCTAGAAGGAGGTGGGATTTGAGAAGGGTCATGAGCAAATAAATGTCTTAGAACCGCTTGTCCCATTTGAGTATCTGTCTTGGAATGGGTGTCAATGCAGTAGTGCTGAGTAAAAGTGTGAATAGAGCTCCAAGAAGCTGCTTTGCAAATGGTATCAAGAGGAACATTTGCAATGAAAGCCAGAGTGGCCCCAATGGCTCTTGTCGAGTGGGCTCTGGGCGTAAAAGGCAAAGTTTTGTCAGAAAGAGAGTAACACAACTGGATACAGTTCACAATCCACTTGGAGATGGCACCCTTAGAGACGCGATCTCCCTCTTTGCCTGTGGCTACGGAGACAAACAGTTGATCTGTTTTCCTAAGCGGTCTTGTCTTGTTTACGTAGTAAAGGACCGCCCTATGCACATCTAGGGTGTGTAGTTTAACCTCAGCCGAGCTTTGTGGGTTTTGGAAGAAAGCCGGAAGCTCGATGGACTGGTTTACATGGACTTTAGAAATAAACTTAGGTGAGAACCTAGGGTGTGTAAGTAAAACCAGCTTATCCTTATGAATAGTAAAGAAAGGATCCTGCACTGACAGAGCCTGAATTTCACTGACCCTTCTTATGGATGTAATGGCTACTAGGAAGGCAGTCTTATAGGTCAGGTGTTTATGCATGGGCTCAAACGCGTTCCACGTTCAGGTCCCATCCTGGTGGTGGGTTAGATATAGGAGGATGAAGTCTCTTTACTCCCTCCATGAAGGCTTTAACCACGGGTACCTTCCACCACGACACCTTGCTATGTGAGGTGGTGTACGCTGACAGTGCTGCCAGGTGTACCTTTAGTGAGTTGAAAACCAACCCTGTGTCCAGCAGATGGAGCATGTATGTCACGATTGTGGAAGGAGTGCAATCAACTGGGTTGATTTGTTTATTCTGGCACCAGATAACGAATCTCTTCCATTTGTCGAAGTAGCAATGCCTCGTGTTAGGTTTCCTAGACTCTTTTAGGATGTCCATACACCTCTGTAGTAAATTGAGATGTCCAAACTCTATGACCTCAGGAGCCATGCTGCTAGGTTCATGGAGTTTGAGGATGCACCTTCTGACCTTGGTGCTGGGACAAAAGATTGTACCAGCCCAGAAGTTTGATGGGATCGCACACCGAGAGTCTGCGTAGGTGTGGAAACCACGGTTGTCTCACCCACATGACAGCAAATAGGACGAGCGTCATCGACTCTCTGTTCATCTTGTTCACCACCTTCCTGATGAGAGGAGTTAGTGGAAAAGCGTACGCAAACATCCCTGACCAGTTCATCCCCAGGGCGTTCCCCGGGGAGTCCGGTTGGGGAAACCTGGATGCGAATCCTGGGCACGGTCTGTTTTCGCTTGTGGCGAATAGGTCTATAGTGGGGAAACCCCACTGAGAGAAGAGATCTTCTACGATTTCTCTGTGTAGACACCATTCGTGTTCCTCTGGAAGGGGATCTCTGCTCAAAGCGTCCGCTAGATAATTGAGATCCCCTGGAACATGTTGAGATGACAGAAAGATGTTCCGTCTGAGTGCCCATATCCAAATTTTCTGGGCAAGTCTGGACAGATTTGGCGAACGAGTCCCTCCTTGCTTGTTCAGGTAGAATATGGCTGTCGTGCTGTCCGTCCGGATCTGCACCGACAGGTTCAGCAGGTGGGGCTCGAACGCTTGAAGTGCTCTGAAAACTGCCAGAAGCTCTAGCAGGTTGATGTGATTCTTGGCCACTGTGTGAGACCAGAGACCCTGAGCTGTGTGGTGGAGATGGTGAGCTCCCCATCCTGTCAGGCATGCGTCCGTCGAGACTACCGCCTGTATTTCGGGATCGTAAAAGGGTTTCCCCTTGGATAGATTGTCTCTTGTCAACCAGTGGAGGCTTTGTACAAGTGTTGGCGAAAAGACCACTAGATCGTCCCACTGACCACTTGCCTGAGACCACAGTTTCGCCAACCATTCTTGCATGGGACACATGCGCAGGCGCGCGTGGGGGACCAGGTAAATACATGACGCCATCATGCCCAGCAAACGCATTGCTTTGCGTACTGTTAACTGGCGACCGGTTTGATATTGCGGAATTTGCAGTAGTATATTCCGAATTCTTTCCTCTGAAGGAAAAGCCAACCCCTCTTGAGTATTTAGAACAGCTCCTAGGAACTGCATGGAGGTGCTGGGCACCAGACTTGATTTTTTCTCGTTTATGGAGAAGCCCAATTCGAAGAGGTGGTCGATAGTTCTTTGAATGTTTGTCCTACAAATTACGGGGTCTCCCCTGTGATGAGCCAGTCGTCCAGATAAGGGTACACTGGGATTGCCTCCCTGCGTAGGTGTGCCGCCGCCACCGCCAGTACCTTGGTGAATACCCTTGGAGCCGAGGCTATCCCAAAGGGCAGTACCTTGAACTGGTAGTGCTGACTGTCCACCTTGAAGCGCAGATATTTTCTGTGCGCTGGGAACATGGAAATATGAAAATAGGCATCTTTCATATCCAATGTTGCCATGTAATCCCCTTTTTTAGGAGGGGAATTACCTCTTGGAGAGTAGTCATGCGAAATTTTTGGGGCTTGACATACTTGTTTGCAGGCCGTAAATCCAATACTGGGCGCATTGTCAAATCTTTTTTTGGCACAAGGAAGTAAGTTGAATAAATACCCTTGTTTACCTGGTGTCCCGGGACGAGTTCTATCGCGTCCTTTGCGAGAAGATTTTCGATCTCTTCGAGTAGGATCTTCTGGTGGTCTAAGGAGTGTATTCTTTGTCGTGGAGGGTGGATTCGGGGACGCTCTAGTAGTTCTACGCAGTATCCTGCGGACACTGTGGACAGCACCCATCTGTCTGATGTGATCCCTTCCCAAGCTTGGGTGAAGATGGAAATGCGTCCCCCTACTGGGGATACGTGAGAAGGGACCCTGAACGGAGCATCACTGTTTTGGTGGAGGCGTGCCCCCTCCTTTATTGGGACTGCCTCTACCCCTACCACGACCTCTTTTGTTACCCCTGCCATAACTCTGGGTAGACTGCTGGTTAGTGTTCCATGGAGTACCCTGGCCTTGGGAATAGTTTGAGCCTCTTTGGGAGATTTGTCCGCGAGGTCGACAAAAATTGCCATTCCCTCTTTGGTTAGAGGGTTTGTTGGTTGTTTGCCCTAGGCACTTGAATGTCTCGTACTCGTCCTTGGCATTCTTCAGCGCATCCTCGAACGCCTTTCCAAACAATAGATCCGGCTCCACCGGCTTATCTATCAATGATGCTTGGGTCTCGGCCTTGAAACCAGACTGCCATAGCCAAGCATGCCTCTTGATGACCGTGCTTTCAGCAATTAATCTGCCGGCTTTATCCGCGGCATCAAAGGTTGATTTTAAAATGCAACCTGACACGGCTCTCCACTCCGCCGAAACTCGTGCCAATAGGCTTTTTAAGGGTTCTGGGGCAGAGTCTATGAGAGCCGCGACTTCTTCCCACTGGTGGCAGTTGTAACTAGCCAGCAGGGTGGTGGAGTTGGCAATCCTTGCCTGGGTGGCGGAAGTGGAGGCTACGTTCCTGCCCAAGCCATAAATCTTTTTGCTCTCCTTGTCGGGGGGAGCTTCGGACGATGACAAGGGTGTTCCCGCCCTCTTATGGGTGTTTGTAACAACCAGGGAGTCCGGTTTGAGATGTCCCCTTATGTACAGTGGGTCAGATTGGGCAGCCCTGAAAAGCTTTTCAATTCTGGCGTTTAGTGCCCTAGTGAGATTGGGGTTAACAAGGGAAGGGTCTATCCTCCTTTGTATTGACTTAAGGATAGGGATGGCCTGAGCAACAGGTCTCCTTTCTCCCACCAATTCCTCTGCAAAGTCCCTCTCTTCCTGAGCACCTTGGGTGTCAATGTGGAAGTGCTGTGCCGCTCTGGACAGGACATCATTTCGGAGAGGCTGGTTGTCGACAAGGGAGTCGGTAACCGAAGGTTCTTTCTCTACCAGGGATCTACCCTGTATGTATCTGGGTCGTCCTCCTCCTCCTCCCCCTCCTCCTCTTGGTCCTCATCATCCCCATAATAGCCCGTCCCAGTTTGCTCTTCGAACATGCCCACGTCTGGATCCTCACCAAAGGATGGATCTTCCTGATATTGAGAATAGGGCTGTATATAGAAGGGGTCTGAAGACTGATTGGTGCTTCACCCCGGGACTTCTTACTTGGGGGTATTGGATCCTTAGAGCCTGAGGGAGTTGGCCCTTCTGGGGTATAAGAGAGAAAGTGTTCCGGGTTTTTGGCATCCTTGACATTACTCTGTCTATGTCATCACTGGACCATTCCCTTGAACTGGGAATAACTCTTTTCTGGAGTGCTTTCCCTGTTTTATCCCGACTAGACCTACTGGTTTGAACAGGGGTCTTAGGGACAAGAGATTGAGACTTGTCTGTCTGTTTAGGTGGAGTAGAATGTAGTTAGGAGTGGAAGTAGGCTGGGACTGCTTACTTCGTTCTTTTCCCCCCACCCCACGGGTGGAAGAGTGTTTCCCCGATTTTTGGGCCCTATCAGAGCTTTTCGATGCCTGGCGCCGAGATTCGGGGTAGAGTCCCTTTCTCTGGAGAGTGTAAGGGATTCGGTAGCAGCCTTCACACTGCCTGCAGACGCCGACTCCTGGAGTGTGGCCTGGGAGTAGAGGTCGGCGTCGTCCTCCGACGACCGAACCTCAGTCACTAAGGGGAGCGAGGCACTCTTAGCAACAGTGGAGGGTTGCCTGGTGTTATGAGGCGATCTCGAACATGAACGCCCAGAGGACACTGACTCGGTGGACCGTTCTCTACGTGCCCCTTTCCGAGAACTTGACGTGCGTGTCGAGTCTCGGTTGGACCTTTGCTTGCTGGAAGTGGTGTGGGTAGCGCTTGTGTCGCCGGGTGTCTTCCCCATAGCTGCCCTGCCGGACAACCTTCCGAGGTCGGGGACTTGCGCTTGGCTGTCCATCGATGCCACATAGCCCTCGCCGTCCGAAAGTACGGCGTTGCTGCCATCGCCGAAGGCACCCTCCGTGGCCATGGCCTCTTGTTGCCTGGCGTGGTGGGCCCAACGATTTGTCGAACGGTCCGTAAGGGTCTTCGGTTTGAACCGACTGCACACTCTGCAATTCGCCTCGGGATGGTCCCTGGGCAAGCAGAGGTTACACGTGGCGTGTCTGTCAACCCAAGGATACTTGCGGTTGCACTTGTGGCAAAATTGAAAAGGGGTACCCTCCATACGCACCCTGTGGTAGCGGGCTGGGAGTGTAGGAATATAAGTAATGTACCTATATTAATCAGAGTGTAGGATATGTGCCACCCCCCACTCTCCCTACTTGCAGGGCCGAGTCCAGAGGACTTCCGAGGCCCGGGCCGAGGCCAGAGGCCTTCCGAGGCCCGGGCCGAGGCCAGAGGCCTTCCGAGGCCCAAATCTGTCGCTGTAGTTCGACGGTTGACTTTTCTCCGATCCGGCGTCGAGTGTCAATGTTCGGAGACTCGATGTATAGGTGGAATAAACGGGGAAATATATAACAATATTTGCAAAATCTGACTAAGTCAGGGAACTCCGCTCAGTGCTTCCGACCAGCATGGCGGAAAAAAACTATCTGAGGGTCCTAGACGCGTGAGGGATCATGGGTACAGTGGACGTAACACTAGGGATAGTATTACTGGCACGCCCTGTGTCGACGCCATTTTCGAGTTTTGAAAACCAAACTGTAATGCTCCGCAGCTTCCACTAGATGTCGGCCTATGCACAGCATGTGATCTAAGCAGATTCCACAAGCCTCAGAAATATATATTTCACTAAAAAAAAAACTTTGTTAAGGGGACGTTATGGTTAACTTGCGCTACTGCAAACCTATCAAATTCACTAAAAAAACTTTAAAAATGCGACATAATACAAATGTGCCATTATGGTTCACAGTAAAACCGAAAAACCCCAGAAATTCGCCAGTTATGGTAAGCTAAGCAACCATAAATCTGGCCACCACCGTGCTCTGCTAAGAGTAACACCCAGGACATTAAAGATGACATCACAAATATAATTTATTACATCACTACCTATAGTTGCAGGCTACAAACACCGAGATTTTGCATGCGCCGTAGGAGAAAAAAAATGCCAAGTACACACAAAGACGATAATTTAGTTATGAAATAAAAGAGTGGATAAATAAACAAATTACGTCTCGTCATTTCAAAGAAGACCAAAAAATGTTGCTAAGTTATACACAAAGCTATGTGCACAAAGTAAACGTTTCAAATAAGAAATATTTATGGTAAAAAAGGTTGAGTGCAGTCATACCCTGCAAATGAGCAACCTGTGCACTCTGCAACATTACAGGAAAAAATTAACAGGGCAGAAAAATAATACGTCAATTATATTAGCACAATTAGATGTGCAGTTATGCTAAAATAAGGCATGATTCGCTGTACAGTGGCCCAAAGTAAACTTACAAAATATTTACTGCCTCCATTCTTTTTCTGCAAATCAGACACAAATGTGTTTGCAGCAAAGAATCTTCTTTGACTGATATTGCATGTCCCTTACAAACTTTTTAAAACATATCCTTATGAATTGCTATTTTTTTTTACCCTTTCATTCCGTAAATAGCTAGGAAGTTTCTCTTTCGATCAAGGTCAAAAAACAATTGCCCCTTTACATTCACTCGGATGTGCGGGCGTATTGAGCGGTCAACCAAAAAAAGCAACTCATGTGGCCTTCACTCAGAAGCCAAATACATTCTTGCTTCGAAACAACATATAGAAATCCAATTATGAGAACCTCTACTCCCATAAACCTCCTGAAGCACTGTTTCAAGAAAACACTGCAGATGATGGCCTTAGTTTTCAAAACTGAAGAGGCCAATTTGAGGGAAATATTATTCCAAAACACATTTATCCCATACGCTGTAATTGATGCACCTCAGTAGTCAGGGAATAAGACTCATAATATATTTAGACGACATATGTCTGATGTGTCAGGAGAAAGAAACACTACTAGTACAGGTGCAGACGACAAAATTGTTAGAGGACCTGGGGTTCCTAATAAATTGGGAAAAATCCAAAATAGTACCGAACAGTCAATGGAATTTCTGGGGTTAATAGTGGACTATATTCAGGGATCTTTCAGTCTACCCATTCCCAAGGTGAACGATATCAAAAAGCAGCTAAGACACTCATGCGAAGGGAGAAATGTCACTGAATGACATCGCGAGGTTAGTGGGCCGCCTAGTGTCATCAATCCAAGCTATATTTCCAGGACCACTACATTACAGGGCACTCTAGAGGTTAAAGATCAGACACCTCAGGAGGGGCGCTTCTTATAAAACAAACGTTAGCATCACCCAAGAAGTGAGGGAAGAGTTGGAATGGTGGCTACACCACATGGATGCATGGAACGGGAAGGCCATATTTGGCTTATACCCGAACCCAGTGGGGGTTTCCCATAAGATTTCTGCATTAGAAGATCTCTAAAACTATTATAAAACTTTAGGATTTGTTCAAAATTAACTTCATATAAATGTCTAGTAGCAGGCATCGAAGAATTGAGGGGCTTACAACCTGCATTTGAATTGTTTAGATTTTTCTACAATTTGAATATATGCAACTGCTACTCTGAAATTTGTTTTATGTATTTCTTTTCTCTTTCTTTTTTTAACTAGAAGACATTTTTCCTCCTTTTCGTCCTTTTCCTCTATTTTGAGCACTGGGTTCTTCTGTTTAATCACGTCTTTATTTATCATTACTTCCTTTTCTGTCTTTTCATATTGGTTATGTGAAACCATATGATGGCCAAATGATGTAATAAAAATATTATACTTTCTTTTTTTACATATTTTCGATTTGGGTTTATTTCGTTTGATTCAATTTTGATACTGAACATACTGTAATCTTTATTTGCAATTTTTATAGCATTAAAACAGTATTATTTATACACTGAAAATGTTGGGATATCTGTGGTCATTCTTACATGAACCATGCATCAATATGGTTTTAACTAGGGGTGTGATTTGATACCATAGAACCCCAGTTATTGCAAGGCACTCCACTAATTTAGCACATTGGGCTAGGTGTCGAGTGCTCTCTCTTTTTTCCTTTTGCAGCATTATCTTGTTATGTTATTTAATACTTCATGTGCCCAGCTGCTGTTTATTCTTTCTCCCCAAAGGGCACGCCAACTCCTTTTTGTGTTTGAGGTTATCCCCGAACCTGGTCATCGAATCCAACGTCAGCAGATGTGGCTGTGGAGGCCAATCCGGGAACCTGTCGACAAGGGGCAGGTGGTCGGATCAGGAGACAACTCTCCATATCAACTGCCTGGAGTTGCCAGCAGGGTCCTTCGCAGTAAAATGTTGGACTCAAGAGAGGGCACAATGTTGTGTCCTGCTAAAGATGGACAATGTCTCTGCAGTCAGGTACATAAACAGACTGGGTGGGAAAAGATCCAGACTACTGGCAGAATTGGCAAAAGATTTCTGGGAACTCTGTCTTCAGAGGGAAGTGTCAGTGACAGCGGAGGACCTGTCGGGCCATCAGAACGAGGTGGCGGATTGGAATTCCCTATACCTCAGGGATGCCAGCGATTGGAAGCTGGACGAGGAAGTGTTCCAAAATCTAATGACTCGATGGGGACCATGCCAGGTCGACTTATTTGCATCGAGACGAAACAAACAGTTAATTTATGAACATATACAGTCACACTGCGCCTATACAGTCACACTGCGCCAAACACTGAATTTCATCCAAAATCAGACGGATGCCGAAAAGCCTTGTAATTATAATTGGGCAGATGCAACAGCAAAGTGATAGGGTCAATTTAAAAATAAAAAAAAGCCTATGGCAATACTCCTATTGTGGATTAAGTGAACCTAAGAACAAACCAAGCCTCTGAAGAAGAGATTAGACTCGAAACACGTGTCAGGCTGACTTTGGATTGAATAGAAATATATGCATCTATGCGTGAAATTCACAGTTTTTGGGGCAGTGTAACTGTATATGTTCATAAATTCACCACTTGTGCTGTGGAGTGTTGGGCTAAAGCACCCACGTCATACAATCACCCGCTGCCTTCTATACATTAATCTCTAGAGTGCAAGCACTTGGGTGACTGTCTTACTTGCCCCTTTCTCTCTGCCTTAAACAGTTACCCCAGTTCTTCCGCTGGAGACCTGACCCAGAGGCAGAGGCGACAGATGCCTTACTACATTCATGGGGCCACCAGACAAACTACGCGTTCCCTCCTTTCTATATGATCGCGAGGACGCTAGTCAAGGTGAGGCGCCAGAATGCATCTCTAGTACTAGTTACACCGGATTGGAGAGGTCAAGTGTGGTTCCCCAGTCTACTGGAATTATCACACCACAACCCAGTGACGCTACCCAACAACAAATTCATTGTTCGAGACCCCAGGGATCTCCGCCATCCACTAGTGAGGTCAGGCAGAATCAACCTAATCGCATGGGCGATTTCAGGAGATCTTGGGTTAGGCCAGGACTATCGAATGAGGCTGAAAACATCATCATTAGCCAATCCTGGGCTCCAGGAACACACAGGGTTTATATATCTGCATGGGCTAGATGGAGTAGCTGGTGTTTGGAGAGGAATATTAATCCTGATGGAACGGATGTAATACACGTAGCAAATTTCTTAGCACAGTTGGCAGCCCAAGGGAAGGCAGGTCTGCGATATCGGCACGACACCCTAGGATCGAAGGCATAGCGATAGATGAACATCACTTCAACTGTAGACTAGTAAAGGGAGTAAAAAAGACTAGACCTCCTAGTGAAAAATATACTCAACTGTGGGATTATTTCTACAATGGCCAGATAATCAGGACCTATCCAGGAAGGCTATTTCAAGAAAGCTAGCCATGCTACTATATCAGACGTTAGAGCACTAGAAATCAACAGGAAGAGTGTATCACCTAACAGAGTGACCTTTCTCTTAACGAGAAGGACCAAGACAGGTTTGAGATCCATATCTTACGAATCTTTTCCGAGACAACCAAAATGATGCCCGGTCAGATGATTAGCAGCATACGAGGATATGACAAGGGAAGTAAGATCTCCGGGAGTATCTCAATTACTGATAGCAATTTGTAATCACTTTAAGGCCATAACACTGGCTACCATAGCCAGATGGCTTAGATGGGTAATGGAACAGGCAGGCATTGACGTAGTCAAATATGGCGCTCACTAAGCTAGAAGAGCGATGGCTACCAAGGAATTCAACATAGGGGCCAGAGTAGAGGACATTATGAGGTTGGCAGATTGGTCGAATGAATCGACTTTTAAAACTTTCTATTTTAAACCAACAGAAAGTGTGGCATTGTTAGTGGTGATTAAGCTTTGAACAAGCATAATCCGAGCCTCCGATCTTGACATAGAATTCAGATTTTCAACACATTCGTTCCAGAAAGTCATAATTCTATTAAAGACACGAAGGCGAAGGATTATCCCACCCTATCAATCGTAATATTGGAATGGAATGTAAAAGTACTGGAATGTTTACATGTTTCTGCAATTACTGAAATGGTGCATGATGAATACATTAAAGTGCTACAGTTTCTGTTAAATGAACCAAAGGATAATATATATATATATATATATATATATATATATATATATATATATTGTGGTTGGTTTTACGATTGTCCCACCCCCTTTCGGTTTACAGTCACCAGTTACTTTATGTTTCTATAGGTACGGTGGCGGACAACAAACAATCCGGAAATTGAACTCTTATCGGCATGGAACGGACGGGATTGCAAAATACACTGGACGCCTTCTTGACTGGACAAAGAAAGTGGTGGAATAGTAGAAGGACAGGGTGATTTATGGACAAGGAATACTATGATTGGTTGAAGTTGTCACGTGGTCAGTTTAGGGACCAATAAGAACAGAACTGCAAAGACTCTAAAACATTGGTTATGGTAGTTTATTTAGTTTTGTGTTTTATTGGTTGATACTTTGCTGCTGAACAGTAAAAATGGAAGCGAAGCATAATCCTTCGCCTTTGTGTCTATAATAGAATTATGACTTTCGGGAACGAATGTGTTGAAAATCTGAATTTGAACTATAAATGCAGCATGTCTCTTGTCTCAGAAGTGCATACCTCACAGATATATCGTTGTACATCCCCACCATACCCATGAGAGCCTACACTAGCTGTCAGCAAGCCCTGAAAATGCAGGTAAACCACAAAGGATATCTACAGGAAAAGAATAGGATGCGGGCCCTTATTTGGGTGCGAGAGTTGGCCACATGCCATAAAATGCTTGGAAGCCCATAGCACATCAACCAAAGTGGATGGAGGTACTATATTGTGGAACATTTTCCCCATTTAAGTCGGGATGACCACCATTCCACTATCATTCTAGACAGCGCTGCGGAGGGGGCACCCAGCAGCTAAACAAGCGAGGGCCAGTAACCTGTGGGGCAAAATAGGACAATAAGGGAGAGGGGCAGATCACAGGCTGGCAGGCAGCAACCTGTGACTCAGGGGAGGCGCAACACCTCTCCCCAGTCCTTTCCACAGACACACAGTGCCGGGGAGGATGAGTGAAACAAAGGGCCAATGCAGAACAAGAGAAGGTGCCATGCACCAAAAGCAGGAGGCAGGAAATCCCCAGGTAGGGAACAAAAGAGCACCCCAAGGGGCGAAGTGACGTCACCGCCAGCCAGCTGGGGGCTTGTCAGAGCCCCTACACAAGCAGACATAGCCTAGGGCTGGTCATCCACAATACAAGGAGCTGCTCAAGCAGCAGAAAAGTACAAACCTGTTTGGGACTCCACACGGAGTACCATACTTTTTCTTTCCCAAGGACCACCCCCCTCACCCCCCACCCAAGAAAAAAGGGAAGAGAAAGAAGAAAAGAGATCCAGCTTAACGAACGGGGCCCACGTCGTTGTGGGAAGAAGTCAGCACGGGCCAGGGGTCACAACCCTGGACCCGTGCCCAAAAGTGTACATTATGTATTATTATGATGAAGATGATTGTGTTCTTTTCAGAACTACCAAAAAAAGCATTCATTACAGAGGCACAACACGTGTTCGGTTTTCCTAGAGCAACCACTAATTAACGAGCGTCCTTTATTTCAAGTGTTTAAGAGTTGGTAACCGGTACTTACGTCACCTTCCAGGTGAGGCGGAGGTAGTTTTCTTAAAAGAAACTCCGTCTTTACTCAGAGCTGTTCATACATTGCTAAGGGGGTAAACATGTATCTACATCTCAGGGTATAATTAGTGAGCTAAACGTTTGTCACAGGATGTTAAATACCGCTAATTCGCAAGCAAAAACAAAGAGCAATACAAGGTATGAAGCATAGTTTGTTTTTTGATGGGTTAAAAAGCGATATATCATGCACAATTCCAACTACAATGATCACCTACGGCTCTTTCCAATTTCATGCTATTACCACCCACAAGATGTTCACGTGATCTGCTAGTGTACTGGAACTCACTTTTGAAAAAATTCGAGCAATTTTCAGTAGTGCCACTGCTTTCATTGAATGCATCAGCTTCTAAAAATGAAAGGGTGTATTAGTATCAAGGGAGAGGGTAAAGCTAGAGCGCATTTAAGATGAGCGGTGTGAGGGGCAGAAGGGTCTGTCAGGAAGGATGGACCTGGCGGACATTATCCGCCGTCATATTGTGTTTGTTTATGACATGCTTTGAGACAAGCAATGAATGCCATGTTGGCGGGCAGGGCTTGCACAAAACATGCCCCTAACAGCACACACACAGTCTTCATCCCGTCCTTCTCCCCGGGCATTGCATGCCGGCCTCTTGAAGATTTAAAGATAATGCGTGCGGATACCGGGGTATGTTGTAGTATCTGGCGGCAGCCGGCTAAACAGGTTGTTTTCTCAGTGCCTCATTCCAGGGCAGGCATCAAGCTCGCGCGTAGGAGGGGGGAAATGGCACAAGGTGCACTTCGGTCCATCACACGCGGTAGCATCAATTCTCCTCCTCCCAGTCTCCACTCATGGCTGGGAGAAGTATTCCTCCGCGGGAACAATAATTGCATTTTCCCAGCTGCTGCTGCTAATGACCCTGCTTCCATATTTGTACATCTCCTTGTTATACTGTACTGACATTTTACTCTGCACAATAAAATAATACGTTTGATGTGACGAACATAAAGTATTCCCCAAAACTATCTGGGCAACTAGATGGCTACATTCTTGCCCCTAATAAACAGTACGAGTGAGATATTGAAACGACCGAGTCCAGCGCCTAAATACTACTGTATCCCACACCCCGCCCTCACTCTCGACAAGCAAGCTCTCTTCTATGACATTTATTTAAAAAAAACGATCAAGCAGTCACCAGAAAGGTGCGTATATAAAATAAAGACAATAAGCTGAGCGGGGGAACCAGCTGTCTTGCTGCGCACACCGTGTGGAAATAAACGGAACTAAAGTCTGCACATCTGCAGCATATAAACATTCTCGCACACATTTCGCAGCTAACTCCGTAAACAAGGAATTCCCGGTTTTGCAAAGCGCAATATATTAAGAAAAATGAGGACGCTTCGGTGTCACCTCCAGCACGACCAGGCAAACATGAATAAACAAAAACATGGCGAAAGTGGCCTGGGGTTCTCCCTCGCGCTGTCAGATCATTTTTCCCAGGCGAACATCAAGGCTTTTGTTACAACCAAAGCGGTCATTTGCATTGGTGAGCCGGTAGGGCTCCAGTCTGCGCACAAGCTCTCTCTGTTCTACAGGGCTCCGCGCACACTCAATGGCTGCGAGGCGCCCTCTCCGCCGCCCACGAGCACCCCTGCACATCCGCGGGATCCCAAGGGGACTATTCACCCGTCACCGCCTCACCCCGCGGCCATTAGGTACGAAAAAAAGAATCACAAACCTGGAAGGTTCTGCCCCAACCGAAGTCCCCTCTTCTCCCTTGCTTCCCCTCGGCTCTGCTCTCACTGACAAGATCAGTCTGAGATTAACAAATCCATGCTGCTTCCCTCCGCACCTTCTGGGGGCTCCCCGGACACCCCGCCGCTCCCTGTCACGGCAAACTTCTGCGAAAGTTAAACATTATAACGCTATATATTTTAGGATACACAATTTTGGCGCGGAAAGACCTCGCACATCACGTACAAACCAATGCACACGCTGCACAGGAAATGTGTTGTCAGTGCACTTGGAAATAACCACGGACAGCCAGGACCTGCAAGCCTGCGTGAATAACAATTACCTTAACAAGCTGCTTATTTCTTCCCGCGTGCTTCAAGCAACAGCTTTTATATTTAATTATAACGACCACTTCTGACTCGGTACTCCTTTGAGTAGACCCCAGAAGAATGATCACAAATATTGAATATAATGCCCAGAGAGCCAACAATTAAAGGCACATCATTAAAACAAACGTTTTAAGAACCTCACCACTAAACAATGAATATAAGGAAATTGTTCCACTATAAATCTGCTAATTGAAACTAGGCGACGTTTGCATCTGACGCAACCTTGCTAAACTCAAAACATAAGTCACATACCATTTGCCATACCTTGCCGTCAAGGCTATGGCAATAATAAACAATATGGTCATAAACGGCAATAGATTGCCGTGCAGCAATTTAAAGCGGTATCCTCAAATTGCAGTGTTTAAAGGTGAAAGATTAGACATGCTCCCTCTTGTGTTAAACCAAGAATACACGCCGTTTTCTCTGACATTTCACTATGGCTCAGTTATCTGTTCCATTAGGCAAACCCAATTCAAGTACGGTTACTCGTTTCTTGCGAGTGTTATACCTGTCCATTGGGCCACTCACTTGGCAAAGAGAAACTCCAGGTGACCAACTCGTCCTTACAGTAAACAGCCCAACGATCCCACAAGCACAGCCTGCTCTCAAGTTTGGTCTTCCCCGTGTGCGCTGAGGGAGAGGACTTCAGTTGTATAATAAAAATTACCCCTGCTAACTGCGCAGGGAGTATTAATTCTATTAAAGACTAGGAGGTGGGCATTATGCTCAACTTCATTTATTACTACTCTTCAGCAGTTTCAACAACTATAACCAAACAACATTTCAACATTTAAATGTCCCAAGTGACTTTTCCACTTTCGAACTACATATCCCATAGTCTCTGTAGTCCTTCATACTCCAGCACAGCTATGACCACTTCCTGTCCCTGAACTCCTCCTCTCTTTTACACTCTCAGTGTACTTTAACCATTAACTTTTCGTCTTGCCAACTGAGCGAAGACTTCTTCTGCACCAACTGGGCGCTAACTCTTCCACTGCGCTGACGGCTTTTCCTTAGCAGGCACCTTGCTCAACTATTCTTCTGCTCTTCCCCTATGAGAAACAAACAGCAATGTCAGGGTGGTGTCTACGTTTGTTATCATATCATCACGACAAAATATATACATAAGGCATATATGATCAGAAAACATTGGGTGGGATCTAATGCTCGCCTCCTAGTCTTTAATAGAATTAATACTCCCTGCGCAGTTCGAGTTCGAGCCGAGTTGAGCAGTCTTTGCAGTCCTTGTCAGGACTGAAAGGCTGTCAGGCCGCAAAAGAAATGAACCCAGAACCCGCGTGCCCCGCGCAATCTTTGCAGGGGAGACCAACAACAGAGGTTGAAGAACCGGAAAAAAGATATCCGAGGAGTACGGGCCCGGCTCCATCAATACTTCATACCTCACAACCAATAAACCACCCAGCCACAAAACAAGCACCTAAAGCACGCTTACCAGTTCAAGCAAATCCTGGCCCTAAATCCCCCCCCCACACTCAACCACCCCAAGCGGGACTCCCAGCAGATGCTCAAACTGCATCTTTAACCCTGCAGCACCAAAAAAAGCCATATCACTGGCTAAAGACTTTCAAAGCATTCAACCGTCGTCTGCGACCGAAGCCGGCGTGACAACGCATCACAATTCGGCCTCTCGGCCGCAAATCCCAAAAGAATCAAATGCGGAGCCGAGCGAAGACCCGACCTCGCGCCAACTCCCTCCCGCCGGGAGCAGCCCATTGCAGCATATCGGAGGATAGGCTGCGAGGGGCTTCGCCCCAGCAGGGGGAGCAACCGCGGATGAGCCCGCTCACAACAATAACACGAGCGCCGCAGGAAATCGAGAAATCTTACCGGCTCCCAGCACCACCTGCGAAGGACGAGCGCCGAGGATCTCGACCAGGTCGCCGGCAGCTCCAGCTCCCGCGGAGAGACCGGCTCGCAGCACTGTTACAGCTATGGTTCACGTGTCGGAGACCGCGGAGGAAGCAGCAGGAGCTGAGGGCTGGGAGAATCACAGCAAGCCTCCCCAGCTCCTCGCTCCAACACCCCCGCAGTCTGGAAGAGCGCCCCTAGTGGTGATCGACGGAACTCAACCAAACAGTGTTTGGGAAGAGTTCGCTTCAGGCAAAAAAGTCACACCTCAAACAGACTCAGCACCCGGCACAGAAACTAACAAGAAAAAAAAAGGTCCGACACAGCCTGCTCAAAAAACACAGAAAACCAAGCAGGCTAATGGCAGCCAGACAAAAAGAAAAACTAACAAAAACCGAAATCAGCAAAAAACGATAAAAGGGAAACAGGACCCCTCAAATGAAGCACTACTAAAAACCACCTTCTGCAATTCCCTGAAAGACTCTTTCTCCAGACAGGGGAAGCGTAAACACCATATTCTCAACAAATTAACTGACAACGAGATACTGGAGGCTCTAATTTACCCAGTGCCGGCAACTAAAGCTCGCAAAACGACATCCAAGGTCCTAGACTCAGAGGAAAAACGTTAGACATCGCCAAACAACCAGCCTAGTCAAAACTCAAACAGCATAACACAGGACCCAACAACGCCAATTGGCAAACTCATGGACAAACCACCACCAAAAGCGGCAATCATAGACGAACACCCACAGTACTCTATCGATCCTCTGCCTCAAAAGGAAACCAAGTCACAGCTGGACGAAGATGCACCCTCCCAAGCCAACGGAACCCACTCGGAAGCAGAAACAAACATTGGATCCCAAAACAAGCTGCCGGAATCCCAAACTCCCAAAACAGCAACACATAAAATCATTGAACAAAGACAAGACCCATCAGCTCCAGCAGTCGGAGCGGACTGGGAAGTTTTGCTAACGCCCAGACCCATGAGAACAAGTACCCTAACAAGGGACCAAAGAGGAAGTTACCTGCCACACAATCAGACACAAGAAAGATCAAGATCTGAGCAGCCCCAAACATCACCGGCTAGACCCGGCAGAATAAGCCTCTCTCAAACAACAGAAACTCCGTCAAGGAAACCAGACATGATGACCATAATGTCAGCGATAACCATAGCTCTAGCTCCTTTCGGAAAACTTTACTAGACCCTAAATGACACGCTAAAAGACAACACAACCCTAATTGCTCTCATGCATACGAAACTAATCTTTCTAGAAGGCTTCATCACGGCCAAGGAACAAGAAATAAAAACTAAAGACCATACTCCGAGAGCTGAAAAGGGAGAACAAAAACATTACTCGACTGCAGAAACCCAAACAGAGCAACCACTATGCGCCCAGATCTTCAGTTTCCGAAGCAGACTACCAGAAGAGCCCAAAATAAAGAAAATCCTGGGAACCAAAGGAAAAGAAACACGCAAGAAGAATCAGTCACCCAACCAACTCAACACAACAACAGATCCACCGACTCAATTCTCAGAAAAGAACACACTGCAGAAAATCGCACAATGACCAAAGATTCAACTACCGATCGTGGCAGACCAGAACAAATACCTCTTACCAAACAAACTACTTATACTAATCAGCAACCAAAATCACCCCCCACTCATCAACTGGGATAACAATCTATTCAAAAATCGCCAAGAACAACGGAAGACTTCTTGGCGGATACAAACTTAATGAACCTGTCCATACATTTAACGCCAGATCAAGATGCTGAAGAGGTCTCAACAATTAGCATCGACTCGACCCCACCAAAATCAAAGCAACAAACAAAAAGAAGACGAAAAAGCGCAACACCACATCGCAACACCCCCAGAGTGAACTTAAGATATCCGAAAGGACTGAATTTCACCTCCCAACCAAAGCCAACCCTTCCAGTATCCCAAAAAAGTCAAGCCCTATTCTCGGATGAAAGACGCAACGTCAACAATAAAGACACCCCCCCCCACATTGAAAGAAATAAAACCAGGAGGACAAAGGAAAGAACCCCTCGACGCAGACCAATAAGCCAATCCCGATCAGGAAAAAAGGCCCCTTGGAATAAGCCCAGAAAAGAATGGACCTCCCGCGCATTAAAGAAAAAGGATGATGAAAACCGCCAGACAATAATCCTCAAAATGGACACCTGAAACCAGAAGACATCTCTCTAGTAGAACCATACCACAAAGCCCGTAAAGCAAAAGCATACATACACATAAAAAAGAACACAGGAATCACCCAGTCTAAAGAAACTGACACAGATCTACGACAAATAGGCTATCTTCTGACGGAACACTGGGCCGACAACCAAACACCCAACCAGCAGACCCGGTCCAGCCCGGACAACTTCTAGTCGCACCGCCTCGGAGCTAACAGAAAAGGTGATAACACCACCGGAAACACCCCGCAAAAAACCTGTCATCCAACGCTGAAAACCAGTCGAGAAGGCGAGAAAGAAATACCCCATCCACTGAAACAGATAGAACCCAGAAAGATAAACGACGCTGGCAACGAAACAACAGCAGAAAAGCTCCCAACACCAAGAATCAACCTTAAAGACAAAGAACAGAAAAGGAAAACCAGACTCTCCCTTGGACCGATAAAACAGCTATAGTCCTGGTTTCCTAAAACAACCCCAAACAGGCCTACTAAATAGCAACGACCAACGAGAGCAGAGAAAGATTCACCCTTAGGAAAAAGAACAAACCTGCTCTCAACGACAACAACTTTGAAAATGGCATCGTGGAACACCCGAGGATTCAAACACCTGATGAAAACAGGAAAAACGAATCTAGGAGACTTCGACATTCTAGCACTACAAGAAACCTGGCTCACAACCTCACCAGCTTTAGATGGTTACGAATTGACAACTTCAAAAGCTGTAAGAGGAAAAATGGGCCGCCCTTCTGCAGGCCTCCTGAGCGCAGTTCGAACAGGCAGCGGTCTGGAAATAGTTAAAGAGCTATCTTCCTCACAGAACCATCTATCAATTAAGGTGAAGTGAACCAGACAAAACTCGATCACGAACAAAAGCTGGGAAACCCCGATCGTAATAATAACAACGTACTGGAACCCAGACAAAATCTCAGATGACGATTTTCTTCGGGAAAGACTGATATGTTTAGGATATTTATTCTCTGTGAAAGATAGTGAGCTAAAGACTCTGGGTAAGTCTCTCGTAACCAGGACTAATGTCTGGCAGAGGGACTCCCAGGACCCCCCTTGTTAATTTGCATATTTAAGTAACTTTGGGTCTCACCCTAAGTTACTAGGGGAATCCAGACGTGGACCCCTTGCTCACTATTCTTAGAGAGGCACAGATCCACCCTACTGATGAGGTCCAACCAGACCGAAACACGTGTCTGGGGTTTCTGTTGGTACTCTTGTTCAGTAGAGAATTGCCTAGCATTTCGGTGCTGGACTGCCCCAGGGCAGGACAAAGACTGATATGTTTAGGATATTTCTTCTCTGTGAAAGATAGTGAGCTAAAGACTCTGGGTAAGTCTCTCGTAACCAGGACTAATGTCTGGCAGAGGGACTCCCAGGACCCCCCTTGTTAATTTGTAAAATTAATGGACTCCAGAAACCTCCACAACACGGCATTGCTGTCAACAACAAAACCCCCAATTCCAACCTGGGAAAGAGCATCTCAAGCGGGAACAATTGACTATATATTCGCTTCAGAAGGCATGTTAGAACTCTTAACCTCATTTGAGGTCCTACGCACAGAGGAAAGCGATCATAACATCCTTCAAATATCATGGACCCCACAACACCCAGTCAAACACGTAATGTCGGAAGAAGTGGAAGTAACAACCCAAGGCAATCGCCTAAGACTGAACGCTGAAAGGATAAAAGATCTGGCACAAAACTACAAAAATAAACTTGCCAAAGAGCCTAACCGGTGCAAAACTGAACCAGACTACCAACCCCTGTTAATTCAATACCAGATAAACCCCACAACGGGCCAGAAAAAAGACAATCCCCAAGGACATCACAAGTACGATAAACTATTGGTACTCAAGCGCCGTGCACTAAGGAAACTAAAACGCCTTGTAGCAAAATCAAAATCGATACTTATGGAAAAAAAACTAAGAGAAGAAACAGCAAAATATAAAGCTTGGTTAAAATCTTACCGCATCCTACTATACCAACAAGACTCAGAAGAAATGCTCAAAAAGGTAATGGGAAGAAACTCCAGAGACTTCTGGTCACTCATAAAAAAGATAGACAGCAAACAGGCCAACAACCTAGCCAACACAGTGAGTGAAGAAAGATGGACGACCCACTTTTCCACCCTATTCCAAAGCCCCAACGGATTACAAACCCTAAACACCGCTAAAGATAATTCAAATTGGGAAGATATCTCCGACATTGAAGATATAGAAGATGCAATCCGCAAACTAAAGCCTAGTCGTGTGCCCGGCCCAGATGGAATAACAAATGTAGACTTAAAAAACAACCCAAATGAATGGGCCGAGTTTATAAGTCTTGTTTTCGAAACGGTAACAACCTCAAAATTGATACCCCGCTCATGGACAAAGGCCACGGTAGTCCCGATTTTTAAAAATGGCGACAGAACTGATCCCACTAACTACCGCCCAATCGCACTACTAGATACCATCGGGAAAATCTTTGGCTCATTGTTGCTAAAAGGCTTCCAAAGGTGGGCTTCAACCTCACCCAGCTGGGATCCCCTCCAATCAGGCTTTACGAAGAACACTGGTACACAAGTAAACATCACGATGCTCAATATCATAAAGAACAAAACTCGAGCACAGCAACGTAAGGTCTTCATAGCCTTTGTGGACTTAACACAGGCCTTTGACAAAATCGACCGAAGCAGGCTATGGGCCAAACTAGAACGATGGAAATGCCCATCCCAACTACTAGATCCTATAAAGGCACTGCATCAAGACACATCAATGAGGGTAAAACTAAACCACGCTGGAACTCTATCAAAAGAAATTGCAATCAACAGAGGCGTAAAGCAAGGATGCCTGTTGGCTCCAGCACTTTTTACGGCTTTCATTGGGGATTACAAAGACTCTGGTAAAGATCTCAGAACCTTCGCACCAAAACTGGGTGACATCCCAACTCCACGGCTTCTCTATGCAGACGATATTATACTCCTCGATCAAACGCCTGTTGGGCTGCAACGCCAACTAAACAACTTAGCAAACTATATTTCAGAAAACAATCTCGAAATAAACAAGGAGAAAACAAAAATTCTGATCCTCGAGAAATCAACTGCTAGAAAAAAAAAATTCCACTGGTCAAACGAGAACACCAAAATTGAAGTGGTAAAAGAGTTCAAATATCTTGTGTTGCATTCTTACTTCGTTGCTCAGGCAACGAAGTAAGAATGCAACACAATCTTTGGGAAAAGACCAGAAAACTTACAGCTCAGGGTCGAGCAATGGACAGGAAATTTGGCCGCTTCTCTTTGCTCCCAATCATAAAGTTTTTCAAGGGCAAAGTGGTCCCAGCCCTGACATATGGTGGGGAAGCCTTCCTGACAATCCCAAAAACCATCTGGGACAAGTTGGAGGGCTACTTTAGGTGAGAAGTAATCCAATTCCCAAAATCAACAGCGATAGCGGCAATCCGAAGAGAACTAGGACTAACTTCTTTGAAAGCGACAGTGGATGCAAATGAAATGTTGCTACACAGGAAAATAATCAGGCCAGACGCTCCAAGTCAGTACAAATTAATCAATCAAGAAATTCAAAGAGGAAACTGCAAATCGTTATCCGCCTGGGCGATAAAAAAGAAAAATACTCGGATAGAACTCGGTTTCACCAAAGAAGAACTTTTCCTCACCCCCAACAAAATCAAAAAGAAAATGGATCTACAGGACTGGATACTTACGCAAGAAAAAGCAGCAACAAATAAACTTCTCGCCCATTTGCTGCAACACACAAAAAAACTAAACGATCACCCACTAATCGTGAGAAGATTTCCTGAGAAAACAACAAGACAACTGTTTTTAAGGGCACGACTAAACCTCTTACCAACAAATGAAATTAGAGCATTGAGAGGTCTGTCCAACGTGAGTACTTGCAGACAGTGCAAAGATCCCACACAAACCGAAACAATACGCCATCTTTTAATATCCTGCACAAAAACAATCGACCTAAGGCAAGCCTTTTTACTACTGCTACTAAAGCCCTCTGTTTTATGAGAAGAAGAAGTCTGGTGGAACCGACTCATAAGTGGAAACAAAACCTCTTGGACGATTGCAGCAGCAAAGATCATAGACTTATCCTTGGCAAAATGCCTCAAAGAAGATAACCTCCAGGAAAATTGTCAAGGAAACTCAACAAATGACCGACTTCAAACCGACACACAGCATCTGTAAACCAAACGTTTTTACCCGCAGAGTAACTCACTCCCAACACAAAAGACGAAGATCTTTCCTGCACAGACCCAGCAGCATTTTGTAAAATCAAAGAAATTTGATAAACACAAAATAAAAAAAATAAAAAAAAATACTCCATGCGCAGTTAGCAGGGGTAATTTTTATTCTATTGCAAGACTGGAGGCGAGCATTATGCTTGTTTAAAGCTGTCCCAACACAGACGCTGCTATATTCTTAGCAGGCTTAAAGTAGAATTCCCTAAAGTTACAGTCATTCGCCAAGTCTGCTTCTGCCATAATATCTTGTAAGGGTACCCCCGTTGCATATGCTTTGGACGCCATTGCTCCTCTTACAGAGTGTGCTCCATATTTCTGCAGATCAATCCCCGCTGCTTGCATTATCTCCCTGACCCATCTCACGATGGTAGCTGTCTTTATAGCATGAAAAGGCTTCCTGCGCGCTATTAGCAATTGCTTCGTACTCGCTGCTCTGTTCTCTGCTGTTCTAGCCTCATACTCCTTAATGCAGCTAGCAACACACCATTTAGTGTTATTCGGGAAATACGGGTAGTGCACTGTGGAAGTGCCTGTCTTGGTCCTTTGTACTACTACAAAGGTTACTCCTTCCGGCCCGAATTTCCTCCTATTTACCTCTAGCGCTTTGATATCTGATAGTCTTTTACAAGATATGAGACATAGCAGCATCGCTAGTTTGCCTGACAGCTGCTTGAGAGATAGATATCTGTTTGCTGGCCAACTCTCTAATAGTCGCAGCACTATTGTCACGTCTCATAGAACCTTGTATTTAGGCTCTGGCGGCGCTTTAAACCTAGCTCCTCTAATGAGCCTACAAACCGCCGGGTGTTCACCTGCCGGGACTCCTTCGATTGGAAAATGTCCCACAGAGATTGCTGATCTGTACACTCCTATGATGCAGAATGTTTTCCCATCGTGCAAAAGCTGCGCTAGGAAATTCAGAATCGCTACTACAGGTGCTGAAATGGGATGAATATCTCGCCTTCTGCACCAACTAGTCCACTTGGCCCAAGCCGCGTCGTAGGTCCTTCTAGTCGATGGAGCCCAGGATTCTGCAATGAGACTTTCAGCTTGCTTCGAAATGCCTTGCAGTTCCCATCGCTTCCTGATATCCTGTACGCGACGAGCAGGAGTGTCCCCTTTGCTCTCAGAGGATGACACTGCCCAGCTGGGTCCGTGAGCAGTCGCTCTCCTTCGGGGAGGACTCTCGGCAGGTCTATCAAAAGTTCCATCAGCGTCGGGAACCATACAAGGGTGCTACTAGCACTAGCTCTGCGTTCTCCCTCCGACATTTCACTAGCACTCGTCTCAACATCATGAACGGGGGAAATGCGTAATGGGTCCCTGTTGTCCAGTCCTGGAGGAATGCGTCTGTACCACTGGCGTCTGGGTCTAACTTCCAGCTGAAGTAGCTGGGTGTCTGCGCGTTGAGACCCAACACAAAAAGGTCTGTATGGATCGGGCCCCACCTCTGCTCCAGCCTCTGGAACACTGCCAGATCCAACCTCCAGTCGCTGGAGTCTGTGAGGTACCGGGAATTCCAATCTGCTACTACGTTCAGTTTTCCGGGCAGATATTCTGCCGTCACTGCCGTCCCTGTCTGCAGGCAATAATGCCAAAAATCCTTCGCTAGCTCTGCTAGCATTCTGGATCTTGTTCCACCTAGGTGGTTCATGTAACGAACTGCTGAGATGTTGTCCATCTTCAGCAGAACGCACAACTTCACTTTATCTCTTGTGAAAGTCTTTATCGCGAAGGAGCCTGCCAAAAGCTCTAGGCAGTTTATGTGCAAGTTCAGCTACTCTTCGCTCCATTTTCCACCTGTTTGTAACTCTCTGCATCGTGCTCCTCGGCCTAAACGACTGGCGTCTGACTCTATGATCAGGTCTGGGCGATCCCCGAATATGGCACGACCATTCCAGGCATCCATATTCTGCAACCACCACTCCAGTTACACCACTGACTCCTGATCTAACAGTACTGGCTGATGATATCTCAGTCCTTTATCTTCAACCTTTGTAATGCTCAATAGTGCAAAGGACCTGGAAAAATGGCCTGTATGGACGCTGCTAGAAGGCCCACTATCCTTGCTAGGACTCTCGGAGAGATCACTCTCTTCCTCAGGCACATCCTGATTTCCTTTTTGATGTCTCGGATCTTCCTCGCCGGCAGCTCTAGTGTGGCTTTCCTTGTGTCTAACACAAAGCCGAGGAAATATAGCCTTTGAGCTGGCTTGTTATCTGACTTCTCTATGTTCACTAAGAAGCCTAGGGATTTTAACAGATCTAGGACCCACTTCGTCTGGTATTTCAACGTTTCTGGGTCCTCTACTAAAAGCAGGAGGTCGTCTAGTTATATTATTAATCTTATACCTTTCTCTCGAATGGCTTCTGCTACGGGTTTCATCAATTTGGTGAAAGCCCAAGGAGCTGACACAAGCCCGAATGGCATCGTCTTGAATTGCCAGAGTTGTTTCTTCCAGTGAAAAGCTAAGAAGGTCCTGGACTGCCTCTGTACAGGGATTGTCAGGTAGGCATCCTTCAAGTCTATAGTTGACTGGAGCCGACACGAGGCACTGTGTAACAACGCTGATACAGGGATTAACCCGTGATATCACGTTGTTGAATCTCGAAAGTACTACAAAGCATTTTTACCCATAAACAAGTTACTGTTTTGAAAAAGGCCATTGAGAGGCTGAAACACGTGTTAACAAAAAAACAGGCAATGGAGTCAACATAATAATAAAATATAAAAAATATAAAATTGCTCCGGTAATACTGAATCAAGTGTGACTTAATTTCATTTATTCAAGAAGGTGGCGCAGTCTAAGTGTGTACCAACCTTTCATCCTTCAAGTCTAGCCTGGTCAGCAAGTCTCCCTCTCTCATGGAGTCTCCGAGTTGATGGATCCCTTCCATCTTGAAATGATGGTATACTATCCATCCGTTCAACTCTTTTAAGTTTATAACTGGACGTACCTTCTCCTTCCTGTGAACGAGAAACATGTTGTTTATAAAGATCGGTACAACTGGGCACCTTTCTATGGCTCCTTTCTTCGCTAGCAGCGCTAACTCGGTATTCAGGGATTTCTACTCTGTTATCGCTAGGCGCGGGCGCAGGGGGATTCTCGTCTGCACTGGCGTCTGCACAAATTCTAACTGCAGACCTCTGATGGTTTGCAAAATACAAGCATCGCTGGAAAGCACATGCCAGTATTGCCAGAACATACTTGTTCTCCCTCCCACTGGAGGGTAGGTTATCGCCCTTACCTGGTGTGAATCCTTGCCCCCGTCCGAAACCTCTACTTCTGCGCCCTCTGTTGTTACAACCTCTGGCTGGGAAGAACGTATCCTGCTGCCTGTTCTCCCAGTATTGGGCGCTCTGATTAGGGGGTCACCTTCCTCCTTGCTGGCGACCGGTCGAGCGACCCCTGTAACGACCGGTACCCAGAAAAAACTCTGTGCGGGAAGATCTTTCGAATAGATGCCTGGGCTTTCTCCAATGAAATGTATGTGCCCACAAAGCAGCCCATTTCCTTGCCGAAAGTCTCTCCGAACAGGAGGCCCTGAGCAGCTTCTCCCACTTCGTAAGAAGCTAGATTGCTAAGTTTAGCGTCTATTTTCAGCAGTAGCCCTCTCCTTCTCTCCGATGCAATCGCGCAATTAGCATTTCCCAAAAGGCAAACGTCTCTTTGGGCCCAACCTGCTAGAGCATCCGGGTCCACTTCTTCCCCCGTGTCTCTCGCTCTTTCTGCCAAGTCCATGATTTTGGCGAGAGGGCCAGCTAGATCCAGGATCTTCTCCTGGCAGCTCTTCCATGACCTGTCTATGCCTTTCCGGGGGTCCTTGCTAATCTTGGAGACAAATGTCAGCATCTTGGGGTCAAGTTCGGGTGCTTCCGCCACCTTTCCTGGCAAGTTTGGACGAGGGCATTCAGCCCGGAGGCGTTGTCTAACCTCCTTGTCTAGAGCTTTTTCTCGGGTTGCGAATGCTCTCCGGATCAAACATATAGTTCTGCTCCTCCTCAAGGTGCTTTTCCTTACGGGTTCTCTTCCCCCCGCCCAATCCTCTTCTCCTTCGTGAAGCTGGTTATGCTTTATTGCTTTGTGGAGATTCTTATTGTCTCCCATCCGCTCCGCGTGCCCTGTAACCATCAAATCTTACGGCGCTGACTCGAAACTCCTATGCACCAAGCATTTCATCTGCGACGCGGCTCGGGCGCAGTGAGTGCGGCCAGCTCTGCCACCGCGTGAGTGGGGGCCGGAGCCTTCTACAATGTTCCGTTTGCGAGCATAATGCCCGCTCTCTGGTGCTGTCTCCGCCTCTGCAAAGGAGGGAGTTGGTGCTCTTGCATACCTTACTCCGCCCCCTCAAGGGTGGGGGCTTGCGAGGGATCAACTGTGTCCTCGCTGAGAGCCCCGCAGCGCTGGCGCACCCCAAAGGTGCCAGATATGCGGCACGGGAACAGCGCACTGGCAGGGTTTTTCTGCCTGATGATCCAGACAGAATCCTCTACGCGACACGGTGGCAAATCCAACCCGACCACCTAGATGTCTTCTCAGTCCACACCAAATACAATAAGCGTGCTACGTGACACGATGAGTCCCCGCAAAGGTTTTCAATGAACACGCTTAGCCTGACAAACGTTATGTTCTATTTATACTGTGTAGCCTAGGCTAGTGCGCTGTAAAAACTATGCGTGCATGCTCTAAGCTTTCTATTAACTTATCCCCTTAATGATATACCATTTCTTCGATAATCATGGAGAGTAAGAAAACGTTACTTATCTGCTTGAAGAGCAGTAAAAGAAGAGGAGGAGCTCAGGGACAGGAAGTGGTCATAGCTGAGCTGGAGTATGAAGGACTACAGAGACTATGGGATATGTAGTTCGAAAGTGGAAAAGTCACTTGCGACATTTAAATGTGGAAATGTTGTTGTTTGGTTATAGTTGTTGAAACTGCTGAAGAGTAGTAATGAATGAAGTTGAAGCATAATGCTCGCCTCCAGTCTTGCAATAGAATCCAATACTCACTTCTTTAACTGGAGCAGGTGCACTTTGGGGAGTCGGGAATTACAATCTGGGAGGTGTGGCCTCTTGAAGCCAATACCATGAACCAGCACTGGCACGAGGTACTATGGCTTTTTTTTTTACAAGTTCAATGATTTTTGGGTTGTTACCTCGATTCACTTTTCCCCTAAAATCCTGCATCTCAAAAACGTTATGGTCCTCATATATTGAAAGCGCAGTGGAGCGATTCTTACTAAAGCTTAGAGAACACAATATCAAATAACGTTCCTTTGCACCGTGCACTAGTTTCCCCACCATCATTCTCATGAATTGCAGTGTGGAGTGTATTTAAAAATTCAATACCTCAACCGTTAAACATATCTCTTACTCTCTAGACCAAATAGGTTTAAGGATCTGTGAGGTCAGGCACATCGGCCGCACTCATTGATCCACCCAATAACACACGTCCACACTCAGTGGGAAATAGATTTAATCTGCTTTATTTTACATATGCACTTTACTTAATTATGATAACATGACCATGCTGGCCGCCCGTGGCGAGTATCACGTGATGTCTGTGACACAATGCTACATCTCACCCCAAAATAACAATGTCTTATCCCATTTCTTCTATCCAACTTCTCAGTCGTTTTATGATCCGGTCTGTTCTCGGATGCTGGGGCTCTTTAACGTGCCTTCCAGCCTCTGACTCCTCTTCGTCTCCCATGTATCCAGACGCCTCCTGTCTTTTGTCTTCACATTCTCTCCAATCACTGTCTTCCTCCTGTGGTCCTTGTTTCATTCTTTCGAAGAACAAAGCATTACACGTCACACGTTTGTCAGATCTCATGGCAGTTATCATGGATCCATTTCTGTTCGTCATGACGAGTAGTCGCGAGTCGAAGGACGGTATTCCTTTGTGAGAGAGAGTCTGTTTTACTAGGACACTGTCACCTAGTTGGAGGTGTGACTCAAGTGCTGTGCGCTTGCGATCTGCATACTCCATCATTATTTCTTTCACCTCCTCAGCCCTCTTCAGACCTCGCAGTCACTCTCGATCAACCCCCATTATGTGGGTCGTGGGGCATTCTAGGGCGTACCGTGCAACCAAACATTTGCTCCGCAGGGCATGCAGTATGTTGCAGTAGTCTCACAGGAGCAGGTATGGTGTTTGTTCTATGGGCCTATTATATTCTTCCTGCCCTCTTGATATTACAGATACAACGTTCGACTGTTCCATTCACTTGAGGACACAGTGGCGTGACCTTCCTGTGGTGAAAGTACATGTACAGTGCAAAATCTCAGAAGTCGTGGCTTGTGAATGAAGTCCCATTGTCCGACTTTACAATCTTTGGAATGCCGTAGATTGAGAGGATCCAGACCAGTACTGGTATCCCTGCCGTGGCTACGGTGGACAGCAGCATCTCAATCGCTGGATAGCTGGAGTATTGGCCTGTCATGGACCAGAATGTTCTAGTAGTGATAATTCACAGTATACCAATTAAAGGATACAGGTTGGAACACAATAAAGGATACAAGTGAACGTCGTTCCTGGATTTGAGGAGTGGCCTGAGGTAGAACGACATTCAGTCACAGTTAGACCTTCCAACTGATGTCACTCTTTGGCTGTAAAAACCGACAGCCAAAGGGAGGAATCAGTGGAAAGTGAGTGTAAGGAACAATAGATTGCCAGACTGCAATAGAAACTAAACGTATATTAAAGACTGTACTAATGCTAAACTCAGAATATGGACTTTTCCGTAGTACACTAACCTGCTGATAAGGCCAGTCTGCTGATAGGTATCCAATGAACACCAGGTAATCCCAGAAGGACACGACGACAAGGAAAGGAATATTAGTAGAGGTAACTAAACCCGAAAGGAACGAGGGCCGCACTGGTGTCGGGTTGGTGCACTCAGCATAGCGTCCAATAAGTCCTGTGCACGTGTCCTGAAATAAGGAAGAAATGCCCAAGGGTATTTAAACGTTGGTATTGGCAACTGTAGTTCCAAATCTCTGGTGTCTGAAGGAGGTGACTTGCCCTTTTGCTAGTGATAGATTAATTCACAGGTATAGGCTGGTTAATGCACATAGAGAATGAAGCAGGGAAAGAAATAATGGTCTCTGTCCGCACAGTGTCAAAGGCATAACCACCTATATGTTGCGCGCAAACCGCTAAGAAGGTTCGACAGCGGAGAGACTGCAAAGCTGGATTGAATAGCGGGAAGACTGCTATGGCTGATAAAACAGCAGCAAAACCGCAGAGCAGCCAACAAACTTCAATGCCAGAAGATACAGAAAGGAAGCCATACCGAGTGGAATGGAACAGAATCATAAGGATTAGAACGAACCTCTGTGGAAGTAAGCTTTGGGAAAGAACTGAAAGAAGGCATTCCACAACAAGCGGGTAAAGCTCCGGAACGTCAGGAAATTAATTCCAATCAGAAGCAGCGAACGTAGTGACACGCAATGATTAATGCGTGCAATAGCAACACGACGACTCGCAACCAAGTGATGTTATCACGTTTCCAGAGCAATAGCAACACGTGACCTCTCACATACCACATGATGCCACAACTGCGAGAGTCGAATGTCAATGAAACCGGGTGTTTATAATTGCAAGTGTTCAACGCTAGTAGAAACGCTTCCCAGGCAACTTCCTTAACAGTCTCCATGGAGTATAAAACGGCCTGGCCGTTCTATTGGTCGTGTGGGCCGGCAGCATCCTAGGAGACTAACGTGTGGAAGCAGGTAAGCAAGGATCGGCAGGCATGACATGGTCTAGGACCATGTAGTCGCCTGACCGAAGTGGGCCAAAAAAGTCAATAGCTACTTCCTGCCAGATGCATTTGGGAAGTGGTGTCATATGCATGGGATCTGGGGAGGTGTGTGGCTGTAGGCTGAGGCATATGTGGCATGCTCGGGAAATGCTCTCGATAGTGTTGTCCATTCCAGGAACCTCGCTTTCCTCCTGAGCTGGTTTTTGGTTGATACAATCTCTCGGTAGCCTTCATGCGCTATATCTACCACACATTGTCGAAGGGGAGCCGGTATCACTATTCTATCTCCCTTAAGGATTAGATTGGATGGCAAGATGGTAGCTTGACTTTGACACGTGTGATCGTCTTCAGTAGTTTGCTGTCTTTTGCCAGGTTTGACTGTGGTGCACTCTCTGCTAATCACCACCTCCCACTCTGGATGCAGGATGCCGCCAGCTCTAGTGTTTGGTCTTCTGATGTACACTGTGACAGTTCTTCTGCCGTAGTTGTCTGTGGTCTGACATGGTGCACAACAAAGTTGACATACCCTTCGGCCCAATCACTGGACAAATGTGGGCTTATTAGGGGGTGATGAGACATGAAGTCTGCTCGGTATGCTTCCCTACCCGTTTGTGTAAAATGTTGGACCAGTATTCCTGTAAGCATAGGCCCCACCGCGAGATGCTGGGTGGCATTTTGTCTGTTGGTTTGCCATATAGCGTGGAACGGGCTTGATGGTCTGTGATGACGGCAAAAATGTTGCCATAAAAGAACAAATGGATGTGCTTGCATGCCCACACAACAGCAAGACTTTCTTTTTCAGCCTGCAAGTATCACTGTTCGGCATCAGTCAGGCTCCTACTCGGAGCATGGTCGCTTCCAGAGTGTTGCACTGGGATGGCTCAAAGCCCTACCTGGCTAGCGTCTACTGTTTCTCTGTTTTTAAGTTTGGGGTCAAAGTATGACATGTATACTGCTGCTGCGATATCCTTTCTGATTTTGTTGAAGGCTTCTTGTTGCGTTGACTCCCACGCAATTTTGTGCTCTTTTTTTTATCAGTGTCCATAGCAGAGCACTGCTTGACGCAAAGTCTGGAAGGTAGCGCGTGCAGTAACTCATCAGGCCCAGGAATGACTGTACTTGGGCGTCGTTCGATGGGGGAGGGACCTCGGTCAAGGCTCCGATTTTATCACGGTCTGGCTCTATTCCTCTTTTTGAAAATATGTGACAGAAGAATCTCAACATGGACTTGTGAAATGCACATTTTTCTTTGTTGAGCGTCAGACTAGCTTCATGTAATGCTCTGCATACTCTCAGGAGGGTGGCATCATAGGATTCCTGTGACTGTCCAAATATAAAGATGTTGTCGCTACAGTTGATGCAGTGCGGTATGTGGCATATGACCTTTTTGATTTCCTCCTGGAATATTTCCACCCTAGAAGATATCCCGAAGTTCAGTCTCTTGTAGTGGAACAGCCCTAAGTGAGTTTTGAATGTTGTAATATATCGGGATTCTTCATTCAGGTCAACCTGGTGGTATCCTTTGTTCAGGTCTAATATAGAAAAGATCTTAGTGCCGTTCAACAGGTGCATCATATCAGTGATCTGTGGGGACTGGTGGTGTTCCCTCAGTTTGGCCTGATTAGGGGTGTGCAGGTCAATACAGAGACCTATCTGGCCCTCCAGCCTTTCTTAGGTACTGGTATGACCGGCGAGATCCATGGGGCTGGGCCGGTAGCTAGTTCGGTCACGTCGGCCTTGATGAGGGCTGGAAGTTCCTTCTCAGCCCGATGTTGGATGTTGAAGGGTATCCCTCGGTAGTGTTGGGCCATTGGTTTGACTGATGTGCCAATGTGTATCTGTATTTTGCACCCTTTCAGTTTCCCTATTACCCTGAAGAGAGACGGGAATGTTGCTTCGATCTTCGCAGCGGGAGAGATGTACAAATCGGCCATGATGTTGTTAGGATAAACTCCCAGGCAGGTTGAGGGTTGCTAGGAGTTCGCGAACTCAGAACTCATGAAAGGTCTAACTCCTTCCTTTTCCCCCAAAAGGAACGTGTCGTGATTTGCTCCCTTAGCTCCCGTTCCCACGACTTGGGGGCATGATTTGGGGTTTATTCCCTACTGGAATTTCCTTCCGAAACTTATGCTACCGTGCTGTGATGAAGTGGGAGCGCTAAATCCTTATTTTCCAAGCTACCTCCCTTCCGGATCCATTCCAGGTTTCTGGCAACCAGTATGCTGCTTTAATCAAATGACTATGCTTCCTAGAATGCCTGGCCCACTGCTTCATCTCCACCCTTGCAGGTCAAGATTGGGTGGAGGATATGCAACACTTGTGGCTGCAGGTGCAGCAAGCAGCACACCTGAGGCGTGTACTCGTTAAGCAGCTTTAAAAGCCTCAGTTTGCTTCAGTCCATCGCTGGTCATAAAAATAGTGTTCCTGTTTGTGACTGGTCCCTTGTGCCTGGTTCTTAGCTTTGTGCTAGTTCCTAGTTTCTATTTCTTGTTCCTTATCCCTGGATTTCGAATTTAATGTGCTTAATTGATTTCTGCTTCCTAGATTCCTTTTCTGTCTTCCTCTGTTTGCAGGCAGCATTTGTCAGTACTTTCCTTTTTTGTTGCAGTCCAGTTTGCCTGTGTTGTATATTTCTTTGACTTTGCCTTTTGCTGCTGTAAACCTTGATGCTTTAGTCTTTCCTCTTTATAGACTTAGCTTCCTGCCTTTTTCCTTGGATGGGTGGGGGAGGTTTGCCTTTGTGATTACGTTTTCTCTGCCCCTGTTCCTTTACTTTCTCTTGGAATCCATTCCAGGTTTTCCCTTGCACTTCTGCATTTATTTTCCCATTGATTATTAGGTGTGGTGTGCTGTTGTAGCTAACTCCTGTGTGAATGCCTATGTTTTCCTCACTATTCTGTAATCACTATTCCTACTTGCCCCTTGTCTTGAGTCTTATGTATTTAGTTATCCTCCCATTGCTGTTATAGCCTTTCTGGGCCCCTGTTTGATCAACAGGGTCCGTGGGCTTGCTGACATTCAAGTGGTATTTCTCGTCCTCGTCAGTACTGTTTTTAAGTTACCTTATTCAATACCATCAAGAGTGTTAGCTCACAGATCCTGTCGGTGCTTGCCCTGTACGTGGGTTTAGCGCTGTTAGTACCTGTAACAGCAATTGTGGGTAAGGAGCTTACCATAAGGAGCTTCTAAGTGCTTACCCCACATCCCTTTTTATATATTTGTATTGTTGTCACACTCTATTTGCACTCCTGGGTTTTAGTATACATGTGTCTTTGTTCCTGTGTGCATGTCGTTTGACTCAAAGCTATTCACAGTCCGATCTTGTGCACATTTCCTTTGCCATATTCACTGCCTTTGTACTCACCTGACAGAACGCAGGCCCAGACAAGACAGCAAACTGAACTGCGGTTTATCACAGCCAAATCCAACAGGGATCTGTACATGGACAGAGGAAATCCAGGGACATCTCAGTGAGCTCTGGCTCGCAGGCCAGTTTTGTCCTATAGTTGCATCATACTGACATCACTATCTGGGCCCTACTCCAGAAAACCTATCAAGCTAGTGGACTGGGCGCTGAGTAGTAGTCCACCTATAGTGGATCATATATTGGTTAGTTTATTATCTCTCCCATGTCAGATGGCTGGCCTGGATCATTCCCAAAAATGCTACTTGTACAATGTTGCCATATGAGGTTCTTGCCCATTGCTACCCACCCCCAGGGTCCTGAGCTGTGATTCGCTAGAGCTGACATTCCCCAGGCCTGGGATCTGAAAGGTTCTCAGCTCGAGGTGAACCATCTCAAAGTAATAAGAAAAACTATGTGACTGCATTGTAACCCATGTGCACCACCACAGACTATGCGAGTGCTCGTTTTCATCATGCAAAACTCTGCTTCTTCTGTAACAACTTTGTTGCAAGCCATTGCCTGGCTGCATGAAACTGCTTCGCGTTCCCAGCTGCTAGTTTCGGTTCATTATCAGCGCGGCCGGATCACATGTTCATCATCGTGTTTGTAGCTCTGTAGCTCTGGTTTTATGAAGAATTGTTCATATTTACTGTGCTGTTGTTACTGCAGTTCAGGAAATGGAATGTCACTCGTATCTTGGTGGTCTTGGCAGTTGGCCCTGTCAGCTCTGCTCAGCCTTTACTGAGACGGTTGTAGCCTACTGTAATTTTCCTAAGCCTTGGCATGGCTTCCACCTTTTTTGTGCTTATTCTATAGTATCCATAGGTTAGCTGTTTATGGCTCTGTCAGGTCTCATAGGTGCTCCTGCAGTGCCATAAGTTAGTTGCATGTAAGCACCTGCAAGCTTGTTCAGGATCTCTTGCTTCTTGTGTTTTCTGTGTGGCTGCGGTCGAGCTAATGGCAAAATAATAAACGTGGGGACCGTATGTATATGTCTCTGTCCTCTAACTTATAGGACTGTACGGATGTGTTCTTCATGTATTTGGGAGCGTGATCGTGTCCCGGTGTGCGAATGGCACGTGTGCTTCATGTCTAGTGCTGCTATTTCATGGTGTCTTTAAAGACAGTGAACATATCTTCTTGGTGCTTTAGTCGAGGCTGTCAATTAAAGTATCCTTAGCGGCATCCAGAGGCTCTTCATTCACTCTGGTAACGTTGGCGCTGCTCCTGGGCTATAGGGTTGGCTGAGTGGGTACCTTTCAACATATTTGTCAATCGAGGGAGCAGTAGGGATAGGTCCTTTGGTTCTTCTTCCGGGTCGTGTGTCTCGTGGGAGGGGGAGCAGGGGTAGGCTTTGACATCCCCTCTTCAGTCCCCGTCTGGTCGACTTGTCGACCACATCACTAAACAACCACTCATCTTCTCTGGGTCGCCATATCTTCATCAACCCTCTGAGGTGTCCATAATAATTGGTATGATCATCAAAGGACCAGTACATGTGACAGCACACTCCTTCGGGGTTGCACCAGACCAACTTCCCTTCATACTTCCTCGGTCATGGGGATTGTCCAATTTTATTGTTCCTTTCGGGAACAAGTCGCACATTGCTATTTTCTCTCTTAGTCTGTCTCTCTCTTTTACAATGTCATCCAGTGCTCCTCCTATGCTCACGTCCATCAGGAATTGCATTCCTATTGCTTCTTCTGCTGTTTTCTTGCACCTTCCGATGCATATCTTGATCCCACATAGGGAGGCTGCTCCTAGCGCAAGTGCTCCAGCTATTACCTTCAGCCCATCGGACAGCCGTGACGGCATCCATGAATACAAGTAGGCCAGCCAGATACTGTCTTTTCCTGTTCTACATGCTTCATCATCCATCTTCACATGTATTTGCGCCAGCTGTGCAACTGCATCTGAAAGAGTTCCGTTATCTTCATCGTTAGCTGGTATGAATGTGCAACATGAACTCCCGATCTTTGCGTAAACTCCTCCTTCCATCGCAGTAAGGAGATCCAGAACATATCTTTTCTGGAGCGCCACCAACCTTATTCCTCTGAGCTCTTCCTTTATGGCGTTGTACCCATTCCCTGTCCAATTGATGTTTACCATTAGCTCCCAATGAGTGATTTGCAACCATTTGGCATTTGTATATGCCTGTATTCCTGGTATCAGAGATGCAAAGAACATTTGACTTCTGCTGAACAGTCTGTGTCCTGCTGGTATTTCGTCAAGTGCTGCTTCTGATTTGCCTGAGAAGTAATTCCCCCCTCTCTTCACTCTGCTCAGTCCTCTTTGCTCGTCATTCTTTTCTACTTGGACCCGTGGTGCTACTTCTAGTGACCTCTTCTTCTGCTTATTGTTTTCCATCTTCGGAAAGTCATCAAGCTTCACATCTTTCATGCGTACCATCAACAAAGGCCTCTTAATGTGTACCAGGGAGCAGACCCCTCCCCAGTCAGGTGGCAGTTTCTCTTATGCTTTAGACCCACATGCCCAATAGTGATCCATCAGCACTGCCGTCCCTGATCCCATTGCCGGGATAAGCTTGATCGTCTTGCATCCTACATTCTCACCAACTTCCACATCGCCATTGTGCTGGTAACACAAAGCTGGGGTCTTCAGCGGAAATATTGGGATAGGTCCAGCTTCGTTCTCTACCCATGTCGTCCTGTCACCACAACGATATGGGTAGAGAACCCATGTCATCCTGTCACCACGTTCTCTACCCATGTCATCTATGCCGTCATGTCACCACCTCGAGGGGCGTTAAATGGTGTTCGGACCCTGGCTTATTGCGCAAACAGTGCCAATGGTAGGCAGCGTAGCTAGTCCTTTTTAGTGCTTTGCTGAGTTTTAGCAATGCACTCCTTCAGGAACCCATTGAGGCGTTTACACACTCCATTTGCTTGTGCGTGGTACACACAGGCAAATTGGTGTTTGATCCCTAACAGGGTCATTATGTGCTGAAAGAGTTCATTGGCGAAGTGAGGGCCATTGTCATACCGCAGGACCTCACATACGCTCCATCTTGGGAAATGTCCTGGACCAGGAATTTGGCTGCTCTGTGAGTGTCAGCATGTGAACAGGGCCCAGCCTCTATCCACCTTGAGAATGAGGTCTTGGTATGGCTCCTCCCACAACTGTCAGAGTATGTCCTGCTGTGAACTGCTGGCAGGTCAAGCAGTTGCTAATGAAATTGGCCACATGTTTGTTCAAATTTGGCAAAACCAAGTTTCTCCAATACGGGCACCTTGTTCCCTGTATGCGTTGGATAATGCAATTGTGCCAAAGCTGTCTTCAATAGGGCTACTGGCAAGACCACCTTCCCCGTGTTGTTCTGTCGCCATAAAGCATCTGTTGGATTTTCATCATCCAAGCCCTATAAGACCGAATATGACCTAAACATAGAAAAGGGTAATTCTACCTCTGCTCCAGTTCCTACTTGAATACATAACCTGGGAATCCAATTTCAGATTAGTGACTTTGGATGTTACCTCTATGCCAGCATTTTACACAATAAGAGCATTGAAACAAGACTCTACATTTTTTTAGACAACATACCGTGTCTAACATTTCACAATGTAAAGAATCTAAAGAATCTCATAAGTCGTCACACTACATGCCACCAAAACAAAAATCCGATCTGACTCAAATGTGGAATCAATCTACTCTTAAAGGCAACTACAAATGTGGGAAATGCAATTTATGTCCACATTCAGACAACGGGAAAAAACAAATCCTATTACCAAATGGGTCAATATCAATAAGTCGAATTTCACAATTTATGGACTGCAACACAAAATTTGTCATTTATGGAATACAATGCATGTTTTCCAAGATCTATATAGGAAGCACTATTCGTCAACAAGAAACAAGAATTTCAGAACATTTCAGATCCATTAAGAATAAGGATTTAAAATACCCCCTGGCTTACCATTTCCAGAGTGAACACAGCACAAATTCAATTGACAAAGTCAAATATTTTGGACTAGAAAGTATCAACATGCCCCTGAGGGGCGGCAACAGGGAAACACTTCTTAGATGCAAAGAAGCATTTTGGATAAACATGCTAGAAATGTATCAATCAGGCCTCAACTTTGACACAGTGATGATTCACTACTTATGACATAAGAATTTATTATTTTTGTATTATTTGTTTACTCTTTATTATCTTTGGTTTAATTCTTTGCAAATGAGTTTATCTAATTGAATCTGTCTCATTTATCTCTTATTCACCTTGTATTCTGTAACATATGTTTGGAAATAGGATTGCAAGAAAGACTAATAATCTTTTTCTTTTTACAAAAAGTTCCTGTGTTTAAACACAATTCTAATGCTGTTTATGAAATTAGACTGAATAGCGACTACATTGGGCCAAAATTTAGAATTGTGGAGCATTAGAACCCAATCAATGCTTGTTTCGTATAAACTAATGTACACTTTTAAACATTCTAAATTGGTAGCATACAAGTAGCGGCATAACTTTACAAGTGCTACAATTTGGAAGGAAAAAATTGATTCCTAATAAAAATACACGGGCATATTGGGAGATTAGCTTAAAGCAAGATGGCAGTTCGCATGAGGACGTGGACACGCAATAGGAAAGTGTTCACGCCATCACTTTGGGTTAAATAGCAGGCAATTTGGTTCATTCACAGCGATAAAAGCCGCAGGGAGAAAAGGAACAGGGAAAACCCGTGCACCACGAAATTGGTAAGGATAAAGAACATTTCCAAGTAGCTTTTTAATCATAAGCTAATTCATGAACTGTTATACAACTGCAAAACATGCTGAAATCATTAATAGTAAAATAGTGAAACGTTGTTTTTAGGTACCATCTGTGATTTAGAGGAACAACAGAGGTCTTATAACTGCCCACCTCAACTGCTAACTGCTGCCCTAAAGTCTTGCACTATATATATATATTTCTAGTGTAACAGCACTACAAAGTAAGTAGATCAAACGGCATAGAATTATGTCTAAAACCCGCTCAAAATTTAAGCTAATACATTACAATAGTTCTGTTATTTGAAATTAATCACGATTTGTTTTTGCTCTAGGACACACATTTTGTTACCCTCCTCATGAACCACGGGATGTATGTGGGGAAACATGTATCGAGGGACATTTAATGCAGATGAGAATAAAATAAAAAGGAATCATGATATAAATCTCTTGGAAAAATTGAAATAAACACAATACGTTGGCGCAATCTATGGATTCTGCCATTTAATTTTCCTAACATGTACTTTAGGCCCGCTTGCCGAAATCATTCCTTGGTTTGGCCGAACGATGCACGTGTAATTCGGGTACACAGAAATCCTGGCAGACCCCCTTTCGACAACCCCACCTTGACTGGAGAACGCAAAGATTGTTTCCCTGTCTTTATAGTTCAAGAATTTCACGATCAATGGCTTTGGGGTGCACCAGGCCCTGCAACAGGATGCCCGACCCAACTTCCTGCAACAACATGTTTTCAATATACGTCGTGGGGTTGCCGCCCTCTGCTTCCTCGTGCAGGCCCAAAATCTGTATGTTGTTTCGTCAAGCTCTGCCTTCTGCGTCTTCCGTCCTCTGTTCCAGAGTTTTCACCCTCATTTTCAGTTCCTGCACCACTGACAAGGCTCAGGCAACCTGTTGCTTGTTCTCGCCCACCTGCGTTTCGCAGTTTTCATTCTATCAGTGAGTGCCCGGACGTCCTGTATGAGGAGGCCCACATCAGCGATCATCTCGTAAATTCTTCTCTCAAGTGTTGTTTGCAGTGCCGCAATAGCCTTTAATATTTGGTTCTCTTCTTCCTTGTTGTCAGAGGGTGAGGCCGTCTGTGTGGCATGGCTCTCCTCGATGGCTGCACTTCTGTCATCTCCTTTGCATGCAAAAGTCTCCATTTTAGTTTGCATGGCTTCCCCCTTGTGTTGTTTTTCCGGCATGTGATCGAGGTGAATTCCTACTGTGACTCGTGTCCCTCCCCCGCGGTGTAGTCTCAGGTGATTCCCCCATGCAGTGCTAGCCGGCTGTATTGGTTGACACTAAAGCCCCAGGACAGGGGTTTTGCCTAGTGAGGTACCACAGAGTGCTAGTGTTCCCCCCTCTGCTAGTGTTGCCGTGCTGTCTGTAGCTCACTCTGCTGCTGTGTGCCCAGCCAGTGTATGGCACAGCCTCTCCACCGTGGCCAGAAGTCCCAAGTACTGAAGCCTGCGTTGTCAGGCCCTGTTAATGATTGCCAGCTGCGTACTCGGTTCTGTCTCCGCAGTATAGTCTCAGGTGGACCCCTGCACAAGGCTAACCGGCTCTGGTGTTTGACTCTGAAGCCCCAGGACAGGGGTAATGCCTAGTGGGGTATCTCAGAGTGCTAGTGTTCCCACATCTGCTGGTGCTGTCATCCATGTCTGTAGCCCTCTCTGCTGCTGTTTGCCCAGCCAGGGTTTGGCGCAGCCTCTCCTCCAGGGCCAGATGTCCCATGTAGTGAAGCCTGCATTGCCAGGCCTCCCTGCGTCTCTCAGCCGGTGTCAGCTTCACTTCAGAGCCTAGCGGGCCCTGCTCATCCAAATCTTAGGATTCCGCCATGAATGCCACTTTAACGTACTGGAGTGAGGTGACACTTAAATGCTAATCAGCATGCTAACGTGAGCCAGGTCAGTTCTAGTCAGAGAGGCGCGATACGCCTGCCACCTGCGATCCTCAAGGGGCTTACAGGCGGGCCGCCACACATTTGCCGATCGAGGCCATCAGAGGGACCCCTCTGTTTCTACGCTCCTGTATTGCAGCGCTGCCGCTCAGCTACTGCTACCCCCTGAGGGCCTTCTCCTACCTGCTCCACCTGAACCCTGGTCTCATGTAGATCTGGGTGCAGCACCAGTCTCAAGGCGGGTGGCCGCTGTCTCAGAGAGTGGCAGGTGCCATTTTCACCTTGGGCGCTCGCCAGCCGGAAGCTTCCGCTCACACGCGAGCCAAGCTCTGCAGCGACAGGAGTTATTCTCCGGATTGTCCCAGCACCCAAGGCAACACCAACAGCAAGTTTCTGCGTGCCTAGTGTAAGGTCACCGTTATAAGGCTAATCAATTATACAGATCAGGCGGGAGATCTTGGAGAACACATCCCTACTGCATGGCTGCAGGTCACACACCCTAACTCCTACCAAGGTTACTGTGGAAAAGGGAGGTTTGAACAAGCACCGAGGAGAACAGACGGTACTAATTCCCAAGTTTAAGACACATTTTTCTCAGATTAAGTGAAGAAACAAACAGCTCTTGAAAACCAGGTGCTCATTAAATAAGGTTTAATACTGGAAGAAAATCAGCTCAAACAAGTCTCTGGTGGACAGGAAGGCTAAAGACACCCGCATTAATATGGGCTAAAACCCTAGTAAAAATCAAGCATAATAATTCAAAACATGGTCTCCTCACAGATGACTTCTTGTTGGAGAACAGTAGCTATTCATTCACTCCAGATACAGACAGACTGAGGCCTTCACTCCCCTCAAGTTCTCAGAACAAAGATACTAAACAGAGCCAAGTTCAAAGCTAAAGGTCTGGCTTGTGGCCTAGGAATTCAGAGATGGTGTTTCATGAATTGGAAAAAGCTGCACCTTGATGCCGCTCCCCCTATCACTATTGTTGCTCATGTGCTGATGACCTGCCAAGTAGTCAAGGTTTGTGAAGCGATCACAGTTCTCAATTGATTCCTTCTTGTAACAGTGGCAGCAGCTAATAATTAGGTGCTGTGATGATGTTTTTTACCTGTAATCAATTTACGGGTGGTCTCAGGTGGAGCTATCAGATAACCTCTGCACCACGCCTAGCACTAGAATGCAGCTACACACCACTTAATCTGCTCTGGCTGCACACATACCGAGTGCACCCAGGCACTATTTACTACACTACTCTCTCCTCTGACCTGGACTATGGTCCCCGAGGGCATTCAACCCAGAGAGCTTTGGAATCATACCAATGGTAAAAGGCGCTATACAAATGCCCAAGAACATAACAATGGCTAAAAGCAATGCGGTTGGTCTCAACAAGAGCACTGAGTGACATAACATTTCCTAAATAAATAATTTAAATAAAAGCCCATATAAATAAGAAACAGATGTTTTCAGCAGACTTTGGGCCTCATCACAAGTTGGCGGTATCCCAGCACTAATTGCACCGGGATACCACCCAATGCAATTTGCGTTACCGCAACTCAGTCCTGCGCAATTTGCGCTGGATCCCGAGTTGCGAGGGGGGGTCGGTAACTCCCAATTCCCCATCGGATCTAATGCAGATTTTTACCTGCAGCAAAATGCTGGAGGTAAAACCGACACCGCCCAACTCGATATTTGGCCAACCCTTCAATGCGGCGCTAATATCGTTACTGCCGGATTTATGGGCTGGGTCCAAACTCGTGATGAGTCCCTTTCTATGATATATATCAAATTCGGTGACAAGTGTACTATACATATAGTTATGTTCTTTACGTCTGTAAAAACAAGATCATTCCTTGAATTCCATGATTATATGGTGAGGATTTACATGTTACCACTTAAAATTGGCTGCCGTGTTCAGACCACAGAAGCTGAGCAGTGACGGTCTAGTTGTTGAGCCAAATGAGGAAACTAACACATATATATTACATACATAGAGGATTCCCCTGACCAATCCCACCTTCCCGTAGGGTTTTCTAACCAAGATTGTAATGAGCATCAGTTGTGACGTATTTTGTGTTCTTAAACTGCTGTCTGTTACGCTCACCTGGTCTCTGCGGAGGCGCTGGGGCACAGTTACAGCCCTCCCTGAACTTGAATCACCCCCTTCAGGCCTCTCCCTCAGTAGAAAAGCTGTGAGCGGTGGTTTGTGGTGATACTACTCCTGCGTGGAGATAACAGTGTGTGAGTGCGCCAATCTGTGATTGTTGTACCTCTCGAACCCTTCACCCCAAAGTACGGTTTCTGTGAGCATACTCCGGCCCATAAAGCTCACCTAGGAATTATGGAAGATAAGCTCTCCGTCCTGCTACTTCTGGCAGGGGCGCGTCGAATGGGCTCAAGTTCCTTCACTGATCCCTGATAAGGATTAGTCCAGTCCAGCTGCGGCAACTATGCTTTTCCTTATGATTGGTAAGTCTTTCTTGAGCTCTTGTGATGCTGTTCGTTCTGTTTAATGTCTTTATATGTTGCTCCTATATATGTCCGCAATAATGTCTCTCTTCTGTTTTCTTCCATTAGGTGGAAATGCAGTCTCAATGCAGCTGTGAGACGCAAGGCCCGGCCGGACGGAAGATGGATGCTACCGCAACGGTCGACAGCAGGTAAGTGATGTTTTAAGGAAATGAACGAAGTATGGCAAAGCGCAACCTTAAACTGACTGTTTTTCCGATGTGTAACCTTGTCTTCTGTTTTTCCTTGCAGGCGCTGCTGTCGACAATGGAGCGTGTCGTGCTGCGGTGCCAAGATGAAGGTAACGGTGTTCTGGAAAGTGTAAAGATGAATACTTGGTTCGTGAAAGAGATGTACAGGTAAGAACAGCTTCCCCCCAGTTGGTAAGTATGCTGGCAGGAAGCAGGATGTCCAGGAAGCAGGATCTTCAAAGGTAAGTCTGGCCTCAGGCAACGGTGAGCGTTATGCTGCTTGCAAGTGCAGAATAACGCGAAGCGTCTGTCTTGCGGATCGGGCCAGCTTATATAGCTGAGATCGTGGGCACGCCCATTAGGGCCGGCTTACCAGCCACACCCTGCCACTCCTAGAGAGTGAGCACGTGCAAAGGCAATCCATTAGCAGCCACACCCAAGAATACACTTGGGGCTGCTTAATGGATGGAATGTTTAAGGTTAATGCTTCCTGCTTAATGGATGGAATGTTCAAGGTTAATGCATCTGAAGTGCTATGTCCATAATAAAAGCTTTTTGGTGTTAAATGGATGTTCTTGTTTACTTTTGTTCATGAGCCTGGCGCCAAACGCACCAGGGCAGTGTCCACCCAGCAACCCCTTCATGCCTGTTCCCCTGACTTCATGACCATGACACTGTCAAGCTCGAAAAGGACAAAAGCGAGATTTTCTTGTTTAATGCAGCTCCAGTTTTACCTGTATTGTTAATAAAACAGGCCTTTGTAAATTACCTTGACTCTTCCATTTTTGGACACTGGATTTCCACCCCACCATTACAGCAGCAACACGCCCACTAACCACAGGAGAAGAGTCTGGGACCTTAACACAAGTTTTGAAAGATAAAGTAGGCAATCATTCAATATTGATACTACAGTATTTTCAGATGAGAGCAGCGTTTTTACAAAGATGGACGTCCTTTCCTTGGGAAGCAGAGACACAACCCTTTATAGAGTGATTGTGCCTATTCCGCGGAGAGCCATCAAGAAAAGATATCCATTGAGAACACCCTATGTGATGTATCCCCGTAGGGATGACAATCTCCTGGAAGAAGTCCCCGAACGGATATGAAAATGAGAAAAAGAGAAGCTGGTGATATCACAAGAAGCGAGAGTGAATCACTGAGAAGGGTGGCTAAAGAAGAGGATGCACAGTCCTTATAGAATCTGATGATGAAATAAATAATCGAGTAAGTTTTCATATGCGGAATGAAGATTGTATATATTAAGAACACTGCAAGCTGTTTAATAACTGTACAGATGCAGCAACGCAAGTAGACTAAGTAATCATAAGGGCTGGTTACACGTAGCGAATAGATTGCAGGTGGTGCCGCCATTATATATAAAGGAACTGGTCATTCGGTGTCACATATTTAGTAAGCTCAAGCCCACAGAGAAAGAAGGATTAATAGCTGTATGTGCGTTGCAGCAAAGAAATGGCTGAAGATCGAAGAAAGACAGAGAAGGGCTGTCTGGCTTGGTGTCAAAGGATAAAGTAGCCAATAACTGGTTATCTATCTGAAAAGAACTGGAACCGTGAGACGTTGAAGCATCTCATGTTAAGATACAAGGAAAGAACACCATGAGTGCTAAATTTATAAATTAAAGACAATAGAATGCTGCAAAACAGGCCGAAATACAGTCTCCTGTCATGTGAGCCAAGTATAGAAATAGGAGTTGGCCATGCAGACCTGAAATATGATAAGAGTGTGCCTGTACTCCCATATATTCTCAGGAGCAAGGATACTTTGCAAGGCCAAGTTCAAAAACAATCTTTATTGCAGAAGGCATGAGCAATGAGAGATATTGGGGTAATTGAATGAGGAGCCATGGTCACATCCACCCACTGACAACTGGGGTACCAGCTTACGTGCTGCTAGCAAGCCGAATGTTCCAAAAGGGTACAAGCGTGCCAAAACATTATAGAGGGCCATATAATGAAGTATATAGAAAGTATACTTAGATGTTCCCTTTACTCAAACAACAAACCCCCCGTAGGTTTTTCTTGTTTGCCACGAAATATGATGTCACATGTGATGAATTTTCATTATACAAATATTGTTTTTCATTAAATGCGTTGAGAGAGAAATGGAGCGAACGTCCGTTGATGTCAGTTGTAACTTCCTGTTTTAGACAATTGACAATAAAACAGTTGCCAACCTCCTGAGTCAGTCGTATCATTTGGTGTAAGAGTTATTTTGCATCCCATCCTGAGTATGATATGTTACGGATTTAAGGACCTGCTGTGTTCAAGTGGTAGCATTATCGGATGGTTGATAAAGACCTATCGACCTGTTGACTCTAGAGTTTCGGATGATAGGGCATTCTCCGCCATCTAGCCGGAAGATCGCAGGGTTTCCTGTGGAGAGCAGCCGAAATAGAAAATCCTGCAGACGGAAGGCGAAATTGGTCGAAAGGAGGAGTCGATACTGAAGGCCTCGAGCTAAAGAAGCGAATGGTGAGTAGAATGAGGGGAATGGCAAATTAAGGGAATAGGGTTGTGGTAATTTTAAAAGTAACAAGAGTAATAGGGGCAACGGGAAATTTTGTGTGAAGAAATAGAAGTAACGCCTAACGAGTACTGGCTCAAGGAGTAAATAATAGGTTGTCATACACTCCTGGGTCGAGGAGTACAGAAGAGGTTGTCATACACTCCAGTCGGAGTAAACTAGGCTACGTGCAGGACATGTCCGCATAAGATGACAACCTAAACTCTGGGATCAGAGTATTGATTAGGGGCAGAGAAGAAATAGAGGATGATCACCGTTGTTTAAATATGAATAGTCGACTAGTCTGTTTGTCTGTTTTTGTGTTTGTATTGAATTAAGGTGTCGAAGAGCGACAACGAGTTGTAAAAGAGTTGAGATAAAGTTAAGAAGTTATATTGCCTATCTAGGAAAACGGGTGGTACCAATCCAGAGGTGGACGGAGATCAGTGAAAAGGTAGAGGCTTGAGCGAAGATTGTTGGAGCGCGCTCAGATTTGTTGTTTTTGGTAAAGGCACTTTTTATAAAAGGTCTGGTATTGACAGTCAATTGAGACTCGTCATGATGGGAGATATTACCCCTTTGATGCATTTATGTAAGACACTGCCAAAGCATATGCCCAAGCTCAAAGAGTAAAGTGCGGAATGAGTGAAAGGCACACCAGATAAGATGGTCATGCCGTGGCCACAAGGAGGATCACTGTCAAAAGCGGTATTGCAACACATGACCACATATTTGCACGCTGTGTACACAGGGAAGACATTGGAGAAAAGGTTAGCTATTTTAGAGCTCTGGAAAATGTACAAGGAATGGAGAGAGGATCCGCTACCCGAGGAGAGGATGTTTAATCAGAGTAAGGAGGAAGATGTTGAGCCTTCTGCTCCCCTTACCTCACCTGAAGTGAAAGGCACAAATACAAAAGACAAAGGGGTATACCCATTAAGGGAACTAAAAGCGGTGGCAGGGTATAGTAATCCAATATACGAACCGCATGCTTATAGCAGTGATGATAGTCCAGAGGAGAGGAAGAAAAAAGAGGAGACTTTTAAGATTATACGAGAAAAAGAGGAGAAGAGTGAGCGGTCGTACATATCGACAGAAATGGAAAGAGAAATTAAGAGATGGAAAGGAGAAAAGGATAAAGCTGACGAGGTAACACTCGTACAGAACGAATGGATGGGAGTGTCAAGATTCCAGGTGTCCCGCTGAGGAAAGCACGGAAAAACCAAAGCTCATGGCCTAATATCGGGCACCAGGCTACCACAGCATGGGCACACATTTGCCATAGGTCCACGCGATCAGCCTACATGCATCCACATCAACACACCAATTACAGGTACATACGGAAAGGCAGAGGTGTACTACGTTATGACAGATATGGGAGGTTGCCATGGTGGCTGTGGAGGCCGCTTCGTAAACAAAGTTGAGGTTAATTCCGTGATTTCACGTAACATCTGGTCACGTGACTTCTAGTACTTAGACTCCTCCTCCTCTACACTTCGGTACTTCTGATTGTGAAGTATGTTTGTTCTTGACCTTTGCCTTGTAATATTTTGGACCTCCTTGTTTCTGACCCTTGGACCATTCTGCTGACCCTGCTACGTTGCCTTGATTCCCTGCCTCTACCATGCTTCTTGGATTTCTGCTTTGCTCTGTTTGTATTGCCAGCCTGTTATTGACTAGGTACACATATTGGATTGCCTGGATACGATTTGGTGTCTTCTGTTCCCAGCACATTGCCGAACCTCTCTTGTCTAGATATACTGCTGTGTTGGAAGTTAGCGATATCTCCTCTGCATTTAAGTTTATCCCGCGCATGGACTAGAGACTGCTGCATTGTTGGGAAGCCGTTAGGTGTCCACGTGCCGTTGGGTCAGGTGGCTGTGGACTAGAGACTCTGCCCTTCGCTTAGCTCATGTTCTCGTGCCGTCGGGTAGGGTTCAGGGGATATTGGCTCTCTCCCTTCAACACTTTCCACATCTCTCACGAAGATACCTTCTAGTGGGTTTGTCTACATTATAAATCCAATCCCATACCCAACACATGATAAGTCTTGTTCAGTTACAAATTTGCTCCCAATACCCATTGACATTGAAACCCTTGTATATTATACACCTATACAAATACCGTATTGCAGGCTCTCCAGTGGTGACCAGCACACACCAGTCTTACGTTCATCCTTCCAATCCGCTGGATTCAGGTTAGCTTTCACCAATTGTTTGTATAATTGTGTTTGTCCACATGTATTGTTTATTTACGGATTCTTGTTGTTCTTTTGACAGCCTGATGTTCGTGTCGCGTCATATCTTCCAAGGAATAGACCCCTCTGATCTGTCTTTTATTCCCACAAAGGGTTACATTGTTGGGAAGAATTCATCCCCTAGACTACGGGGTCAAGTGCTCGGCGAATTCTGACATAATCAGAAGCCTTCCCTCAAAATGGACGTTAACGATACTTTGGCCCACATTATGCAACTGGTGACAGACTTGCATACCGATATGGCGGCTGCACATGTTTCTACACAGCGTCGTATCAATGAGTTGCAAACCGGCATGCAACCTGCTGGGGTACCAGCCCTAGCCCCGGCGGTGACGTCTGGCTCAGGGGTAGTCCCATCCACACAGGAGACTGGACCTGTTTATATGACACCCCAGTTTCCTTTAGCGCCACCGGAGAGATTCAATGGGGACCTTAAGGTGTTCTGGATCTTCTTGAATCAATTCCGGTTACATTTTTTGTGTCGCCCTACGTCTTTCCCTGATTCAACCACGAAAGCAGCCTTTCTATTGTCCCATTTAGAGGGAACAGCTGCCGCATGGGCTAATCACTTGTTAGAGGAAGGGAGTCACATGTTGTATGATTGTGATGCTTTAATCAATGCTATGAGTAGGGTCTTTGACACCCGATACAAGACCCAGGCCATTGACTTGGAACTATTGGGATTACATCAAAGTGATGCATCTTTGTTAACGTATCTGTTTAAATTTAACCAATTGGTTGCGGAGACCGGCTGGCCAGATGATAAAAAGGCATCACTATTTTACAAGGGGCTCTCTGATTCTTTGAAGGATATTCTTGCTTTGGTTCTGGTTGTCCCAACGGCCTTCCCCAGACTCCTTAATCTAGTATTGCAAATAGACGCTAGGAAGGTCGAAAGGAAGGGGGAGCGACGAGCCTTAACTCCTATGGCAATGACACCTGCTAGTTCTGATTCAAGTACCAGTGAGCCTATGCAAATTGGTACTGTGAGAGGACCAATAACCCCTGAAGAAAGAGAACTCAGGCGTAAGAACAATTTATGCTTCTATTGTGGGTCCTCTGAGCATCTCTTAAGGGCCTGTACCAAAAAACCAAGAAAGCAAGGAAATGCCAAAGCTCGGCAGTAGGAGTCCAGTTGCCAAGCTCTGTTAATTCTGACTCCATGGCCTCGAGAGCCTTTACTATCGCAGCCCAGTATTCCTATCCTAATGTTTCCTCGTGGTCCACCGAGGCTGTACTGGACTCGGGTGCTACCGGTAACTATATTGGCAGTACCTATGCCCTGACTATGAGAATTCTAGTCATACCTAAATCCCGACTGGAATTAGTTAACACAGTGGATGGTTCCACTCTGCTGTCAGGTTTGGTTACAGAACGCACAGTGGATTTGACGATGGTCACTGTTGAGAATGCCTGCTCAAGTTGCCCCCGTAGTGTAGAAGAAGAATTCTACCCCACAATGTAACCCTGTGTCTGGATACAAATAAACCAGCAACAGGGATCAATTGTTTGGAAGAATGGACCCAAACCGCGTGGCAGGAGACTCCCTTCGTGTGTGTGATCGTATTCCAGTCGACACAACGTGATTTGCCTTTTACACCGACATCATAGAGGAGCAGAGAGACAGCTGTTACAATAAACAAGAACACAAGAAACCTTAATACTCACAGAGACTGAACCTGGATAGTATAAACAAGAATAAGGACAGACACTTCTTACCATGGGATGGACAGCAAGCATTCCACATAGAACCAATGCTCCAATAAGGCCGCCAGGTACAGGGGTATAGGACTATTCCCGCCGGCACGCGTACACCTAGGGGTCAGAAGTCCCAAAAGGAATACCCGACGAAACGAGGACGCTCCAACCTCACCCTGTGTTGGTACAACGGAAGTCTCTAGTCCGTACCGGGGTGAGGTGAGGAGGAAGGTACCAGCAGTCTGACTATGGAGCTCTCGTAGTCACGTGGATCCCAAAAACAGGAAGCAATCCTATGGAGTACAAGTCGGTAACAGGCTGGCAACAACGTTTATCAGGCAAAAGACAACACAATCCTTAAGGCAGTCCAGGTCAGATATTGGGAAATATTCCAAAAAGACAGAACATGAGACAAGAAACAATCCTGGAGGAGGTCCGGTTCGGTAACGAGGAGTTCAATAATGACCAAAGCATGAGACAAATAACAGTTCCTGGATGAGGTCCGGTTCGGCAACGGGGAGTTCAGTATTGACAAAAACGTGAGACAAAATCGATTCCTGGAGGAGGTCCTGGTTGGTAGCAACAAAGGAGAAAAGGGGTTTGTTCAGCGGAGAAGCAGCGAGTACGAAGTAGCAGGAGGTAATAGGTAGAACGGGGAGGCACATACAGGGCGGGGAAGACACACAGGGGTTTCAAAGACGGAAGTCGTAGCTGCGTGAACTTTGAATACAAGGTTGAAGCTGGAGAGCAGAAAGCGAGGCAGGGATAGCAAGGCAAAAGTCAAATAGCAGGTACAAAGCCTTGGATCAGGATACGTAACACACTTCATTCAAATTCAGAAGCAGCGAGTTTACTGCGGGCTAGAGTTTATCTAGTTACAGTCACATGACTAACGTGCGCCTGACGTGGTGTGTATCCAAGACCCTACCCTAATCTCCATGGCAACCGCCACTGCGACCAAAAGGAAGGATAGAATTTTATTAACTTCTTGCAGCAGCGAATTAACTTTTACGAGGAAGACGATGGGATAGTAATCTCTGGTGCATCGTGGATTGTCCCTGTTGTGTGTGACACGACTGGGACGGTGCTTGCCTTGTTTGACTCCTGGTAAACCCGGGCCAATTCCTGACAGTACAACACCTCAAAGAATGCCTTCCTCTACGTGAACACTAGAAATCTCGTAAAGAGATTGGGGCGTGGATGTTTTCTAAAGGTTGCCAGGTCCGGTCTTCTGGACCATAACCTTTCCAGTCAACTAGAAAGAGACGGGTACCACGACGAACCTTGGTGTCCAGAATCCGATGAACCTCGTACTCATCTGACCCCACCACAGGTAAGGGATGTTTCAGGACCAGTAAACGGGAACCCCCCTGAACAGGTTTCAGAAGTGAGACATGAAAAACAGAGTGGATTTTCCAAGTGGGCGGACTCTGTAAACGAACCGCCACTGGATCAATAATTTCAGAAACCGTGAAGGGACCAGACAATCGTGGTAAGAGGGAGCTGCGACCAGGTAAACGTAAATTCCGTGTGGACAACCACACCTGCATTCCTCGGGAGTAGGCCGGAGACGTCAAACGATGGCCATCCGCATGTCGCTTGGTACGACGTTGGGCCTCCAGCAGGTGTTGTCTCACTCGAGAATGTAAAACCGTAAGTGACTGGACACAAGAATTAGCCTCCGGATTACTGGATCCAGATGACAGAGGCAATGGTAAATTGGGGATGATGTTCATAAAGAGCAAAAAATGGAGTGACCCCTGTGGCCGTATGCAAAGAATTATAATACGCAAATTCTGCCATGGCCAAGAGGGACAACCAGGAACCCTGATGATGGAGCAAAAGACAACGGAGGTATTGTTCCAGGGTTGTGTTGATCCTTGTGTTGCCCGTCATCCTGGGGGTGATAGGCGCTGGAATTCCTGCCTTCGATGCCTAAGGACAAGGTGATAGCTCTCCAAAAACGTGAAGTGAATTGTGAACCCCGGTCTGTGATGATGACACTAGGAAGACCGAAACGTCGAAACACATGGGAAATGAACAAGTCAGCCAGGACTGGGGCAGATGGTAACCCCGAACAAGGAATGAACAAGGCTGACTTCGTTAAGTAATCTACAATAACCCAGATGGTGTTGTGGCCATTGATCGGCGGTAAATCCACAATGAAATCCATAGATACCATGGTCCATGGCAGCCTGGGAACAGGCAAGGGATGTAGCAGTCCCATAGGTTTTGCATGAGATGATTTACCTTGAGCACAGACAGCACAGGTCTTGATGTACTGGCTAGTATCTGTTTTAATGGTAGGCCACCAACTCCATCTGTTTAGTAATTCCAAGGTTTTCCTGGTCCCCAGATGTGCAGAAAACTTGGAATCATGGCATCATTTTAATGCCACGGAACGAGTCACGTCGTTTGGAAGAAATATTTTCTCATGAAGATAGGGTAGCGGATGCATGACCACGATACCCTCATCCTTAACAGTCTGTGGGTTTTGCTCTACCCATTTCACCAGGAGATACCTTAACGTTGGATCCACCGTACACCTGCAAATCACCTGATGCAGGAGCAATACCGGGGTAGGAACCGGTTTAGACGTATTAGTCCCTGGAATACGAGATAGGGCATCTGCCTTGAAGTTGCAAGAACCTGATCGGTAAGTGATAGTGAAATTGAAAGCAAAAAAATTCATGCCACCAAGCTAATCTGGCAGTGGTGCATTTCACTGACTGAAGGGCAACCAGATTGCGATGATCAGTGTATACCTGGACAGGGATTGCGGTACCCATCAAATGATGCATCCAGACCTTGAATGCGTCTTTTACGGCTAGAAGTTCTCTCTCGGTGATAGCGTAATTCCGTTCATGAATGGAGAGTTTTCTGGAATGATAAGCTACAGGATGTAAGGCCGTAGAATCACGGCAAGCCTGTGACAAGACTGCTCCTAATGCATCCGCCTCGACCACAAATTGCAGAAGCGGATCTGGATGTTGGAGCACCGGGGCCGTAGTGAAGGCTAATTTAAGGGTTTCAAAAGCGTCCTGAGCCCTCTTGTCCCATGCAAAAGTCTTCTTGCTGCTAGTCAGGGATGTCAGAGGAGCTACGATCTGAGAAAATGTACGAACAAAACGTCTATAAAAATTGGCAAAGCCCAAAAATGCAATGTTTTAAGATCTTTCGGGACCAGCCAGTCCAGGACCGCCTTTACTTTGGTCGAGCTCATCTGTATTCCCTGGTCTGTTATATCGTACCCAAGAAACTCCACAGATTTCACATGAAAAATACACTTTTCTCTAGCCTGCCACATCCCTATGGGGGCCCACTACCCCTATGACTACCTTAACAAGCTAAGGGATGCGGCAGGTTAGAGGTCTCATGAGGAGCACCCATGTTGGAATCGGTAACGGACGTAGATGCCCGAGTTAGGAGTGGAGGGAATGCGGGAATGTATCGTCCTTCAAGGGGGGGAGGGTAGGAAAGGGGAAGTGGGCAGGGGGTTGGCATCGAGCAATTGATAGAGGGGAAGAGTAGACAAACACCTTCACATAGGGGCACTATCCTCTGGATTGAGCTCATGTCAAGTATCTGACGCATAATGTGAGGGGTTTAAATACCCCTCTAAAGAGGAAGAAACTTGAACTCTTTACACAGAAGGAAGGACCAGACATAATGGGTCTCCAGGAGACTCACCTTATACACAGGGATCAGGGCAGGTTGAAATTGCGCGGTTACGACCGTATTCTTCATGCTTCGGGGCAAATTAAGGCGAGGGGGGTGGCCCTGGCTATTAAGAACTCAGTCGATTTTAAAATCTCTGACATAGCTAGGGTCAAAGAAGGGCGATACATTGTGGTAAGGGGGATGCACCACGAGGCTCAATACACACTTGCGGTGGTGTACGCTCCTAATTCTGGTCAGGAGCAATTCTTACATCGGGTCTTGAACACTCTGGATGAACAGGCTTGGGGCCATATAGTCTTAATGGGAGAATTTAATGTAGCCTGGGTTAGGGAGAGGGATAGGTCTGGCATTCAGAGAGACGGGGGGCACAGTAATGTCCACGGGTATGAAAAACAGGTTTGGTAAGATGGGGCTGCGTGATGCATGGAGGGAGATAAGGGGGGAGGAGGAGGGTTATACTTTCCTGTCAGGGGTACATGGCTCCCAGTCCAGAATCGACTACATTTGGGTCTCGGCCGGGTTGGTGGGCTCTATACGGGAAGTTCACACAGGCCCGATAGGCATTGCGGATCATAAAGTGGTTTCAGTGGTATTAGACCTGGGTCGAAGGGCGAGGGGGGTGGGGATGGAAAGTCCCGGGAGCCATCCTTAGAGATCCAGTGGCCCGGGGAATTCTTGAAGAGAAAACGAAGCTATACTTTGCCACTAATAAGAAAGGGGATACAGATGAAGGCATTAGGTGGGACGCATTTAAAGATACACTCAGGGGAGAAATAATTGCACTTTCTGCTCATCGAGCTAAACAACTTAGAGCTTTTTGGAAGCTCAATTGGAAGCGGAGGTGGAAGCGGCTAGGCAGGCAGCGGGGGGAACCCCCTCGAGAAGAGCGATGCGGACATATAGGAAGGCGGTGGGTCAATTGGAGCTATTGCGAACTAAAAAGGCGGAGGGGGAGCTTCTAGCTGTAAGGCAACAATATTATGCAAAGGACAATAAGGCAGACGCCCTGATGGCCTGCCTCTTAAGGGGCAAAAAGGCGAGAAACGTTATTTCGGCGCTGTAACTGGGCCCGGGTGAGAGGATCACTAGGCAAGAAGCCTTGCAGGAGGCACTGGCACAGTATAATGACTCTCTGTATGCCTCCCAACATCCCCAGATTGATAAACAAGAATCGTTTCTCCAGGGGTTTCGACTGCAGGAAATAAGTAGAGACGCGAGTGAAGCCCTTAACCGAGAAATATCTGAGGAGGAGGTTAGAGGGGTTATTAGGGCTCTTCCAGCACACAAGGCACCCAGCCCAGATGGCTATACTGCCGCATTCTATAAGTTGTTTATTTCACAGTTGGCTCCGCACCTAACTTAGTTATACAACTCGTTCCATCAGACCGGTCGAATTGCTCCGTCCATGGAAGAAGCCAAGGTTACTCTTGTCCTTAAGCCGCAGAAAAAACCAGAGGAGAGAGCTTCGTATCGCCCCATAGCTTTAATAAATATCGATGCAAAGATTTACACCAAGATCCTGGCGAATAGACTCGATTCCATCCTCCCGTACCTGATCCACCCGGATCAAGCAGGGTTTATTAGGGGCAGGCAGACTGCAGACAATATTAGGAGAGTGGCCCATATAGTCGAAAAAGTACAGAAGACAGGCATTCCCGCAGTCCTGGTAGCGCTAGACGCGGAGAAAGCTTATGACCGTGTGGAATGGGCCTTTCTATTTCGAGTAATGGAAAAGATGGGCTTCGGGGGGGGAGTTCCCGACGATGGTTCGGGACAATTATCAGGCTCCATCCATTCAAATAATGGTAAATGGCACGGCTTCTAGACAGGTGCGCATACAGAGGAGGACTAAACAGGGCTGCCCGCTTTCCCCGATCCTATTTGCGATTTATTTGGAACCGCTTCTACAGGTAATACGAGAAGCGGTGGAAATCCAAGGCGTTCCCTTTGGAGGCGTCCAGCACAAAGTCGCAGCATTTGCGGACGACATGCTGCTTATGCTGTCATCGCCAAGAGATTCACTTCGTGCTAGTATTGCCCTCTTGGAAGAGTTTGGTGCAGCCTCGGGCTTGAAGATCAATGCCAACAAGTCAGAGGTATTGGACTTAACCGTGGGGGTAACGGACAGAGACAGGTTGAGGGGAAGTACTCCTTTACAGTGGAGCCCGGGGGGATTCGCTACTTGGGAGTAAAAATCACGGCGTCCCTTGCAGGCTGGTATAGGGCTAATCTCCCTCCTCTTCTTAAGGCAATTCAGAAAGACTTCCAACGGTGGCATGGCCTCAGGGTATCATGGATGGGGCGGATTGCGACGGTAAAGATGGTTACTCTCCCGAGGCTTTTATATTTATTCCAGGCAATCCCGCAACTGATCCCGGCGAGTTTCTTTAAAAAACTGGGAGCATTAACTAAGAGTTTCATATGGGAGGGGAAAAGACCCAGGGTGGGAATTGGGCTTCTACGGGCAGCTACGGGAGAGGGAGGTTTGGCCTTGCCGAATTATAAGCGTTATTACGAAGCAACCCAATTTCGCATCATCAGGGAGTGGCTGAGGGGAGAGGAGGCGGCGCATGACAAGATATGGGTGAGAATGGACAGGGCAGTGGCTCATCGCAATTTAGCAGAAGTGCTATGGCTCCCCAAGTCACATAGACCCCGGCATCTATATAAGAGTGCCATTACCAAACTTATGGCCGACACTTGGGACAAGTTAGCGGGACCCAAGGGGATCACCACTTTTCCATCTCCCTACACACCCATTTTTGAGAATAAAGATTTCACCCCAGGTTTGGAAAGAGGAGCATTTGTCAAGTGGCGGGAGGGCGGTTGCAAAAAGTTGGCTGATATGTTCCATGGAGGGGAGTTGCTGTCCTTCTATGACTGCAAGAGGGAATTTGCGATACAAGAAGGGGAAAGGCTGCGATATGCGCAAATACGGCATTGGCTTCTACACCCACGGGTCAAAAGAGCAGCCACACGAGAGCCTACCCCATTTGAGAAATTTCTTCTTACTAATGATGGGGCGAAAGGCCTCATATCCAACATCTACAAAATCTTGGACAAAGACAAGGTAGGCACGAGCTGGCCCTATATGAGGGACTCGGATCGAATTGTAGGGCGCGAGATCACTAGGGAGGAATGGGAGAAACTATGGTGGAGGATTCCCAAACTGGCCAAAGCGTCCCAACTACAGGAAATCTGGTATAAGGTTCTTTTTCGGTGGCATTACACCCTGGTCTGGTTACATAGGATGTTCCCTGAAAAATCGGAGAAATGCTGGAGGGGCTGTGGGATGACAGGGTCAGCAGAATATATTTGGTGGAAGTGCCCCTTGATAGAGCCTTTCTGGGAAGAAATTCGACGGGCGCAGGAGCAGGCCTTCGGGGAGGTGGACGAAAGAACACCAGCACACATTCTGTTAGGCTTCCGAAAGTCACTGAGGCAGGGGGAAACGAGAGGTAGGGAAAAGGCTAAAACTATATTGGTCCTGGCAGCTATGTTGCTAATAACACAGAGATGGAGGGGCCCGGAGATGCCTCAGTATCAAGATTGGTACCGGAACATTTGGGAAATAGCGGCTCTGGAATGGGCTACGTTCGGCAAGGACAATAGAGTGCAGAACTTTGCAGCAGAATGGGGAGAGATCATGAACTTCCTTGGGGACGATTTTAGGGTAATGTGGTGCCCGCAGCGCTTGAGGCTATCGGACCTACAATGAGCGTGGGGTGTTTGCTCGAGAGGGCGAGGATCCGGGAGGTATTGCTTGATGTCGGGGGGGAGGGACTAGAGGTAGGGAGGGAGGTTGGAGGGAATGTTTCTATTACTACTGTTGTTCATCTTAAAATTCAATAAAAAGAGTTTTAAAAAAAAATACACTTTTCTCGTTTAGCATACAAAGAATGTTCCCTTAGATGTTGTAGAACCAGGGAAACGTGTTGTACATGGTTGTCATAGGAATCAGAATAAATCAGAGTGTCATCAAGATAAATGACAAGAAAACGGTCAGTCATATCTCTGAAGATGTCATTGACGAAATGCTGAAATGTAGCCGGGGCGTTGCACAGCCCAAAGGGCATTACACAATACTCAAAACAACCATATTTGATCTTAAATGCCGTTTTCCATTCATACCCTTCCATAATTCTGACTAGATTATAAGCCCCGCGTAGGTCTAGTTTGGTGAAGATCTTGTAAGAGCCGAGTTGATCAAGAAGAACATATATTAGGGGAATTGGATATTGATTTCTCGTGGTGATGGCATTTAATGCACGGTAATCTATACATGGTCTGAGGTCCAAAAAACATCGGTGAGGCTGCCGGTGATCGTGAATGACAAATAAACACGTTTTTTAAGGATTTATCGATATATCCTCCTTCTGTGTAAGTGAGTAAATACGCCCGGCAGGTATTTTGGCCCCAGGGACCAGATCAATAGGGCAATCATATGGTCTATGGGGCGGGAGAGTCCCTGCTCCTTTAGCATCAAAGACGTCACCAAAGGAAACGTACTCTTCGGGTAATTGGTTAGTGACAATGGCTCCGATTGCAGAGATGCCGTGCATCAATGGTCGACAAGGAATCTTTGATTCAGGATCCGGGGAAAAACATGAAGACTCACAATAAGAGGACACACACTACAATTCCCCGGAGTTCCAATCTACCACCGGATTATGGCGTGTCAACCAAGGTAAGCCCAAGATCAATCGATATTGTGGGGCTGCGATAAGGTCGAAGCTAATCGTTTCTTCATGACCATGGCAGGTGGTTAACAACAAATCAACCGTTTGTTCCGTAACCAAACCGTACAGCAAAATTGAACCTTCCACAGTATTGACCATTTCTGGTTGAGATTTCGTGACTACTGGGATGCCTAATTTCTTGGCAAACGCATCGTCAAAATAATTACCGGTGGCTCCAGAATCTAACACCGCATCAATGAACCATTCTTGGTCTGGAGAATGGATACAACGGGTAGGAATGACAAAAGGCTTCATAGCCAGGGAGTCAAGCAACGTTGAGCTTGGCAGAGTAACTCCTTCTACTGCCGGGCTTTGGCATTTCCCTGACGTTTGGGCTTCTTGTTGCAAGTCTTTAAGAAATGTTCTGATGACCCACAGTAGAAACACAGATTTTTCTTTTTACGGAGTTCTCTTTCTTCAGGAGTCAAAGGACCCCGAATAGCTCCTATCTGCATGGGTTCTGGTCCTCCCGGAACGGGAGTTGGAGGTAACATAGCCAATGGAGTGTTAGGCCTTTTTTCTCCTTTCCTTTCAACTCTTCTTGAGTCTATTTGGAGTACCATATCTAGGAGCTCAGGAAAGGTTGTGGGTACAATATGGACTGTAGACAAGGTATCTTTCAATGAGTCTGAGAGTCCATGATAGAACATAGAAGCTTTTTTATCCTCAGGCCACCCGGTTTCAGCCACAAGTTGATTAAACCGGGCCAAATATGCCAACAACGGGGACTCGCCCTAATGTAAACTCAAAAGTTCAAGATCCGTGGCCTGAGTCTTATTCTGGGTATCAAATACCTGACTCATCGCTGCTATCAGAGCATTGCAGTCGAACAACAGCGGACTACCCAGTTCAAGTAATGGGTTAGCCCATGAGGGGGACGTCCCACCGAGATGGGACAAGAGAAAAGCCGCCTTGGTCTTGGAATCAGGGAATGAGGAAGGTCTACATAGAAAATGTAGACGGCACTGATTCAGGAAGGTACGAGGATCGCCAAAAACTCTTTCAGTAAAGGAAATGGGCTGTCATAAACACAGGACCTGATTCCTGCCCTGACCTAGCCATTCCTGAACCCAAGGGGGCCAAAGGATCTGCTACAAGAGGGACAGTAGGAACCATTCCTGCCTGTATCTCATTGATGCGTTGTTGAGTAGCAGTATGTGCTGATGTCTTATCCGCTCGTAAGTCAGTGACCATTTGTGTGATTTGGGCCAAGGCATCGGTTGGGTCCATGGCGGCTTCTGATTATGTTGAGAATGCCTGCTCAAGTTGCCCCCGTAGTGTAGAAGAAGAATTCTACCCTACAATGTAACCCTATGTCTGGATACAAATAAACCAGCACCAGGGATCAATTGTTTGGAAGAATGGACCCCAACCGCATGAGACTCCCTTTGTGTGTGTGATCGTATTCCAGTCGAAACAACGTGATTTGCCTTTTACACCAACATCATAGAGGAGCAGAGAGACAGCTGTTAAAATAAACAAAAACACAAGAAACCTTAATACTCACAGAGACTAAACCTGGATAGAAAAAACAAGAATAAGGACAGACACTTCTTACCATGGCATGGATATCAAGCATTCCACATAGAACCAATGCTCCAATAAGACTGCCAGGTACTGGGGTATAGGACTATTCCCGCCGGCAAGCGTACACCTAGGGGTCAGAAGTCCCAAAAGGAATACCCGACGAAACGAGGACGCTCCAACCTCACCTTGTGTTGGTACAAAAGCAGTCTCTAGTCCGTACCGGGGTGAGGTGAGGTGGAAGGTACCGGCAGTCTGACTATGGAGCTCTCGTAGTCACGTGGATTCCAAAAACAGGAAGCAATCCTATGCAGTACAAGTCGGTAACAAGCTGGCAACAACATTGATCAGGCAAAAGACAACACAATCCTTAAGGCAGTCCAGGTAGATATTGGGGAATCTTCCAAAAAGACAATCCTGGAGGAGGTCCGGTTTGGCAACGGGGAGTTCAATAATGACCAAAGCGTGAGACAAATAACAGTTCCTGGATGAGGTCCAGTTCAGCAACGGGGAGTTCAGTATTGACAAAAACATGAGGCAAAATCGATTCCTGGAGGAGGTCCTGGTCGGTAGCAAAGAATAGCGCAGCAGAAAAGGGGTTTGTTCAGCGGAGAAGCAGGGAGTACGAAGTAGCAGGAGGTAATAGGTAGAACAGGGAGGCACATACAGGGCGGGGAAGACACAAGGGGATTTCAAAGACCGAAGTCGTAGCTGCGTGAACTTTGAATACAAGGTTAAAGCTGGAGAGCAGAAAGCGAGGCAGGGATAGCAAGGCAAAAGTCAAATAGCAGGTACAAAGACTTGGTTCAGGATACGTAGCGCACTTCATTCAAAATCAGAAGCAGCGAGTTTACTGCGGGCTAGAGTTTATCTAGTTACAGTCACATGACTAACGTGCGCCTGACATCCAAGACCCTACCCTAATCTCCATGGCAACCACCACCGCCACCAAAAGGAGGGATAGCGTTTTATTAACTTCTTGCGGCAGCGAATTAACCCTCTTTTACGAGGAAGACGATGGGATAGTAATCTCCGACGCATCGTGGATTGTCCCTGTTGTGTGCGACACGATTGGGACAGCGCTTGCCTTGTTTGACTCCTGGTAAGCCCGGGCCGATTCCTGACAGTCACGGAGAGTGGTCATAGCGAGACCATTTGGTTTGATCTGATAGCAGCACCCCAGTACAAACTGGTTTTTAGGCCTGCCTTGGTTGGCTCTGCACAACCCCGTCATTGATTGGCAGAAAGGTGAGGTGGAGTTCGTGTCTGAACATTGTGAAGCCGTCTGTTTGGGGGCTACTATGCACTCACTAACTCAATATCATTTGCTTATGGGAAACGTGACTACTATTGGGGCAGTCTTGTTTACTCCATTGCCTAAAGAATATGAACAGTTTCTTTGATGTTAAAGAGGCAGAAAGCCTGCCGCCACATAGACCATATAACTGCCTGAAAGACCTCGTACCTGGTGCTAAAATACCTTCTGGTCAGATATATTCACTGACACAGAAGGAGGACTCCATATTGGAGGATTATATTAATAAATCCCTGACCACCGGGTTTATCTGAACTTCTCGGTCTTCGGCCGCTTCTCCTTTGTTTTATTTTTCCTAGGAAGGAGGGTGACCTTCGACCATGTATCAATTACCAAGCCCTTAATGCAGTGACCATCAGAAATCAGTATCCTATACCGTTAATCTCAGTGCTCCTGGATCAACTGGGTTCATCTTTGATTTTCACCAAATTGGATCACAGGGGGCGTATAACTTGGTAAGGATATGCCAAAGAGATGAATGGAATACTGCTTTCAAGACCAAGTACGGGTTGTATGAATACTGTGTAACGCCATTTGAACTGTGCAATGCACTGCTGACCTTTCAACACTTTATCAATGATGTCTTTCGGGATATGATCGAACAATTCCTAGTAGTATGCCTCAATGACATTTTGATTTATTCTGCTTCTCTGGCAACCCATTTAAAACATGTTTCGTCGGTGTTACAGCACCTTCGAGAAAACTCATTTTACGATAAGCTTGAGAAGTGCATATTTCATGCCAAAGAGGTGGAGTTTTTAGGGTATGACATTACCAGTACAGGGGTACAGATGAGCACTCCCAAAGTTAAAGCAGTCATAGATTGGCCGACTCCAACCAATCTAAAGTCCCTCCAATCTTTTCTTGGTTTTGCCAACTTTTACCGGCGATACATAAGATCTTTTTCTGAAATAGCAGCCCCTCTTACGCCCTCACTGTCAACAAAAAGACATTTTCTTGGGATTCTGCAGCCCAAAAAGCCTTCGACTTACTCAAGTCAGCTTTTACCACCACGCCTGTTCTACAGCATCCAGATCCAACACTGTTCTACATAGTAGAGGCAGAAGCATCTGATGTAGCAATAGAAGCGGTTTTGTCTCAAGTATGCAGGGACACCAATGCTCTCCATCCAGTTGCTTATCACTCCAGAAAACGAACAACTTACGAACAGAACTATACAATCACAGAAAGGGAACTATTGGCTGTTCGTGATGCGTTTTTTGTTTGGAGGCATCAACTATTGGGAACGGTACAACCGGTACAGGTGTACACAGACCATCAGAACCTATTAGCGTTACAATTTGTGAAAAGTACCACTGTCCGCCATGCCAACTGGCGTGAGTTCTTCTCCATGTACAACTTTATCATTACCTACCGCCCCTACAGTCTGTTTTCTATGGATTTCATTGTGGAATTGCCATCTATTCAGGGATTCGATACTCTTTGGGTTGTTATAGATTACTTCACCAAAATGGCGTTGTTTATTCCATGTCAGGGGCTTCCAACAGACTTGTTCCTAAAAATGTTTTTTGTTCTTTTGGTTTACCCGATGTGATCATCTCGGACCAAGGGTCGCAATTTACTTCACGTTTTTGGAAGGCCCTTAACTGTTCTTTCGGTACTGATGACCTTTTTCCAGCGCATACTACCCGCAGATGGACGGCCAGACAGAACGGTTGAACGCTACGCTAGAGCAATATCTGAGATGTCTACTCCTACCATACCAGGATACCTGGCTTAATGCTCTAGTGATGGCCGAGTTTGCTTACAATAAGTCCCTGCATACGTCAAAAGGGTCATTACCTTTCCATGCCCTATATGGTAGACATCCACGTTCGCTACATTTCCCGTCCATGGGTACTTCGAGCAACCATGCCGCTCATGCCTGTGTGCAGGATTTGTCGAAACTGCAGGATGGTATCCGGCAATACCTGGTTGAAGCCCAGTAACGTGCTAAAGGTTTTGCCGACGCTCATCGTTCCTCGGCACCTAGCTACACGGTGGGTTTGAAGGTTTGGCTATCAATAAAGAATCTTCGTTTGCCGGGACGTAGGACACTGTTGCCTCGTTTTGTTGGTCCTTATAGTGTCACAGACGTCATAAATCCGGTGGTGATTAGACTGGGTCTACCTCCTGGCTGGAAAGTTCATCCTGTGTTTCATGTCTCTCTCCTGAAGCCAGTCCATCCATCTAGTCGCCATTTCGCTCGTCCTCACCCTCTGCAAGTGCAAGGTACAGAGGAGTAGGAGGTCAGTCGTATTATCGATACTAAGGTCTGTAGGGGCGTCCGTTTGTATCTTGTGTATTGGAAAGGTTACGGTGCCGAAGATTGCACATGGGAACCTACTCATCACATTCATTCACATGCTCTCCCGTCACGTTATTGGTCCAATTGGAGATGGAGGTGTTTCTTTGAGGGACGATACTGTCAGGATTCCAGGTGTCCTGCTGAGGAAAGCACAGGAAAGCAAAAGCTCACGGTCTAATATCGGTCACCAGGCTACCTCTTCCACAGCACGGGCACGCTTTTGCCATAGGTCCGCCTACACCCATCCACATCAACACACCAATTACAGGTACATACGGAAAGTCAGAGGTGTACTACATTATGACAGATATGGGAGGTTGCCATGGAGGCTGTGTTGGCCGCTTCGTAAACAAAGTTGAGGTTAATTCCGGGATTTCACATAACATCAGGTCACGTGACTTCTAGTACTTAGGCTCCTCCTCTGCTACACTTCGTTGCTTCTGATTGTGAAGTACATTTGTTCTTGACATTTGCCCCGTAATATTTCGGCCCTCCTTGTATCTGACCCTTGGACCGTTCTGCTGACCTTGCTACATTGCTTTGATTCCCTGCCTGTACCACGCTTCTTGGATTTATGCTTTGCCCATTATCGACCCGGTACACATATTGGATTGCCTGGATACGATTTGGTGTCTTCTGTTCCCAGCACATTGCCGGACCTCTCTTGTCTAGACATACTGCTGTGTTGGAAGTTAGCGATATCCCCTCTGCATTTACGTTTATCCCACGCATGGATTAGAGACTACTGCAGCGTTGGGAAGTGTTAGGGAGAATTCTCATAAATGGCTGATTTCCCTTACCCAAAGAGTCCCGCAGCAGCTTTGCTGGATTTCCAGGATTTATTTTTTCCACCTGGTAAGAGTGTTGTTACGCTCACCTGACTCCCACGGAGGCGCTGGCCTGGTTCGCGCTGCTGTGACCTCTTCTAAGGTGATGCGCAGGGTTCGGAAGACGGATTGGACCGGGCCCCCAAATCTGGCTTGTCTGGCTCGCAGAAGTATCCTTCTGTGGGCGAAAATAGGGGATTAACTGTCTGCGGGGTAATGCAATCGTCCTCCAACTTTCCCCTCTCACCCTCCTCGAAACCCTTCTGTGATTTCTCGTAGCGTCTCACCTTAGGGTCTGGAAGGACGAGCTCTCCATCCTGCTTCTGATGCAGGGGCGCTTTGGTATCATGTTACTTCACTGGATTTTCGGATTGGTGAGAACCAAACTTGCTTGGCTTCCAGGTAAGTTTTTTGATAAGAGGTTCCCCTTGTGTCCATGCATTAATGTACTAATGCTAGTGTCTTTTTTCCCATAGGGGCCGGGGTACGGAATGCCGGGGAACAGGCACCGACCCGAGATGAGAGGTGAAATCCTTGTAGAAATCAGGTAAGTCTTTAATGAGCGTTTTTTGGTAATGTCTTTTCATTCGCTCATTAACGCTGATGTCTCTTTTTCCCCTTAGGGGCTGGGGTCCGGAAATGCCAGGATGCGGCGCGGACCCGAAATGAAGAGGGAAAGAATCAACAGATAAGTCTTAACATGGAGATTTAGCTTTCCTTATTCCCTTCTCTCTCTCACCTTTTGTTCTGGTCTTTTTCTCCCTAGGCGCTGGGGCGTGACTGCGAATCCGGATGATCGCTGCTGGACATGGAGGCGCCCTGTAAAGGTGAGTGGAATGCGGCGCTGCAGCGATCGACGCAATGAGCTTTGAAATGAAAGTCTTCCTTTTCAGGATTGTCGGCGAGATGTCTCCGGGATGCGGATTTAGCAGGTAAGGACTTTTCCTTCTTCTGTTCTCTTCTTCTCTTCCTTTGCAGGTGATCCAGGATGCTGGCAGGCGTGGCAGAAGTCAGGATGCAGGAGCAGACACGGTGAGCGTCCAGCTGCTAGATGCAGAACAACGCGAAGCACGTGTGGCTGTTCGGGTGGGGTTTAAATAGCCTTGGAAGAAGTTCCAGGTATGTATCCTTCCTCCAATCAGGTACGTATCCTTCCCTGACCACGCCCGGATGGTAAATTAGTTCCACAGGTAAAGTAGTTCCTTTCAGGCCTCAAGGAGGCCGGGATCTGGCAGCATGGTCTGCATTAGGTAAGTGCACCCAAGCACTCCCATAATGAGCCTGGCGCCTCGCCAGGACTGATGTCTTTTATGAGCCTGGCGCCATAGGCGCCAGGACTCTGTCCAAAGGGCCCCTATATGGGGTTGCTGGGTCCTTCCTTGGGGACTGGATGTCCGCTTTCAGGGTCGCAGGGCTTGAACCGGCTCCCGGGAGCGGGCATCATGACAGCACTCCCCCCCAAGGCCCCTCCCAAGGTTGTTTCCTCCAGGGGTTTTGGTTTGTCTGGGAAGAGTCGGTGGAATTTCCTGACTAACCGAGGTGCATGCACATGGTCGCTGGGTTCCCACGACCTCTCCTGAGGTCCGTACCCCTTCCAATCAATTAGGTAGAACAGTTTTTACCTAAACATTTTTGAGTCTAAAATGTTCTTCACTTCGAATTCGGGCTCCCCATCTATTAGAATAGGTTCTGGAGGTTTGAGTAGTCGGGTTCCGGGTACCACTGGTTTCAGAAGTGACACATGAAAAACAGGGTGAATTCGCATACTAGCTGGTAAATCAAGTTTAACAGCCACTGGGTTAATTATTGCCGTAATAGAATAAGGTCCCAGATATTTTGGGTTAAAAGTTCGAGGCCCTTTGAGTGGTAAATGTCTGGTAGCTAACCACACTTGATCCCCAATCTGATACGGAGGTGCTTCACTCCAATGTAGATCAGCATTTTCCTTGTATTTTCTCTTGGCTTGTTGTAAATGCGTAGTTGCCTCTTTGAAGGCTTGGGTAATTGTAGAATGCAGATGTTCTACTGCAGGCATTCCTAGGTTCTGAGGTGAGTTAAGGTTTGAGGTTCGAGGGTGATGCCCAAACAAAGTATAAAAAGCACTGTGGCCAGTTCCAGAGTGTACTGAATTATTATATGCGTATTTGGCTATCCAAAGAATGTCTTTCCAGTTGCTTTCAGATTGCTGTAACATACACCGTAAGTACTGTTCCAGGGTCTGATTTGTCCTCTCGGTCTGACCATCGGTCTGAGGGTGGTGACTGGTCGATAATCTTACGTCGATCTGCGCCATTTGACAACATTTGCGCCAGAAGTGGGAAATGAATTGGCTTCCCCGGTCAGAGATTAGCATAGATGGGAATCCATGTAGCCGAACAATATTTTCGAGGAATTCTTTGGCTAGGACAGAAGCTGAAAATAATCCTTTCAAAGGAATAAAGTGGGCCATTTTGAAAAACAAATCCACAATTACCAGAATAGTATTGTACCCCGAACCAGGAGGCAGGTCCGTAATAAAATCCATTGATAGGGTGTGCCAGGGTGCTGGTGGTATGTCTAGAGGTTGAAGGAGACCGGCTGGTCTTTTCTTTTGACTTTTATTTTGGGCGCAAACACCACAGGACATCACAAAAGATTTAACATCTTTTCGCCAAGAGGGCCACCAAAATTGTCGTTTCACCTTTTCCTCTGTCTTGGCAATACCGGGGTGTCCCTCTATTAATGTATCATGATAACCGGAAATAACTAGTTTGTGTAATTCCTTATGTGGCAGGAATAAGCGTCCTTGGAATAAAGGTAAACCATTATCTATGGTAAAGTCTGATCCCTTTTGTATCCATTCCTGTAAGGTTGTAGGGTCCAGGAGTTGTTTCACTCTGGCTTGAATGTCTTCAAGCTTCTGTAACGAAGTCATGCCTAGAATCCTCTGTTCGGGAATTATTGGTACTAGTTCTGAGTTTGTATCAGATTCTCACATTCCAATTCGGGATAAGGCGTCTGCTTCGCCATTCTTGCAGCCTGGTCGATAGGTAATCACAAAATCAAATTCAGCGGAAAACAAAGCCCATCGGAGCTGCCGTGATGACTGAGCCTTGGCGGTTTTCAAATACTGTAAATTCCGGTGATCAGTGATCACTGTGATGGTATGTCGAGCGCCAAGCAGATAATGCCGCCAGGCTTTAAAAGCGGACTTAATGGCTAACAGTTCTTTGTCCGTGATTGCATAATTAACCTCGGGTGCCGAGAATTTTCTGGACCAAAATGCTACGGGATGCAGTTGGTTGGTTTCGGGATCTCTTTGGGACAGGACAGCTCCCATGGCTAGGCTGGATACGTCAGTCTTGACGACATAAGGGAGATCTGGACGCGGGTGTTTCAATATAGGTGCGGAGGTAAACTTAGCTTTTAAATCCTGAAAGGCCTGCTCGGCTTCTTCAGACCATTCAAAACGTTTATTTTTTCTCAAGAGTGCAGTAATGGGTTGTACCACGCGTGAAAATTCCGGGATAAACCTGCGATAGAAATTGGCAAAGCCGAGCATGCTTTGAACCCCTTTTACAGAGCTAGGTGATGGCCATTTGAGGATGGCATCCACTTTTCTTGAGTCCATTCGGACTCCTTTGGGTGTCAGGATGAAACCTAGAAACTCGACTTCTGTGGTATGGAAAACACATTTCTCCAATTTAGCAAATAGTTTGTGTTGGCGCAGTTTTTCAAGTACTGCCCTGACGTGTTTTCTGTGATCAGATTCTGAAGAGGAGTACACCAGAATGTCATCGATATATACGACAACACAAACATCGATGAGTTCCCGAAGGACATCATTCATGAAGTATTGGAAGGCAGCCGGCGCGTTACACAATCCGAAAGGCATCACCTGGTACTCGAATAATCCGTATTTAGTACGGAAGGCAGTTTTCCATTCGTCGCCTTCTTTAACTCGTACCAGATGATAAGCCCCCCGGAGAGCGTCCTTCACCTGGTCAAGGAGTTCAGGGATCAGAGGCAGAGGATAACGGTTTTTAACCGTTATCTGGTTCAATGCGCGGTAATCGATACAAGTTCTAAGGTCGCCTTCTTTTTTGGGCACGAAGAACAAAGCCGAGGATGCCGGGGACTTTGACGGGCGAATAAAACCATTAGCTAGGTATTGATCCAAATATTGTCTCAAATGCAGATTCTCAGGTTCGGTAAGGGCATAAATCCTGCTACAAGGGGGTTGTGCACCGGGCACCAGATCGATTTGGCAATCGTACGATCTGTGAGAAGGTAACGTGTTGGCCTGTTCCTTTTGGAAGACGTCCTGAAAGTCTTGGTATTCCGGAGGTAGTTGCATGGAGGCAGAGGTTACAGATGCTAGATTAATCTTCAGGTTTTCTGGGTAGCAGGTTTGTGTACAATCCGGGAAGGTTATTCTCTTAGCTCGCCAATCAATTCGAGGATTATGTGTCTCTAACCAAGGGATTCCAAGAATAACCTGAAACTGTGGAGCCTTGATTACATCAAACATAACACCCTCCCGATGGCCGTCGGGACCAATAAGAGTCACCTCAGTAGTGGAATGTGTTACCGGTCCAGAGGCAATTTCAGTTCCATCGACTGTGGTGATGACATCTTTGCTGGTTTTAGGACAGAGAGGGAGGTTAATCCTAGAGACCAATTCACGATCCACATAGTTTCCAATAGCCCCACTATCGATGTATGCCTTTATTGCATGCAACCGCTTAGGCTGTTCTGGATCTACGAGAACCATTGGCACAATGAAATGCGAGGTCTGAGAGTTAGATTACAAGCTCGGCAAGTGGACCCCTACACTTGTCGGGCGGAGTCGTTTCCCGAAACAGAGTCTTCATGGTTTTTATCAGCGGCTCCTACCGCCTTTCAGGGCGGTTTTGCCGGGCAATCTCGTAGAAAGTGTCCAGAATTCCCACAATAAAGACATAATTTTAACTGCCGCCTCCTTTCACGTTCCTTTTGAGTTAAGGGTCCTTTAACCCCTCCAATTTGCATAGGCTCAGACACATCAACTCCCTTGGGATTAGCATGGGTCTTGACCAACACCCGGGTCTCAAACCTGGACCGATCTGCTTTTCTGTTTTGAAGTTTGTGATCCAATTGGACCACTAAGTCTATATACTCTGTGCATTCTTGGGGCGGATTTACAACTTGGGCCAAGACATCTTTAGGTTCTCCGCGAAGGCCTCGATAAAACAACGTGACTCTTTTATCCTCTGGCCATCCCGTTTCCACAATTAGTCTATTAAAGGTTGCAATATAGGATAGGAGGTCCTGATTGCCCTGTCGCAGGGATAGAAGTTCGTCATCCAGAGCCTGCCCCTGAGAGTGTCGAGCAAATAACCTTTCCATGCTTGCTTGAAACCTTTGAAAATCACGGAGAATCAGGTCATCTTGAGTAACCAGTGGAACTGACCAATCGGCAGCGCAGCCGCTGAGATATGACAATACAAAAGCTACCTTGGTCTGATCATTAGGGAAGGCCCCAGGTCTGCATAGGAAGTGCAAACGACACTGATTCATGAATACGGCGAATCATTTGGGGTCCCCAGCAAAGCGTTCGGGTGGGGCCAGCGGCAGGTTTCCAGGTAGATTAATCTGCACAGGGTTACTGGAAACCACAGGAGCGGGTAGAGGAGTTTGCCCAGCTTGACCTTGCAAAAGCTGTCTGGCCAGGTCATCAGTTCTTTCCTTTGATATTATTAATTCACTCCTGAGGGCATTAGTCTCTTGACAAGCGGCATGTACTTCGGCCCGTAATTCCCCCAGTAATTGGGCCAACTGAACAGTCTCAGAACTTTCCATAGCGCCTGGGTGGGAATTTGTAGGAAGGCTTCGCGTTCTGTTACGCTCACCTGACTCCCACGGAGGCGCTGGCCTGGTTCGCGCTGCTGTGACCTCTTCTAAGGTGATGCGCAGGGTTCGGAAGACGGACTGGACCGGGCCCCCAAATCTGGCTTGTCTGGCTCGCAGAAGTATCCTTCTGTGGGCGAAAATAGGGGATTAACTGTCTGCGGGGTAATGCAATCGGCCTCCCACTTTCCCCTCTCACCCTCCTCAAAACCATTCTGTGATTTCTCGAGCTCTCCATCCTGCTTCTGATGCAGGGGCGCGTTGGTATCCAGTTACTTCACTGGATTTTCAGATTGGTGAGAACCAAACTTGCTTGGCTTCCAGGTAAGTTTTTTGATAAGAGGTTCCCCTTGTGTCCATGCATTAATGTACTAATGCTAGTGTCTTTTTCCCCGTAGGGGCCGGGGTACGGAATGCCGGGGAACAGGCACCGACCCGAGATGAGAGGTGAAATCCTTGTAGAAATCAGGTAAGTCTTTAATGAGCGTTTTTTGGTAATGTCTTTTCATTCGCTCATTAACGCTGATGTCTCTTTTTCCCCTTAGGGGCCGTGGTCCGGAAATGCCAGGATGCGGCGCGGACCCGAAATGAAGAGGGAATGAATCAACAGGTAAGTCTTAACATGGAGATTTAGCTTTCCTTATTCCCTTCTCTCTCTCACCTTTTGTTCTGGTCTTTTTCTCCCTAGGCGCTGGGGCGTGACTGCGAATCCGGATGATCGCTGCTGGACATGGAGGCGCCCTGTAAAGGTGAGTGGAATGCGGCGCTGCAGCGATCGACGCGATGAGCTTTTAAATTAAAGTCTTCCTTTTCAGGATTGTCGGCGAGATGTCTCCGGGATGCGGGTAAGGACTAATGCTTCTTCTGTTCTCTTCTTCTCTTCCTTTGCAGGTGATCCAGGATGCTGGCAGGCGTGGCAGAAGTCAGGATGCAGGAGCAGACACGGTGAGCATCCAGCTGCTAGATGCAGAACAACGCGAAGCACGTGTGGCTGTTCGGGTGGGGTTTAAATAGCCTTGGAAGAAGTTCCAGGTATGTATCCTTCCTCCAATCAGGTATGTATCCTTCCCCGACCACGCCCGGATGGTAAATTAGTCCCACAGGTAAAGTAATTCCTTTCAGGCCTCAAGGAGGCCGGGATCCTGCAGCATGGTCTGCATCAGGTAAGTGCACCCAAGCACTCCCATAATGAGCCTGGAGCCTGGCGCCTATGGCGCCAGGACTGATGTCTTTTATGAGCCTGGCGCCATAGGCGCCATGACACTGTCCAAAGGGCCCCTATATGGGGTTGCTGGGTCCTTCCTTGGGGACTGGATGTCCGCTTTCGGGGACGCAGGGCTTGAACCGGCTCCCCGGGAGCGGGCATCATGACAAGTGTGAACCTTTTTCCCACTCATACATGTGTTTTGCTCCATGTATTTTCACTGTTTGTGTGATCTTGGGCACTGGAGCCTCACCTACTCCATGTGCACCACTTTTTGTGTGTGTTACACAGCACCTTCAGTGTAGTGACACAGGGTTGTCTTTGAGACTTCCCACTGACTCCATTTTTCTGGGGCTGACTGCTGTCCCCCAGAAACATGTAAAGTTGCCATTAACTTTATATAGTCAATTTAAACCACAGACCCAGTACACCCCATCTTACATGGAGTATTGAAAAGAGTTAGCTCTTATCCCTTTTTGTCTGTGCCTCTTGGAGCCTTGTTTCACTCCCTTAACACTAAGACTTGGCTGGTGGCAGTGGTAACTACCCTAACTTTTCTACCGCGATTATCTTATATAAACGTGGTAATGTTTTAGGCTATTATAGTAGCCTCGAACATAAACCCGCTTGACCAAATTCATTTTATTTTGGCTCCAGTTGGGGTTAGTCGCCATTTCTTTTTGTTAAAGTCTTTCTCGTTTTTTACTCTGCGTGCCAAACCGGGGATGATTCCATTGTTCGCTGTCTTTTCGAGGGCTTCTGCACAGAAGCCCTCCTTAAGGCACCTGATAGTGTAGGTAGGCAGGATGTGAGGGAGGGATCTTTGGACCCCTGCCATTGGTTGCCTTGGTAACCCAAGTCGCACTCTTGTCTGATTGGCTAAGGGGACTGGCCTTGCCAGGCTAGCCACCCTGCTGTGTGATTGACAGCCAGGCTGTATGAATGGGGGGAAACTGCATAAAATGCAGGTCTCTGGGACTAGAAGAGCAGAGTCGCCACTGGAACGAAAGAACCAACGAGGAACTGGAAGAAGAGGACCCCTACCACGAATGAACCGCCCAGTGAAGCCCTGCTGCAGGTCCAAATCTTCAAATCCGATGACAGAGAAGATCCTCCAGGAAACTTCTTCCCTTGAGCTGGTGGGACCAACCAGTTCACCCAAACTGCAAGCCAGGACCCCTCCTCTGGTTGAATTCACTGTACAGAGCTACAGTGGGCCGGATGGCCAGGTCGGTCGGACCCTGCTTGGGTTTTAAGGAGCGCACCTTTTATTTGTTGTTTTGCTCTGCTGCTGGTTTCTTCCCTGGGTGGCGCAGGACCCTCCAGTCTTCCTACTTCGTGTCAGTCCGACAGTCGCTTCAGGAACCGTGAGCCTGCAGGAACCACCAGGAACGTCCTCCTCAGCTACAGTTCCCTCTCCGTTTTAAGGTACTTTGTTATTGTTATTGTTATTTTGCACTTATATAGCGCCTTATATACCATTGGTATGGTCTGAAGGCGCTGGTAGGTTGAACGCCCTTGGGAACCGAAGTTCAGATCAGTAGAGAGAGTAGGGAGAGTCAAAAGGTGCGTGTGAGCACCGGATATGTGTGCAGCTTGTGCGGTACACGTGTAATAGCTGCTTCTTATCGGTAGGTGTGGTGGTTGAGAGATCAGGAGAATGTGTTCGTTCTGGCAGGATTTATCCGGAACGGATGTGGCTGCGTTAGGCCTGAGGAAAACGCCTGGCTGGGGGTGTGGGACCAGCAGTGTTTACATAGAATGATGTGGCGTAAGCGGTGGATGTTCGTATGAGAACAGTTATACCGAATGGTGTCATAGTATCTCTGTGTTCTAGTTGAGTGGTGATGTAAAGGAGAGAGTAAGCGTGGGGTGTGGTGTGATGGGTTATATGCTCTTTCAGTGTGCAAACTTCTAAATGCAACTTTCCCAGAGAGGGAACTGGGCGAACTTCTAAGTACAATTTTGTGCAAATCCGGTTGTCTGTTTTGGTCAGCCGCAGTGAAAGTGTTTGAAATCTTTCTCCAATCCGAGGGCTTGTCCTTCTCTTCGCTTTGAACCAAATTTTCTACCAACCAACCTCGTCCGGAATCTGTACCACGAACTTTACCGCAAACTACATTGAACCCTATTATCTTGAGCAAAAGATTTTTGACCCATTGACTTTCGCCCTAAGCCTTTTCTATCTGATTTTAACCTTGTAGTCTCTCTTGTTCTACTGCCCTGATTACTTACCTATTGGATCTGCCTAATTTCTAATAACTTTGTCTTTCCCTCCCTTTTAAATTGCTGGAGCGCCATTTTGCTCCCACTTCATTTGTGAGCTTAACTTGTCCGGAATTTAAGGGAAGTGGTGTGGTGTATTTATGATTGTGATTTTTGACTTGCTTAGAACAGTGAAATGTTATACAACTGTTGAGTAAATATATATATATATTATTTTAATTAGAAACCTTGAGTCAGTGTTTGCCTGAACCATAGCAATTGCTGTCCCTTTGTGTAACTCTTTGTACTGCTCACTTACTCTTGAGATAAGTCTGGCTGCTCCGCTATGGTGAAATTGTACTGTCCCATGTAGTCTTAATTGTGTGTAGTGTTCCCAAAGAGTACTGCATATAATTCTGCCTAACAGGAAGCCATTAGGCATCCGCGTGCCGTAGGATTAGGTGGCTGTGGACTACAGATGCCGCCCTTCGCTTAGCTCACGTCCTCGTGCCGTCGGGTGGGATTCAGGTGATATTAGCTCTCTCCCTTTAGCACTCTCCACGTCTCTCATGAAAATACCTTCTACTGGGTTTGTCCACATTATAAATCCTGTTCCATACCCAAACCATGGTAAGTCTTGTTCAGTTGCATGTTTGCTCCCAATACCCATTGACATTGTTATACACCTAAACATATACCGTATTGCAGGTTCTCCAGTGGTTAGCAGCACACACCAGTCTTACTCACATTCATCCTTCTAATCAGCTGGATTCAGGTTATCTCTCAGCAATTAGTTGTATAATTGTGTTTGTCCACAAGTATTGTTTATTTACGGATTCTTGTTGTTCTTTTGACAGACTGGTCTTTGTGTTGCATCCATATCTTCTAAGGAATAGATCCCTCTGTTCCGTCTTTTATTCAGACAAAGGGTTACATTGCTGGGAAGAATTTGTCCCCTACACTACAGGGTCAAGTGGTCGGCAAATTCTGACAGGAAGGACAGATATTACTCAAGCTAGATGGAAAAGCATTGAGGAAGTAAGGCAAGAGGAAGATAAAGACAAACAGGATGAAAAAGACAGGGAATGAGAAAAGAGATTGAAGGAAGACAAATACAAAAGGAAGAGCAGACAGATGCGAGAACAGATGTAACAAGAGGAGCAACAAAAGAAAGAATAAAGGGCAGGGGAGCAAAGAAATCATGATAACAGGTAGAGAGCAATGGAAGAACGGGACAGACAAGAAAGGAAGAGAGAAGAGGAGAAAGCGTAGAAATTAAGGGACAAAGGAGTACAAAGGCAAAGGAAAGAGGAATAAAGAAGAGAAGGTGTAAGAAGAGAAGAGATAAGACAAGAATAGGATACAATTAGATGGCAAGCGATAAAGTGAAGAGAATTAGATGAAGAATTAAAACATAAAAGGAGACAACGGGAGCTTGATACTAATCGCATTCAAAAGTAGCTAATGGAACCGAGTCCAGCAATACAATGGGGTAGTATAGAAGAATTCCTTCCGTTAAAGGAAACAACAACAGGGGCATCTAGAGTGGCATTAGACGAAGAGAATTTGGATATAGGAAGCATCGGAGGTAGGATTGATAAGGCCTATCAAGAGTTAAAGGAACATAGCAAATCGGGAAGCAAAGGGAAGGCAGATCAATCCAGTCTTCCAATCATGAAAAACAAAGAGAATAATCCATTCAGTCTTGAGCACAGAGCCTTGTCTTTAATTAGATTAACTTTAAGCAAGGGTGAAGGGACGAGAGCCATCCTAGTTGGGGACTAGACAAGTCAGACGAGGAAAGAGAATCCTTCCGTGGGGAAGAGGGAGGAGATGCATGCACCCCAGAGGTAAGCCTATAGGCGGATAATGAAGTAAGATGGTCTAATCTATAGCAACCTAAGGATAGGACGCCAGATCCCATAGCATATCCAGAGCGTCCCCAAGGACAATATCATAGTGAAAGGGGAGAATCACTGCCACATGTGAGCAGGTTAAGATTGCTACCAGGAAGAAAATGGTTAGGAACAATTGTCCCGGCCATGGATAGGCAGACAATGGAAGCTGACTGCAAGTTAGGGTTATGCAGTTTCCCTTATTGGAAAAAGGGAGAGCAAGACCGCAGTATATTCTGTGGCCGCAGATGGACAAGGATAATTTAAGATGCAAACTCCCGAGTTTGACATCGGGTGCGGGAAAATGGATTTATGAACTAGACAAATAACAGGAGGAACTACATTTGCCATAGGGGACATTAAGTGACTCATGGCAGCCATAATTGGAGAAAGAGCTGATGACATTTGGAGGAGTGCAGGCTATTCAACTGTGACAGCACAAAACACAGAGCATGATGGAGCACCGTTTAATTTAAAATTCTTTTAAAGCTTGAACCCTGAGGCATTAGGGCGCTGACAAGACAGCACCGGACGTATAACAAAAAGAAGATACCGACCCTCAGCTAGACGAGGTACTTAAAATTAATCTGAGGTAATGATTCAAGAGAAAATGGTTATCAGGCCTTTCTTAAAGGTCGTCAAAGAGGACTGACTTCTTAGTGCAGATGGTGACAAATTTGAGTGCTTGGGTGCAGCAATGAAAAAAGCACCCTGTTCTTCCTTTCTTGTTCTGCACTGGGGAAGAAACAAGAAATTCTGACCACTGGATCTGAGCCCCCTGCCATTAATTTTGAAGATATGCGGCCATTTGACCTAATCTGCATTTAAATGTGATGACAAGTGATCTAAACTTATCTCCTGCCCCCACGGGGAGCCAGTGTAGGGAGCGTCTGGCTTCTGAAACATGATCACGGTGGGATAGGACGACTACCACTCTGACAGCTCCATTTTGAACAACTTGGAGTCTGTTAAGATCGGCCTTACTTAGACGGATCAGAATGCTATCGATCTTTGCCCCTATAATAGCTCGGGCTATAGTTTCTGCATCCGCCCGAAATATGTATGGCCTGAGATGCGACAAGAGTTTCACGTAGTATACTGATGATGAGACAACACTACTCTCATTGACAGTGTCTGGTCCAGGACTACCTCCAATATTTTTAACTCGGATAGATGGGTATTATTATCGTCCCCCAACCTAAAAGATCTGTAGGCTGGGTCCAGTTTAGCTAGTGCCACAGAGCTGCCCATGATCATCGGCTCTGTTTTTCCTCAATTAAGGGCAAGGTTATTGTCAACCATCCAATTCTCAATAAGAGAAAAAACTCTGTTGAGGTCATGCTCGTCCTGCGAGTGAACACCTGTAAGTGGGACTACACACCGGTTGTCGTCTGCATAGTTGGAAAATATAACCCCTTCCTGCTATAACAGTGAGAAGAAGGGGACCATAAAAATATTATAGAGGCAGGGAGAGATGCCTGCCTGTCATGCCTGCGAGTGTACCCGGATCTACCAGTGTAGTGCTGACGCTGATTGTTTTCCATGTGACTGAAGCTCAGCGCATTCCACGTACTGCGGATTCGGAGAGTTCTGCGTTTCTTTCCGCGCACCTCTATCATAAGGCAACGCTGTGTGTGTTCTGCCTCCCTTTTCCATTTGATCCGTGAAAGAGCAGCGTTCCTTTCCCGCACACCTCTCCAACATCATCCCTGTGTGCGAACTGACTATCTCTTTACTCCGCCAACTTTAGGATAATTCCAGTTGGTTGGCTACATTCAGAGCAGCATCCCGCTCCTGCTTAAGACATCTAGGGCTACGTTTACCATTGCATTCTCTCCTATTCATTGGAACCTTATACCAGGCTCATGCTTCCATTCTGTAGTAGCATAACTCAAGCACATAAGCAGTAAATGAACTCCATGTGTTATCTCCCCTGTTAATGAAAGTGCACAGACTTTATGGATGATCTGCTGCCTTGGTGCACCAACCCGACACTGGTGCGTCCCTCGTGCCGTTTGGGTTAGTCCCCTACTATAATCCCCTTCCTGCCGTTTTTCCATGGACCTGCCATCTACCTCTCAGGACCTTGTGGACTAATCTTCAGGAATTAAAGCCTCATTCTAACGGTAGGTGATGTGTGGGATAGATTAGTGGGAAAGGAAAGGGGAAGATTAATGCCTTTAACCTCATTAGTGCCAAGGATGAGCTATCTCGTCCTTGGGAATTCCCTCCCTGTTGCCAAGGAGGAGATAGCTCGTCCTTTCAGGCACTCTGTTTTGTGCGATCCCTGCACTGCAATCCAACCACGGGCTATGTGAGGGGGAGGTCCCCTTCACTTCCCGGGGGTTGCATTACCTTCAACGGGGGTTGGATTACCTTCAATTTCATATCGGCGTACGTGATGCACGCCGACATGAAATTGAAAGTAAATTCACTGCGGCAGCCATTTTCGGCTGCCGCTGTGAAAACAGAAGGTGGGTGTTCACCTTACTCTGCTCGATCTCCGGCTGTATTTCAAGCCGGAGATTGAGGCAGGTATCGTTGGAAAGGAAAGATTCTCCCCTTTCCAGCGATACCTTGTGTGTCAGCATTGCTGGTCACGGATCGGGCGCAGAGCTCGATCCATGGCCAGCAATGGCCACTAGACCACCAGGGATCTGTTTTGGCAGTGGTGAAGGGGGGGCTGCTTACTAGGTAAGCAGCCCCCTCTCCTCCAAGCCCCAAAGCATGGCACCACAGCCAGGAGACCCCTGGGGGCAGTGAGCATCTGCCCCCAGGGGTAATAATGAAAAAAAAGAATTAAAAAAAAGGGAAGGAAGGGGTGAGGTGGGAGGGGGTTTGGGGCCCTGGGCCCACTAGGCCGCCATGGATTTTTGAAAAAATTGTGCCATTGGAAAGGGGAGATTCTTCACTTTCCAAAGACACCATTTTTGATGCATTGCTGGTCATGGATCGGCACAGAGCGCTCGATCCGTGACCAGCAACCCACTGGATCACCAGGGATACATTTGTGAGGTGGGGGAGGGGGCACCATTTTTGATGCATAGCTGGTCACGGATCGGCACAGAGTGCTCGATCCGTGACCAGCAACCCACTGGATCACCAGGGATACGTTTGTGAGGTGGGGGGAGGGGGCAGCCCTCTCCCCCGCCCCCAAAGCATGGGGGCACATATCTGATAAACCCTGGGGGCAGAGGGCTGATCATCTGCCCCAAGGGTAGGGGATAAAATAAAAAAAAACAAAAATAAAATCATGGGGGGGTTGGGGTGGCCTTGGATTTGTTTGCCCCCCTGAAAGGGTGGAGGCTCCCCTCCCACACCAAGTGGAAAGGGGGGCACCCCTTGTAGCCCTCCCTGGGGGCAGATTTATGCCCCCAGGCAGGAGTCATGAGGTGGCCCCCATCCAATTGAGGGTGGGGGGAAGGGCCACCAGGAATAAGTGTGCAGGCCCCCCAGTGGATGGGGCCTGCAGGTTGGGGCCCCCTGGGGGCAGATGACTGATCATCTGCCCCCATGGAAGGGGCAAAATAAGAAAAAATGAAATAAACAAAATTACAAGAGGAATTTTGGGTGGGAGTGGGGGGGCCACTAGCCACCAGGGATTTATTTTACAGAAAAGGGGGGCGGCCCTCTCCCACTCACCCCAAAGGGAAATGGGGGCACCCCTTTTAGCCCTCCCAGATATGCCCCTCAGCCCGCCCTAAAGTGTAGTGTACCATTTTCAGTTCTTTTCTTTGTTTATGAAACTTGTATTGGTGCAGAGGGGCGCATTGGTGTGCCAATCTGGCCCCAGGGTGCCAAAACCTTACTGCCCCACCCACCGGTGGGCCTGGCCCACACATTTTTGGTGGCCCTCTCCCCAAACCCCTCAAGCAGCCGTTTGTAGGAGGCCCAGGGAGGCCTGCATGAGGTGCCCCTGCCACCCATTTAGGGTGAGAGGGGAGAGGGCCCCCAAAAATTGTGGGACAGGCTCCCCAGTGGGTGGGTCAGTAAGATTTGGGCACCCCGGTGCCAGATTGGCACACCAATGTGCCCCTCCGCGCCAAGAGGAGTTGGGTTACCAAAGGAAGAAAGTAAAAATGGTGGAACGCATTTTAGCGGGGGCTGTGGGGCACCCCAAAGGGACGGGGAATTTTCTAATGGGATGGGGCGTTGACCCCCCCGACCCCCACCTGCAATGGGTGCCATGTCATGCAGCCCTCCCTGAGACCAGATATCTGCTCCTAGGCAGGGACGCCTGAGCCCAGGGAGGAGTGCAGGACAGCCCCCCTTATCTGCCCCAGGGAGGGCTACATGAGATGCGCCACCCCTCCAAATGGAGTGGGGGTGGAGAGGTGCACCCCCCTTCACAGTAGAAAATTCCCCAGCAGTGTAGGGTGCCCCTCAGCCCCCGCTAAAGGGCAGGCTGCCATGTTGAATTATTTTCTTTGTTTACCAAACTTGCCTTGGCGCAGAGGGGCACATTGGTGTGCCAATCTGGCCCCGGGGTGCCCAAACCTTACTATCCCACCCACTGGGGGGCATGTCCCACAATTTCTGGGGGCCGTCTCCCCCCCACCCTAAATGGAGGGGGGTTGTACCTCACACAGCCGTTTGCTGGAGGCCCAGGAAGGCCTGCATGAGGTGCCCCTGCCACCCATTTGGAGTGAGGGGGGAAAGGGCCCCCAAAAATTGTGGGACAGGCCCCCCAGTGGGTGGGGCAGTAAGGTTTGGGCACCCCGGGGCTAGATTGGCACACCAATGTGCCCCTCCGCGCCAAGAGGAGTTGGGTTACCAAAGGAAGAAAGTAAAAATGGTGGAATGCATTTTAGGGGGGGGGGCTGTGGAGCACCCCAAAGGGACAGGGAATTTTCTAATGGGATGGGGCGTTGACCCCCTCACCCCCCACCTGCAATGGAGTGGGTGCCATGTCATGCAGCCCTCCCTGGGACCAGATATCTGCTCCTAGGCAGGGACGCCTGAGCCCAGGGAGGAGTGCAGGACAGCCCCCCCTTATCTGCCCCAGGGAGGGCTACATGAGATGCGCCACCCCTCCAGGAGTGGGGGTGGAGAGGTGCACCCCCCTTCACAGTAGAAAATTCCCCAGCGGTGTAGGGTGCCCCTCAGCGCCCGCTAAAGGGCAGGCTGCCATGTTGAATTATTTTCTTTGTTTACCAAACTTGCCTTGGCGCAGAGGGGCACATTGGTGTGCCAATCTGGCCCCGGGGTGCCCAAACCTTACTATCCCACCCACTGGGGGGCCTGTCCCACAATTTCTGGGGGCCGTCTCCCCCCCACCCTAAATGGAGGGGGGTTGTACCTCACACAGCCGTTTGTTGGAGGCCCAGGAAGGCCTGCATGAGGTGCCCCCGCCACCCATTTGGAGTGAGGGGGGAAAGGGCCCCCAAAAATTGTGGGACAGGCCCCCCAGTGGGTGGGGCAGTAAGGTTTGGGCACCCCGGGGCTAGATTGGCACACCAATGTGCCCCTCTGCGCCAAGAGGAGTTGGGTTACCAAAGGAAAAAAGTAAAAATGGTGGAACGCATTTTAGGGGGGACTGTGGGGCACCCCAAAGGGACAGGGAATTTTCTAATGGGTGGGGCGTTGAGCTCCCACCCACAATGGAGTGGTTGCCATGTCATGCAGCCCTCTCTGGGACCAGATATATGCTCCTAGGAAGGGACGCCTGTGCCCAAGGAGGAGTGCAGGACAGCCCCCCTTTATATGCCCCCAGTGAGGGCTACATGAGATGTGCCGCCCCTCCAATTGGGGTGGGGGTGGAGAGTTGCACCCCCTTCACAGTAGAAAATTCCCCAGCGGTGTAGGGTGCCCCACAGCCCCCGCTAAAGGGCAGGCTGCCATGTTGAATTATTTTCTTTGTTTACCAAACTTGCCTTGGCGCAGAGGGGCACATTGGTGTGCCAATCTGGCCCCGGGGTGCCCAAACCTTACTGCCCCACCCACTGGGGGGCCTGTCCCACAATTTATGGGAGCCCAATCCCCCCACCTCAAATGAGGGGGGTTGTACCTCACGCAGCCGTTTGTAGAAGGCCTGCATGAGGTGCCCCCGCCACCCATTTGGGGTGTGGAGGGAGAGGGCCCCCAAAAATTGTGGGACAGGCCCCCCAGGGGGTGGGGCAGTAAGGTTTGGGCACCACGGGGCCAGATTGGCACACCAATGTCCCCCTCTGTGCCAAGGGGAGTTGGGTTAGCAAAGGAAAAAAGGCAAATGGTGGAACGCATTTTAGGGGGGCGAGGGGGCTGTGGGGCACCCCAAAGATACAGGGAATTTTGAGATGGGGCATTGATCCCCCCACCCTCCACCCGCAATGGAGTGGGTGCCCTGTCATGCAGCCCTCCCTGGTACCAGATATCTGCTCATAGGAAGGGACGCCTGAGGCCAGGGAGGAGTGCAGAACAGCCCTCCCCGCTTATCTGCCCCCAGGGAGGGCTACGTTTTGCTGGTGTGACCGTCGGTAACACGTTTTTTGTTTTGTTTACAGCTTTATCTACGCGAGCAGCTGCAACGTTATGTGAGTACTGTTTTTTATTATTCTATGGTTAGGACCCACTGTCAGTGGGGTGGGTAAGACTGGGCTGGATTGTTGGTGGTGTGGGTGGGAATGGGCTGTCTGGGCAGATATGTTGGTGGGCTGGGACACAATTGCAGGGGCAGGCCACAAATTTCCCCCAGAACATTGGTGTTTCCCTGGGAGCGGATCCCTCCCATGTGGGTTGTCCGTCTGCAAGCCCAGGCTCCACCTCTGGCTGTGCTACGTTACAGATGTCACTTCCGGGGAGGAATGGGGATCCTGCTGGTGCTCCCTGAAGCAGCTGCTGTGCTTACGGGACGGTACACCCAAATGGTACATGGATGTCCAAGGCCAGGGACATCACCTCCAAATGTCCTGGAGTTGTGGCTGGGCTGCATTACAGCTTTTCCCTTCGGGGAGGTATTGGCACACTGCCGAGACTCCTTGGTGGGGAGAAGCTGTAAGGCAGGGCAGCCAGGGCTCCAGCAAAGTCGGCGCTAATATCCCTGGCCTTGGGCACCATTCTCCCATGTGGGTCTTTGCCGGGGGTTCTGGATAATAAACTCTGGGCCGATTTGCGTAAGTCAGGCCTCTGTGGATTCCCACAGGTGTCCTCTTTTGGGAAATGCATGGGGTTCCCTGTTTTCCTTGCTGGCTTCGACACCCTAGGGCCAAATCTGTAGGTTGCCCACAAGAACAAAATGGGCTATGCCAAAAGGCTTGGGGTTACCGGAGGGTTACCCTTTTCCTTTAGCGCCCCCGGTAGGTGCACCCACACATGTGAGGTACCGTTTTCATCGGGACACATGTGGGGACGCGGGAAGGTAGGCCATGTGTTGTTGGCGGTGTGTTTTGGTGGGTGGCCAGAGCGAAATGTTTGAGAATTGTCTTCATTTCCAGCCAATTTCAGAGACATTACCCTGTGTCCACTCACCGAAACACGTCGCCAACAACAGATGTCATACCTTCTCGCGTTCCCACAGGTGTCCCGACGAAAACGGTACCTCACATGTGTGGGTGCACCTACCGGGGGCGCAAAATGAAAAGGGTAACAAGCTGGTAACCCCAAGCCTTTCGCCACAGCACATTTTGTTCATGCGGGCAACCTACAGATTTGGGCCTAGGGTGTCGAAGCCAGCAAAGAAAACAGGGAACCCCATGCATTCCCCAAAATAGGACACCCGTGGGAATCCACAGAGGTCTGACTTGCGCCAAGCGGCCCAGAATTTATTACCAAGAACCCCAGACAAAGTGAACATTGTGTTTTTTCCCACCAAATATCACACTTTGTCGGGGATTGTGGCTAATAAAAACTGGGGCAATTTGCGCAAGGCAGACCTCTGGATTCCCACGGGTGTCCTCTTTTGGGAAATGCATGGGGTTCCCTGTATTCCTTGCTGGCTTCGACACCCTAGGCCCAAATCTGTAGGTTGCCCACATGAACAAAATGGGCAGTGACGAAAGGCATTGGGTTACCCTTTTCCGTTTGTGCCCCCGGTAGGGGCACCCACATATGTGAGGTACCGTTTTCATCGGGACACGTGTGGGGACGCAGGAAGATAGGCCATGTGTTGCTGGTGGCGTGTTTCGATGGGTGAGCCAAATGAAATGTGCGGAAAATGCGTTTTTCCCCCACATTTCGGACTTTGCAGGGGTGTCTGTGTAATAAATTCTGGGTCGATTTGCGCAAATCATACCTCTGCGGATTCCCACGGGTGTCCTCTTTTCGGAAATGCATGGGGTTCCCTGTTTTCCTTGGTGGCTTGGACACCCGAGGCCCATATCTGTATGGTGTGCCCGTCTGCCGAATGTGTGAAATTCACGTGTCAAAACAGACTTGGGGTTACCTGTGTTTTAGGCTTTCCCCTTGGCGCCCAGGTAGGTGCTCCCACACATGTGATGTACTGTTTTCATCGGGACACCTGTGGGAAGGCGGGACGGTAGGCCATGTGTTGTTGGCAGCGTGTTTCGATGGGTGACCTGAGTGAAATGTGCAGAAAATGCAGTTTTTCCCCCCACATTTCGGACTTTGCCGGGGTGTCTGGTTAATAAATTCTGGGCCGATTTGTGCAAATCATACCTCTTCTGATTCCCACGGGTGTCCTCTTTTCGGAAATGCATGGGGTTCCCTGTTTTCCTTGGTAGCTTGGACACCCGAGGCCCATATCTGTATGGTGTGCCCGTCTGGCGAAAGTGTGAAATTCACATGTCAAAACAGACCTGGGGTTACCTGTGTTTTAGGCTTTCCCCTTGGCGCCCAGGTAGTTGCCCCCACACATGTGAGGTACCGTTTTCATGGGGACACCTATGGGAACGCGGGACGGTAGGCCATGTGTTGTTAGCGGCGTGTTTCGATGGGTGAGCCGAGTGAAATGTGCAGAAAATGCATTTTTTTCCCCACATTTCGGACTTTGCGGGGATGTCTGGTTAATAAATTCTGGGCCGATTTGCGCAAATCATACCTCTGCGGATTCCCACGGGTGTCCTCTTTTCGGAAATGCATGGGGTTTCCAGTTTTCCTTGGTGGCTTGGACACCCGAGACCCATATCTGTATGGTGTGCCCGTCTGCCGAAAGTGTGAAATTCATGTGTCAAAACAGACCTGGGGTTACCTGTGTTTTCGGCTTTCCCCTTGACACCCAGGGAGGTGCACCCAGGCAGGTGCACCCACACATGTGAGGTACCGTTTTCATCAGGACACGTGTGGGAGCGCCGGACGGTAGGCCATGTGCTGCTGGCGGCGTGTTTCGATGGGTGGAAAATGTGAAATGTGTGGAAATTGTGGTTTTTTCCCCACATTTTTTGCGGGGGTGTCTGGGTAATAAATTCTGGGCCGATTTGCGCAAATCATACCTCTGCGGATTCCCACGGGTGTCCTCTTTTCGGAAATGCACGGGGTTCACTGTTTTCCTTGGTGGCTTGGACACCCTAGGCCCAAATCTGTATGGTGTGCACTTTGAGAAAATTCATCAAATTTTGCTGTCAGAAACGACTTGGGGTTACCTGCGTTTTTGGCTTTCCCACTTTCCCCCCAGGTACGTGCACCCATACATGTGAGGTACCGTTTTCGTCGGGACACCTGTGGGAACGCGGGAAGGTAGGTGATGTGTTGTTGGCGGCGGGTTTCGGTGGGTGAGCAGAGTGAAATGTGCAGAAATTATGTATTATTCACCATATTTCGGACTTTGCTGGGGCTTCTGGGTAATACATTCTGGTCCGATTTGCGCAAGTCAGCCCTCTGCAGATTCCCACGGATGTCCTCTTTTCGGAAATGTATGGGGTTCCCAGTTTTCCTTGGTGGCTTGAACGCCCTAGGCCCAAATGTTTATGGTGTGGGCTTGACCGAAATTCAACACTTTCTGCTGTCCGAAATGACTTGGGGTTAGCTGCGTTTTTGGCTTTCCCCCTTACTCCCAGGTAGGTGCACCCACACATGTGAGGTACCATTTTCGTCGGGACACCTGTGGGAACGCGGGAAGGTAGGACATGTGTTGTTGGCGCGTGTTTTGGTGGGGGCGGAGTGAAATGTGCGGAAATAGTGTACTTTTTCACCACATTTCGGACTTTGCCAGGGCTTCTGGGTAATACATTCTGGGCCAATTTGCGCATGTCAGCACTCTGCCGATTCCCACGGGTGTCCTCTTTTCAGAAATGCATGGGGTTCCTAGTTTTCCTTGGTGGCTTGGACGCCCTACGCCCAAATGTTTATGGTGTGGGCTTGAGCGAAATTCAACACTTTCTGCTGTCCGAAACGACTTGGGGTTAGCAGCGTTTTTGGGTTTCCCCCTTGCCCCCAGGTAGGTACACCCGCACATGTGAGGTACCGTTTTCGCTGGGACACCTGTGGGAACGCGGGAAGGTAGGCCATGTGTTGTTGGCGCGTGTTTTGGTCGGTGAGCGGAGTGAAATGTGCGGAAATAGTGTATTTTTTCACCACATTTCAGACTTTGCCGGGGCTTCTGGGTAATACATTCTGGATCCATTTACACAATTCATCCCTCTGCGGAATCCCACGGGTGTCCTCTTATCGGAAATACATGGGGTTCCCAGTTTTCCTTGGTGGCTTGGACACCCTAGGCCCAAATCTGTAAGCTGTGGGCTTGAGGGAAATTCTACATTTTCTGCTGGCCGAATCGACTTGGGGTTAGTGGCGTTTTTGGGTTTCCCCCTTTCCCCCAGGTAGGTGCACCCACACATGTGAGGTACCGTTTTCGTCGGGACACCTGTGGGAACGCGGGAAGGTAGGCCAGGTGTTGTTGGCGGCGTGTTTCGGTGGGTGAGCAGAGTGAAATGTGCGGAAATGATGTACTTTTCGCCACATTTCGGACTTTGCCGGGGCTTCTGGGTAATAAATTCTGGGCCGATTTGCGCAAGTCAGCCCTCTGCGGATTCCCACGGGTGTCCTCTTTTCGGAAATGCATGGGATTCCCAGTTTTCCTTGGTGGCTTGGACGCCCTAGGCCCAAATGTCTATGGTGTGGGCTTGAGCGAAATTCATCAAATTCTGCTGTCAAAAACGACTTGGGGTTAGCCGTGTTTTTGGGTTTCCCCCTTTCCCCCAGGTAGGTGCACCCTCACATGTGAGGTACCGTTTTCGTCGGGACACCTGTGGGAACGCGGGAAGGTAGGCCAGGTGTTGTTGGCGGCGTGTTTCGGTCGGTGAGTGGAGTGAAATATGCGGAAATAGTGTATTTTTTCACCACATTTCAGACTTTACTGGGGCTTCTGGGTAATAAATTCTGGGTCGATTTACACAATTCATCCCTCTGTGGATTCCCACGGGTGTCCTCTTATCGGAAATATATGGGGTTCCCAGTTTTCCTTGGTGGCTTGGACACCCTAGGCCCAAATCTGTAAGCTGTGGGCTTGAGGGAAATTCTACATTTTCTGCTGGCCGAATCGACTTGGGGTTAGTGGCGTTTTTGGGTTTCCCCCTTTCCCCCAGGTAGGTGCACCCACACATGTGAGGTACCGTTTTCGTTGGGACACCTGTGGGAACGCGGGAAGGTAGGCCAGGTGTTGTTGGCGGCGTGTTTCGGTGGGTGAGCAGAGTGAAATGTGCGGAAACGATGTACTTTTCGCCACATTTCGGACTTTGCCGGGGCTTCTGGGTAATAAATTCTGGGCCGATGTGCGCAAGTCAGCCCTCTGCGGATTCCCACGGGTGTCCTCTTTTCGGAAATGCATGGGATTCCCAGTTTTCCTTGGTGGCTTGGACGCCCTAGGCCCAAATGTCTATGGTGTGGGCTTGAGCGAAATTCATCAAATTCTGCTGTCAAAAACGACTTGGGGTTAGCCGTGTTTTTGGGTTTCCCCCTTTCCCCCAGGTAGGTGCACCCACACATGTGAGGTACCGTTTTCGTCGGGACACCTGTGGGAACGCGGGAAGGTAGGCCAGGTGTTGTTGGCGGCGTGTTTCGGTCGGTGAGTGGAGTGAAATATGCAGAAATAGTGTATTTTTTCACCACATTTCAGATTTTGCTGGGGCTTCTGGGTAATAAATTCTGGGTCGATTTACACAATTCATCCCTCTGTGGATTCCCAGGGGTGTCCTCTTATCGGAAATATATGGGGTTCCCAGTTTTCCTTGGTGGCTTGGACACCCTAGGCCCAAATCTGTATGGTGTGGGCTTGAGGGAAATTCTACATTTTCTGCTGTCCGAAACGACTTGGGGTTAGCCGTGTTTTTGGGTTTCCCCTTTGCCCCCAGGTAGGTGCACCCACACATGTGAGGTACCGTTTTGGTCGGGACACCTGTGGGAACGCGCGAAGGTAGGCTAGGTGTTGTTGGCGGCGTGTTTCGATGGGTGAGCAGAGTGAAATGTGCGGAAATTATATATTTTTTGCCACATTTCGGACTTTGCCGGGGCTTCTGGGTAATAAATTCTGGGCCGATTTGCGCAAGTCAGCCCTCTGCAGATTCCCACGGGTGTCCTCTTTTCGGAAATGCATGGGGTTCCGAGTTTCCTTGGTAGCTTGGACACCCTAGGCCCAAATCTGTATGGTGTGGGCTTGAGCGAAATTCTACATTTTCTGCTGTCCGAAACGACTTGGTGTTAGCAGTGTTTTTTCGGTTTCCCTCTTACCCCCAGGTAGGTGCGCCCACACATGTGAGGTACCGTTTTCATCGGAACACCTGTGGGAACGCGGGAAGGTAGGCCATGTGTTGTTGGCGCCTGTTTCAGTGGGTGAGCCAAGTGAAATGTGTGGAAATAGTGTATTTTTTCGCCACATTTCGGACTTTGCTGGGGCTTCTGGGTAATAAATTCTGGGCCAATTTGCTCAAGTCAGCCCTCTGCGGATTCCCACGGGTGTCCTCTTTTCGGGAATGCATGGGGTTCCCAATTTTCCTTGGTGGCTTGGATGCCCTAGGCCCAAATGTTTACGGTGTGGGCTTGAGCGAAATCCAACACTTTCTGCTGTCGAAACGACTTGGGGTTAGCAGCGTTTTTGGGTTTCCCCCGTGCCCCCAGGTAGGTGCACCCACACATGTGAGGTACCGTTTTCATCGGGACACCTGTGGCAACGCGGGAAGGTATGACAGTTTTTGTGTGGTTTTCGTATCATTTCGATCCATTTGCTGCTGCCCTTTGTCACACAACCCTTTCATTTCCCAAATGTGACGTACATTTAGTCGCTGCTTTTAGGCACCATACACTTTTGTAAACTGCACAAGTCATCTACCCCTGAAAAGGTCTGCATTTGCTCTTTCAAGAAATTTATGCTTGCCCTTCCTCGCCACATTGGTTTTCCTGATTTACACATGCTAAGTACGTCTGTTCAGGCCGTAAGCATAAAACTCCTGCGTACCATGGCTCTGATTTTTGGCTTGTGGTATTGCTTGTTATGTGAAACATTACAAAAAATGTGTAATTCCTAACTGCAACAGTCGGTGGAATGTAGCGTAGCATTGTTTTTCTCAAAATTCATAGAAGCCATTGCCGTACCAGGCCAACCATGTCCTCTGCATACCTTTTTTTCGGTCATTTTCACGCTTTTTCCCCAAACTATGGAAGATTCCCCTACCTACTTCTTGCATGACCCAGGCAAATCACCCCTTCCTAAACTTGAAATTTTGTCTACTTTTCAGAAATGTATGCTTTGGGGGGCACTGTTGCGCTTGATTAAAATGGCTGCCTGAGCGTGACGCTCCGTGACGGGGAAGATCCTTTTCTCCGAACCTGCCTCGATACTGCTGCGTTTTGTGCTGCAAACTGACGGATCGCTTACCTAGGACCTGCTGATCCTCCTGTTCAATTGACGTCTTCCAGAGAAGAGCCGATACAGAGATCCCCGCAGTGCAGCGGGACCCTGCCTGGACTCACTCCACCACCCCGCCACACACATCCACAGGGAGCGGGCTCCCATACACGCAAGCGGCGCGGATCCTAAGGCCGGCGGGGGAGGGGAGACCGCCACTCGGCGCAGCGCGCCCTTTCTAAACTGCTCCTTGCAGTCGTGGCAGCGGTCTCGGACCCCCTTGGCTCCCTCCAACAACACAGTCTCCACTACGGACTTACCAGGGATCCTTCCTCTCTCCTCCGGCTCCTGCTGGGCTCCTGCCCCTCGACCCACCGCTCGGGAGCTACAACCTTGGAGGAATTACCCTGCACGACCGCACGCCCCTGTCATCCCAGGCTCTGCCATCTGCTTGGAACCCGTGTACCAAGCGAGGCCTCTGGCTGTCGGCTCCTCTGATGTACTAGGACCGGAGATTCAGAGGCATTGATCAACGTCAAGGCGATGCGCAGGGGGTGGCGCAGCCCCCCCCTCCATCGAGACTCCAGGTATGGGGGCCTCTACATATATGCCCAAGTTGCCGCTCATACGGAATGGTGCCTACTTTTAAACTATTAACACTTTTTGGAGCAAAAAAGGCAGCATAAAAAACCCTACATAACGGTGCAGTGCTGGTCTGGTCCATGCTGCACTATGCATCATTCAGCTGCCTAGAAATTACCACTGCCCTGCTCCCGGCTCCCCAAGACCCTGTGAGCCCACTGCCTGTGGTTCATTTATGCACCAGATGAGCGGCTGACCCCTCATATGCCGCTGGCCTGTTGAACTGAGAGCTCCCTGTATGCCATACTGCCCTGAAAATCACGCTGCACAGCCTTCCCTCTGCAGCAGCGGTAACCATACCACCCTGAATCTGGGCACTCACCCGAGGATACCCCCCCGACTGGGCAGGACCCCCTCTTCAGTTGGCCCACTGCTACTCTGTTGTTCACAACGGCGATTCTGCCGATTAAAGACGGGACACCACAGAGAGGCACTACGCTATCCACGCACTGGGGCAATGGGTGCATAGCCCCACTACCTACAATACCGAGAGCTGCCTTTTTTGCTCCAAAAACCCCACTACTGCACTCCCGGCATAAGTAGAGAGCAGAAACTGGGATAAGACTCCAACACCACAGAGTCACTCTGGGCTGAGCCCACTGCACTGCGCATTGCTCAAAAGACTAACACTTGGAGGGGTGCTGCTGCACTCGATGGTCTGGTGACCTGTGGGCTGAACTCCAGACCAGGGAGCCCCTATACTCGGAGAGGGACACCGGCGTGTGTGCCTGGCTAGCCACTTACACCAGCCCACACCCCCTGGGCCCACCCTTCGCCGACACCATGACCAAAGGAGCGGGTGCAGGCACGAAACAGAGCTCTCTAAACATGTTTGCTAAGACTCCAGCTAAGCTGACAGCAGAATTGCCTGAGGAGACCCCTGCAGCATCGGCCACACCGGCCCCCGATGACTCGCAAAAAATGTTAGAATACATCCGCGAGGGGTTCACCACTCTTCACACCAAGCTGGATGACATGAATGGCACCATCTCATCCATAAAGGCGCATATTGAGAAAACTGATGGCCGGGTGGCAGAAATTGAAACAAGGGTGGGTGCGTCTGAAGACGATCTTGGTTCCCTACGGGCCAGAGCCTCCACGCTCTCTACCCGAATGCTGGCGGTGGAAAAAAAGAATGATGACTTAAAGTCCCGTTCAAGAAGCAACAATCTATGCATAGTTGGAGTGCCCGAGGACAATATTAACAAGCCCATGGAAGACTTCGTGGAGCACATCCTGCTGTCAGTTCTGGAATCTCTGAAACTCTCCCCACAGTTTGCGGTGGAAAGAGCCCACCGTTCCTTGACTGTAAAACCCAAGCCTGGCACACCTCCACGCCCCATCATAACCAGAATCTTAAATTTCCGTGACCGTGATGCTCTTCTGAGAGCGGCAAGACTCAAAGGGGAGTTGCGGATGGGGGCAGCGAGGATTCATCTCTACCCTGATTTCTCTGTGGCGGTGCAGCAGGAACGTAAAACCTTTGTGGGAGTAAAAAGAAGACGCTGTGATCATGGGGTTAAGTACTCCATGTTATTTCCTGCCAAAATAAGAATAGAACACTCTAATCAAACATTCTTTTTCACAATCTCGGTGGAGGCCTCGAAGTTCACAGATGAACATTTCCAGGGCTGATTCTTGACCGCCGACATGGCACCAAGGTAGCCCGATCACTCTGTGCCGACTCCCTGCCTGGAAACAGGCCCACAGATGCACTCGCACACAGCAGAGACTATATTCCATGGAATGCATGGGCAATTCAATCTTGTTATTCCACCGAACTGTTTATCCTCCGTTTACGCAGACTATACTAATTCTGTTCAATCAAGCTCCTTATATGTCCCCCAGTCCGATGCGTCACCGCCAGGCCAACCAACAGGCCCCCAGGCACTGATGCCGACGAGTTTGTTGTTATCATGGTATTTTTGGGTTATCATTCCTCTGGTTGGGGGAGGGATGTGGGTGGGCTTAGGGGGAATTGGGAGTTATGTTAAAAAGGACTTGACGACCACAGAAGATGCCACACATACCACTGTATTATGCCACGGGGTGCGGATGGCCCGAAGAGCCCGTCCCCGTTGGGCTGGCAATGGCTACTGCCTCTCCGTACCCTGGAAATCAACCAACACCCTCACACAAATGGCTGATAGTAGTTTAGCATTCATGAGCTGGAATATAAGAGGTCTGGGTAACTACAAAAAAATGAGGCAGATACAATTGTACATGGAACGTCATGACATTAAAGTCCTATGCTTACAAGAGACCCATGCCCGTTCGGAACAATGCGAAAAGTTTGCTAAACAATGGGGGCCTCAAAGATACTCTACCAATTATTCTACCCAAAGTCGAGGTGTCCTAACTTTGATACACAAAAGCCTAAAGTTCTCATGTAGTCATTCATTGATAGACCCGCAAGGGAGGTATGTGCTAATCCATGGTAAATTACAAAATCAAGAGGTAGTCATCTTAAATATCTACGGTCCGAACATCGATGACCCCGATTTCTACTTACACCTAGCCTCAGTGTTGGAGAGCTACCCCCTGATCCCAATCATATGGGGTGGTGATTTTAATACAATACTTGACGTCAACCTAGACAGATCAGGCTCTAGGCCCCCTCAACTATCCATGGCAGCCCATGCAATTTGGACCATGCTTCCTCGTTTGGCGGTCGTAGACGCCTGGCGACTCATGTACCCTAACTTCCGCACACACTCCTACTATTCCACAGTGCATGATTCACACTCCAGGATAGATAGGTGGCTTGTATCTGACATATTGGTCAGGTGCCTATCCCACCTAATGATCCTCCCTAGAACCTTATCTGATCACCCACCGGTGATTATCTCATTTAACTGGGGGAAAGAGTATAATAAAACGAGACAGTGGAGAATGAGACCTCACGCCCTACTCGACCAAGCCTTCACATCTGAACTTGAATCCTACATCGAAGAATTCTTTGAGACTAACACTAACTCTGTTGCATCACAGGCTACTCTCTGGGAATCATTTAAAGCATACATCAGAGGTATTGCCATCTCCAAAGGGTGTGGTATCCTGAAGGAAATCTGCACGGAAATCGCTGGTAGCGAGTCGACCCTGGTTACCCTCGAGACCCAATATGCCCTCGATCAGGCCCCCTAAACGTTGGCACGACTGGGTTCGGAACTAGACACATTCCGCACCCTAGCAGAACGGGAAGTCACATTTTTAGACAGCCCACACTCGGTCAGGAAATATGGCGAGGGAGAACGGCCGGGTCGACTGCTCGCCAGGTTGATTCACCGGGAATTCGGAGCCCCCAACATACCGGCGATAGAGAGACTAGATGGAACACTAGCCACATCCCCACAAGCCATCAACTCAGAATTCCTATCATTCTACACCTCCTTATACTCTAAAGTTGATGGCCCCCAGGTATCTGAAATTGACTCCTATTTAAAAAACCTCCCTCTCTCTGTCCTTTCCACCGACGCTAGAATTTTCTTGGAGAGGCCATTCACACTAGAAGAACTCACGGAAGCCATTGAATTATTGGCATCAGGTAAAGCCCCTGGCCTAGATGGCCTCCCCATCGACCTGTATAAGCGCTTCAAATCGCTCCTAGTCCCACACCTATTAACCCTATGGGAAGAGGCGTGTGAGAAGGGCATACTTCCTCTCTCTCGCTCAGAGATGCGTGAGAACAGTTCTTCTTAAACCTGGCAAAAACCCCACCCAATGCGGCTCATAACGTCCCCTTTCACTAATCAACAGTGATGTCAAAATATATGCCAAAGTACTGGCTATCCGACTGGCCTCATTCATGCCCCACATCATCCATCCTGATCAGGCAGGATTTGTCCCTGGCAGATCCACTGCCCTGAACCTGAGAAGGCACTTTAATGTGATCAGTAGGATTGGTCCGGAGGTAGCAGGCGGTGGCGGCCACCCTAGACATGCAGAAGGCATTTGAATCGGGAATATCTATGGCGAGTCCTCGAGAAGTGCAAATTTGGCCCCAACTTTCGCACCTGAGTTAGGTTGCTCTATACTGACCCATCGGCCAGGGTCCGCACGGAAGATAGATGCTCCTCCCTCTTTCAGGTAGCCTGGGGAACACGGCAGGGCTGTCCATTCTCCCCGCTGATATTCGCCATAGCCATGGAACCCTTCGCTGACATGATGCGCCAGTCACACTCTCATAGGGGTTTACGTACTGCGGGTCAAGCCGATAATGTTTCCCTGTATGCCGGCAATGCCCTCCTTTATATTCGCTGCCCAGAAACCAACCTTGCCCCAATCCTGGAAGATGTGGTCCCCTTCGGAGTCATATCTGGTCTAAGAGTAAACTGCTCTAAATCTGTCCTATTCCCACTCACAGACTCCACACTACGCCCCCCGCCCTCCGACCTAGGTGGATTCACGTGGTCCCAATCCAACATTATTTACCTGGGGGTGGTGGTCTCCCGGCATACAGCGAAGCTACGCGAAGACAACTACCGTAATTATCTCACGCACTTGGCCACTAAAACAGAGAGTTGGACTAGACTCCCTATTTCCTTAGTGGGTCGGATAGGTATACTTAAAATGGTGGTACTGCCCCAACTCCTGTACCGATTTACGAATCTTCCCCTGTGGCCAGGCGATGATTTCTTCCGATCGCTGCGCCGTATAACCAACACCTTCCTATAGCACTCCGGCGCAGTCCGACTCAAGTTAACAACACTGACCACCCCAAAGGAACTGGGTGGGTTCGGCGACCCTGACTTTGCCAGATATTGGGTAGTGGCCCAGGCACAATTTGCTTCCTACTGGTTTAACACCACTGACCCCCCCTCCACATGTCCGCCTAGAGAAACGAACGGTCAGTGATTGAGAAATTGGATCCCTTATTCTTAAACCTGTCCCAGCTGACCCAGACTCGGCTGATCCTGTTGCCAGTACATCCTTGGCTCTCAACAAGATCTGGAAGCTGGTCGAAACACCACACCCATTCCACGGGGACCTCCCGCTCTGGAACTTCTTCCCCGATGTCCCAAATATCCCACAATCTATAGTATCCCGCTGGGCTGCTGCAGGCTTCCTGGTACTCCGGGATATCTATAAACAGGGCAATTTCCTTGAATGGGCAGACCTCCCAATTCCCCTCAAACGGAAGCCTTCTGCATGGTTGCAATACTCTTCCCTCTGGTAAAATCTCAAGGCCAGAAACCCCAACTTTCCTACAATACCACCGGACAAGCCCATAATTGAAGAGCTGTGTACCTTTGACTGCTTTAGAGGGAAGGTATCAAGGCTCTATACCCTACTGCAGACTAGGCTGCCCCCTCCTTCAGTAAACTGAGATGTAGGTGGGAGGAGGACCTTGGTGTAGAGGTCACCGATGACCACTGGTCCCAGATGTGTGCTCGCACCCACAACCTATCATATAACTCCTGATTCAAACTAATACAATTTAAAGTGTTGCACAGATACCATCACACTCCGGGCAGACTACACCATATGTTTATAGTGATCTTCCTTCCAGCTGCCCTAGATGCGGTGCAGATCATGTCCCCTACATCCATATTATCTGGAGCTGCCCGTGGCTCACGCAATATTGGACCGAAATATGCACCACATTGTCTGTCATACTAGATTACACCATAGATCCATCCCCAATGCGATGTCTCTTCCATGACTTCCCCCAACTGGGTTGTGACTCAAAAAAACTGGCTGGACTCTGCATGATACTAGCTGTATGCTGCATCTTGATGAACTGGCTCCGCCCCAGAGCACCCACGTATGCACACTTGCTCAGGACGGTCACGTGGGTACACGACACAGAGGGGGCCTGGGGAGCACTGCAACATCCGCACTCAAGGCCAAGAGACATTTGGCGGAGATTTTGTAACTACATGTCCGCCACAACCTCGAACTCGGACACTGAATCCTCCACCCCCGGTCTTTCTCCGCACAGTTGTCATCCCGTGAATAATGAGTCTTAAGCTTTATACCCATGCCATCACCTAGTTCCCTGACCCTCTTGATGCACCCGAAAACCAGCACTTTACTGTGAAGTATGCATTTCAGTAATGATGTGTCCTGTTGTTATGTTGTGAGCATCTCTGTCGTTTTGTAGGTCAAGTCGAATAAATAAAGTTTTTTTAAAAAAAAAAGAAATGTATGCCTTTCTGTCCTCCAATTCAGCTTTGCTACCCTTCTCTTCCATTCCGTCCACGCATGTCCAATTGGCAAAAATGGCCAAAATCGCCTAGCTCTCACAAAACGGTTGAAAACCACATCAAAATATATTTTTTTGTTTCAACTCAACCTGGTCTTGAAAGCCAGGAAATTGGGGAATTCAGCACAGCAAACCAATTGTTCCTAGCTCTCACAAGGAAAAAACCACAGGCTTCTTTGTACATCATTTTATTAGCATTTTTGGAAAAAACCCTAACTTTTCGCACTTTTTGTTTATTTTCTCTGACCCCCTACAGCAACCTTGGAATCCTAGGTGGCATTACGACCGCCTACATGTGGGAATAAAAGGAGCCAAATTTGGCCGAGATATCTCATGTAACAAAAAAGTTACAAGGCACTGAATGGCGACATACCGAAATCACCAAAAAAGGCCTTGGCACTGGGGGGAAAAACCCATGGCAGTTAAAGGGTTAAGGTAAAGTAATGTCCTTACCTTTGCGCAGTCCAGGGTACCCCATCAATAAGGCCAGTCTTTATTAAACAGGCAGGATATTCAAGTCATTTCAGAAGCATTGTTTCTGACATTTTGTCCTCTGATTCCAGCCTGGCATATTCCAGAGCTGCTGTTCCGAGCCCTTTCAGATGATGTCCTCATCTAGCTTTTGTACTTGTTATTAGCTGGTAGAGGGTATCACCGGGAAGGTCTATGTTGGGGGATAGCTGGTCCTGCCTACGTGTTTTCCATTGTGCCAAGCAATAAGGTACATCCGTCTTATTATTTTCTTGCTTTGATGATAATTGGGTCTAAATCCTGACAGTCCATCTTATTATTCTCTTGTTTTGATGATATTTGAGTCTAAACCCTGACAGCTAATCATAACAGAATCAGAAGCCTAAAATGAAAGTAAAACAAAAACAAGAAGAGCATGGATCTATCAGAAACCCTGGTCAACTTGATGCAAATGATCAAGGACCTAAGAAACAACATGACCACTGCCCATGACTCAATGCGCGATATCACTTGACGTCTTGCAAGATGCAGTACGTGTTTCTTCTCGGGGGGGGGCCCTCCCTGGAGCTACTGCATCCGCCTCTAGTGTTGCGGCACCATGCCAGGATCCCGTTCCCGTCCTTATGTCCACCCAGTTTCCTCTGACCCCCCTCCTCCCAGAACGATTCACAGGTGACCCCAAGGCCTACAGGATATTTGTGAACCAGTGCAGGTTTCATTTCCTTTGTTGTCCTGCTTCCTTCCCTGATTCGATAACCAAAGCCGCCTTTGTGTTATCATATCTGGGATGTACGGCGGCTTCATGGGCGAATCCTCTGCTAGAGACCAACAGTAATCTCCTTTATGATTGCGATGCTCTCCTTACAGATGAGCAAGGTTTTTTACACTAGATACAGGACTCAAGCCACCGATTTGGAGTTGCTCAGTCTGCAAAAAGGCAACCTCTCCCTCTTGGCCTATCTGGCCCGGTTTAACCAGCTTGCAGCTGAAACCAATTGGCCAGAGGACAAGAAATTGGCGGTGTTCTATAAAGGACTCTCCGAGGAGTTGAAGGACATCCTCGCCACAGTCCCGGTGGCTCCCACTGGTTTCACGGACTTGTTGGATTTGGTCCTACAGATAGATGAGCGCAAGGCTGAGTGCAAAGGGGAATGAAAGCTTCCTCCATCTGTGCCACGGCCAGATACCTCAGTAACTGTTCCGAACATGGTGGAGCCAATACAGATTGGGGCCGTCCGTGGTCGCTTGTCTCAAGCAGAAAGGGAAAACTGTAGAAAGAACAATTTATGTATGTACTGTGGGTCGCCCGAACACCTATTGAATACCTGTCCAAAGAACCTCCCGGAAAGTCGAGACATGCCAGAACGTGCCGAAAGGTGTCCCTTTGCCAGGTTCTGGTATGGATCCCTGTTCCGCGTCTCTGCCCCTCCCCCTGTTATCCCACCTGTCTCCTTGGAGGTCAAGGGCCAAAACATCCATGTCAATGAGATAATCGATTCCGGGGCCAGCAATAATTACATGGATGTTCGGTACGCTAAATCTTAGGGCATACCTATGGTAGCGAAGAGCATTCCTGAAGACGTCAATGCTGTTGATGGAACGGCCCTGGTCTCAGGTATGAATACCAATCCAACCATGTCCTTACAGATGACCACAGAACACAGCCATACCGAAAAAATAGCCTTTGACATAATTGCAGATCATCAGTTGGGGTGATTTTGGGTTTAGCCTGGTTGGCTTTGCATAACCCTGGAATCGACTGGTCTGCCCGTAAAGTACAGTTTCCTTCACCATACTGCAATGAACGTTGCTTCCAGTTCCTGGAAATCACACAGTCCTCACCTTGTTTAACATTAATACAAGCAACTCCATCCATCGGGGCTGTCACCTCTACAGAGGCCCAATTACCCAAGGAGTATATCGAGTTCTCTGATATTTTCGATAAGGGCATGGCTGAGCAACTACCTCCACACAGACCGTATGATTGCCCAATCAAACTCATCCCAGGGTCTAAAGTACCTACGAGATTCATTAAATCCACAGGAAGACCTGGTCCTCAAGGAGTATATCGACAAGGCATTGCAGATGGGGTTCATCTGTCCATCTCGTTCCCCGCAGTGTCTCCCTTATTCTTTGTCCGAACGAAGGAGGAGGACCTAAGCCCCTGCATTGACTATAGGGTACTGAATTCCATCACTATAAAAAATCAGTACCCTTTGCCCTTGATATCAGTGTTACTGGAACAGTTGGGTTCATCTGCCTCCTTTACCAAGTTGGAACTACGCGGTGCATACAACCTTGTAAGCATCAAGGAGGGCGGCAAATGGAAGACCGCCTTTAAGACGCGTAATGGTCTCTTCGAATATCTAGTTGTTAGGGAGAATTCTCATTCTATGTCTAAATTCCCTTACCTATAGACTCCCCCAGCAGCTTTGCTGGATTTGAATGGTTTGTTTCTTTTTACCTGCTAAGAGTGAGACTCTTTTTCCCACTCTTAGGCATTTTTGCTATGTGTGTTCTAGGCTATTTTTGTGTTTAATGCCTATGGGATCTTTCTCAACCCCATAGGAACCATCTTTATCCACATGTGGTACACAGCACCCGCAGTGCAGTGCCACAGGGGTGTCGTAGCGACCCCATTGACTTTACTAGTCACATCCTATGAGCTAAACCAGTACAACCCATCTTAATATGGAGGTACTGGAAGGGGTTAATAGTTTTTCCCCTATATTCATTTTCGAGAGGGTACCGTACAGTCCCTCTCTCAAAAATGTCTGGCTGGTGGCAGTGGTTACTACTATAAATATTCGACTGCAAATTTTTTCCTATGGGATTTTCCCATTGTTCGAGGCTACCACTTTTTCAACAGCCTCTAACATACTGCCGGTGTACTTTAATATTAACTTTACTTCGGTAGGTTTTTATTGCCAGAACTTTAATATAACTTCTTTCTCGTGTCTTCCTCTAAACTCCTAACCCAGGTCGGGGATCCTTGTTCGTCCTTTTGGCGGGCTTCTGCCGAGAAGCCCTCCTTTCGGCGCCACTGAGTCTGGGGTGGGTCCATTGTGTGGGAGGGCGAGTAGGACCCCTGGACAGGGTTGCCTCAGCAACCCATGTTGCACTCTATCCCGATAGGCTGGAGGGTCTCCTACCAAGATGACCACTCCACTGTGTGAGTGACAGCTAGGCTATATGAATGGGGATCTTTTTGCATAAAAGCAGGGTCCTGAGGACTGGAAGAGCAAGACGTCGCCACTGGAACTAAGAAGCCGAAGAGGAGAGAAGCCAAAGACATCTGCAACGACTGAACCACCGGTGAAGCCCTGCTGCAGCGTCTCACCACTTTTCTCCACACGACGAGAGAAGATCTTCACCTGCAGAAGCCTTCTTCCCTTGAACTGGTGGGGCCAACCAGTTTGCCAGTCGCCTTCCCGGACCTGCCTTGGTCGAATCTCCCATACCCTGTACTCGGAGGCCGGATAGCCAGGCACCAGTCCACCCGGACCGCGATTTAAAGGAGCGTACCTTTTATTCGTCGGCCAGCACCGCGGCTGGTTTCATCCCTGGGTAGTGCAGTAACGCGAACCTTCCTCCACGACGAGAGCCTCTCTTCCTCTGATGGGTCACCCGAACTGCAGGAACTACCAGGAACAACAGCCACTTCTTCATTTTAAGGTACATTGTTCCGCCAGGCCACCCTTTCTTCGCGGTAGCACTAAAGGTGTTTTAAATCCTTTACCTACCTGCTGGGTTGGCCGCCCCTCTCTCTTAACATTGTCTTTTCAACTTCTGCATCCACCTTTTCCACTTTGTTAACCAAAGACTTGACTGCAGCTACAAGAACATTTTTGTTCCTGGGCCCTTGCCCTGTACCAACTGACTTTGGCACAGGCCTACTGACACTAGTCACATTTGTTATATCTGCCTTCTTTAGATTGATTCTCAGCTAGAATTGTGTGGTGCACCTATTTCTTTTAACTACCCTTTCCTTCCCATTTTCTAACCTTGTGAAATGCCATTTTGCTCAGTTTTCATTTAGGAATTGCTTATATTGATACACTGCCTTGCTTAAGCTGGTTCACAAACTGATGGGAAGTGTTGCTAGGGTGTGTAAGAACCCATTTCTATATAACTCGTGCTTTCCCTCCCTTGTGAGGAATTGTTAGAGGATCCCTTGTGTGTAGTTGTCACTGTGCCGTTTTTCTCAGTTTTCACTCTGGTTCACTTGGTCTACAATTTAACTTGGGAGTGTGTATATTTTTCCTTTGACTTAATTTAACTTGCTTGATGAAGGTGATACATGTGTTTTATTAGAAGTGTATAAAATAAATATATATGTACTTTTCAAATACAAAGCTTTGGTCAGTGTTTCCTTGTTCCATAGTCTAGTGGGCCTATTGTGTAAACCCTGAATACTGCTCATCTCCCTCTTGAGAGAAGTCTGACTGCTCTGCCACAGCTACCAACTAAATCTTTGCGGTACAGACCGATACCAAAGGGGATTTATTGCTCTCACCTGTAGCCCTAATCTTGTGTAGTGCTCCCTAAGGGAACTGCACAGGATTCTGCCTAACACTAGTCATGCCATTTGGTTTATGTAATGCGCCAGCCACCTTTCAGTTCTTCATGAACGACATGCTAGATCTATATGTCGTCAGAAAAACCTAGGATAAGGCCGCTTATGAAGATTCTGTTTGGCCTATCCTGATTGCTGACCACTGCTTTCAAAATCTACTATGGTCATGCATTAAGTGTTGTTGCTGCTGACCACTTCAAAATTTATTGTGGCCTTGCACTATGCGTTGTTTTGCACAAAAATTGATAGTATAATTATGAAATTGTGGATGAATTGTTATATTTGCTATATGTTTTTACCTTGTATTTGTTGATGAGGTGTATGAGCTTTTGGATGGATGCAGTATGAATGCGGGTAAATGTTTGTATGATTTAATAGGATCAATTTTATCAAACTGATGTTTTTAAAATATTCCTGCTATGTAAAATAAAAATTGCTACACTGCAGATTAATTTGTGACTAAACTCACAAAGAAAAAATCTATTGGGTATAATAAAATCCTTAATACGCCTTTTTTGAGAATTATTTCCTCTGGATTTTCTTTCCGAGATGAATGAGTCATCTATCTGGATGACATACTTATCTACTCACTCGTACCTAGAACATATTCAACACGTAAAGACAGTCCTACAACGTCTACAGCAACACCACCTATTTGGGAAAGAAGAGAAGTGCGTATTTAATACCAAAGAAGTTGAATTCCTGGGTTATGATATCACCGATCATGGAGTCCGGATGAACAACTCCAAAGGGAAAGCCAGACTTAATTGGCAAACTCCTGTTTCAGTAAAAACCCTTCAGTCTTTCCTTGGGTTCGCCAATTTCTACAGGCAGTTCATTCATTCATTCTCCTCAGTGGTTGCACCTTTGACGAGTTCTAAAACTCCATTTGTTTGGAGTCCTGCGGCCCAGTCAGCCTTTGAATACCTAAAGAAAGCATTTACCACAGCACCGATTTTACAACATCCAAATCCTAAAGCGCCCTTCATAGTAAAGGCTGATGCTTCGGGTGTTGCAGTAGGGGCTATCCTTTCCCGGAAATTCCCTGAAACCAAGGTAGTACATCTGGTAGCCTTTTACTCAAGGAAGCTGGCAACTATACGGTGACTGAAAGGGAGCTGTTGGCCGAAAAAAAGGATGCTTTTCAGAATGGCGTCATCATTTTATGGGGGCAAAACATCCAGTTACGGCCTATATGGACCATAGCAACCTGCTGGCATTCAAAAGAATTAAATGCTTGACTGCACATTAAGCTAGATGGCATGCCTTCTTCACCCAGTTTGAGTTTCAGATCACATACCGTCCAGCACGCCAGATCGCTAAACCCGACGCCCTGACCTGTCTCGACACTGCGCTTCCGCGGGCACGTACAGAACCAGTAAATGTACTAACAAACCATGTGGTTTATAGCTGTACTGCGCAGGCTCCTCTAAAGAAACAGTTCCAGGAATGGGTGCTTAGTAAGCCTAAGGAGGTACATGAGCTCAATTTCTATATTCATAATGGTGAACCTACCTAATGAGTCTACTTGAAACAGAGCTCTACAATGGGGTCATGACTCTTTGGTCGTCCTTATCCTGATGGAAAAAAAGACCTTGGAACATCTTCGTAGATGGAGTTGGTGGCCATCTATGAACCGTGACGTGGTTGACTACGTCGCTTCCTGTTCCGTATGCACTCAATGCAAAAGCCCTTCTGTAAAACCTGTGGGATACCTCCATACGCTACCGCTGCCCCACAATCCATGGCATATGGTGTCTATGGACTTTATTGTGGAACTACCTCCCGTCCAAGGTTTCGACACAATCTGGGTTGTGGTGGACTAATTCACCAAGATGATCTTATTCGTTCCCTGCACTGGCATACCAAATGCTCCCGCGCTGGCTGATCTGTTCATACATCACGTCTTCTGTTTTTTTGGTCTGCTCTCCATTATCGTAACGGATCGGGGTTCCCAATTCACTGCGCATGCCAAACGTTTTCCGCTGGGCATACACTGCGAATGATTAGATATGTTATTCCTGAACAGAATGGTCCTTTTCAGCATTTACATATTGAATATGTTGATATGCTGCAGGTATGTAGTGGATATAGATATCTGATAGTGGTGGTGTGTCCGTTCTGCAGGTGGATCGAAGCAGGTCTGCGTACACATCCTGATGCCACTTGCGCAGTGATGGCGCTGGAGCGTCGGGCCCATACCCAGTCATCGCCGGCGCAGAGAGCCGTGGGAGCTAAGCCGCAACAAGTAGGATGGCCGCTGCGGTGCGCACGGAAGCCTGGGGCGAAGGCCCGGGTGGAGCCGCCGCAGGTGCAGATCTTGGTGGTAGTAGCAAATATTCAAACGAGAACTTTGAAGGCCAAATTGGAGAAGGGTTCGATGTTAACAGCGGTTGTACATCGGTCAGTCTGTCCTAAGAGATGGGTGAGCGCCGTTCGGAAGGGATGGGCGATGGACTCCGTTGCCCTCAACCGATCGAAAGGGAGTCAGGTTCAGATCCCCGAACCCGGAGTGGCGGAGAAAGGCGTCCTCGCGGCGTCCAGTGCGGTAACGCAAACAATGCCCTTCTTTTGTGAAGGGCAGGGCACCCTGGAATGGATTCACCCTGAGAGATGGGCCAGAGCCTTAGAAAGCATTGCGGTTCTGTCGGCGTCTGGTGAGCTCTCGCTGGTCCTTGACAATCTGGGGGAGATGGTGTAAATCTTGCGCCAGGTCGTACCCATATCTGCAGCAGGTCTTCAAGGTGAACAGCCTCTGGCATGTTGGAACAATGTAGGTAAGGGAAGTCGGCATGTCAGATCCGTAACTTCGGGATAAGGATTGTCTCTAAGGGCTGGATCAGTCGGGCTGGGCCACAACGCGGGGCTGTGCTTGTGCCGCGGCTGGACGAGGCATCTAACCACTCGGGGCGGTGCCGACTCTGGACACAAGCCGGGCCCTTCCTGTGGATCGCCACAGCTGTGGTGGTCACCACTCTCTGTTCCCCTCCCAGGGTTCGGGGCTGGCGGTCTGCCTCAGCTGACGCCTAGCAGCTGACTTAGAACTGGTGTGGACCAGGGGAATCAGATTGTTTAATTAAAACAAAGCATCGCAAAGGCCCACGGTGGGTGTTGATGCAATGTGATTTCTGCCCAGTGCTCTGAATGTCAAAGTGAAGAAATTCAATGAAGCGCGGGTAAACGGCGGGAGTAACCATAACTCTCTTAAGGTGGCCAAATGCCTCGTTATCTAATTAGTGACGCGCATGAATGAATGAACGAGATTCCCACTGCCCCTACCTACTATTCTAGCAAAACCACAGCCAAGGGAACGGGCTGGGCAGAATCAGTGGGGGAAAAAGACCATGTTGAGCTTGACTCTAGTCCGGCTCCGTGAAGAGACATGAGAGGTGTAGGATAAGTGGGAGGTCCTCGGGCCACCGGTAAAATACCACTCCTGTTATTGTTTTTTCACTTACCCGGTGAGGCGGGGGGCAAGTCCTGTGGGGCTCTCGCTTCTGGCTCAAAGCGCCCGGCGACTGCCGGGCGCGAACCGCTCCGGGGACAGTGGCAGGTGGGGAGTTTGACTCGGGCGGTACACCTGTCAAACGATAACGCAGGTGTCCTAAGGCGAGCTCAGGGGTGACAGAAACTTCCTGCGGAGCAGAAGGGCAAAAGCTTGCTTGATATCGATATTCAGTATGAATACAGACCGTGAAAGCGGGACCTCACGATCCTTCTGACTTTTTGGGTTTAAAGCAGGAGGTGTCAGAAAAGTTGCCACAGGGATAACTGGCTTGTGGCGGGCAAGTGTTCATAGCGACGTTGCTTTTTGATCCTTCGATGTCGGCTCTTCCTATCATTGTGAAGCAGAATTCACCAAGCGTTGGATTGTTCACCCACTAATAAGGAAAGTGAGCTGGGTATAGACCATCGGACCCGAGTTCCACAGCGTTTGTGGGTTAGTCCCCTAGGGAAAAGCTCTAATGTGGAGGGGGAAGCTCTAAGGGGGCTCAGCCAGAGCTCCAGGGTGGCCGGGGCTGCTACCCCCCTCGCCTTGGGCGCCTGTCTCGAAGGTCCCTGGGCTCAGTGGTGGTCGCGGGGAGCCCCGGCGGGGTCCCCATCGCTCCCCACAGATAAAAGCTCTAAAGCGGCCACACTGAAGTCCCAGGGCAGCTGGAGGGGCTGGCCCCTGGCCTTGTGTGCTGCTACGTGAGTAGGTAAACCGTCCCGAAGCCCGGCGTTGCTCTAATGTGGTGGGGAAAATTAAGGCGACCCGGGCCAGAGTTCCAGGCTGCTGCAACCCCGGCCTTGGGTGCCTGTCGACCGTTTCCTGGCCCGGCAGTGGTACCGGGGAGCCTACGCAGGGTGCTGACCCCCCCCCGTCGCCACTCCGGTGGCGGCATTGTAGGCGAACCCCTTACTGCTTCAAGTTGTGCCTGGGCCCGGCCTCTCCCTCCCACCCACGCCGTGGCGTGGCGGAGCGGGCTGGGCTGCCGGTGCCCCCGCGACCGACTTGTCCGCCCAGGTCCAATGCTCGGGTCCACGAGACGGCCCCTAGAGGGCGCGAAGGTCGGCTCTGAGGCGGGTGCGTGGCTCTCCCTGTTGCCACCCTCCAGCAGGGGCGGTTACCTGGTTGATCCTGCCAGTAGCATATGCTTGTCTCAAAGATTAAGCCATGCACGTGTAAGTACACATGACCGGTACAGTGAAACTGCGAATGGCTCATTAAATCAGTTATGGTTCCTTTGATCGCTCCATCTGTTACTGTGGTAATTCTAGAGCTGATACAAGCCAACGAGCGCTGACCTCCCGGGATGCGTGCAATTATCAGACCAAGACCAATCCGGGCTCGCCCGGCCGCTTTGGTGACTCCAGATAACCTCTGGCCGATCGCACATCCACATGATGGCGCCGATGCATTTGGATGTCTGCCCTATCAACTTTCGATGGTACTTTCTGTGCCTACCATGCGTCACGCCCCCTCACACACCTCATCTCCCACTTCCCCCCTCACACCTGTCTCTCCCACCAGGCGCTTCTCGCCGTCGTGTTCTCCATTCACATCAGCGGGGGAAGCACGGCAGGCGGGATACCATGTTGGGCGGACCCACCTCTTTTCGCCCTTTTCTGAGTTAGCGGTTGCCATGGCGCCTCCTGCACAGCCGGCGACGCCAGTATACAAGGAAGTACGGCCAGCACCTATCGCTGGCCGCGTTGCGCTCCAGGTAACGCGTGCGAGCGGTCACGTGATGCGTCACGTGACACCGCTCGCCGCTTCAAAAGAAGCCGGCAAACACAACACTTTGCTTCACAGCTACTTCTCCGGAGGACTGCCAGGCGTTACCTTTTGCTTCTTGTTACTCTCCTTACCTCGAACTTGGAACGTTTCACTTGGACCTGCTCTCGGATTCCCCTTGGACTCTGGCATGCTCTCTGATCTCCCGGACACCTGACACCTGTTTGTAGTCTGGACTTGCCTTTGGATTATCCTTCTGTTTCTGCAAACCTCGGATTGCTTCAAGTTTTGCCACGGATCAAGTTCTTGCTCCACCAGGTGCTTTCAGGAGTGCCAAGTACATCATCTCAGCCTGCTGTGGGTTCCCCTGCTGTCTGTATAGGTCTCTTACCTATGCTCCACCCCTTTTAGGTAAGGTGGTGTCACTGTATCTTGTTTGCTCCCTCTGCCAATTGCCTTTTGGGTGTTTCCTTGATTATAACCCCTTGCCTTACAGCACTCAGGGGTCCTTCCGGCGTTCCCGGTACCAGGCTGATGACGACACTCCCCACCTGTGACCTCAAGGATTGCTAGGGCAGTGTTTACATTCTGCTCGAGCGGTACTTGGGGACGGAGGCATTACATAACTGCACGACCATCAAGTCGGACCCATCGAGTTAGAACACCATGGTTATCAGGGGTAACGGGGAATCAGGGTTCGATTCCGGAGAGGGAGCCTGAGAAACAGCTAACACATCCAAGGAAGGCAGCAGGCGTTCAAATTACCCACTCCCGACTCAGCGAGGTAGTAACGAAAAATAACAATACAGGACTCTTTCGAGGCCCTGTAATTGGAATGAGTACACTTTAAATCCTTTAACGAGGATCCATTGGAGGGAAAGTCAGCAGCGGCGGTAATTCCAGCTCCAATAGCGTATATTATTGTTGGATCTTGGGATCGAGCTGGCGGTCCTCCGCGAGGCGAGTGTTACGCTCACCTCGTCTCTGCGGGGACGTTGGGACACGGTTGGAGCCCTCCCTGGACTGGACTCCCCTGGTTCGAGGTCCTCCCTCGACTGCAATGGTGTGGACTGCTCAGGTTGGATTTATTTTTTTCACCTGGTAAGAGTGTGAGCCTTTTTCCCACTCTTACATGTGTTTTGCTGTGTGTGTTTTTTTTAACCATTTGTGTGATCTTGGGCTCTGGAGCCTCACCTACTCCATGAGCACCATTTTTGTGTGTGTTACACAGCACCCTCAGTGCAGTAACAAAGGGATGTCTTTCAGACTTCCCTCCTACTCGATTTTTCTGGGACTGACTACTGTCTCCCAGAAACATGTAAAGTTGCCATTAACTTTATGTAGTCTCTTTAAACTACAGACCCAGTACACCCCATCTTACATGGAGTATTGGAAAGGGTTCAATCTTATCCCTTTTCGTCTGTGTCTCTTGGAGCACTGTTTCGCTCCCTTTACATTAAGACTTGGCTGGTGGCAGTGGTAACTACCCTAACTTTTCTACCGCTGTTATATTATATAACCATGGTATTGTTTTAGGCTATTATATTAGCCTCGAACATAAACCCGTTTGACCAAATACATTTCATTTTGGCTCCGGCTGGGTTTAGTCACCATTTCTTTTTGTTAAAGTCTTTCTCGTGTTCTTCACTGCGCGCCAAACCGGGGATGATTCCTTTGTTCGCTGTCTTTTCGCGGGCTTCTGCACAGAAGCCCACCTTAGGCGCCTGAAAGTCTGGGTAGGCAGGATGTGAGGGAGGAGTCTTCGGACCCATGCCATGGGTTCCCTTGGTAACCCAAGTCACACTCTTGTCTGATTGGCTAAGGAGACTGGCCTTGCCAGGCCAACCACCCTGCTGTGTGATTGACAGCCAGGCTGTATGAATGGGGGAAAACTGCATAAAAAGCAGGTCTCTGGGACTGGAAAGACAGAGTCGGCACTGGAACGAAAGAACCAACAAGGAACTAGCTGAAGAGGACCCCTACAACGACTGAACCACCTGGTGAAGCCCTGCTGCAGGTCCGAATATTCAGAATCCGACGACAGAGAAGATCCTCCAGGAAACCTCTTCCCTTGAGCTGGTAGGACCAATCAGTTTGCCCAAACTGCAAGCCAGGACCCCTCCTCTGGTCGAATTCGCTGTACAGAGCTACAGTGGGCCGGATAGCCAGGAATGTCAGACCCTGCTTGGGTTTTAAGGAGCGCACCTTTTATTTGTTGCTTTGCTCTGCTGCTGGTTTCTTCCCTGGGTAGTGCAGGACCCTCCAGTCTTCCTACTTCCCGATCAGTCCGACACTCGTGTCAGGAACCGTGAGCCTGCAGGAACTACCAGGATCGTCCGCCTCAGCTATAGCTTCCTCTCCGTTTTAAGGTACTGTGCAAACCTGGTTGCTCGTTTCCTTCAGCCGCGAGGAAAGTGTGTGAAATCTTTCGCCAATCCGAGGGCTTATCCTTCTCTTCTTTTTAAACTAACTTTTCTACCAACCAACCTCGTCTGGAAACCGTGCCAGGAACTTTACCACAAACTACCCTGAACTGTGTGATCTTGAGCAAAAGACTTTTGTCCTATTGACTTTGGCCCTAAGCCTTTTCTATCTGATCTCCTCACTGAAGTTCCTCTTGTTCAACTGCCCTGAGTACTTACCTGTTGGTTTGATCTAATTTCTAATAACATTTGTCTTTCCCTCCCTTTTAAATTGCTGGAGTGCCATTTTGCTCCCACTTCATTTTGTGGGCTTAACTTATCTGGGATTTAAGGGAAGTGGTGTGGTGTATTGAGAGTGTGATTTTTAAACTGCTTATTATGGTGTAATGTTACACAACTGAAGAGTGAAATAAATGTATAATCTTTTACTTGAAAACCTTGAGTCAGTGCTTGCCTGAATCATAGTAATTGTTGTGTAACTATTTGATACTGCTCACTTACTCTTGAGATAAGTCTGGCTGCTCCGCTACTGCTACCACTTTAACAGTGTAGTACAGGCTTGTGCCAAAGGTGAATTTGTACTGTCACTTGTAGTCCCATGAGCCCTGCACCAGCACCGTTCTACCAATCTAATTTTTCAACAATGCTTCCACCTTCAATGGTACCCCCCTCGCCACCCAAATAAGCACACCCCTAGCCTGGGTTGAATACGTCATACCGATTACTTGTCCCACCCACATTTTCCCCAGTTTCTTCAACACCTCTGTACCCGCATGCGTCTCCTGTATCAAAGCCACTTGTATCCCCTGCCTCTTCTGGAACTCCCCCACTCTCCGCCTCTTCTGGTAACTCCCCAATCCCCGGACATTCCATGTCCCGATTTTCAGACTTCCTAACCTATCCATCTAAAATGCTGATGCCTTCACTCATGTTACCCCTTTATCTCTCCCAGCATCCCCAGTACCTGTGCCCGGATCCACTCCCACCCTCACAACATACCTTATTGCTGCCGTGCCAGTCCTTCAATCCCGACCTTGTCTCTGACCCCCCCCCTCCATTCTTGCACCTGTCCCCAACTTGGTGCTCTCAACCCCGGCCCTCCCCAACCAGCCTATCCACTCAGCCCTCCCCTCCCTCCGCTGTCCCTTGCCCCCCCATCTTCCCCCCACCCCCCACCATCCCCTGGTCCCCGCAACTACTGTAAGTGATCAAACCCCCCCGAACTCCAACCCTCCACTCATTCCCTCTCCTTAGCTGTAGACCCGTTGCCTTACCTATCCCACCACCCCTCCCACGGCGGTAGTAGCCAATTGTGTTGTTTGATCTGGGGGGTTCCACTACCTTTCCCGTACCACCCCTCCGGTGTCATATCCCCCCCTTCCACACCCCCTGATAGCCAATTCCTGGAGTACTATCCCACACTCATCTCCCACTCCACGTTACCCACAATCCTCTGTGTCTTGATGTGCCGCGTCCTTGGATCCCTCGGGTTGGGGGTCCGCCTTGTGCGACCTCGTGTCCAACCAGTCCCATACTTCCCTTGGGGACGCAAAGAACCATGACTTCATGCCCGACAACACCTTCAACTTCGCCGGGAAGAACATCATATATTTTAAATTGAGTTCCCAAAGACGGCTTCTCACAGCATCATATGACCTCCTCTAACGTTGCACCTCCTGCGTAAAGTCTGGGAATATCCGCAGCTTTGCGTTACCAATTTCATAGTGACCCTCTCTGAGGGCGTCCTGTAGGATGGCATCCCGATCTCGGGAATTCATAATTTTGGCCACCATCAGCCTCGGCGGGGAACCTTGCGGCGGGGGCCTTCCTGGCACCCTATGAGCCCTCTCCACCGTAAAGAGCTTGGACAGGCCTTTAATCCCCAGTACCTTTAGGATCAGGTTTTCCACAAGTAGCTGTGCACTGGGGCCCTCCTCTCTCTCCGGGACTCCTAACAGGCGGATGTTACAGCGTCTGGTGTGGCCCTCCGCATCCTCTGCTCTAGCTTCCAGCACTCAGGCCGCCCCCACCACTCCCGCCTCCTGGTTTTTGAGCTTCTGCACGTTATCCTCCATCCTACTGACCCTCTGCTTCACTTCTGTAACCCTGTCGCACACTTTGCAAAGGTCACCCCTCACCAAGGAGACATCCACCCCCACCTACTTGATGCTTTCCTGGAGAGTGGATCTGGAGAGCTGTATCACCTCCATTAGCGAGTCCAAAGTCACTGTGCTTCCTTCCCCCTCCTGAGGGTCTCTCCCCTGCCTGTCACTCTGGTCCATCGTGTTTATGCGCTCTGTCCTTCGCTTCTGTATACTTTTCCATTCGCTGCTGCTTCTGCCCATGTTGGATGGGTCCTATAACTTCCACCCCCCAGACTCAGGTTCTCTAACTCCTTGTGCCTCTGGTGTCCCTAAATCCATTGCTGCCTTCCCCGCCTTGTGTCCGCTAGCGAAGGAATACCTCTGGGCGGGCTAATCACTACTAGTATCCCAGCCCACTGCTGTAGGCCCCTTTAGACCTTGCGTCGAGGTCCACTGCCCAAAACAGGCTCCCTGTGCTACAAGTCCACAAGTCTTAGAGGGACTTGCAGATCCCAGGCGCCAGTGCCACTACTTAAAATCCCTGTGGAGGTTTCTGCAACAACCTCTGGAGTAGGGCCACCATGCTATCCCCCAGCCCGGCTCCCCAGGCTCCAGCGACCGGGCTGGGGATGCTTCCCGCCCTCTCTTCTCTTCTACCTCTGTCTTTCAACCACTCCAGCCCCTGGGGGCATCCACTGCACCAGGCCCCAGTGTCTCTTTACCAGTCGCCCCAGCTCACCTCCTCCGCGCACGAGACGGGTGACTCACTCCGGCTCTCACACAATGACTGCCCCTGGCGTCCCTGCTCGGTGTCCGCTCTTTGCTCCTCCTTACACCGGCACTACTCAATGTCTGGCCATCTTGGGAGCAACTCCCCCCGCCAACACCAGGCCTAGGCTGCAGGATGTCTCCGATGGGAGTTGCACCGTCTCCCGGGAGTGCCTCTCTCCGGTCCCCTCTCCGCAGCCGCACTCCACTCCACTATGCCGGCTTTGCTCCCTGCTCCGCCTCCGGCTCACCTGCGGCACTCACCAGCCTCTCTACCCCGGGGGAGGCGGGGCCACGTCCGCCTCTCCTGTCCTGGGGGACGCTCCTCCCTGCTGTCCCCCTCCTCACGTCCGGACTCTCAATATCCCACTGGGGGCGGGGGCCTGCGTCCAGTTCCCTCATCGCAGTATCAGCTCCAGCGCCCCCGGGATCCCCTGCTGCGCCGGGGCCAGTCCAGCGCATCCGCCTCTCTCTTCCGCCGTATGGGCACGCGGTGTGACTCCATCTTGTCCGGGTGCCGAACGAACCGCCTCACTAATCTTCAGTCAGTTTCAGGGACCATCTTTGGTGCGATTCTTCCCGCCGACCATCAAGACTTTCGGCAGGGATTAGAGCCGGTGTCCCGTCGCGTTCACTTCCTGGAGTGAACCATACAAATCTCCAGCATTTCAGCTTCCTTACCCATGAGTATAATCGCAACCCATGGAGGTTATCATGAAGGATTTCAGAAGGATTCATATAGTGGTATGGGAGCTCCGAAGGCCTACGTGCTCATCGTTCGGTAGTTGGCCACGCCCCGCCGACACTAGAAGGGTTTGACTTCGGACCCCACTTTAGAAGCATGATCATGGCCAACTACTTCTCCCCAACCACCCTACTCCAGATTAACAGAATGTGTTCTCCCCAATTCCCTTAATGTGTGGCACGTGTCAAGGTTGCCCTCTCTCCCCTCTCTTGTTCGCCCCGGTTATGGACCACTAGCCCAGCATATTCGGCTTAACAGCCTAATCAGGGGGGTAGAGTCTATGGCTACTGGACCCGGGCAGCATGACGTGGGTCACAAACTCCCACATTCAACCTAGGACATACTCTGACCACTCTCCGATACAACTAACACTGAGAATCCCACATAAGACATATTCCCACCCACCATGGAGATTTAAGCCGGAGGCACTGAGGGATCTAGTTCATAAGAATTCAATGGAACAACACATACAGGAATATTTTGACTTAAATGAAAACTCGGTCTCCACTCAGGCCACTTTATGGCAGGCATTTAAAGTATGCATTAGGGGGCAGTCGATATCCATAGATGGTGGAATATTGAAAGATATTAGGGGACGGTTAACCCGACTAGAGACACACATGGCTGCCCTACAGGCCCAATATGCGACCACTCCAACGCCCCAAATTAGCTTAGAGATCAAAAACGCGCTCGATGATTACATCGAGGCAGCAGACCAAGAGATCAGATACTTCGATAGACCAGTGGCAGCACGTAGATATGGAGAAGGGGAAAGGCCGGGACGGTGCGAGGTGAAAGGGGCCCCACGACTATACCCTGTATACGATCGGCGGACGGTGCAGTAACCGCTGATCAGACAAAAGTGAAGGACACATTTTATGCAATCTACAAAGACCTATATTCACCACAGAGCACTGTCACAGATCCCGAAATAGAACAGTATCTTTCTCAAATACCCACGACCCTCATAGCAGATGCCACTAGGGAATCGCTAGAACAGCCCATCACTGAGGCTGAGATTAGAGAAGCAATCAAAGCACTCCCCAGCGGGAAATCGCCGGGCGCAGACGGGGTGGGTCGGACTTCTATAAAGAATTCAGTCAATTGCTAGTGCCCAGACTTCATGCAACAAGGATAGAAGCGATACAAAAAGGAGAACTCCCAGAAACCACGAGAGAGGCAATAATAACACTGCTACTCAAACCGGGGAAGCCTCCTGAAGACTGCGGGTCATATCGACCACTCTCTTTAATAAACACGGACGCTAAGATCCTAGCAAAGATTCTGGCCATCAGACGCACGCCGCTGATGCAATATATGGTTCATGAGGATCAGGCTGGGTTTATAACAGGCAGATCCACAGCAACTAACATAAGGAGATGTCACCACATCATCTCCACCATCCCCCCCCCGAGTCCCAAGCGGTAGCAGTCTCTCTGAGGAAACATGAGGAAAGCGTTCGATACGGTCTCCTGGCCCTTTCTCTTTCGGGTGCTGCGAAACTATGGATTCGGCCCGCAATTCATAAAAATTATCAAAATATTATATACACGACCCCAAGGATTAGGATTAGGATCAACGGAACACTCACGGAGGTCCTGGAGCTGCTGGGTGGCACGAGACAGGGTTGCCCACTGTCTCAGCTCCTTTTTGCGTTAATAATAGAACCAATAGCATACATACTCAGATCACGCTATAGCACGTTTGGGATCCGGAGTGGCGGTAAACTTCATGTAATAACACTATATGCCGACGACATGCTACTGTATCTAAGGGATCCGGATCGCACACTTAATAAGGTTCTGGCAGAAGTAGAGAAGTTCGGCGAGTACTCAGGGCTATGGCCTTAACCTTAACAAATCGGAGATATTCCCGCTGACCGAAAACACAGCCCAACCTCGAAATATGCACGGCCTCATATGGAGTCCGGTTCATCTCACATACCTAGGCGCACACATAGCAAGGACGGCCCAACTGTCTCGCACCCTGAACTACTCATCTCTTATAGAAGACCTATGCATCAAAATGAAGCGTTGGAATGCCCTGCCCATATCTCTGATGGGAAGGATAGCACTGATTAAAATGATTATTCTACCAAAACTCTTCTACCTTTTCAATGCTGTCCCAGTCTGGCCAGGCCGTGCTCTGTTTTACTGGATAAACAGTGCCTGTATAGCATTTGCGTGGGGTGGGCACCCGAGATTAAGCTGGAGGGTTATGTCTGACACGTATCCTAGGGGTGGACTGATGGCACCCGACCTGGAAGTGTACTACCTTGCGGCACAGGCACACCATGCAACGAGCTGGGCCACATCCTTCATAGACCCAGGCCCCTCACCCCCCATATCAGTGGAGCATGAAGCAATGATGGTGCTGCAAGGGATCACTAGGCCGGCCCCCAAGCACTACAACGCAATAAACCCAACCAAAGTCACAATCACGGCATGGGCAAAAATCACGGAAATGTTTGGGGCCAGTAAATTATACCATCCAAGCATGCCAATCTGGGGCGACCCTAATACAGCTCTATCTGAGGAGAGCGTAGTAGCGAAGCACTGGAGCTCGAGAGGAATAACACAATGGGGACAGCCGTTCCCGGAGAAGCAGTTTGTACTCTGGGAAGACATTAAAGACGTACTGGGTAATACAAGTACACATAAACTTCAATACGCTCTGGTGGAGGACACTTCACGTTGTATGTTCCCTTCATTCCCGAAGGAGTCGGAAATTAACATGGCATTAGGCTACATTTACACTGGGGGAACACAGAAGATAACCGCCTCAGTGTTATACAAGATTATAATACAGACACGACCGAGAGTGAATCATTCAGCCAGGGGCAAGTGGGAGCAAGACATGGCAACTGCCCCAGATGCAACAGTGAGAACGCGAACATATTTCATATGCTTTGGGATTGTATTAAACTGAAACAATATTGGGCAGATGTATGTGGAGCACTGGACATGATGGCAGATCAGCCAATTGAATGGCCCCCGAAAATATGTATGTTGGGGGCAGTGGGAAAGATGAACCCAACATGGCGTAAACTGCTAAATGTGAGCCTACTAATCGCTAAAAGGGTCATACTGATGAAGTGGAAGAATATAAGCCCCCGACCAGAGAAGACTGGAATAAGGACATGATGTGGGCTAATGATAATGAGGAATTGTACACTGACTCTGTGTTACCCCCCTCCAAACCTAGAAACATATGGTTGAGATATAAACAATACCTAACAGAGTTAAATGACCTTGAAACCCCAATCTCTGAAGAAATCCCGCCAGCTTCGGTTATGTGAAAAGCAGAATGTATGGTATAATGGTATGTTCATAACCTGTGTGCAAATATATAAATAAAGTTGTTAAAAAACCTGCTCCCTCACCTACTTTATAGCTGCACTTCTCTCCCAGTGGCTATCCCCAAAACAGCAATTCACCAACTTCAACGGAAAGTCCTGGGTTTCATTTGACTGGAAAAAGGTTAGAATCCCAAAGAGAGTTATGATAGGAGGTGCTTGCTTGGGGTACCTGGGTGTCCCGAACCTGCGTTAATATGCTGAGGTTGCTCACTCACGCATCTACTGATATGAAATTCCGAAGCTCCCCCTCCGAAATGGATGGAGATCGAGCAAGCACAGTATTAGCTTTGTCTCCGCTTTCTCCCATTCATCCCGCATATGCTACGCAAAACATTGGCCACTTCTCCTCACCTCAACTAAGGTCACCTTGATGTCCTGGGACGAGGCTCTGAAAGGGAAGAAAATACCAAGAGGTTTAGGTCCCCTCTCCCCGTCTTTTGTCAACCCATCCTTCACCCCAGGCATGCTCCCGGGAGGCTTTATCAATTGGAAACAGGGGGGACTGCAAACCCTTGCCCAATTATATGTGGGAGCCTGCCACGCATGTTTGAGGAATGCAAGAAAGAATTTTACCTTTCAGAGACAGACAGGTTCTCATACCTCCAGCTGATGCACTGCATCACTCACCCTGAGTACAAACTCAAAGCCACACGCACGTTAAGCCTGCTTGAGCTGTCGATCCGGGAGGGCTCAGGCGCAGGAGGTATCTCGAGACAATATAGACTTTTACGGACAGACCTGTTAACCCCCCGTAGAAGAGATTTTATGCCCCGATGGGAAGCTGACCTGAGCCGTCAGCTGGGAGACTCAGAATGGCTAGACATTTGGGCCAGAGCCCACTCATCATCCAGACGGTAACAAACAATGAATGTGCTCTCAAATTGATATTTCTGTGGTACTACCCTCCCGACCCAGATCCATCATTTTCAGGCATCCATTTCCCCCACCTGCTTGCACAATTGTGGGGAACCTGGGACATATTCCACACGTGGTGGAGCTGCCCCCGAATCCAATCATTCTCGATGTTTATTGTGGGGGCGATAGAAGACATAAGAGTGATCAAGCTCCTGCTCCGTCCCAGTACCTTGTTACTAGGGGCCCAAGTGGAGGGGGTGTACCCTAAAACAAGGATGCATGCCAAACTATTAACACAGCTGCTATTGGCGGCACACATTGCCATAGCCCGTTGCTGGAAAGTGCCGGAGGGACCAAACACGATCCTATGGTAGGGGAAGATCTAGGACGTGATGGTCTCAGACCTTTCAAAGCAAAGGTTCTCAACACTTGCAGGGATTCCCTTCCCCAAGCTCAATTCACATCCTTTAGGAGTTCTCTTCCCCTAACTTCTTACACTTCCGGTCTCCCTCACTCAGGCTTGGACCGTTTCCTGATGTCGAAGACTTTCAAATATGTGTAGCTTTTACACTAGACCTCTGCCGGACCACTTCAACTTCCCTTCTGTCACACACTCTTGTGTTGTTTGTACCAGTGCTTCTTGGTTAGTTCCAGTCCTAAGCACCAAAGTGCAACGTTCACCTTTTTACTCTCCTATTTTCTCTGAATTAATTTTGATCACGTTGCTTTTACAGTTCATTCACTTTATCGCTACAAACATTTCACCTTTCAACGAGACTTCCGAGTGGGATACTTCCTTTCGCCGGACCACTCTGTTACTCAGTATCGCTGGTTTTACAGCTCTCGTTACTTACAATTTAATTCATAGGTCTGCCTTTCTTTGCATCTCTTCCACACGCGTGCAGCCTTCAATTGTTCGGTATAATGTTGCAACCTCAATCTCTCCTTAACACACAGTGGTCTTTCATGTCGCTTGCCAACTCACCGGCTCCGTGCATTTCTTTCTTGTCTTTACAGTTTTTCAATTCACAAGTCAAGGTTAGTACCACAAGCCTGGCATCACCTCCCCAACGCTGCCATTCACCAGTGAAGGTTGCTGGCATCCTTGAAACACATTGCAGCCTTCTTGTTTGGAATTTGGCCTTCTCCATGTGTCTTTCGTGGCTTTTTGGAGGCAACAACCTCCTGCAGGGAAATCCTGGGGTTGTCCACCCTTTGCTCTCGTCCCTCAGTCCGTTGCTCATCCCCAAGTAGGTTCGCCATCACCCTGGAAGTTCTGCTCTTACTTGTGTTCCACCTTGCTCCGAGTGTGTCTCTATATTACGCATTTTATCTGTGTGAGGAGAGCTAATTGGTATCCGATGTATGCACTTAAAGTCAAGTGCCTGACTTTGCCTGACCCGATTAGCGGGACATGTCCAATGAGATGTGTAAGAGTTAGACTTGTAACTCTCAGTCGCCCTCTTCCTCGGCCCAGTGTTTGTGTAGAAAAGGGGGCGGGGTTGGCACATAAGAGAATCCAATGAAATAAGAGGAATCATGGGTACGGGAAAGGGAGGAATACTGCGTCTCACCATCGGTTGCCTCAACCCCACTCCCCGAAGAACCCTCCCCCAGGTGATCCTCCCGCACTGGTCCACCTCCAGGGTCTAGATCCAAAGGCGATGGCCATGCCCCGGACACCTGAGTGAGTAGAACAAGTTACTTACCAACTGGTAACGTTTTTTCGATTGGATGTTCCTCCAGTGTATTCCACATCTTTGACATGTAATGTCCACAGCTGTGTACCTTGGAAACTTTTTCGGCAGAGGGCATCCTGCGTCGATACCGTTGGGTCGATGTCCCTCGTAGGCCTCTATCGAGGGCGACATCACCGGATGTTATAAATAGGACTCACAGCGCCCGTAGCCTCAGTTTATGTTTATGTTTTTTCCTCCATTACATGTGACATGCACATATCCAATGCCTGCTTGACTGCACATAGCCTTATGGAAACTTAAGCTGCAATCTCATAGGAAATTCTCCAGAGGGGCCGGCTCGGAGGGCGATGTGGAATAGGTTGGAGGAACATCCAATTGAAAGAACTTTACCAGTTGGTAAGTAACTTGTTCTTCGAATGGATTGTGTCCTCCAATGTATTCCATATCTTTGACAGACTCCCAAAGCATTACCAGAAAATGGAGGAGGAAAAAGAATTTAGAGTACCCAATCAGATGGCGGAATAAAGAATCGCCTTACCAAAGGCCATATCTTGACCATGAATCTTATCAAGGAAATAATGTTTAACAAAGGTGTGGATAGAAACCCATGTGGCTGCATCACAAGTATGCCTAATAGGAACTCCCCGTTGTAGGGCTGTGGCAGTAGCCACGCCCCTAGTGGAATGAGCTCGCAACCCTTCAGGAGGGCCCTTACCCGCCAATCGGTCACATTCAGTAATGGTGAGGATAATCCACCTGGACAAGGTCTGTTTGGTAACAGCCTGGCCCAATAGGTGTCCAGCATATCCCACAAAGAGTTGATCGTCCACTCTGACCCTGGACATCCTAGAAATATAAAAGTTCAGAGCTCTCCTAGGGTCCAACATATGGAGTCGCTCCTCTTACTTACCAGGATGAGGAGGAAGATAGAAAAACGGCAGACCCACTCTCTGGCTTAAATGAAATTCAGACACTACCTTAGGTAGAAAGGAATGACTTACCCTCAGTACAACCCCTATCCTTGTGCAACACAGTAAAGAGTGGCTTAGATGAAAGTGCCTGCAATTCACTGAAGTAACCGCAACCAAGAACACCGTCTTGAAAGACAATAATCTCAAAGGACAAGAGTGCAAAGGTTCAAACGGAGCACCCATCAGGAAATTCAAAACCAAAATCAGATCCCAAACCGGCACCTGGAAAGGGGACGGCGGGAACACATTAGTGAGCCTTTTAAGAAATTAGGAAATCAAAGGAATATTAAAGTAAGAACATTCTTCAGACGAGCGCTTGAAGATAGACAGAGTCGCCAGGTAACCCTTAATGGTACCCACTTGCAGGCCCCTGTGGGCCAAAGAAAGTAAGAAAGACAAAACCAAGGGAATGCAACACTGAAAAGGATCAACATTTTGTCCTCTGCACCAGTCACAAAACGTACGCCAACGGCAACGGTACAGGGATTTTGTTGCTGGCCTCCTGGCCGAAAGCAACACCTCCATCACGTCATCTGGGAGGTCCCAATCCTTATACCTCAACCTTTCAGATACCAAAGTGTGAAGGTTGTGAGTCCTGACCCCCCTCGCGCAAGAGCAGATCCTCTCGGTAGGCAAGACGGCGTGGAGGACAGATGGACATTTCTAGAAGGTCCGGGTACCACGCTCTCCTGGCCCAATAGGCAGCAATGAGGATCATGTGGGATCCTAACCTGCGTAACCTCCTTAACACTTGAGGAATGACGAGGACTGGAGGAAATGCGTACAGCAGTGGGCATGACCAATCCACTACGAATGCGTCTCCTAAGGCTCCTCTCAGAGGAAATTCCCTTGAGCAGAATTTCTCGCACTTCCGGTCGGCACTGGTGGTGAAGAGATCCACTTGTGGGGTTCTCCAAAGGGCGAAGATCTGCAGAAGGACTCCCTGAGCCAACTCCCACTCGTGAGAGATGGTGATCTGCCTGCTCAGAGCGTCCGCCGCCGCATTGTCCTCTCCGTCCAGATGAACTGCTAAGAGCAAAATTTCCTGCTGGATTGCCCAGAACCAGAGCTGCATTGGAATCCAGGCGTTGCTCCGAATACATAGTTTCGAATGCAAAAGTATCGAAAAAATGCATTTTTTTGTAGGTAAAGTTTTTTTTAATATAATGGGTTTTAAGGGGTAAAAAAACAGGGGTTGGGGGACCCCTTCATTAAATTCTTTTTAAAAAATGCATTTTTCCGATGCATTTTAAAAAAAACTTTTGAATTCAAAACTTTTTCATTCGATGCAATCACTAGGAACGCTGCATTGCCTCTCTGCACAATGGGAGTGACCCCATCCCCCCTTTTTTGTTAAGGTAATGCATGGCCACTGTGTTGTCCGTCATGAACAGGACATCTTCTCTTGCACAGACGGTAGAAAAGCCTTCAGGGCCAGCCTGATGGCCCTCAGCTCTAACAGGTTGATGTGGAGTTTGGACTCCGACGGAGACCAACGACCGCTGGCGGTCAAGTCTGCGGCATGGGCTCCCCAACCTGCGAGGGAAGCGTCCGTCACTACAGTCACCTCCGGCCACGGTTGCCAAAACGGCTCCCACTTCATCAGGTTCCCCTCGTTGGCCCACCACAGAAGATCCTGGGAGACTGAGATTGGAATCTGAACGGGATCCGACATCTTGCCTGAGAACTGTGACCACTGCATCTTGAGGACCCATTGCTGGGATCTCATCCTCAGCCTGGCCTCTGACACCAGAAAAATGCAGGATACCATGAGGCCGAGCAACCTTAAGAATTCGAAAGCCGGGAGACTCTGGGCATGTTGAAACTTGTCGACCATTTGCACAATGTGATAAGCCCTCACCTTGGGAGGCGAGCACTTCACCAAGGACGTGTCCAACACAGCCCCGATGTACATTTCTTTGGAATCAAAATATATGGGGAATACCATCCCTTGTTCCTCACTGCTACAGGCACTAGTTCTATAGTCCCTTTTACTAGCAGGGTCAAGATTTCCTGAACAAGGAGCGGATCCGGAAGCTTCAAAGAGAGATTACCCGGTTGATTGTCGTGAGGTCGCTTAAGGAAGAGAAGACAGTAGCCGTGGGCTATTGTATCCAGAACCCACGCATCCGAAGTAATAGCTCGCCATTCTTCGAGATGCTGAGACAGTCAGCCCCCAACCGGCGAACCAGGGGACATGGCCTCATGACTGTTTGGGAGTGGCTGTGGCAGCACCTGAAGACAAAGAGGCCGCTGTCTGAGCAGCTTTGGCACTTCTATTCCTCTGTCCACCACGGGTACTTTAACGCTGACCCCTTTGACTGGCGGCTCCTCTTGTGCTACCAAAGGAGGAATAGTAACGAAAAGAACCTCCCCTCCACTGCTGTCCCCTAGGATAAAAAGGCAGAGGTTGACACAGCTGCGCTTAAGGATTTTGCCACAGCTTTGGAGGTCTGTAACCTCTCAAGGCTCTCGTCAGCCTTGCTGCCAAACAAATGCACGCCATCAAAGGACATGTTCAAAAAACGGGCTTGCACATCCGGGGCGTATAATGGTGCTCGCTGCCATGGACCGGCTAACATTGTCGGCTGTGTCCAAACCCGACTGAAGGGATTCACACATGGCATCCTTGCCATCTTGCACGAAACCCTTCACTTTCTTCCCCATTGGGAATATGCTCAGCCGCAAGAGAAACACAATTCCACAGAGCGTGTGAAAATCTTGCCAAATCACAAGTGGAGTTGGCCGATTTCAGCACCATCCTCGCAGCAGAAAACACCTTGCAGGGACAGAGGACGGACCTTGATACAAAATATCTGTCAAGTCATCCTGAACAAAATCTTCAGGAGGAGCGGACCAACCCAGATATTCCGTGGCCCTAGCCATCAGTCTCCTGTAGGACGACTAAGCATGAGCCCCAGGCTCAGGCCTCCCAAATTCCACCTCAGGAGAAGTGTCTATGCCACTGCCATCATGAAGAGATTGCCTTAACTCTTCCAATTGACTATCCCCTGAATGGAAAGGAGCCACATCAGGCCCAACATGGTCAAAATCTAAATCTGACCTCTCCTCCTCCTCATAGATGTCATCAAGAGGGAGGTAAAAGTCTTGCCTCGGGACAGCCGAGGGTCTGGAGTTCTTAACAGGCCTTACAGACTTGGAAGTAGCCTTCCTTGGAGGATCCACCGTACCAGGGACCCCCGATGGCAAATCCCGGCCAAACGGCCCCAAAGGATTTGAGGGCGCTGATGGCTACGGCGTCGAGAGCGCCGACGGCTTCGGTGGCAACATCGACAACAGTGCCAACGGCGCAGAGGGCCAGTACGAAGGCTAAGCTTCGACATCCGTATCCAACGGACACGGCACGACGGAGTCGACACTGACCTCGAGCCCTTAGCAGGTTTCTGCGGTCTCGCTGCGGATGAGGACCGAGACCTGGAAGCACGTCTCTTGCGACCATCCTGAGCCTTGTCCGAATAGGACCTCGAAGGTTCCCAATGAGGATCGCACCGCGGACCTGAGTCCGAAGGAGCACGAGCCACGGATCAAGATTGTTCCTTGCCGGCTTCATTAGAAGGCGCAGACGGAACTGTGCCCTGCGATTGGAAAATCGCCAACACCTACTCCCTGAAGGCAGCACATTCCTCCAGAGTCGAAGACTTTGTTGGACAAGTCACTTTCCTCGCGGCTCCATCCTCCGAGGAGGACGGGGAAGGCGACCAGTGACAGCGCTTCCTAGGATGCAGAGACGAGGAGGACGAATGGCAGAAACCACTCCGGGACCGAGACCCCCGGGACTCCTTCCGATGCGGAGAGTCACTCCTCGAATCGTCAGTGGACATACCCTTGGACTTAGATTTACAGGACTTACTGGGTTTAGAACCCCTACCTACCCGATGCTTTCCCTTACGCCCCCGCAAGGCCTTAGCAGTCAACGACTGGCATTTGGAAAGTCGTGACTCTCGCCCAAGCACCACAAACAAATGTGATGCGGGTCGGTAATCGACATCTTAGACTTGCAGTCCCGGCAAGTCTTGAAGCCAGACCGCGGAGTCGGAGGGGTCGAAGAAGAAGACATATTCATGAGGAATATACAAGGCGCGCCTAGTTTCCGAAGCAAACACGTTTGTAGAAAAAACAGAACTGAGGCAACGGGCGCTGTGCGTCCTATTTATAACATTTGGTGACATCGCCCTCGACAGAGGCCTTCGAGGGACATCAACCCGACGTCATCGATGCAGAACACCCTCTGCCGAAAAAGTTTCCGAAGTACACAGCTGTGGACATTACATGTCAAAGATGTGGAATACGTTGGAGGACACAAGCCATTCGAAGTAAAGTAACTTACCGGTGCTCCTTTGTTCATCCAATCCATTTTACGCATTGGAGTCTAGTTTTGGCCTCCTGTTGGCTTGGATAGTATTTACTGCCTAAAGCCCTCCGAATGTGGGGAACAGCTTTGTTAACTGAAGCAGGGCCTGACCTAACTCTTGGAACTCACTTCACCCCTTCAAAATCTTTCACCTAACTTATCTTGCCTTCCCAGAACACTGTGTTCTGTGATGAATCAGGCATGATTCACCCAGAAAACCTGTCCTGGGACCGTTCTCATGTAGCCAGGGAAAGGCAGATGCTTTCCGTTCCTGACCCTGGGGTGGTGTTCTGCGGGAAGATCACATGGCGGGGCAGGTCAGGAAGGATGTACATGATTATTTCGAATACAAACTTTTCGAAGTCGAAAAGGTTGTATTCTAAATGTTCATATTCCACCCCCCTACTTACCTTTTGGCGGCACACTTTGCTGTGTGCCGCCGAGTCCCTCCAGCGCCAGTTCCCTTGTTCGCTTTAATGAACACCGAATGGTTAAAATGCTCATCATTTTTGGCTGTACGTAATTTTGGTACAGACGAAATCCTATCATTCGGTTTTTTAAATATGGTATTTTCGTGTGATAACTGTCAGGAAGAATGGGAAACACCTTTTTATAACTTCCCCCTAGATGCCAACCTTCTAGTGGCCCATTGTAAAATAGAAACTATTAGAAAAGCCAAAGCCAAAGTACTGGGATGAGGAAGAGGACGGCAGAGGGACAAGACTGCAGGTTGCCGCCTATTAGGGGCAATGACCCACACGTGAGGAAGACTGGGAGGCATAAAAGGGTCCCCCAGGTGCAGACCATTGAGAAGAGCAGTAGCAGAAGGTGGAGTAGTTCTGACATCTCCACGTGGCAGCATAAATCTAAGTCAGATGAGAGACTAGATGCCAGGACCACTGTGGTGTGTAAAACGGATGCTGGTCCTCAGTGGGTCTCTTATGCTCGAGAACTTGACTGCAGAGGCTGCGCAGCGAGAAGCGTTGGGAGTGATAGCTCTTTCCCCGAGGATCGCGCAGAAGAAAACGCACCATTTAACAGTTTTCCCCATGGTCAGGCAAGCGCTGGTGGCAGGGTAGCACTGGAGCCGGGAGAACTCTGCTGTTGACAGACATGGGCCGAGGGAAGCTGCGAATGAGAGGTTGCCGAGTCATTTGGGAAAACAGAAGCAGAGGACTTGGAGGCAGCGAGGCGAACAGACGTGCACGCCCGACCCGGTGAGTTCACTGTAAGATTGTTATCCCGGTGCGCTCCGTAACCGGCCGCTGGCCAAGTCCAGCAGTCTTAACCTCACAAATAATAAAAACAAAGTAAAATTGAAGAAGAGGGCCTTTTCAGAATACCAAACTAATGTAAAGCAGGCAAATCTTTCTGTTGCAAACCAAGCTGATTTTTTTTTCTCCAAACTTTATTTTCATTTTCAGGCACAATCATAGACACTACATTTCACTGGTATATCAAATACAGGTTGGTTAAGGTGGGCTACTTCCTACTCAGGCCCTTGCCCTTTTAGTTAAAGATTTCTCTAAGTAACAATGGTCTGAAATGCTGAGCATCACGATATCTGACAAACTCTAGGAATGGGTCCCATATCGCTAAGAATTTATGGTACTTTCCCTCCCTCAGGGCTCCCACCTTTTTGGTTGCAGATTTTGACCCACCAGCATGCTATTATACGCCTTTCACAGTTTTCCATCCTGCGCCAGGATCATCCTTGCTGCCATTAGTAGTTGAGTAATGAGTGCAGCGTTATTGCCTGTCGCAGCGTATACTCCTTCTACGTTGGTTCCCAGTAGTACCACCTTCGGAGAGAGTGGGAGTTGTTTTCCTGTGAAGTCTTCTATGTGGCCCAGGACCTCCTTCCAGTGCATTCTTGCTTTGAGGCAGTCCCACCATATATGGAATAAGTCCCCTCTAGCTCCGCAGAATCTCCAGAAGTCAGGGGGTAAGCAGGATTAATTTTATGTAACCTATATGGGGTCAGGTGCCACCTATAACATAATTTATAGGCCGTCTCCCTGATTGCCGTGCACCTGGATGTTTTCTTCGCTCTCCTCCATTTTTGCCCCAATTCCTCGTCCGTAACAGGTGTGCGCAGATCCCTTTCCCAGTTGTCTTTTTAAGAGAGTTTATCCTCTGCCAATGTTGTATCTAATAATTTGTAGATTCTGGATAGCGCTCCCTTTGTCTACCCCTCCTGAAGTGTTAGTTCCAACCCTATTGGGTTCCTGGATGCTGCCTTTTTGACCTCCTTCTGTGTTATCCAATGCCTGACCTGTATGTATGTGTATCTTTCTGTTTCCGGGATTCCTAACTTCTGTTTAGATTCCTCGAACGTGAGGGGATTTCCATTGTGGTAGAATTCTTTCAAGTGGAGTACCCTTGACTCAAGTGGAGTTGTCCCAGAACTTATTCTGTTTCCCCGGAGTGAAATCCTGGTTATGTGCCATTGTGGTAAAGGGACTTAGGCCCGGTGTAATACTGCGCCTTCGGAGCGCCCTATCCCAACCCCTCAGTGAGACCCAGGTGGACTATAGTAGTTGACCTCCTGCCCCCCTGCCCCGCGCCCTAAGTGCATGCAATGTACCTAAAGGGATTGTAGTTACCCCTTGCTCTATTCCCATCCAGCCATTCAGTGTTTCCTCTCCCATCCATTTTAACATTGGTACTAGCTGCCAGCCAGAATATACCTCTCGATGTGGGGGTACTCCGAGACTTCCCAAAAGGGGTGGTCTGGTCAACACGTTCTTTTGTATACAGGGATTACTCCCGTGCCATATAAAGGTGGTGATCTCTTTTTGAAGTACTTTGCTCATCTTGGGTGGGGATCTCCAAAGGTAGGGAGCTCACCAGATATAGGTCGGGGGAGAAGTGTCATTTTGATGGCTGCTTTGTGTGCGAACCAGGAGAGTTCTTGGGCATCCCATATGTGTAGGTCCTCTTTGAGCTGCTTCCAGCGGGGTTATGGTTGCTCCGTAGAGGCTTTTGTAATCTTTTGTTAAGTGTATCCCCAGGCATTCTATAGTCTCGGGTTCCCAAGTGAGGGGGTACATTGTTTTCAGTGTTTTGATCTCTCGCTCCTCCTCCGTTACGTTTAGGGATTTGAAACCAAGCTGATTTAAAAAGGAGCAGATGGTAGAACAAGAACCTAATTATAAGACCAGAAGGGTGTGATTATAACATTATGGGTCATATTAAAAACCAACAACAAGAGAGGGCAGTAACCCACGAAGAAAATACAACCCACTATTGGAAAAAGCCAAAAGAGAAACATATCAAGGCGAATTATAAAGAACCAGTATTGCCCTAGCCAAAACAAGGCGATTGAGAATTTCAGTGTTTGTAAAGACCAGTGTCCATATATAAAAGGAAGTCATAAGAGGATATGGCTTAACCCCATATTGCCAAAGCCAAAGAAGTGTGAAAGTAAAACCGAATCATTATCAGCATTTGGTTTGTGCGGAAGGGGAGAAACAAGAGTGGCAGGAGGGTTCCTCTTCTGATACAAGGTATTCAGGAGGAGTGGAGCCTAACCTGTATTGAGTGTGGCAATCACATATGTGTAATAAACAGCACCAGTGTGGTTCTTATTCTTATTTCCCATAAAGACATTTGCAGTTAGTAGTGCAGGCTGGCCTAGCAGGAGAGTACACCATAGCAGAGAACTTTGTATTAGTAGACCTGGCAGGTGAGTGGACCAGGTGGAAACCATTGAATTACTTTGGTGTGGTTAGAAATCTTGAAGAAGATGAAGAACCACTCAAGTGTTTTTGTGGATTAATGCAGAATCATCCTGACGAATTAATATCACTGAAGCAATTGTTGTGTAAACTGATGCATAATTATTTCATATTGTCAAACAAGTGGTTTTGTGAACTGGTGCAGGAAGAACCTGACAATCTTTTTGTTGAAACTAATGAAATACGAAATTAGTCATTGCTGATGAAAAGAAGTTGTTTCAAGCTCTTTGTCGCAATTGAAGAGAGGAAAAACTTGTTGGACACTTGTGAACAGTTGGTTAAATTAAAGTTGGAACTTTGTGTTATCAAGTTGGAACAAAAAGAGAACTGAAGTGGAATTTTGTTATGACTCAGGATTTCCTTATCCTTTTGGAACTGCTGAACAAAATCGTGCTTGAATCTGGGGAAGGGGAATTCAACCAGATTATAAGAGGAAACAGTTATCATGATGTGAATTTAACTGTTACATTTGTTGCTTTTGAACTGTCATGATAGGCATTTATGATATATGATATGATATGGCATTTATAACGCGCCTATACACAAGTATATATTACTTTGTTAAGTTGGTCTATGTATAAGCGTGAGGGACAAAAACCTTTTGTTAGAGTGTTTCCTTTAGTGTATTTTAGGCAGGGAAATCCTTGTCATGGTAGTGTTAGTGAGGCATTTATCCAAACCTTTGAGTTAATAGAATGTCAACTTTTGAAAAACCTTTACAAAGTTGTCCACCTCACATTTCTGACCCCTCACAGTTCTGAACTTTACTCGTGACTGTGCACCTTTTACACATGCATTGAACATTGAGCATAAGGCTCCTCACATTGTAGGACTGGATTTACAAAGTTAGTATTGTGATATTTGAAGACTGTTGGTGCTCCCAAAGTTATCTGTCCCTTTTTCCTTCACAGGTATTAGTGGAGTTATTAACTTTCCTGCACTGATTCCAGTGCCTGTATATATATTACAAAGTGTGTTGTGTGTGTGTGGCAATTTACTAAGTACATTTCATTATTCATTGTGTGTTATTGGGCCTATAATAAATAGTATATATTTCCGTCTAAAGGTAATACTTGGTGGTTCACTGTGTGTGCTCCCACACACCACCTGAAACTTAGCCTTGACTGCTCACCATGCTACTGTAAATTGGTCTGGCTAACCTCCCAGAAGTGTCTCTTGCTTATCTAATAAGGGTGGCCTTCTAAACATCTGTCCACCAGGGCAGAGTTTAGAAATCCATTCTAACAAATTGGTGTACAGTGGTGAGGATAATATCCGGAGTACCCCAGTATTGCACACTGGTGTGGTGCCTGAATTACAGTTACATAGAAGCAATGTGAGTTTTGATTAATTAGTAATTGTAAGTCTCCTGCTAAACTTATAATATGGAAACATTCACTTCCACTACTTTAGGTGCTGTTGAAGCAGAACAATTGAGAACTCTGTCTAGTTAAAGAGGTCTCTCGACCTCTGGAAATAAGATTGAAGCAAGTCAAGGAATCTTGGATTGGCAGGAAAGTAGGAATGTGCCTCTTCCCTCTGACGGTAACGCAGAAGGTGCTGGGGCTGCTCCCAGTAACAGCAATGGTATTACTGTTGCTGCCATCATCTCGTGAGTGGTCTCACGTCTCTCATCGGCAGTTTGTGTGGGATCTTCACTTTCTGCAGTAGTTGCAATCTTCCCCTTCTGTTCAGCCTGAAGTTTTTGAGAGTGGAGAAAAGAACGACCCTCCTCCTCCACCACAGTGTATCCGGTAATCTGTGTAGGACGTACTCAGAGGCGGAACCGAAAGGCAGGGCCCCCAGACAGGGAAAAAGAAAATCTGGCATAAAAAATCCTGTTGTGGTCCCTTGACGGCTGTAGTAGTGTATCCAGCAGAAAATCCATAGGCAAATGCTATGGAGAGCCAACAGGGAGAAATCAAAAGCAAGGACGTAGCACAGAATGATCCAGAGTGGAAGGCAGCAGGAAAGCAGTAGCGGCAAGGGCAGGAGAGAAAGGACAAGTGTGAACAAAGGAATGTAGCAAGAAAGCACTAGCATCTCACCCGAGAAGAGCGAACAATCCGGAGGATTGAAACGCGGAGAGCCAGTCCGGCGGTGGAAAGGAAAGCCGGTGGGTGCCATCTTGAAATAAACTAGACTGGCACTCCACGCTGAGAAAGGAATGTCACGGCAAACGAGACATCCTTCTCCATCTGTGCCCCAGTGACCAGTGTGTCGCTGTGAGAGTATGACCCCTTCTTCTCTGATCTGGTCCTGGTTTCCAGGGATGTCACAAATGAAATCGTCTGAGGAGAACGGGTGCTTGAATGTGAGAAGCTGGTTCCCAGGTGCGCTTTCGGATGGAGTAGCCTTTCCAATGTACCAGGTATTGTACGGCTCCTCGATAATATTGGGAGTCGCATAAACGGGTTACTTCATATTCCTCAGATTCGATATTGGACAATGTGCTTTTGACAATGAGAGGTAGGGTCCTATTGAAAGAGTCAGAACGATATTCCTTCAGCAAAGACGTGTGGAAAACAGGATGGATACGTTTCCATGACTTGTAAAGCTGTAACAGGTAAGCTCGGGGAGAGTTTAGAGGGTCAGCTCCATCTAGGTAAGTATTTTGTTGAGAGCTGGAACGTATTTCTCTTTTTGACCAAAGTAGGTTGTTGCCTTGATGTTGGCATTCCTCTTGTTTGTCTCCTTGCTCTCCTGAAGATAGCTCTTTGCTAGAGCATGATTTTTGGCGATTTGTTGCTGCAAAAGGTTTAGGGATGGTATATTTGTCACTGGAGCTACTGACAAAGGTAGAGATCAGGGATGCACAGCTATTAAGCAAAAAAAAAGGCTCATCTTGGTAGCTGTGTGAAGGGCATTGTTGTAAGCGAACTCTGTAAGAGGTAACATAGCTGACCAATTATCTTGGTTAGTGATAGTGTAACATCTGAGGTATTGCTCCATGCTATAGTTCAATCGCTCGGTTTGGCCACTTGTTTGTGGGTGGTAACCAGAGGACAATGCTCGTTCTATGCCTGGCAACCTGCGCAGAGAGGACCAAAATGGGAAGTATATTGAGATATATTGAGAACTGCGATCAGAGGTAATAGAAAGTGGCAGTCCATGCAAACTGAGGCCATCACTGGTGCTGAGGGAATGTGTCACGCGCCGCATTCCTTCCGGGTCTCTGGCCAAGGACCCGGGTTTATCATAGGCAAGCGCATTGCGCGGTCTAGTCTTTTCCCTTAGCTCACGTTTCCTATTTAGGCCCCGCCTTCTTTCAGCGCCTCGCGTTGCAACCTTTCCGTCAGCTATTCTCCTTGCTGCCGCTGTTGTTTACGCTCTCCTTCTCTCAAGTTCTGCTCTGCTATCTCTTCTCCGTTTTCTGCTCTTTTGGGCTCTGCTTCCCTTCCCCCTGCCATGCCCTCTCGGCACCTTGCCCGGTTTGCTTTTCTCTCACCTCTCCCGGTCGGCTTTGCATCCTGCAGCCTGCTTATCCTCTAGAGCTACTTCCCACGGAGCTCAACTTCCATTAGGACTCCGGTGCCTTCAGCAGGGGTTTTTTCTGCTGCTTGAGGCTTTTTCCCCTAGTTGTCCCTCCCGGGACCGGGGTCCCAGCGGGGTGCCTTTATCTGGCCTCCGCTGTGGCTTCGTCTCGTGGGAGACACGATCGACCTACAAAGAGAGAAAAAGACTACTGGACCCGAAGATCCATCAGTCCAGACTACAGCGACCACACAGGTGAGGAGGAGGGAGAGGAAGAGACAAATACTAGAGGTGACACTGACCCGAAGCCTGACAGTTTGCAACGCCCACAATCTACAATGGCCACCCCTGAGCAAGTACAGGAACTGATGGCAGTGGTCCAAAATCTCTCATTGGAGATGCAAAATATGAAAGCCGAGAACACCCTTATGAAACAGATGATAGCCTCCCGGGAGCCACCTTCCATAGATCTGCCTCCCATGGCTCTCTCTTCGGGCAAGTTTGAAGGCTCACCGAAAAGGTTGAGAGAGTTTCTAGATGCCTGCACAGTATATTTTACTTTCAGGCCCCGCACCTATACCTCCGACCAGGCCAAGGTCGGTTTTATGATTTCCAATATGTCAAGAAATGCCCTGGCCTGGGCTACTCCTCTGGTAACCAGTTCTGACCCTGTGCTACAGGACTATGGGGCCTTTTTGGGACTTCTCAAGAGTACTTTTGAAAGACCTGAAGTCGCCATGTCAGCAGGGGAAGACCTGCTGGATGTTCGACAGGGATCCTCTGAAGTGCTGTCATATATTTCAACGTTTAAAAGGCTGGCCTTGGAAACTGGCTGGTCAGAACAGTCTCAGATAATCTTGTTCCGACGAGGTCTTAGAGAAGACGAATTGGCCCGCTCTCCTCGCCCAGAATCACTAGCTGCTTTAATGACAGCTGCCCTTCAGATCGAATTTCGTATGACAGAAAGGAGACAAGAGAAACGGCGAAGCCTATCTTTCTTCCCTGGGGTACCCCCGTCCTCCTCCTGCTTCATCCAAACAAATTGAAGAACCAATGCAAATAGGTGCTACACGCCGCTCTCTTACTCCCGAAGAGAGGAAGAGAAGGAGGGAGCAGGGCCTATGTGCTTATTGTGGATCAGACCGACACTCTGTACGGAATTGCCCTGATTATCTTCTAAACAGTCGGAAACCGAACACCCTCGATCCTAGAAGGGACGGGATGTCGAGGGGTGCTGTATAGTCCCTATGTTTCCATGTCGATCGGTTCATCTGACTCCTCCCAAGACTCTCGCCTCATGGTCATCACTGTACAAATTACCATCGGGGAGAACCAGACTGAGGCTTTGGCTCTCCTGGATTGTGGAGCCGCCGGAAACTTTGCGGACACTCTATGGGTCAATCAAGTGGGAGCTAAGCGCATAGACCGACAGGAGGGACAGAAGGTGGAGGGCGTGGACGGCAAACCTCTGAGCTCTGGCCTTATTACCCAATCTACAGAACCGTTATTGCTCACCATCCACCAACACTCTGAAAATATAACATTTGACATCATTCGAGCAGCTCATTTCCCTCTCATTTTGGGTATTCCTTGGCTCCGTCAGCATAATCCCTACATTGATTGGGCCTCCAACCGTCTTGATTTCTCCTCTACTTACTGCCAAAGACAGTGCTTGCAGGACGTCAATTACCAAACAGTGAGGACGTATTCTAGTAAGCCTGCTGCTACAGTTGTAGTCCATACGATTTCGCAGATACTGGAGGACTTTGATGCAGTCTTCGCTGACTCTTCTCCTTTGGAATTACCCCCCCATAGGCCTGAAGATTGTTCCATAGACCTGACACCCAATGCTTTGGTACCCTTCGGCAAGATGTTTGCGCTATCGGTGAAGGAGAAAGATGTCCTGAGGAAATATTTGGATGACAATCTTTGTAACCGTCTCATCCGGCCGTCCAAATCACCTGCTGGAGCCCCACTGTTTTTTATCCCTAAGAGGGGTTCCACTGATCTGCAACCTTATATCGACTACAGAGGCTTAATAAAGTTACCAAGAAGGACCGCTACCCCATGCCTCTGATCCCAGATATACTAGCAGCCGTCCAAGGTGCCACAATATTCTCAAAATTAGATCTACGGAACGCCTATCACCTGCTCCGCATTAAGAAGGGGGACGAATGGAAGACTGCTTTCAGGACACCTTTTGGCATCTTCGAATACCATGTAATGCCATTTGGGCTCGAAAATGCACCGGCTGTCTTCCAAAGATTTATGGACCGCATGTTCTCCGACCTCTTGTTTATTTCAGTGGTTGTTTATCTCGGCGATATCTTGGTTTTCTCCAACAACATGCTCGACCATACCAAACATCTTACTGAAGTGTTTTCTCGACTCAAGTGTAACCATCTTTTTGCTAAGAGAGAGAAATGCCTTTTTGGGGTTTCTTCTGTTCCCTATCTGGGTTTCATTCTGTCACCTCGTGGGATACAGATGGATAAGAGCAAGGTAGACGCCATCCTTCGCTGGCCGGCCCCTACCTCAGTAAAGGAGGTACAGAGATTCTTGGGTCTAGCCAACTTTTACCGGCGGTTCATAGCAGGATTCTCGAACATTGTTTTACCCATTACCAACCTGTTGAAGAAATCCTCTGGACCGTTCACTTGGAATTCAAAGACAGAGGATAGTTTTCGTCACCTCAAGGAGCAGTTCTGCCAAGCACCCATTCTACGGCAGCCTGATCAGACTAAGCAATTTATTCTAGAGACCGATGCTTCGTCCGCTGCCATAGGGGCAGTTCTTCTTCAAGATCACCAAGGCGTAGAACATCCAGTGGCCTATCTGTCAAAGACACTTACCGAGAGTCAGCGCAACTAATCTGTTATAGAGAGAGAGCTATTAGCTATGAAAAAGGCATGTGAGGAATGGAGACATCTGCTCCAAGATAACACCTATCCTTTTATCATAAGAACCGATCACAAAAACCTACAGGTGCTACAATCTATGGATTGTATTAACTCCAGACAGGCCCGTTGGGCACATTATTTTTCTCAATATGATTTTCTCATTACTTACATACCTGGAAGTCAAAACACATTGGCTGATGCCCTCTCCAGGAAGACGTATGGCTCCAAACATTTCACCTGCTCCCTGGAGAGGATGTTTCCTAGAAACAAGATCGTGAGTACCCTTTCTTCTTTCTTGCATCAAGTCAAAGAAGCAACAGTTGGTCACCAAGAACCGATTGGTTTAATCAAGAGCGATGGTTTGATGTTTAAGGGACACCAGCTGTGGATACCTTCTAAGGAACTTCAGAACAAGGTCCTTTCGTGGTGCCATGATCATGAAACAGCAGGACACAGGGGGCAATCTAGCACTCTGGAGCTAGTCCAAAGGACTTTCTACTGGCCCCATCTTATTAAGGATGTCAGGCGATTCGTTCAGACCTGTGCCATTTGTAAACAAAGTAAATATTGTACTCAAAAACCGGTGGGCCTCTTGCAACAAGAAGAGGTACCTACTCATGCCTGGAGCCATATTTCAACTGACTTTATTGTGGATCTACCGCTCTCACAAGGCTGTTCCTGTATCCTTGTTACTATGGACTCTTTCACCAAAATGGCTAATTTTTCACCACTCTCGGGTCTGCCCACAGCAGAAGCCATGGCTCAGGTTTTCGTCAGGGACATTTTTCGTCTTCATGGTCTCCCGGACAAGATTGTGTCTGACCGCGGGAGCCAATTTGTGTCCCGGTTCTGGAAGTCTTTATGCAAAAACCTAGGCATCGAGAGGGCTTTGTCGTCAGGCTACCACCCGCAGACGAATGGGCAAACAGAGAGGCTAAACTTTACTCTGGAACAATATCTGCGGGCTTATATTAATGCTGAACAAGATAATTGGGTGGCTTTGCTGCCCACAGCCGAGTTTGCATATAATAATTCCAGACATTCGGCCATTAAGATGTCGCCTTTCTTCTGTTCCTATGGTTATCACCCTCGATCTATAATCCCTCGCTCGCCAGTCCATTCCTCACTGCCACACGTGGAAGATGTGTTGTCTCGGCTGAAGGAAGCCCAGAGAACAGCTTCATTGAGCTTATCTGAGAGTCTCCGGGGGTACAAACAACAAGCTGATAGGCACCGTCGGGATGTCCCCGATTGGAAGGTGGGCTCCAAGGTGTGGCTTTCCACCAAATTCCTCCCACGCTGGTCTCGCCCCTCCAAACTATCTCCACGTTTCGTGGGCCCCTTTTCTATCGCAGCCAGAATAAACCCAGTGACCTTTCGCCTTAACCTACCTCCTTCCTTGAAGCGGGTTCACCCTGTTTTTCATGCCTCCTTATTGAGGAGTGCGGATAATTCCCGGGTTGCCCGTACCTCCCCCGTTCCTGTACCCGGGAACATTAACGAGGAATACAAGGTCTCAAGTATTCGCGATTCCAGGTATCACAGGGGTCACTTAGAATGCCTTGTCCATTGGAAGGGTTACTCCAGTGCTGAAGATTCCTGGGAGCCTGTCTCTCATATCCACGCCCCCATCCTCCTCCGGTGGTTTCATAGAGGGCATCCAGGGAAGCCCGGAGGTTCTCAGTATGGGGGGGGCATACTGTTACGCGCCGCGTTCCTTCCTGGCGTCTCTGGCCAAGGACCCGGGTTTATCATAGCCGAGCGCATTGCACGGTCTAGTCTTTTCCCTTAGCTCACGTTTCCTATTTAGGCCCCGCCTTCTTTCAGCGTCTCGCATTGCAACCTTTCCGTCAGCTGTTCTCCTCGCTGCCGCTGTTGTTTACGCTCTCCTTCTCTCAAGTTCTGCTCTGCTATCTCTTCTCCGTTTTCCGCTCTTTTGGGCTCTGCTTCCCTTCCCCCTGCCGTGCGCTCTCGGCACCTTGCCCAGTTTGCTTTTCTCTCACCTCTCCCGGTCGGCTTTGCATCCTGCAGCCTGCTTATCCTATAGAGCTACTTCCCACGGAGCTCAACTTCCATTAGGACTCCGGTGCCTTCAGCAGGGGTTTTTTCTGCCGCTTGCGGATTTTTCCTCTAGTTGTCCCTCCCGGGACCGGGGTTCCAGCGGGGTGCCTTTATTTGGCCTTCGCTGTGGCTTCGTCTCGTGGGAGACACAGTCGACCTACAAAGAGAGAAAAAGACTACTGGACCCGAAGATCCATCAGTCCAGGCTACAGCGACCACACAGGTGAGGAGGAGGGGGAGGAAGAGACGAATACTAGAGGTGCCATTGACCCGAAGCCTGACAGAATGCAGGATAATGCAGAAAAGTGAGCCATCTTGCTGAAAGTATCTACTGTGACCATAATAGCGGTGTTGCCCTCAGAGGGAGGTAAATCTACTACAAAGTCAGCAGACAGATGTGTCTATGGTCCTAGGGGATCCATCGGCTGTGTGAGCTGTCCGATGGGATTGTGCGTGTTATATTTGCTTCTAGAGCAAGTGGGACAGGACAGCACCTAATGCCTTACATCCTTCTTAAAGAGAGGCCAACAAAAGGTGCAATTAAGGAGATCCTGGGTGACAGCGAGTCCTTGATGTCCTGCGGAAGGAATACCATGAGTAACCGCAAGGATGTTCATCTGTAAAAGACTGCAGGGGACGGTCAGTCTTCCTTTGAAGAAAAATAATTGTTCCTTTTGGATAACTTGTCCTTGATCCTTAAGGGGTAAGGATATGCGAAAGGTTCTGTAGGCAGGCCTGAGTTGGTCAAAAAACGTATTCATCACGTAAGCAATCAGTTTATTTATCAGGATCCTTTCAAGAATCAGGTGGTCAGTCTGGGGATCTGCGTGATAGTGAATCTTCAATGATAGTGAGAGTCCCTGGTAGGTAATTGATGAAAAAATCGTATTGCAAAAAGAAATATGCCCATCGTGTGGACCTCAAATGGTTATTCTGCTCCCAACAGTAGGTGTCTCCATTCTGTACAGGCAGCCTATATGACAAGTAGCTCCTTCTCTATCACAGAGTAGTTTCTTTCACTAGTTGTTAGAGTCGTGGAATACAATGCCACAGGATGTTCTTTATGATTTGGGGCTAATTGTTTAAGTACGGCCCCAATGGCCCCTTTGGAGGCATCTTTTTCCACAATTAATTGTCTTCACTGGTCCGGCTGAATCAATACAGGTGATGTACAGAAGGCTATTCTGAGTGTATGAAAGGCTTGCTCTGCTGCCCTTCACCAAATGAGCGGAGTATCCTTTTTTAAGAGGCCAGTGATTGTGTCAGAACTCTCCTTCAATGGGAACAGGTGCAGAGTAGTTGAACTCGTAGTGCAGCAGAAGAGTTCTTCCTACTAATGTAGCCCTCTGGATGTAAGACAAAACATACAGAGGAGTCAAGTAATTGAAAGATTGGACACGACACGAGACTCCGATGGCTGCAAGGAAACACAAGAAATGGTGTCACTTGTACAACAGTTAATAAACTGAACCAATACAATAAGCCAATAAGGCGAAAGCTGCCCTGTGCCAGTAACACTGTAGGGGTCGAGTGCAGGGTCAGCGTATTCAGGAGGCACGGTGTAGTGATTCAACAGGTAGGAAGTTCTGTAACGATACACCAAGGGGGTATAAGTAAACAGTAATACGAATGCTCAAAGTGCTAGATGGCATCCGTAGGTTGTGTGTCCTGAAGGCACGAGGAAGTCCAGTTGAGTTGAGTTAAAAGTTTGAAGTTCAGCTGGAATCACCTAACCCGACGGCACGAGGACGCCTAACAATGTCTGAGTACACTTATGGCAGTCTCTAGTCTGTGTACTGCTAATGCGCAATGTTGAAGCAGGTCCGCATAGGAAAGAGAGTCAAATGAACGCAGGCAGGTTCCGGGACGTAGCAAGAAGAATAGGGCAATCTGTGTAGCGGTCCGAGTCGGCGTGGAACCAGGCAGCAAGGTACAAAGACGATGAAGCAAAGAAGTCTGTGAAGCAGTGCTAGTCGGTAAGGAACAAGGCGGCAAGGTACAATGTCGTTGAAGAAAGCAATCTGTATAGCAAAGCAGGGTCGTTAAGGAATCACCATTTCAGGCCAGGGGATGAGATGAGGAAAGGTCCTAGAAGCAGAAACAAGGTTGGTAACAGAAAACCGTAGAAACACAGAAATGTAGAAAAAAGCTCACTGTATGTTATTCAGAAGCACCAATGAGTGAGCAGGCAGGGTTTAAGACTGCAATGTCACGTGACCAAGTAGTCCGTCGATTTCCGCATGGGAAACGGTAACCTACGCATGAGTAAAGGACGACAACGTTTCCATGGCAGCTTCCAGTCAGCATGAAACAGAGCTCTATGTCCACACACAGATTTCTTAATAATGCGGGAACGTGTGCCTCTGCACTTTGGATAAAACGAGCAGCGTGGTGTAACCCAAACATGAAAGGTCGGTTTCATTGTGACTGTGACGGTCTTGCGCTTTGCCCTATTACATGTAACTGATCCATTCCTTGGTGGAATCCTGACATCTTGGTAGAACTATATTAGAAAAGGTACGGATAAAACAGTGATAGAAGTTGGCTACTCCCTAGAACCTCTGTATTTCCTTTACCGATTTTGGGGTGGGCTAGTTAGAGATCACTGAATCTTTTTGTGGATCCATGTGAACCCTTTCGTTGGTTAGAATAAACCCCAAGTAGGGACCGAAGGTGCTTCGAGGAGACATTTCTCCGCTTGACCATGAGTTGATTGTGTTGAAGCCTTTGGAGGACTCATTAAAAAGGTGATGTTGATGTTCTTCGGAAGAAGAGGAGAAAAGCAAGATATCATCCAGGATGAAAAGGTATGTTTGCGAATACTCGGGCAATAAACCTTTGAAATATCACAGGTGCATTCACCAGACTGAATGGCATCACAAGATATTCAAAGTGACCGAAGGGGGTCCAGAAAGCGATCTTCCATTGAAGCCCCCACTTGATCCGGAGAAGATGGTACCCACCTCTCAGGTCGAGTTTCGTAAATATGGTTGCACCTTGAATGGCATCACTAATCTCCTTTATTAAAGGCATGGTCTACCAGTCCTTGACTGTGATCTTGTTGAGGCCTCTGTAATCTATGCATGGTCGAAGCTCACTAGTGTCTTTCTTTGGGATGAAAAACAAAGAGGCCCCTGCTGAGGATTTATATTCTCGTATGAGACCGTGGTAGAGGTTTTGATCCAGGTATTGTTGTAAGGCTCTCTTCTCGGAACAAGAAAGAGAGACCATTCTGCCAAAAGGTACCACAGAACCTTGGATGAGATCTATGGTGCAATCTTTCTCCCAATGAGGAGGGAGTTTCTTGGGTATTGGATCCTTGAACACGTTGGCGTAGGTTTGATATCTCAAGGGAATCAATGACACCACTTGCACTGCGAGCGACTTATGATTAGGACCTTCAGCAAGGGCCACTTGGTGCATAATTGTTGGTACTCCTACATAACACTTCTAGGCACAGTAGTCTGAGGAAAACCTTACAATGTTCCTTTCCCAGTCTATATCCGGGTTATGTCCCCAAAGCCACGGTATTCCGAGGATAATGGCAAAATGTGCGGGTCTGATGATATCAAATGTCAACTCTTCTTGGTGTTCCTGCACCTTTATCTTGAGACTTTGGGTTGTCTTGGTGATTGGGCCGGTACGCAAGGGTCATCCGTCAACTCCTTCCACTGGCTGATTAACGACACACTCTTTTAAACTCAATTAATGTTGCAGGGCCCATTGGATGTCCAGAAAGTTTCCGGCTGCGCCGCAATCAAGGAGAGCCAAGGTTTCGACTGAGTATTCGGTGTCGTCTTCTACTTGAACCCGTAGTACCATCAGTTGGTTTTCCATCTCTTCTTGGCTGACATTTGGATGTCTTTGTCCTCCCCGGTTTAGCATCCCTTCTAGGATCAGGGTTTTGCATTTCCCGGCCTCCTAGGTGGGACTTCTGGACATTCCCGAAGTAGCTGCCCTTGAGACCCACAGTAGAGACATAGCCCTAGGTCTCTCCTTCTCTGTTTCTCAGCTAGGGTTAATGGTCCACAGGAGAGGTTGGCCACCAGGGGGTGCACGGATGAAGCCAACCTCTGCGTCCCACGGTCCTACAAGTGGCTTGAGCCCCCACTAGTGGACCCACCACCCTGAAAAAACTTTGCAGGTTCGATGCGTGAACATACCCTCCTCCCTGTGAGTGAAAGTCCAAAGTCCAAAGTCTGAAGAAAATCAGTGAAGGATTCTCTTAGAAACTTACCTCAACATGGTGTGCTCCAGTTGCGGCCTGGCCCGGTGTGTGACACCAAAAGTGAAAGTGTACGCCGCTGAGAATTCTATCAGAGACGGCTGAAACTCCTGGGGAAGTTGCTGGGCCGAGGTGACCACCCTAGAGGACGTGCCAGCCCTGAGGTACAGCACCATTAGACCGCAACGGGAGAGACGCGGAAGAGGGAGACGCAGCTTCAGCACAGCGCCCCAAGAGGGCACCGAGGGTGAACCAGCGGGTCTCTCTAACCCCCACGGGTTCCCGCTGCAGCCCATTCCTTCTTCCTGCACTGCCTGAGGTGCCATACCACAGAGGTCAATCCAGCGCAGAGACAATACGTGGTGAAAAAATGCGTTGGTCTCTCTCCAATCATGGAAGCAGACCATAGGTGTGGGGATTGCTGTGTCCACCCAAACCCCCAGAGACCATCATACTGGACTTATGATGGGCGCGACCTTCAGAGGCAAACGTGTTACTTAGAGAGTCGTACGGACATGGTGCGATCGGGTACACACCCTGGAGATAATCTAGAACGTTAGGTGGTCCCCGCACACGGAAGCCTACTTTGCGCAAAGATCCCGCACTCATCTTCGCACCGCAAGCTGGTTGCTCTTCATGGAGTACAGTTCCGGACTCTCGGAAGCACAAAGCGAGGCACCGAGGAGCTGAAGAGGTAAGATCTTAAGGAGCCCGCGATCATAGACACCGGAATCAAGGTGTTCTAACAGCCTACCCACGGTTACCCCTGCCTAGAACTCGTGCTCCTTATAAGGTCTACCGCTGACAAGGGGCAGTGTCTAACACCATGGACACTCCACACCACATGTCGGATCCCAGGCACTGCAGCAGCTAACAGAGTCCCGCTTCGGTCTCCTCCTGATACTCTAGTTACACCCAAAAAGAGCGACAAGAGACACTTTGAAGGTCCACTGGTCCCTATCGAATAAAGGTGGGACATAGAACACGCTCCCCCATGAGGACAGACACATGTGGGGTGAGCCCAGTGGCTTAAAGCAGCGTACTGCTTACAGTACAGACAATATCGGGTGCCCTTTACCCAACTGGCAGGGGACGAGAAAGCTCTAATAAAGTGACATCAGGCACAGGGGCCCAGTTCATGCTGGGGCACACTCTTGGAACCATTCTGGAGACCTCCGAGTTAAAACTGTCCCCGCAACCGAGGTGATATTAACGCACATAGTTCTGTGCAATTTACGGGGCTCGAGGTTGTCAGCACAGCGGATTCAATTCTACAGTACACGGAAAAGAGCGCAGCGGACAGAGGTACATGGTGCGACCACCTACATAACATGAAGGACAACAGTAAGACACTGCCCCAAGCTGATATAAAACCTGTGCTGGCAGAGTGATCCGAGCCAGAGGGCAACATGATGGCTGCAGCCACTCCACAGGGTGAATGTGCGCCCCCTTCTGCAGTGGGACAGAGGCTGTAAAGACCCCACACATAAAAAGCAAGTGCGAACCCCAAAGAATTGTGAAGGGATACCAAGGCTTTATGCAACAAGGCAGGTGCATATTGAGGCGCACCAGGAGAGATAACTGGAGGGTTGGGCCCCTGGCATCGGGGCGTGTGCCCTCCTCCACGTGCACCTGCCATTGTTGAAAAAAGGAAGCAGCCCTCATTGGACCACACAAACTGCCTACGACACCGACTCCCTGGGAGTACCTGCTTCATCCACCAGTGAGATCCTGTACTTGGCCCTTCAAGATCTTGACCCATTACCCTCACGTATTGATGCGCATCCCCCCTCGAACAAATACTATTGACTCCACTGACCCGGAACTACATCTGTCTTTGAGAGGTTTGGGCCCCCACCTTTGGGGCATGTGCCCTCCTCGAGAATTTGCTTCTTTGAGGGGGAAATGTGAACCCATCTCCCAAATGGGGACCGAATGGATCTATGTATCACTACGGACCACACTAGTAGAGAGTGAACTGAATGAATGCAGCTGGCGTGGCAACGAACTTGAAAAACCAGAGCACGTCCCACTCACCAAGCTCCACGTGAGAAACACATGGACATAAGCCAGAAGTTAGCATTATACCGGTTCACCCCACATCGCTTGGATTCAGACCATTACTTGGAACCAGTAATGGCGACATCAGGAGCGGATGCGGCCGTGATTAAGGCCAACGTGGCAGCCTTACTTAGCGAAATTAAAAGCATGAGGGCGGACATTGGCGGGAAGGTTGACAAGATAACACATAGAATCGATAAAATTGAAGAGAGATTAGAAGGGGTTGAACATAATCAAACCTCTCTTAGTACTTTGGAGTCCCAAATGGATCAAAGGATCACAGAGATAGAAGCTAGGGAAGAGGAGTTCCGTCTGAAAATGGATGACTTGGAGAACCGAGAACGACGGAACAACCTAGAGATCTTCAGGGGGTTCCGGATAGAGAAGGAGAATCCGAGCAGGACATGAAAAGGACTCTGCATATGATCATGAAAGTCCTATTCGAAGATGACTCAGTCGATGAACCGAAGATCGATCGCATACACAGAGACGGAGGGGTTGCCGGGGATCCGAAACCCGTCCTTGCACGGTTTCACAACTATGCCGACAAGGCCAGAATTCTGAACAAAAAAGCCAAGCGCAGCCCACAAATCCTCTTGGACACAGCAAGAATGACGATCTTTCAAGACTTATCATCACTGACCCATGCCATGAGAAGAATGTGTATGCCTCTTACCAAATGGCTCAAAGAAAAAGGTGTCCTTTATTGCTGGGGCTATTCATTCTCCCTCGCATTTAAATGGGAAGGGAATACGGTTAGGCTCAGATCGGAGAAAGATATACATACCTGCACATCAGACCTATTGGGTAAGCAGGAGAACAAGCTGAACCAGGGAGAAAGACGAGAAGATGTGAGGCAATGGCGCATTCAAGGTCCAAAATGTAGGTGGATCCCAGGGTCCAGGAAATGTAGAAGGATGAATTCCTCGCCAGGTGCAGAACTCTGAAGAGCACAGGGTCTAGAAAATACTGAAGAATGGACGCTTCCCCGGCTGTGAAAACATGACCGAGTGACAACCCACAATATGATAGACATGTCTACCATTGGGAGTAACATGCTACTTTACTGGCTAGCATCTGCAAAGTATTAGGTGGAACGTGAGTCGCCTAAATGGAAGACCTGGTTAGATGCGACAGACCAACCACTGTGCTGATATTAGAACACAGACCAGCGGCTGGTCCCCGCAACACTTTGAGATGCTGCCCAGAGGGCACCCTGATGATGGACGAGCAGGTTCACCCACAAATTGGATCCAGGCATCCATGGTGATGTATCTCCTCTTGGGGCAAGCTCACTTCGAAACAATGGAGGGATTTTGTAACCTTTGCGATTTTGAGGGAGGGTGTAAGGAGGGCTCAATGTTTATTTGAATGATTTGAGAGGGGACCGTGAGATGTACGGTCTCCACTGGTGGTACGGGACCGGCTTGGTGAGGATAACCCAGCTGGATCGGACGCCGTCAGGGGCAGAAGAGGGGGGGCTAGGACAGGAATAAGTTTCTCTATAAATGTATTTCGTGTAATAAGGGATATTATGAGAGATGGTTGTACAAGCTCACCACACGAGCGGCGTACGCAGAAAGGAAGAAATGGCGGTAGAACCTGAACCATCTATGGTTGGTCTTCTCAGGGTGGGTACGCTCACTGTAAAAGGGCTGAATTTGCCCACAAAACGATCCTTGGTGTGCAGGGAATTCAAGCGAGCAAGGCTTGATGTGCTCTTTCTCAAGAGACTAAGGCCTTCATTACGAGTTCGGCGGTAACCATGCCTCTATTGGCGGCATGGCTGCCGCCGAAATCGCGTCGGAGTCGGGTCCTCGGAATGAGGACTTACCGGGCCATTCCGAGTTCGGAAGGCCAGGTAATTCCTCCCTCCAAGGACCCGGACACGGTCCTTCCCCATTCCCATTTCAGCCCTCATAGGGCTGAATGGGAATGGGAGAGGGAGCAAACAACGGGCCATTACGAGATGGCCCGTTGTTTGCTCCCTCTTCCCCTCGTGGCACCCGGTAAGAATGCCTGGTTTTCCCAGGCGTTGCTTCCTGGGTCCCGCGAGGGGAACTCGTAATGCGGCGGTACGGAGTGAATGGCGCCGGCACCTTTTACGGCGCCGTTCACTCCGTACCGCAAGGGTCGTAATGAGGCCCTAAGTACATACGCGGGGACAAACGCAGGGTCTTGTACTCTGATTTGGGAACTGAGCATTGGGGCTCAGGACCTCTGCGGAAGGCGGGAGTGGGTATACTTGTGAGGAAGTGGCTCAACATAGAGATTACCAAGGTGTGGGCGGATACGGAAGGGAGGGACATCATGGTGGTGGGTGTGGTACGCAATATAACACTCACACTCGCAACACTTTACTCCCCCAACGTTGGTCAATCTCGATTCTTACAACTAACAATCCCGAAGATAATGTTGGCAGCCTTGGGGCACGTAATTCTAGGGGAAGACTTTAACCAAGGGGTGGACGCCACGTTGGATAGACGGGCCGGCAATCCAGACGCGCGCGAACCAGTAGACGGTGGCCATGCAGAGGTGATGGAAATGATGGGGATATACGGGTTACGAGACATCTTGTGAAATTTTCACCAAAATGAGACGGGATATACATTTTATTCAGCACCCCATTCTACATTCACTAGAATAGACTACCTGTATCTTTGGAGGGGGTGGGTGAGGTTGCAACTGCTTCAGAGATAGAACCAGTCTCTTGGTCAGATCATGACATGGTCACTGTTGATCTAAACTTGGTGACCCTTCCACACAAAGGTGCAAAGTGGCGATGTAATGAAACATTGTGGAAGGACCCTGTCTTTCGTACAGAAATGGAGGGTGAAATAAAGGAATACTTTAAAATAAATTACACAGGAGCGGTATCTAAGAGAATGGTGTGGGGGGCGGGGAAGGCAATGTGGCGGGGAATCCTGATCAAGGAAGGAGCTAACAAAAAGAGAGAAAGGGCTCTGATAGAGAGTAGTTTAAGGAAGGAGATCGCGCAATTAGATATCACTGCGCGGAACTCCACCGGGGAGAGAGCGGAGAGGGTCGCGGAAGCCATACAGAAAAGTGAAGAGCTGCAGCTCGTAGAGGAGGGGTAAGTTGTCCACAAACTCCAGTTTCTCAGACAAAAGCACTACGAGAAGAGGGATAAATCAGACGCACTGCTCACCGCTAGATTGCGAGGGCAATGGGCGGAGAGGTGGGTCGCCGCTATAGGATGTGACACCCTTGATGATAGAGACAGAGGCGTTTGCAAAGTTTTATGAACAATGACATAAATCTGAAATGGTTCAGGGGAGAACAGAAATAGACCAATACCTGCGGGGGTGGACATGCCTAAGCTCTCCCATGATGAAACGATGTGATGAACGCTACAATCACGGCCAAAGAGATTGAGAGAGTGATAAAGAGGCTCCTGCTAGGGAAGGCACCAGGTAACGACGAATACACGGCAGGATTTTATAAGACTTTCATTTCGTCTCTCCTCCCCTTTATGGTTGATTTATTTAATGACATCCTGCAGACAGGTGTTGCCCCTGACTCCTTCTCCAGGGACTGATCACAGTGATCTCCAAAAAGGGCAGAGACCCCAACAATGCGGGTCATATTGCCCAATTTAATTGCTCATTATTGATGCAAAAATCTATACGCGAGTACTGGCAGCTAGGCTTGAGATCCACATGCCCCGACTAATACATTCCAATCAAGCCGGATTCATCTTGTGGAGACATGGCGCCGACACAATGCGCAAGACACTGCACTTAATTCATGAGTCAAAGAAGATGACAGGGGACCCCGCACTCCTATCGGTTGACGCTGAAAAGGCATTTGACAGGGTGGAGTGGGGCTTCCTAGAAGCGGTGCTCAATAAGGTCGGGCTGGGTGCTGCTTTCAGAAAGGGGGTCAAGGCAGTCTATACGTCCCCCAGGGCATTGGGTGTGGTCCACTCTGAGTACTCCAGATCGTTTGACTTGGAAAGAGGTACGAGACAAGGTTGCCCCCTGTCAGCGATATCGTTTGCCCTCTCCCTAGAACCTCTCGCCCAGAAACTCAGAGTGGACCATCAAGTTGAGGGACTCCAGGTAAATGGAAAGGAATATAAGGTAGCCCTTTATGCCGACAACATTCTACTACACATAAATAACCCATTAACATCGATACCAAGAGACATACAATTGACGGAATGTTCTGGGGAACTCTCAGGCTTCAAAATTAATAGGTCCAAGTCCATCATGTTCCCATTACAGAAACCCACTCCGGAGAACGCCACTAGACACTCCGCACTGGGCCTTGTGACTGGGGGTGCCACCCGTGTTACCTATGGATAAATCTTACATGTGAATTGGAGAACCTATATGATGCTAACTTTCCCCACCTTCTGGCCTGTTTTCATGCTGATCTGGAAAAGTGGCAGAAGCTAATGATCTCCTGGATCGGGAGACTTAATGCAGTTAAAATGGTGTGCTTTCCAAGATTCCTCTATCCATTTCAAATGCTTCCGCTGAAACTTCCAGAAGAATTCTTTGGAAAGTAAAAAGGGCCATTTTGAGATTCCTGTGGCAGGGGAAAAAGGCAAGGATAGCTTATGAGGTCCTTATTTTACCCAAAGAAAAAGGAGGGGTGGGTCTCCCTGATCTTAAAAAATACTATCAAGCCCTACAGCTAAGGATCTTGGTCCACCATTTGAGAGGGCAGAAAGAGTTACAGTGGATACATCTTGACAATTATAATCTAGCACCGGCCACCGTCTCCGAATGGCTATGGGTCACGAGAGATAAATTACTTCGAATACTCCAAAATCACCCTATATTGGACACGATATGGGAGATCTGGAGGGAGGGGGTAGACATGCGGGGAATCACCACATGGCCTTCTCCTCTGAGCCATATTTGGGCTCCGTGAGATCGTGAAGAGATGCCTAACCATGAGCGGTTCTAACCTTGGCTTGAGGCGGGCCTTGAGAGGGTGGGTAAACTCTGGAAGGGGGGTGTTTTTCTCACGATCACGGAATTGGAAGAGGCACTTTGAATACACCCCTTACCAGTCTTTCCCTTTCTCCAAATCAAGGGCATTCTTATGAGAAATAAATGGAAAGAGAAGGTACAGAGAGGCCTCACCTCTTTTGAGAAATTGCTTGACACAATGATAGAAACCAAGGGTCTGATCTCAGCCATGTATAAAGCATTAATAGACGCTGGGAAAGGGTCAACTGTTAAGCTGCGACACAGGTGGAAACGAGATTTGAACTTAGAGTTAGACCCTGAACTGTGGACGAGGATATGTAAAGGGGCCTCACGGGTGTTAATAGCGGCCCAGTATAAATTGCACGCCATCAAGCTTCTCCAAAGGTGGCAATACGACCCTCACAGGTTTTCGAAGATGTTTCAATCCACAAGCCCCCTGTGTTGGCGCCAATGTGGGGAGAGAGCCAACTACTGCCATATGTGGTGGGGATGCTCCCGGGTTACGGTGTTCTGGAATGAGGTCCTGTGTTGGGTCAAGCAGGTGGGTGGGATCTTCCATTAGGCTGCACCTCTCCAAGTACTGTTTGGTTTGGAAGAATGTGAAGATGAGATGAGGAAAATGACTGGAATAGTGTTCCCACTCCTGCTTGCTGCACGGGCCTGTTTAGTGATCAAGTGGAAAGCGGGCTCGGTCCAGAGCAAAAGAGAGTGGATCAGTGTGGCAACGAACATTTGCACGATGGAAAGAATCAACTGCAGTCATTCACGGGAGAACAACGCAATATGACTTGCTGTGGGGTGATTTTGTAAAAGAGTATATACCCAACCCCTCACAGGCGTCAACACAGAGGGAATGGAAGGTGAGCCTGTAGCGAGTGCATGACCACACGAGCTAGGAAGGGGCCATGTCACGGTGGGCGCGCACCTGAAGGCCCCTAGGAAATGATGCCATCGGTGCCATATTTAAGTAATCTGAGCAATGGAATGAGAATGAAAGTAGCGCGAGCTATAGACGTCGTTGCTGAGAACACGAAAAAATGTGTTGACATGTAAGAAGAAACACTGTTCCGGGGGGAGGTGAGAGGGGAGAAGGAGAGTTTTGTTAGGCAGAAACCTGTGCAGTTCCCTTAGGGACCACTGCAAAAGATTTAAGACTACAGGTGTTGGCAGTAAACCCACTTGGTAGCAGTCTGTACCACCCAGATTTACCTGGTAGCTGTGGCTGAGCAGTCAGACTTCTCTCAAGAAGAGTTAGGCAGTATGCAAAGTATACACAATAGGCACTCAGATACAATAATACAAGCAAACACTGACCAGAGCTTTGGTATCAAAGTATATAATTATTTATTTAAAAACACACTGTTTGAAACACTCCAGCACTCTTATTGTAAAATATTCTAAACACAATTACTATTGTAATATATACACCCCTTTTTCCTTATCAGATAAGTCACTGTAAAACACCACTTATTTTCATACAGAGGTGAGCGCTTAACTAGATGTCACTCCAATAGGTTTGTGAGAAAGGGAGGGAAAAAGACAGAATATGGAAAGGTACACCAGACTAAGATTCAGGAACATTGTTAGCAAGGCAGAAGAGCAAAAGTCACTGGTGAGCCAAAGTCCATAGGCTGGGCCCACTCTTATGGAGAGCAGAGCACAAATGCGCCCAAGATCACACAGTTACGCTAGGCTTAGAAAGTCTTGCAGAGGGTTCAAAAAGAGTTTAGAGAGGCTTAGGAAAGTTTAGCCAGGGTGTCCCATGCTAACCCAGGTTCGAAAGCCGGGGGCTAAATCTACCCCGTACAGTCAGTGGCAAGGGAAGCCAGGCGGAACACGGTACCTTAAGTGGGAAGGATCCTCCAGCGGTGGCAGTTGTTCCTGTTAGTGGGTGCAAGTTGCGTCGTCGTCCAGGGGAAGAGAAGATCTCGACTTGGAGGAAAGATGAAGGTCGTTGCACTACCAGGGAAGAAACCAGCTGTGGAGTTTTCTGGTTAACGGTGGTACCTTTGTTTGGCGGTCGTGGTAAAACGTGGTATTCCGGTTGCCGGGGTGCTTGGCACAGATCTCCTCTGTCATTGGGAAAAGTGGTGAGGCGGGACAGCAGGGCTCCACCGGTGGTGGTGTCGTGGCAGATCGGCTCGGTTCTCCCTCGTCGGATTCTTAGGTCCTGTGGCAACTTCTGAAGTTCCAGTCCCCAAAGCCCTGCTTTTATGCAGAAAACCCCCATTCACTCAGCCTAGCTGTCACTCAAACATACTAAGTGGTGAGCCGGCCGGCTCACCACTTGGGCCAATCAGGATGGAGAGCGACTTGAGTTGCCTAGGCAACTCAGTCCAGGGTGCCTAAATTCCCCTCCACCCCTCCTAAGTACCCCAGACAGAGTGGCACCACTTTGGAGGGCTTCTGTGGAGAAGCCCACCAAAAAGTGGAACAAAGGGCTCGACTTGGGTTGGAGTCACAGAAGAGAACACAAACGCCATTTTAGAATCAAGTTTTGGCAAAAAATACCAACCGGAGAATTAATATTAATTAAATAAACTGGCGGTATGTTCGAGGCTACCGTAAATAATTAAATAAAGATAGTAGCCTAAAACAATGGGAAATCCCATAGGAAAATATTCGCGGTGGAATATATAAAGTAGTATCCACTGCCACCAGCCACAACTCGATCAGGGGGGACGGAGACGTGCCCCCTCGACTAACAGAGCCTGGGGCAATTGAATTGCCCCAGCCAGTAGTCCACAATATGATGGTTTGTACTGGTTCTGTTCAGAATTTAAGACTAGTAAAGTCAATGGTGACTTTACATGCCCTGGGGGACAGTAGTCAGTCCCAGGGTATGGAGTCTATACTGGGGAGTCACTATGACACCCCTGTGTCACTGCACTGAGGGTGCTGTGTAACACACATCACAAAAACACAGGAAGCCCTATGGAGTAAAAGCCCCCATAGCCCATTAAACACATCTAGATTCAAAGAAACACACTCAAATCATGCCCAAGAGTGAGGGTAAAAGAGTCTCACTCTTGGCAGGAGAAAAAAATAAACCCCAAAAATCCAGCAAAGCTGCTGGGGGACTCACTAGGTTAGGAAATTCAGCCTAAACAGAGAATTCTCCCTAACAAGTTTGTTTACTGATTAAAGTTGATGTACTCTTGGAGGATGGAGGTGTGGGGCAAATGTTGATACTTATGACATGTTCCAAATGATACCTGTATGTTGTCTAATATGTTTTACAAAACTTAATAAGATGTAGACGCCTTGGAAGAAGGGATAGTCACTGGTCGAGAAGAATAAGAAGCACCCTTGTGCATTCTTCTTTCGTCCTGTCAGGAACTGCGCCTGGAGGTTCTGGAACCGTTGGAGGTTTTGACTTCCTCAGTGAGACGTTCTAGTCCTTACCCAATATGGCGGTAGTTCCTTTAAATTCCGACTCAGCCCACATGCCGGTGTGTTGTATCTGTTCTTCTTAGCTTCAACGCTCCGTTGCCTGTTTAGCGTTTGTTCCTATCATCAGTGGTTTTCCCTTCAGTGCCTTTCATTCCTGTTCCCCCGTGCCTTCCTCTGTTACTGTCTGCTTCGTTCCCCCTCTTGTACTTCCTTTCCGCTCCTCTGGCGGTTTCTCGATCTCAATGTAAAAATCTGGTCTGTATATTTTCGGCGTCTGCCATTCCTCACTTTGCAACCGGCGTCGTCTTCCGCCAGCTGCGTACTCCCTGTTTTCATCCTGCGGTTTCCTGCCTTCCTCGGTTTCCAGCGCCTGCTGCGCCAATCTTTTCTTGCTTGCGGGTACCCGCCTTGGTTGCGAACGGTTACCGCGCTCCTCCTACCATTCTCAGCTCCCTCTTCGGCGGCGCCTGTCATTCGCCATCCATCAGCCGTTACGAGCATTTCTCTCGTTCGGCAAGCCTTTCTTTTTTTCTATTCTCTCCAAATTTTCTTTCATTGTTTGTTTTGCCTTAGCCTGTACACGTTACTTGCTTGACTTTATATTCCCCTTCCTTTCTCTTCTTACCTTCTATCCAAGGCATATCTTTTTTTCTTCCTCTTACCAGTTCTCCCTTCTCATCCTATCTAGGTTTCTTTCACTTTCATTTATACTCTTATACTCTTTTGTTCAGTCCTACCTTTTAGGATTTGGAGTTCTATCAGTATTGTTTTCTCATTTGTCTGGAACGTTATTTGGAACCCTGCACCATCCATTTCTTTTGGGTATTGTGCACTGCAATCTGTGCCATCTCAGTGAACCCATCTATGGACTAGGGTTTTTTCTGCCTTTGGGCTTTTTCCCTGGTATCAAGGCTGGCTCCCTGGGATCCCCCGAGGTCAGGTTTCCATCTCTACAAGGTGGCCTCCGGAGGGGCCAGACCTTATTTACACGAACGGAAGGTCCAAGCACCCAAGGGCGAGATTTCTACAAAGACGAAGGACTACAGGAAGACTGAGGCAGCTCTTCAGGTACTAACCTCCGAGGAATCAGGTGAGGAGAAGGGGAGGTAGACCTGGAACCTGACAGCATACAACGCCCAATCTATACAATGGCTTCCTTGGAGCAGTACCAAGAACTAGTTGCAGCAATATAGAACCTTACAGCTGAAGTCCAAGCTTTGAGAACTGAAAATATTGCTCTCCGACAACAGGTGGTGTTGCACCGAGACGATCACGGCGATCTGCCGGCTATGCCCCTCTCCTTTGGCAAGTATGATGGTCATCCTGGAGGATTCAAAGAATTTCTTGATGCCTGCAAGGTGTATTTTGCCTTTCGACCCCATGCTTATGAGACGGCTAGATCACAAGTTGGTTTCATTATCGCTAATCTCACTGGAAATGCTCTATCTTGGGCTACCCAGTTAGTCACCAGTAATGACCACTCCTTGAACGACTAAAAATCATTTTGTAGAGGTGTTCAAAGAAAGATTTGACAGACCCGAAGTTTTCTACTCTTCTCTTGAAGCTATTCTGAATGTCATATTTCCCGCTTACAGAGATTAGCTGCTAAAGCAGACTGGGCGGATTCTGCCCAACAGACAATATTTAGAAGAGGTCTCCATGACGAGATCAATGATGAACTCGCACGAGTAGCCTGACCACTATCTTGCCAGGAATTGTTGACATAGTCTCTCCAGTTACAGTTTCGCTTGTTGGAACGTCGACAAGAAAGAAGGCGACTTCGAAGCACCCTCAGGCTATCAGTCTACCTTCTTGCTCACCTACAACCAGGTCAACAACTACTCCCGAAGAACCTATGTAAATCGGAGCTGCCTGAGGGCCTCTCACTCCAGACGAACGCAGACGGAGGCGAGATGCCGGATTGTCTATGTATTGTGGATCCTCTAAGCACTTATTAAGAGACTGCCCTGAAGTATCTCCTCGACGGAAGGAAAACTCCAGCCCCCGATCTACTGCAAGGGAGGTTTCGGGGGAAGTGCCAAGTACCCTTGCAACCACTCAAGAACAATAAACTATTCAGAGGAAACCAGTCTAATGGTGTTCCGAGTCAATCTATGGTTATCCGACTCCGGTCCCACAGAGGTGTACGCCATGTTAGACTGCGGAGCGGCAGGCAATTTCATGGACTCCAACTGGGCAACAGAACACCAGGTGTCCACGAAACCAAAGGCTACTCTGATCCCTGTAGAAGGGGTGGATGGAAGGCCTTTGTCCTCCGGACCCATAACCAGAGAGATGATACCCTTGAAGATGGAACTGGGTCACCATGAAGAATATCTAGTATTCGATCAAATCAGAGCAGCCCACTTTCCTTTGGTTATCGGGATACCTTGGTTGAGGAGACATAACCCTCAGATTGACTGGAAGGCTAATAGAGTGAACTTCAATTCGCTCTTCTGTAAATCGAACTGCATGAACTTGCCTTCCACCTCCACTATCCAGGAATTCTCGAAGGAAACGAGACCAGCCCTCAGTACAACAATAGTAGCCTCAATTCCAATCCAGTATCAAGACTTTTCGGAGGTGTTCCTGGACACTCTTCCCCGCGAATTGCCTTCACACAGGGCAGAAGACTGTGGCATAGACCTGGTTCCGGATGCAGTGATACTCTTTGGGCGCATGTACCCTTTGTCACTCCCTGAAAAGAGAGTTTTGCGTGACTACCTTGATGCTAATCTGCAAAATGGGCTCATCCAGCAGTCTAAATCCTCTTGCGGGGCCTCCTTATTCTTCATTCCGAAGAAAGATTCCGCAGAATTACGCCCGTGTATCGACTACAGAGGGTTAAACAAGGTGACTATCAGGGACAGGTATCCCATGCCTCTGATACAGGACATCCTGGAGGCTGTACAAGGGGTGGTTTACTTCACCAAGCTTGACTTAAGAGGTGCTTATCACCTCTTAAGAATAAGGCAAGGGGACGAGTGGAAGACGGCGTGCCGCACCCCCTTTGGACTGTTTGAATACAGGGTGATGCCGCTTGGTCTTGTAAACGCACCAGCCATTTTCCAGAGATACATGGACAAGGTATTTGCGGACATGTTGTTTCTGTCAGTAGTGGTGTATCTTGACGACATCTTGGTATTCTCCAAGACATTATCTGAGCATAGGTTAATGGTCAAAAGAGTGTTAAAGCGTCTTCAGGAACATCAATTGCTGGTCAAACCAGAATAATGCCAGTTCGTAACCACTTCTGTGTCCTACTTGGAGTCCAGACCTGCTGTGACTCCAGTTCGTCAAGGTAGGTTTGCTGGTTTTTTGCAGTTTGTCCTTTTCTTTCACATTGGGATTCATTCTGTCCAAGAAGGGAATAGAGATGGCCCCCATGAAGGTTAAGGCGATCAGGGAATGGAGAGAACCCAGCAACATCAAAGAACTACAAAGCTTCTTAGGATTGGCCAACTTCTATCCAATGTTCATTCCCAATTTTTCCAACACGGTACGGTTCACCGGCAGTTTCTGTGGGATCCTCACTTTCTGCAGTAGTTGTGGTCTTCCTCTTCTGTTCATCCCGAAGTTTCTGAGAGTGGAGAAAAGGACGACCCTCCCCCTCTGACATGGTGTATCCTGTAATCTGTGTAGGACGTACACAGAGGCGGAACCGAAGGGCAGCGCCCCAAGACAGGGACAAAGCCAATTCAGCATAGAAAACCCTGTTGTGGTCCCTTGACAGCTGTAATAGTGTCTCCAATAGAAAAGGCAATAGGCAAAAGATATGGAGAGCCAGCAAGGAAGAATTCAGAAGAAAGGAGGGAGCATGGAATGATCCAGAGTAGAAGGCAGCAGGAAAGCAGTAGCAGGGCAGGAGAGAAAGGACAAGTGTGAACAAAGGAATGTATCAAGAAAGCACTAGCATCTCACCCGAGAGGAGAGAGCCATTCAGAGTGTTGAAACGCGGCGAGCCAGACCCGCAGTGGAAAGAAAAGCCGTTCTTCTCCATCTGTGCGCTTTGACAAGGGGAGGATCAGGGGGAAGATACCCTGGCTAATGTTTCTACTCTAAAATATTCCTCATCTGGTTCAGAGAAAAAGAGCTTGAGTTCAACATGGTCGAAATTGCATTTGACAGAGTAGAGAGACAGAAAGGGATGGCTCTGGGCCATACTCTCATCCTAGGTTCCCTAAAGATCTGCTGAGTGTGTATGATGACAAGAATGACATCATGGAGACTGGCCAAGTGCATTTGTGTATGCTTGTGAAGTACAAGAGGTTGTGGGTGCCTACAGGATTGCATGGTTGCTCACTTGACTACCCCACTCTGGTCTGGCTGCAGTGCTATTGTGGAAATATCAAAGACTGATAGAAAAGACTTTGCAAAATTAAAGCAAATTCCCATCTTAAAGTTTGGGAAGACTCCTGCCCAATACTTGAAGAGATTCAGAGAGTACAAAAAGAAAGAAAATATTACTTGGGTCAATTATTGTAAACGCTCACCTGATATCCACGGGGACGCCACTCAGCCTGACTGGACCACTTGCAATCTCAAACCCCTCCCTTGGACTCCCTTCGGCCAAGGATCGGGCCTGAAATACAGGAATTATGGGTTTCATCTTACTGGCCCTCATTACGACCCTGGCGGAAAGTGACTGACCGGACCGCCACAGCGTAAATAGCGTTTCCGCCATTGCACGAAGGAGCAAAGTGCGGCCCATTCCGACCCATCGGGCACGAGCACCACGCCACGGCGGAAGTGCAAAGTCCGCGATGGCGGAAATGACCCCAAAACGGCCCACACCGCCGCCGTACGGCGCCCTAGGTGCAATACCGCCACCCCTCTTAGCGGTCACCGCAGTGTGCGCCTACCGGAAAGTACGGTGACCGGAAATATACGGAAACAGAAGTAAAAACATGGGCCCGGAACGGGAAACATCCCGCCGTACACCTATAAAACCACAAAAACCACACAACCACTAAAATCACTACCCTGAAACACACCCCAACCCGTCACCCACCCTAGCGAAACCAAGACAAATGGGAAAAGTAGCGAAGAAAGCGTGCGACCGCAAGCGGCAGGTCCACTTCTCCCGTGAGGAACTCACCGTGCTAACAGAGACCCTCCAGGAGAATGCTGCCGTCGTCTTCTCCACGCAAATGACCAGAACGGCACTTGCAAACAAGAAGACCATATGGGCTCTGGTGGCACAGCGGGTAAGTGCGGTGGGGACCGCACCCCGCACCCCACAGCAATGCCGCAAGCGATGGGACGACCTGCGGATACGCGTCCGCAGCATACTCTCTGCCAACCGCAACATTGTCACAGCCACCGGGGGAGGTCCTGAATCACCCATCAAGTTGACCCCCTGGGAACAAATCTGTGCCTCCACCATCGGAATGGAGAGCATAGAGGGAGTCGGAGGGATGGAGAAAGGAGTGCAGACATCCGAAGATTCAGGTAGGTGGGCCAGATAAAACAATGCCAAATCCACACAGTCCATCCATGTGAAGTACCATGCGTCCACATAGTGCAACAGAAACACATGTCCAGGAGAACGTCCACACACATCGGCCTGATAGCGCACGTTAAAACCCACAATAAATACATAAATAATTAAAAACCCCTAATACACGCACTACACGTGCAGCAGGCACACCCTAACTGCAGGCTGCCAAACAACTGCACCCTCACTCCACACACAAATTAAAGCACCTCCAAGGCCCCGACCCAAATCACCCTCAGGTACCACCCCAATGCATGTGATACAATGCCATTCCAATTCCCACAGACCCATCAATAACCCTCGCCCTCCTTTACTCCACCACAGGGTCCGATCCAAACGACGAGCTACAGGACACCCCTACCAGCACACCTGCAAAGAGGGCCAAGACCAACGGCCAGAGACCCTCCACCTCAGCTGCACGCATCAAGACACGGCAGCAGCACAAATCAGGTGGCAGCACAGAGGAGGGAACATCAACAGGCACCCCAGCAGCCAGCATGCCCACAACACCACCACCACAGGTCCCCCCAATGGATGCCACAGAAGGCACTGCCTCTGGTAGCAGCAGCACCATAGGTGACACCCCATTGATGGCAGCATGCTCGGACACAGAAAACGGGGATGTCGAAGTCAGATCCATCCATGACCTGTCCCAATCCCCCTGTCTGTCCCATCCCGTACAACATGAGGATACCACGCAGGGGCACCCACAAGACGACTGGCCATCCCCCACAAGCCCTGTGGCAAGGCAACATGAGGACAACAGCCCCTCTGTGACACCCCCGCAAATGGCCATGGCCCAGCAGAGGCAACAGTCCCTCGACCAGTTAATCGTACAACAGCAGCAACTGGCCACACTCCTCAAGGACCATGCCGATGAATGTGGGGGCACTAAGGCAGACATAGAAACATCAACTGAGACACTTAGGGCAGAAATGGAGAGAGGTACAGAGACGCTAAGGGCACAAATGGAGAGTAGCACCGAGAGCCTGAGAGTCCAAATGGAGAGTAGCACCGAGAGCCTGAGAGTCCAAATGGAGAGTAGCACCGAGAGCCTGAGAGTCCAAATGGAGAGTAGCACCGAGAGCCTGAGAGTCCAAATGGAGAGAAGCACCGAGAGCCTGAGGGGGGAACTGCATGCGACGTCCAAAGACGTATGTGCCGAACTTGCCGCAGTGCGCCGTGTGCTCACTGAGCTCTCGCAAACCCTTAGGGACATGCATGGACGTGAGCAGGCAGACACATCATCCGTTGCAAGTTCCGTCCAGGGCAGCCCCCAACGTAGATCTGGAAGGAACCTGCGCTCCACAGGCAGGGGTGCCCCTGATACCCGCAGAGGGGGCTTGCAATAGCGACAGCCCACTGACAATGAGCATCTTTGGACACTGGTGTTCGGGGGGGAGGTAGGAGGGTGGAGGGGGTGTGTTGGGCTCACTTGGGTGGCGGGTCGATAGGGTGTTCAACATGACATCACATATGCCATAAAAAGTGCACGATCAACCAATGAGATGTGTGGACATTGATCTTTGTGTACTAGGCCATCATAGGCGTACAGTCCATATTGTGCATGTTCCAGACACACACAGTGCCACGAGTCCCGTGTCCATGTATCAGCCACCAGGCGTGAGTGCTAGAAGCATACATCAATGAGATGCTGACGAATGTCACGGCCCTCCGGTGCCTCGCAGACTCCATGAGGTGCTGCCACATCCCCACCCTCATCATGACCATCATCAGGTGCTTGCAGTTCTGCGTCAGGGGGCATGGGCACATTTCTACGTACGCACATGTTGTGGAGCATGACACATGCCATGACCATCTTTGCAACCTTCTCATGGCGGTACAGGAGTGCCCCGCCAGACCTGCTGAGGCAGCGGAAACGAGTCTTCAGTAGGCCGAATGCCTGTTCAATGACTACACGGGTACGTGAGTGGGCATGGTTGTAGTCCTCCTCATGCTGGTCCCGTGGGTTCCGGACTGGTGTGAGGAGCCATCTCTTCAGTGGATATCCAGCATCACCTGTATTTGGACGAGAAACGTATGATGTGGAATGCCATTGCTACGTACGCACACCCCCCCCTTCCTGCCAGGTCATTGCCAAATCACATACCCCACATAATCATGCATGTAATGAGACTCACCGAGTAGCCAGGATCTGTTCCCTGCGTGTCGCTCCATGTAGCGTGGTATTGTAGAGTTCCTCAAGACCATAGAATCATGGGTTGATCCAGGGAATCGGGCACAACAATGTGTAATGATCCTGTTGGAGTCACACACCATTTGTACATTCAGGGAATGAAATTGTTTTCGGTTGCGGTACTGGGCCTCCATGGCATGTGGGACGACCAATTCCACATGGGTGCAGTCGATGGCACCAATGCAACCCGGTATGCCGGCAAGTGCATGGAATCCCACTTTTGTGTTGGTAATTTCCTGCTCCGAGCGTGGTAGAGAGATGTAGTCGTCTGCGTGCTGCAGGAGGGCATCGAGCACTTGAAATAGTGTCCATGAGAACAGTGGCTGAGAAATGCCATGCAACTGTCCGACTGTGTGCTGGTAGGTGCCTGTGGCCAGGAAGTGGAGTACAGACACCACCTTCAGTAGGGGTGGGATGGCGGTTGGGCTATCTATCATGCTGACAAGGTCAGCCTGTGTCATGTCCACAATGGCGGCTATGGTGTCCCGGTCCAGACGGTAGAGGGTGTGGATCTGCTCATCAGTGAGGTTGAACGGATGTGCTCGGAGGCGTGGGATTGCGGGCTGCCTGCGTGGTGGTAGTGGCTGTGCTGGCGGCCCTTGCTGGCCCTGCCTTGGCCTCCTCCTCCTCCTGCGTCTCCTCCGTGCGGCTGGTTGTAGTTGGTGTTCGTCTTCTTCTTGGAGTTGGAGTACTTGCAGTGCTATCAGGTCCCCCAGGGCCAACATCGCGAGTCCTGCCGGTAGCATTTCGGTGTGGTTGTGGGAGGAGACTGGCTGTGCAATTTATGTGTTTTCAGGCTGTATGGCCTCCACCTGTGGTGATTCATTCCACCTGTGCAAACTGCTCTCCCCTTTGGCCGAGCACGTCCCGCGCACAACACTGCAATTCGGGGAATGGCATCTTGCTATTGCATTCATGTATTTGTACCCGATGGCCGTGTAAGATTGGTTGATATGTTCATTCTGCTGTGGTCCCATTGTTTCACATACTATCTGTGCAGTCGCGAACAGACTTGTGAAGGGTCAGTGGAACGTAGTACTCGAGTAACGGTGGGCCCTCATGCATCACTGTACCGAGTTGCAACGACGGGCGGGGCGTCCCATTTGTGGGTGAAGGCAGTTGCCATTTTCACACACAGCCGCACTCGATGGAATAATTAGTGATTTCAAACGGCCACAGATGCCTCTTCGACGTGATGTTGCAAATGAGGAATTCGAAGGGCGGCGCTTTCGGTTTCCAGCTAGCGGCGAGGAGATGCCCACAGGTCTGACTGCAAATATAACGTTCTATTGTTCAATGTCCTTGAGACAGGGCCCATGGCGAGGAAGCAATGATTGATATGAATAGTTTGGGATGCGCAATAGCTACGTGGGCGATGAGGCCGGCCGTTCCCAAATACATGTTACTTCACAACACTGGAATTACGGGCTGGGGCACTGTGGATTTTGCAGGCTGCATAACGCACAGACTCAATGGATGTTTCAAATGTTATGTGAGTAATTATTCAGGCGTTTTGATCCCGGGATGAGGGAATGATGAATGGATGCATGGGCAGGTGATTTGATACAGAGTTTGCCATGTACAGGGCTTCTTGGGATCTATCCGCCTCCCCTACGCTATGTGATGCAGGGCTGCCATAGTGGGACCATCGTCTATCTGGCCTTGTTGAGCCCTCCCTGTCTCGACGCGCCCTCAGACACTTGTGTCCATGCACGTTAACATTCCCATCTGATGGATTCTGTTTTGACAGACGCATGCACAGGTACACTCGTTTGTGATGGTGTTTGCACCTCGATATAGATGGTTATGAGTCGCAAGTGGTTTTGGGGTGGTGATGATCCTTTGGAGTGGGCTAGCATGCATATGGCTGTGGATTTCGTGTGATCATTGAAGTGAGTTGTTGGAATGTAGTTCTGATGGCCATTCTGTTCTTTTTCTTTTCTTTTGGTTGACAGGTATCTCCTCCCCTTTTGCCACTGCCATCTGTATGCCACTCCTGCAGATGGGTTTTACTCCCGACACCTGCTGCTTCGTGTTAATCAGTGGAGCAGCATTACGATCTTATGGGACGATCGCCAATGGCCCACATGCCCTTACGCAGTACTGATGGCTCGGAGCAACATTTCGGCCTTTCAGCTGGACTAGTGCCTCCCCATTGGGACGGCCCTGCGGTTCTGTGCGCTTCCATGTTGCCTTTTCGTACGTGAATGTGGCTCTGTGTACCATGAGGGAACAGGGCGACACACAAGTAGTGGCTGGTCATTTCTTGCGGATGCAGCCCACAATGGTGATTAGTGTTTAGGAGTTCATGGCCTGATGGCTGTATGGGCTTGGTGACTTTGATGTGCATTAAATTTCTATTCTGATTTGGCCCGTGTAGCGTTTTTCTTTGCAAGTGATGTGGCATATGCCTATTTGGGGGGCGATGTATTGTGAGGAGATCTGCATTGGGTTCCAGCTTCGGAGTTTAGTTGCGTGGTACTGTACTGGGCGCGTTTGCCTACTAAGCCCGTGAGGTCAGGGATGGGGGCTGCCAATATGACAGTTTGAATGTTGTCATGCTCAGGGGCGGGGGATTGGGTTTTGTGTAACAGATGCCGGTCAGCCAGGTGGACTGGTGGAATGATGTGATTCTCGGAATATTGCTGGTCACAGGTGCCTGTGTTTGCGTGCGTTTCTTGGTGGGGGACTGTGGTCATGTCCATTGGGATGGCTTCTGTATTCGTGCCATCTGTGCCCTGCAGCTCCCATTGGCCCCTCTTGTGTTTCTTTTGTTCGTTGCCATGCATGGGTGACTTGTACATTTCAATGGTTGCATTGTGACTTCATTGCACCTACGGGGAGTTGTACTTTGTGGGCAGGGAGCGGTGTACAGGCACTCAGTGGGGCCGTTTACGGTTGATTCGCGATGCCGTACTTCTCACCATGGCGGAATGGTACATTACGCCATGCCTGATGGCGTTAGGTACATGTCCGCTAGGGTCGGAATTGGCGTACCCTTGCGCCATGGTGGTGTTTGCGGTTTCGCATGGCGCGCGCGCGTGCTTGGTGCAGTTAGCGTTGGCGTTCACTACGGTGTCGCTAATGGCTTCGTACTTTGCGGTGACGGGTCATAGTCGCACCGAGCGCTATTCGATGGCGGTATTGCATTTCCGCCATCGTTTTCCTATTTCCGCCAGGGTCGTAATGAGGGCCACTGTCTCTTGTTGCTTGGATCCCACCTCCCTTGTGGACCCAACTTTCCCCTCAGTGCTCTCCTCACCTTGCTTTCATGTATGATGCGCTCTCTGTCCTGACTCTCGGTGCAGGGGTGCGTTGTTGGTGTGGGCGCGCCACAAACTAGTTGCTTCACTGATGTGGGCCCTAAGAGTCCAGACCTGCTGTGACTCCAGTTCGTCAAGGTAGGTTTGCTGGTTTTTTGCAGTTTGTCCTTTTCTTTCACATTGCCCCATTTAATGTCTCTCCTCTAGGTGCAGGAAGAGCTCATTAGTGATGTCGTGTTGCTTGGGGCTAAGCACGAGATTGTAAGTGAAAGCGCAATGCGCTGCGCTATCTGCCTTTTCTTGTGCTGACCCGTCTTTCTCTCTTTCTTGCAGGCCGCTGCAATGTCCCAGAATGGATGCTGGTTGAGAAAAGAGTGAGCGGTGAGTAATGCGTAGCACGTGGTACCTTCTTGACTTTTCGTGTTCTAATCTGTGTTTCCTCTCTTTTGCAGGTCGTTGTTACGGCCCGGAATGGATGTTGACCAAGAGCGACTCGAACCCAGGTAAGCGTGCAATTGTTTTAGCTATTTTCGGAATTGGAATATAAACGCTTACTAATGCTGTTTTGTTCTCTTCTTCTCAGGTTGCAGCGGTTTTTCGAAGATCGCGGGGACGTCGCCGAGATGCTGTGTTCTCTGGCCCAAAAGAGAGATGGATGGCGAGCAGGATTCACTCACAGGTAAGTGTTATACTGATGGTGTTCTTGTTCTTGCAGGTACGCGGCTCCAGGAAGGCAGACGAAGATCCGAGCAGAACATGGTGAGCGTCACGCTGCAGAGCGCAGAGTAACGCAAAGCGTGTTTCGCTGCTTCGGCATGGCTTATGTAGCCCCCCGGTATCCCAGGTATCCCTAGGCCTGACCACACCTAAAACACTAGACCGCATAGCACGGTTCATTGAACTGAGCGATGCGGGGGCATCCATATTGTACAAAAGTCCATTGCCAAGGCCAGTTCTCAAGTCTTCCTCACTTTGTCTATGAGCCTGGCACCAAAGGCGCCAGGACTGACTCCAGGAGAGTCTTGGGTGAGATGGCAAGGCCTGTAAGGCCATGATGGAGGGTCGTAGCTTAGCCCCAATGCCTTGCCTACTAGTGCCAGGGGCAGGGGTCATGACACTTATGTAACTGAATCCTTGAAAAACATGACTGGTTGGGTTGAACACTATAAGATAACCACCTTTGAGGGTAGGATTAACTTGGTTATCCGTGAGCATATTTTTGCCTCCTGTTCCCCTGTGCTTAAGCAGCATTTGCCTGACTCTAATCCTAAGCAGTTGGTCATTGCAGCTGACTTGTGGGTATCCCACAGGGTGTCATATAAGGACAAGCCTGCTTCTAGTAAGCAGGAGAAGAGGAAGAAGCAGAAAGAGAAAGAGGGTGGGCCATCTGAAAAATCCTCTTCCCAAAAGAGCCACAAAAGGTTTAAGAAGGGTAAGTCACAAGACCATGTGCAGAGTAGTGGGACTATCACTCCCAAGCACAACTCAGGTTACTCTAAGCCTTCCCATGTCTCAAGACCCAGTGGATTTTGTGGAGCAAGTGGCCTTGTGTAGGGGGATGTAAGGTCAAAACCTTGGGGGTCGGCTCTGTGAATCCGGCCTTCTCTCATGATGAGGAAGAAATACTCACATGGGCATCCTTCTCTTCAGATTCCTTACCCTGTGTCACGGAATTCCCCCTTTCTCACCTGGGAGCGATCCTTGTGGGATTTCTTGGGCGGTGTCTTCTTACGCACGGACCTGGTCTTGTATAAGCCAGCGCAAGCCTCTTCTGGCTCCAGCGTGCGTTCAGAGCTCCAGGATTCAGACACTCCGCGATCCAGGAACCAAGAGGGTAAGCACACAGCACACGAGTCCGGGAAACAAGGAGCAAGGAAGAGGGTAATGGGAATTGAATTAGGAGGTCCAGGAACAAGGACAACAGTGTAGCGAACTACAGAGCACACGTCTAGTCGCTGCTTACAGTGGCATTGAGACGCGCGGGCCCGTGGGGGCGCGCCCTATTTGTAAATACGCTACATCTGACGTAAGGACAAGGAAGATGTTGCACGTTAGACGGCCATGTTGGGAGTATCAAGGAGTGCAAACCCTGTTGTGACAAGGACCATGAGGTCCAAAAGGGGCGTGTTCTGCGGATCATGACAGCATGCCCCTCCTAAGACTCGTTCCACTGGGTTTGCCCGGGTGTATGAGATGGTATCTTCTGAGCAATCGAGGGGTATTCAGGTTAGAAGCTGGTTCCCAGGTTCTTTCACTTGGAGGATATCCTTTCCATTCAACCAGGTATTGAAGCTGACCCCGTTTATACCTGGAATCACATATTCGGGACACTTCATATTCCACTTGGTCGTTCACCACCACCAGAGGGGGTCTGCAAGATTTCCGGGAAGATCGGATGTAGGGTTTTAATAAAGAAGTGTGAAAAACTGGGTGAATCTTCTTCCAGGAGTCGGGTAGCTTGAATCGGTATGAGACAGGATTTATGATTTCCTTGACGGGACATGGACCATAGTACCGGGGGGCCAGTTTGTTTGGACGTAAGTGTCGGGGTAGTAGCTTCGAGGACAACCAGACTTGATCACCAACTGCATATGAAGGCCCTGGTCTTCTGTTAGAATCAGCATTTTGTTTAGTTCGTATTCTGGCCTTCTCCAAGTGTTCCTTGGCTTCCTTGTGTACATTGAGTGTTTCCATCCAGGAGTCAACGGTAGGAACAGGTGTGGGAAGTGGAAGAACAGAGGGTAACACTGATGGATGGAATCCTTGACTGCAATAAAGGGGACTAGTGTTGATTGCCGAATGATCTGAATTGTTGTATGCAAACTCAGCCACGGGTATTAGGAGCGACCAGTCGTCCTGAACCTTAGTGGCGAAACAGCGAAGGTATTGTTCCAGGGTCTGGTTTACACATTCCATAACTCCATTGGTTTGTGGATGCTAACCTGATGAGAGAGCACGTTGGATTCCCAGAATGCGACAGAGATGTTTCCAGAATTGTGAGACGTATTGAGGTCCTCGGTCTGAGATAATCTTGGAAGGAATTCCATGTAGGCGGAAAATGTGTTCCAGGAAGATTCCAGCTAGCTCTGATGAGGACAGTAGTTTATGCAGGGGCGTAAAGTGAGCCATGTGAGTGAACAGGTCAATGGTAACCATGATAGTCGTGTATCCCCTGGAAGGTGGCAATTCCACAATGAAGTCTGTAGCGATGAATTCCCATGGTCTTGTTGGTAGAGTAGGTTGCAGTAGGAGACCTGCTGGTCTCTTGTTATCATGTTTGTTCTGACTACAAATAGAACAGGCTTGGATGTACAGTTGTACGTCTGTCTTAATTCTAGGCCACCAAAATTGTCTTTGTATAAGTCGGAGGGTGTTGGTGATGCCACGATGTACAGAATGAAGGGTATCGTGGAAGAGGTTGATTATCCTTTGTTGTAATTTCTGTGTGGGGATGACTAGAGCATTATCCTTGAACAAGTATCCTTCCTTGATTCTTAGATTCCATTGATTCTTCCTTGAAATATCCTTTCAGAGTTCAGAGCATTGGGTTTGTATCCGAATTTCTTCGAGGAGACTGACTGCTTGGGCTACAAAAATCGTGTGGAGAAATATCTTGGGATAGGTCCGGTCTTCAATTGTTTCGTAGTCAGGACATCGGGATCAGGTATCAGCAATTATGTTCTGTGATCCAGGGACATGGTGGATGTGGAACTGGTACTGGGCAAAGAAGAAGGCCCAACAGGCCTGACGACTGTTCCTACACTCCAAGGATTGTAGACCTTAAAGATTCCGATGGTCCGTGCGGACCTGGACTGGATGTCTCGCTCCCAGGAGTAGGTGTCGCCATTCAGTGAAGGCTTGACGGATGGCTAACAGTTCCTTTTCCAGGACAGAGTAATGTGTCTCACTGGGAGTCAGAGTTCTTGAAAGATAAGCAATGGGGTGTTCCATCTTGTCCTCGAACTCTTGCTTCAGCACTGCTCCTATGGCGTAGTTAGAGTCATCCGTCTCCACTATGAATGGTCGATTTATGTCGGATTGTGCTATGATGGGGGCTTGAGTAAACTCTATCTTTAAACGTTGGAATGCCTTGTCTTGAGGTGTAGACCAGAGAAAGGGAGTGTCTTTCTTCAAGAGTGCAATGATCGGCTGAACAATCTCAGAAAAGGTGGGTATGAACTTCCAGTAGAAATTGGCTAGCCCCAGGAAGGATTGAACTTGTTTCACAGAAGTGGGAGCCAGCCAGGATAATATGGCTTTTACCTTTGACTGATCCATACCAATTCCTTCTGGACTAAGGACAAATCCGAGGTAATGAACAGAGGTCACATTAAACAGGCATTTCTCGGGTTTGGCTAGGAGTCTATGTTCACGTAGTCGTTGTAAAACAGCCTTAACATGTTCTTCATGCCTTAGAAGGTCCTTGGAATAGATCAGGATATCTTGCAGGTAGACGATGACGAAGATGAACAGCATATCGGAGAACACCCTATCCATGAAACGTTGAAAGACGGCAGGGGCATTAGCAAGTCCAAAGGGCATTAACAGATATTCAAAGTGTCCAAAGGGTGTTCGAAAGGCTGTTTTCCATTTGTCCCCTTCCCTGATACGGATCAAATGATAGGCACCCCTGAGATCCAGTTTCGTGAAGATTACAGCTCCTCTCACCGCTTCCAGGATATCCGAGATCAAGGGTAAAGGTTAGCAGTCCTTGAGGGTGCATTGATTTAATCCACAATAATCGAGGCAAGGTCTAAGTTCCTTGGTGTCCTTCTTAGGAACAAAAACAGAGAGGCTCCAGCTGGGGTTTTTGATGGTCTTATGGTGCCATTTTCAAGGTTGGTATCCAAGTATTCTCGTAGGGCTCTCTTTTCAGGTTCGGATAGGATGAACATTCTCCCAAAGGGAATCACTGCTGAGGGTTCTGTGTCTATGGCGCAGTCTTCAGGTCTGTGAGGGGGTAGAGCCTGGACTATGGCAGTTGAGAACACATCAGCATAACTCTGATAGGCCTTTGGAACCGATACGATATTGGAAACAATGAGTGGAACTTGCAGATCTATTGATGGTTCTTTGGAAGGTGTCACGGATGATTCCAGGAATAGACAGTGAGACATACAAAACTCAGATCCAAGAAATAAGGATCCTGCTGCCCACCAGTTGATATAAGGATTATGCTTCTGTAACCAGGGCATACCCAGGACCATGGGATAATGAGCAGACTTAATGATGTCAAATCAGCTCTTAGTGATGGTTTATTGAAAGTTGGATCTCTTTAGTATGCAGGCTTATAGGCCCTGAAGTGAGGGGTCTTCCATCGATCGCTTCCACCGGTTGCATGGTACTTCGTGTCTTGTATGGAATGTGGTGACACGTAACCCAATCTTGATCAATGAATACTCCCATAGCTCCGCAGTCAACCAAGGCCAAAATGGAGTAGGGTGGCGATAGAAGGGCCTGTACAATCACTAGGTGTCATGCCGTCGGCATCAAGTCGCTGGTGGAGGCTATGGAACGCCTGGCGTTGGCGGCGCCATTAGGTCATCCATTGTTTTTCCCTGTCCGTTTCCAGTTTTACCGCTCTAGTTTTTCTCTGTCTTCATGGCTCCACTACTTAAGCACCGCCCACTTCCGGGTTCGGTGCGTTGCAACTTTGTTTCCTCTCTTGTTGCTTGCTCCGAGTGTTTTTTCCTCCGTGCTATTCCTTGCTACCCTTGGGCCTCCAGTCGGCGTCTCTTCGCCGTTCGCTCTCTCCCTTCCTTTTCCCTTCTTGGCGCTCCTTCGCCGATCTGGTTCGCCTTTCTTCCTTTTCTTTTTTTCCCTTTGCTTCTTGCTCTCACTGACTCTCTCCAACGACCTCCTCTCCTGGATACTTCCAAGGACTCACCTTGCCTTCCGTCTCTTGCCCAGGATCCTTGCTCCAGTCATCCCCGGATCAGCTGAATCCCTTCTCACCGCTCTCCGGAACTACAGGACCGTAACTTTGTTCTCCGAGGGTTTTTTTGAGCATCTGCTTTTTTCCCTCGTTACCCGGTCCCTGCGGGAAGGAAGCCTCTTGCTTCCCTGCTTGGCAGGGAATCAGGGTGGCTTCTCACCGCGGACGACCCTACCTCTTCTCAAAGAAAAAGAAGATTGGAAAAAAGGTTTACCGCCGCGACACTTCTCCAGAAGACTCAGGTGAGGAGGAAGCGAAGGAGGTAGTGGATAAAATTGAAAGGCCTTCCAAGGCTGCGGAGGTTGACAGTTTGCAACGCCCACAGTCAAGAACCATGGCCTCACCTGAACAGGTGCAAGAACTGCTAACAGCTGTCCATAATCTCACTCAAGAGCTACAGGTGGTAAAAACGGAAAACACTACCCTTAGACAGAGGTTGGACCGCTTTGAGCAGTCCCGCAGTGATCTTCCTCCTATGCCGTTATCCTGCGGCAAATACGACGGATCCCCTAACAAATTTAAGGAATTCATGGAGGCTTGCGTGATCTATTTCACATTTAGACCTCAGTCTTACGCTTCAGACCAAGCCCGCAGAGGGTTCCTCATCTCCAATTTGACCGGGAACGCCCTGTCTTGGGCAGCTCCTTTGGTAACCAGTGCCAGTCCTCTCCTTCAGGATTATGCTGGATTCACCGCCCAGTTCAAACTTGCGTTTGAACAACAAGAGACTACAATGGTGGCCAGTGAACAGCTACTAGATATCCGTCAGGGAAGCATGGACCTTTTGTCCTATATCTCCCGTTTTAAAAGGGTGGCTGCTGATGCGGGTTGGCAAGAGAACGCCCAGCACACTATTTTTCGTCGAGGCCTGAGAGAAGACCTTAAGGATGAACTTGCGAGGGTTAGCCGCCCTTCCACACTCTCGGAGCTTTGGGCCACGGTCCTCCAGCTCGAGTTTCGGTTGTCCGAAAGACGGTCTGAGCGGCGGAGACAACGTGGGTTCCCCATTCCCGCTAACCCAGCTCCGTCCTGCTCCGTTCCCTCGGGCTCCGTAAAAGACGAGCCCATGCAGATCGGAACCACCAGGGGACCGCTTACCCCCGAAGAACGGAAGCGGCACAGAGACCTCAGTCTGTGTATGTACTGCGGTTCCAACACCCATGTCTTAAGAGACTGTCCTGGCGTACCTCCCCGCAGGTCGGGAAACGCCATACCTCGGAACTAGTAGGGACCAGTTACCGAGGGGGCTATTCCGGTCCCTATGTCTCTTTATCCATAACACCTACCAACACCTCCTCCGAAGACAATCGTCTCATGGTTATTGCTGTCCAGTTGAACCACTTACATCAGACATACGAAGTCCTAGCTCTACTGGACTGCGGGGCAGCTGGTTGTTTTATGGATGTCGTCTGGGCTGACAAGACTGGCATCAGTCGTCTGGAGAAGGAGGAAGACCAAAAGGTTGAGGGTGTTGATGGGACACCCCTAAGCTCCGGTCTTATTACTCATGCTACCTCTCCCATGATCATGAAGGTTCTCCATCATACTGAGACCATCCAATTCGACTTGATCCGAGCAGCTCACTTTCCCGTCATCCTGGGGATTTCCTGGCTCCGGAAGCATAACCCTACTATTGATTGGACCAAGAACCAACTGTGTTTTTCTTCTGGCTTTTGCAAGAAGTCCTGCTCAATACAATCCTTGGCTGTAACGATCCATACCCTTCCGGATCCTCATACCCAGACGGATGTTCGGTCCGTGAACAATATCCCTAAGGAGTGTCTTTGTTATCAGGAAGTTTTTGAGGGTGAAGGTCCTCAAGAACTTCCCCTACATCGTCCTGAGGATTGCCATATCACCTTGGTGTCCGATGCGGTGGTACCCTTTGGCCGCATGTTTTCCCTTTCCCTCAAGGAGAAGAGAGTCCTCAAGGACTACCTGGACTCCAATTTACAACACGGTCTCATCCGACATTCCCATTCGCCTGCAGGGGCATCTCTGTTTTTTGTTCCGAAAAAAGGTTCGGATGAATTAAGACCGTGCATTGACTACCGGGGTCTTAATCAAGTGACAGTAAGAGACCGTTACCCCATGCCTCTCATGAAGGATATCCTAGAGGCGGTGCAGGGAGCACAAGTCTTTACAAAGATCGACCTCCGAAGAGCCTACCATCTTCTACGCATCCATCCTGGGGACGAATGGAAGACTGCGTTCCGGACTCCGTTCGGTCATTACGAGTACCGTGTAATGCCGTTCGGCTTGGTTAATGCACCGTCTATCTTCCAGCGCTTTATGGACAGAACATTCTCTGATCTTCTTTTTCACAGTGTCATAATCTACCTCGATGACATCTTAGTATACTCAAAAACCGCACAGATCCATAGCACTCATCTCGTCCAAGTCCTTAAAAGGCTACAGGACCACCATCTCAAGGCCAATGTAGAGAAGTGTGTCTTTGGAGTTTCTCAGGTGATCTACCTCGGGTTTATACTTTCCGCGGAAGGCATCCGCATGGACCCAGCTAAGACCGAAGCTATTTTGCATTGGCCTACTCCGGAATCAGTTAAGGAGATCCAAAGGTTCCTTGGGCTTGCAAACTTTTATCGCAAATTCATTCAGGGTTTCTCGGAGACGGTTCTCCCTATTACCAGGCTACTCAAGAAGACTTCCAAACCTTTTTCCTGGACTCAAGAAGCTGATCTAGCCTTCTTGCTGTTAAAGGAAAAGTTTTGCTCTGCACCCATCCTCCGGCAACCGGACCAAGGATTAAGATTCATTGTGGAGACCGATGCCTCATCAGCTGCTTTGGGGGTAGCCCTCTTGCAGGAACATGCTGGACTCGAATACCCAATAGCCTATCTTTCCAAGACCTTGAATGATAGTCAATCACATTACTCCGTCATTGAGAAGGAGCTTCTGGCCATGAAGACCGCTTGCGAAGAATGGCGTCACCTACTGCAGGGGGGAATCCACCCTTTTGAGATAAGAACGGATCACAAGAACCTCAAGGTCCTGCAGAAAATGGAGTGCATTAATTCACGCCAGGCCCGGTGGGCTCATTTTTTCTCCCAATACGACTTTCTCTTGACCTATCTCCCGGGATCTAAGAATATCCTAGCAGATGCCCTCTCTCGGAGGCCATGCCCCGGTGGCGCGACCAGGGAACTTCCCAGTTTGCTTCTAACAGACGTAAAGTTCGTATATACCGTAGATGCCTTTTTGGAGAAGGTACGGAAAGGCACACTATCCGAGGGAATTCCCCATACCGTTCTCCGCTCAGATGACATCTCCATACAGGACGGACTGGGATTCAAGCGACAACGTCTCTACTTACCCGATTCCCAGACTCGACGCATCGCACTAAGATGGTGCCACGACGATCTTGTGGCTGGTCACCGGGGGGCAAAGAATACTCTGGAACTTCTTCGACAGAGTTTTTGGTGGCCAGAAATGTCGAAAGAGGTGGACTTGTATGTCCACTCATGCCCTGTATGCTGTAGATCTAAGCATTCTACCCAACGACCCATTGGTTACCTACAGCAGAGTGAGGCACCAAAGAGACCTTGGAGTATTGTCTCAACAGACTTCATCGTGGAATTACCTGCTTCAGAGGGATGTTCCTGTATTATGGTCACGGTTGATTGTTTCTCTAAAATGGCCCATTTTACACCCTTGGCGGGGTTGCCCACAGCAGCGGAGATGGCAACCGTGTTTGCCAGAGAGATCTTCCGTCTACATGGCACTCCCAATAGGATAATCTCGGACAGAGGTTCACAATATACGTCACGCTTCTGGAGAGAACTCTGTAAGAGGCTGGGTATTGATCGTGCCCTATCGTCTGGTTTCCATCCTCAAACCAATGGACAAACAGAAAGGACAAATGTTACTCTTGAGCAATATCTACGCTGCTTCATCAACAATCAGCAGGACAACTGGGTTAGTCTACTCCCGACTGCGGAATTTGCCTACAATAATGCTGTTCACAGTGCCACTGGTCTTAGTCCTTTCTACTGCTCTTATGGGTATCATCCCAGTTTTACTCCTTCCTTGTCTTTTGCTCCTTCTGCTGTCCCTTCTGTGGACTCTCTTCTCCTCACCTTGCAAGAAGCCCATAAGACTGCCATCGATAGTCTACGGGCAAGTAGCCAACGCTATTGTAATCAGTCTAACCCCAAGCGCTTACCTTCCCCCACTTGGCAGAGGGGGACTAAGGTATGGTTATCCACCAAATACCTCCCGCGTTGGCTTCACCCCTCTTAGTTGTCTCCCAGATTCCTGGGTCCTTTTCCCATACTCCGCAGGATCAACCCTGTTGCCTATCGGCTTTCTTTGCCCAAACACATGCACCGTTTACATCCTGTTTTTCATTCCTCTCTCTTGAGGGAGTTTAGACCAGATCCCTATCACCGCTCCATTCCGGCTGTACCGTCCCCGGTTGTTTTGCCCCCGGAGGAGTATGAGGTGGCCTCCGTTTTGGACTTGCGGGGCGGTCGCCTGGAATACCTCATGCATTGGAAAGGTTACCCCCACTTTGAGGACTCTTGGGAACCTGTCTCCCATGTCCATGCCCCGTCTTTGGTTCAGAGGCAAGCCGGGAAGATTTCCCATAGGAAGGGGGCATACTGTCATGCCGTCGGCATCTAGTCGCCGGTGGAGGCTATGGAATGCCTGCCGTTGGCGGCGCCATTAGGTCATCCATTGTTTTTCCCTGTCCGTTTCCAGTTTTACTGCTCTAGTTTTTCTCTGTCTTCACGGCTCCACTACTTAAGCACCGCCCACTTCCGGGTTCGGTGCGTTGCAACTTTGTTTCCTCTCTTGTTGCTTGCTCCGAGTGTTTTTTCCTCCGTGCTATTCCTTGCTACCCTTGGGCCTCCAGTCGGCGTCTCTTCGCCGTTCGCTCTCTCCCTTCCATTTCCCTTCTTGGCGCTCCTTCGCCGATCTGGTTCGCCTTTCTTCCTTTTCTTTTTTTCCCTTTGCTTCTTGCTCTCACTGACTCTCTCCAACGACCTCCTCTCCTGGATACTTCCAAGGACTCACCTTGCCTTCCGTCTCTTGCCCAGGATCCTTGCTCCAGTCATCCCCGGATCAGCTGAATTCCTTCTCACCGCTCTCCGGAACTACAGGACCGTAACTTTGTTCTCCGAGGGTTTTTTTGAGCATCCGCTTTTTTCCCTCGTTACCCGGTCCCTGCGGGAAGGAAGCCTCTTGCTTCCCTGCTTGGCAGGGAATCAGGGTGGCTTCTCACCGCGGACGACCCTACCTCTTCTCAAAGAAAAAGAAGATTGGAAAAAAGGTTTACCGCCGCGAAACTTCTCCAGAAGACTCAGGTGAGGAGGAAGCGAAGGAGGTAGTGGATATAATTGAAAGGCCTTCCAAGGCTGCGGAGGTTGACACTAGGCTGTTTATTTTTTTTAAACTCTTTTTATTGATTTTCACAGTCCTTTTGTCTTCCAGCCCGAAGGCCTGCCCCTGAGCCTCCCGTATTTCCCCCCAAAACAATGCAATTCTTGGGCATTTCCACCAGATATGCTCCGCGGAGCCCGCCATCCCACAGCCCCTCCAGCAGACCCCCAACACTGGGCAGGGGTATAATGCCACCCAAACATAATCTTATACCATGCCTCTTGCAGGTGGGGAGCCTTGACCAGTTTAGGAATCCTCCTCCACAGCTTTTCCCAGTCCATCCTACTGACCTCACATCCCAGGATCCGCTCCAATTCCCGCATATAAGCCCATTGGACCCCCACCCTAGAGCCATCCAGAATCTTATAGATGTTGGAGATGAGGCCCCTCGCCCCATCGTTGGTGAGCAGGAATTTTTCAAAGGATGTCGGGTCCCTTGTGGCTGCCTTCTTGACCCCTGGATGTAGTACCCAATGGCGTATCTGAGCATACCTTAACCTCTCTCCTTCCAGAACCGCAAAGTGCCTCTTGCAGTCGTTAAATGATAACAATTCCCCCCCAGCAAACATATCGCATAATTTCCGACATCCGCCCTCCTGCCACTTCGTGAAGGCTCCCCTCTCCAAACCCGGTGAGAAATCCCCATTACCAAAAATGGGGGTGAAGGGAGACGGGAATGTGGTAATCCCCTCGGAGCCCGCCAGCCTGTGCCAGACATCAGCCATTAGTTTAGTTATGGAACTCTCGTACACGTGCCGAGGCCTATGCGGTTTCGGGAGCCACAGCACTTCTGCTAGGTTGCGATGCGCTACGGCCCTATCCATCCGCACCCATAATTTGTCCTGCGTCCCTTCCTCCCCCTTCAGCCATTCCCTGATAATTTGAAGCTGTGTTGCCTCGTAATACCGCCGGAAATTCGGCAATGCAAGACCTCCCTCGCCCTTTGGAGCCATCAAAAGTCTGACACCCACCCTAGGTCTTTTCCCCTCCCAAATGAATCCCTTAGTCAGTGTTCCCAACTCCCTGAAGTAGCTCGCCGGGACTGGCTGCCGGACTGCCTGAAAAGGATACAAAAGCCGCGGGAGTGTGACCATTTTAACCGCGGCTATCCGCCCTATCCAGGACACCCTTAGATCTCTCCACCTTTGAAAATCCCTCTTGATTGCTTTAAGGAGCGGGGGAAAATTTGCCGAGAACCAACCCGCCAATGTCGCCGTAATTCTCACTCCCAGGTACCGAATCCCACTCGAGCTCCACACGAAGCTAGAATTCGGTCTCAGGCTCTCCCTCTCTGCTACTCCAAGTGTTAAGTTCAAAACCTCTGATTTATTGGCGTTACATTTTATTCATGGCTCGTGACCCGTTCCCCCGTGGCCGACCTCAAGGCTGTTATCGCATTCCTCGTCCTTTTACCCCTGACCAATCGCGCCAGCAGGGAGCCAGTTCTATTGGCCTTTGCATAATATTGCTTTCGCACAGATAATAAGGCCCCCACCGCCCTCTTAGTACGTAGGAGTTCCAACTGCCCAACCGCCTTCCTATAGGCACGCATTGCCCTCCTCGAGGGGGTGCCCCCCGCCGCCTGTCTAGCCACCTCCACTTCTGCTTCCAATTGCGATTGCAACGCTTGCAGTTGCTTCTCTCGGTGGGCGGATATCGCTATCAATTCCCCCCTAAGGGTGGCTTTAAAGGCGTCCCACTGCGTGTCCTCCCCAGTATCCCCCTTCTTGTTGGTGTCAAAAAAGAACTTGATCTTCTCTTCAACGCCTTTTCTGATTACTGGATCCCTGAAGATGGCCCCTGGGAGTTTCCAGCCCCATATCCCCCTTCTCCTCCGACCCACATCTAACTCCAGAGAGACAATTTTGTGATCTGCAATCCCTACCGGCCCCGTGCATACCTCCCGAATGGCTCCAACTAAAGCAACCGAGACCCATATGTAATCGATTCTTGATTGAGAACCATGAACGCCTGACAAGAAAGTGTGCCCCTCCTCGTCCCCCCTTAGCTCCCTCCAGGCATCCCTTAGCCCCAACCTGCGGACTCTTTCCTTCAAGTCTGCTGACATTGCAGCTCCTCCTCCTTCCCCACTGCCTCCTCTCCTATCCTTTCTCTTATCCCAAGCAGAGTTAAGATCCCACAGAAGGACAATTTAACCCCACAAGTGCTCTTCCAACAAATTCAAAACCCGTTGCAGAAAGGGTTCCTGGCCCGTATTGGGAGCATACACTACCGCTATCGTCAAAGGGACCCCCTGATACTTCCCCTTTACCACAATATACCTCCCTTCCTTATCCCTAAGCACCTCGCAGGACTTGAAGTTTACTGTGTTCCTAATTGGCAAGGCTACCCCCCTTGCCTTACAGGGGGCCGAGGCGTGTAAGATCTGATCAAAACCTCGCAATTTCAACCTGCCCTGGTCCTTATGGAGCAAGTGCGTCTCCTGAAGACCCATAATATCTGGCTTCTCCTTTTGTGTGAAGTGCTCCAGCTTTTTCCTTTTGAGAGGGGTATTCAATCCCCTCACATTATGTGTAAGCCACTTAAGGGAACCCCCAGTAGAGTAGAATCCCTGTTTAGTGGGAGTGCCTCCCCACATCGCCCTTCCAACTTTTGCTCGTCGCCCCCCCCGAATTCCCCCCTTCCCACCCGCCTCCCCCCTGAAGGCTAAAACCTTCCCACCCACACCACCCGCAAACCTCGGGCATCTTAGCCCTTTCTACTTCCAACATGGTTGCACCCCCTTCGATCCCTGAGAACTTAGACACCCTAAAGAGGCCCACCACCTCTATCAGCCTGTGTCAAATCAAGACTGCCCCGGAGAGCCGCTTCTAGCTTCCAGGTCCCGTAGGGTCAACATACGGGTTAAAATGTTGCCTGAATCCGTGCCCGATAAGACTCTGAAAGCGACACTTCAGGATATCTTTGCGGATATCTGGGATGAGGGCAGCCCAGAGGTGGTGGAGTTGGATCGTGTGCATAGAACTGGACGGTTGTCCAAGGGCCAGACGGCGAGGCCAAGGGATGTACTGGCCGCATTTACTCGGTATGCCCAGAAGGAGGCAGTGCTCAGAGCAGCGAGATTACGAGAACCAATTATGTTCGAGGGCCAGCAGATCGCTCTCTTCCAGGACTTGGCGAGCAGTACACTCCTAAAGAGGCGACAAATGGGCCCGGTGGTGAAGGTCCTTAATGAGAAAGAGATTCGATACAGGTGGACCTTTCCTTTTGGCTTGCTCTTCGAATGGGAGGGATCCCAGAGACAAATCACATCCCTCCAAGCAGGGGCTGCTCTTCTACACGTTGAGCTGGAGGATCCCCCCCTGGTGCAGGCCTTCCGGGCCCGAGTAGTCGCTCGGGATCCAAGCCATGGGATTGGACGACAGTACGAGAGAAGAGGAAAAGGGGACCCAGAGGAAATGGTCCGCGGAGTGTTTGTTCCCCCCGCCCCAAAACCACCCGCCCCACACAGTATCTCGAGCGCTGCTGTCTGCTTATAGGAATGATGCGGCATAGGGCAGCGTCAATCCGGGTTTTCTCCGCCAGTGGTCGACCGGCTTTCTGAGTTCCAAGGCCATTCGTTCCATGTCGGGGCTTGTTTTGGGCCGCGCCAAGGACACTTGAGGGTCTCCGGACGTGGCCTGTGTATTGCCAAACACCTCTTGAAATTGCAGCCAGTCTGTCTCCATTTGGGTGCTTGAACCATGTAAAGCCGCAGTAAGTCTTTCCATAACGAATATGTCTTTGGCAATCATCACCCATTCTTTCCTCGAGGAGAGGGCGGGCCTCTTCCACGTTCTAGCGCGGGCTGCTCTGGCTGCCAACAGTAGGGAGTGCGAGAGGTCCGGTAATTTTTCCCAGTGGTCATCCTTATGCTGCAGGCCAAACAGTACCAACATCGGGTCCAGTGGGAGCACACCTTCTCTCGCCTCTTTCAGCCAGCTAAGGACTTCGGCCCAATAAGTTTGAACCTTCCCGCATGTCCACCACATGTGCCAATAGTTTGCCCTTTCCCCACACCCATGCCAGCAAAGGGGGATTACGTCTGGGAACATCCTAGAAAGTGTGATCGGGTCATACTGCCATCTGTGCAGGAGTTTGACAGCATGGGTTTTGTATTGGCAGGAGATCGAGTTCTTAAATGATCTACTATAGAGTAGCCCCCAGAGACCGTCTCCGATACTACAACCCAAGTCTCTTTCCCATTTCCCCCTGAGGCTTTTGGTGGTTCCCTCCCGGGGAGTTAAAAGGGCTGAGTAAAGGAGTGAGATGAGGCCTCTCTTTAGTTTTGGTTTCATTAGGATTCCCTTACGTCTCAGGTAGAGGAGTGGGGAGAGCCTACCTATTCCCAAGGATTCTTCAAGCTCCTGGATACTTATAAAGGACTTCTCCCTGACCAACTGACCCACGTCAAACCAGGATTGATAGTGTTCATGGCCTGGGATTTCCTTTAAAACTGGTGTGGACCAGATGTGGCTCATGAGGGAGGGCCAAGTGGTCACCTTCTCACTGTGTCCCTTACCCTCCAACGCCTTCCACATTGTTACTAGTATCCCTGATTCTCCTTGGCAGCTTTTTCATCGGGACCCATAACCACTCACCCACCTTATGGACATAACGTGCATACTGGCCAAAAGAACCCTAGCCATGTCCTGGAAAAAACCCGTAGGACCACAATACAAAGCATGGCATAGTGAAACAGAGCGATGGGTGTCGGCTGAGACCAAGGCCTGGGAAGAAAGTGTCACTAGATCTACGGATGAGTCCAGCAGAGCTCTTGAGGCATGGAAAGAACTTACTAGACACATGTTTCTCCCCTCGGACGACAAGCCCCCATGAGCCCATGACCCGAAACGAACTTATCTGCAAGACAGGAAAGGGCAACCTCAGAGAAATGACTGGAGACAACGCTGGCCCTCTGAAGGTATCCCCCCTGCACCCTCTCTGAGTATGTCACCCAACTTCCCTACACCCCCTCCCCCCGAAACAAGAGACGCTGAAACATACGAACATGGCAAGGAGACAGTTATTGTTATTTGTTATTTGTTGCTTGTTATACTGTTAAGGCTAAACCAAAAAGCATTGTAAAAGAATATGCACAAGACGCATTTGCAAAACTTGTAAGTGATATTACTGAAAATGCCAATAAACAAATTTAAAATAAATAACCACTCACCCACTGTGACAGGACTCATGAGGGAGTTTTCAAGAAAGACCCATTGTTTGTTGGGGTCCTCTCTGAGGTGGGGGGCCAGGGTTCTGAGCTGGGCCGCTCTGTGGTAAGTTCGTAAGACTGGGAGGCCGACGCCCCTCTATCAGAGGGGAGGGTGAGTGTTTCATAACCTATTCTGGGTATCTGGCCTTGCCATATAAATCTTGTTATGCGTTTTTTGGCTTCTTTAAGAAGTGCTTCTGGGGCTTCCAAAGGGAGCATCTGGAAAACGTACAGGACCCTGGGGAGGATGTTCATCTTTACAGCGTTTATCCTTCCCATTCACGAGATTTGCCCCTTACCCCATATCTCCATATCTTTAAATAAGTTATCAAACAGCGGGGGGTAATTTGCCTGGCTTAGATCTTCGTGGGGCCGGACGATGTTGATCCCCAGGTATTTAATCCCTTCGGTATGAATTTGGAACCCCAGGGGGGACAGTTCCGTGAGGTCCCTGTCTGCATCTGGGGCAAAGGGGAAGATCATTGACTTCCCTATGTTCATCCTGAAGCCTGAGAATTGGCCAAACCGTTCAATAACCCGAACGGCCGCCGGGACCGAGCTAGTGGGTTCCCTCAGTATGTCATCTGCATAGAGGCCGAGCTTGAAGGTCCGGCCTCCAACATCAATACCGCAGACCTTCGGGGCACATCTGATGTACTCCGCGAGTATTTCCATGGTCATGGCGAACAGGATTGGGGAGAGGGGGCAGCCCTGCCTCGTTCCCCTTTGAAGGCTGAATGTTCGTGAAAGGTGACCATTTACGTGACTCTAGCAGAGGGGTCTGTGTATAAGGCCTTAATGGCTCGCCTGATTCCTTCGCCAAAGCCCAGTTTGACAAGGACTCCATGTAGAAACTCCCAATCCACCCTGTCAAACGCCTTTTCGGCCTCGATGGCCACCAGGACCGGGTTGTCTCCCTTCGGGGCCTCTTCCCTCATCAGGTGCAGGGTTTTTCGGAGGGTGTCCGCCCCATGTCTCCCCTGTATAAAGCCCACCTGGTCAGAGTGGATGAGTACCGGCATATGGCTGTCTAGTCTCGTGGCTATGATCCTGGTGAACAGTTTAGCGTCCACATTCAGGAGGGAGATTGGTCGATATGACCGGCAGTCTGTTGGATCCTTGCCCTCCTTCGGGATCACTGTTATCAGTGCTTTGCCAAAAGACGGAGGCGCTCTCCCAGTCCTCATGATATTTGTGAATAGGCCCGCCAGAAACCCCGCTAGTAGGCCTCCAAAGGCCTTATAGAAGCCTGCTGTAAATCCGTCCTCCCCGGGGGCCCTGCCCAGTTTAAGACCCGATATTGCCTTGAGTACCTCCTCGCACGTTATTGGGGCGTCTAAAGCTAATGCCTCTGGGGGGTCCATCACAGGTAATGTTACTCCTCCGAGGTATGCTCCCAGTGCCTCCGCCTCCACTTCTCCTTCCCTCCCATAGAGAGTCTCATAGAACCCTGCGAATTCCTCCACTATTCCCTCGGGATCCGTTTTTGTCCCCTCATCCCTGCATGAGATCCTTGACACCCATCTATCTCTTTGTTGGCCCCGGAGTTTGGCTGCCAGCGTGGCGTCGGCCTTATACCCTTTCTCATAATACCTTTGGCGCAGGTGTTGGAGGCCCGCTACAATTTTCCCCATCTCCAATGCTCTCAGCTCTTGCCTTTTCTCTCTTGCATCCCCCAAGTCCCTTTCCCTCTCCTCATCCCTCTTCCCTTCAGATCCCTCCAATGCTATTATCTCTGCCCGTGGCCTATGAGCCAGGAGAGTCCTGGTCCTTTTTTTGGAAGCCCCCTCTCTAATCAGAACACCCCTCCAGGTCGCCTTTGCTGCCTCCCAGACTGTCTCTATGTTGACTTCACCCGTGTTATTCAGTTCAAAATATTCAGTGATCGCCTTCTCCATCTCCTCCTTAAAAACCACATCCCTTACCAGGAAGTCATTGCATTTCCACAGGGATTCTCTGGGTTTCAGACCCGATACACTAATATCTGCCCAAACCATATCGTGGTCTGACCAGCTAACCGTGCGGTTGATGCAGGACTCCACTCGGCTCATGTTCTGGTGCCCCATGAAAAGGTAATCTATTCTCGTTCTGGTGCCATGGACCGCTGAGTAGAAGGTGTATCCCTTTCCCTCCGGATGCAATTCCCTCCATGTGTCCACGAGCCCATAGCCCCACATCAGCTCCCGGAATTTACCCTGCGGTCTCCCCCCTCGGCTGCCTGGCGGGATGGCCCCTCCACTATGATCTAGTTCCCGATTTGCCCACATGTTAAAGTCTCCACCCAGTATAAGGAGCCCCTCTGTCCTGGTCATTATCTCTCCCATCACCTCTTTGAGAAATTCAACCTGGCCAACATTAGGGCAATAGATCGCTGCTAGGGAGACCCTGGAGTTGTGCAAGTCACCTAATATAATCATGGCTCTACCGTCTTCCCTCCCCCACCTGGTTACCTCTGTGAGTCTCTGGTTTCTCTGCAGGATGATCCCGACTCCACTCCATTTCGTGGGAGCGGATGCCCAGAAGGTCTGGCCCACGTGTGCTCCCGGGATGGCCCTCTCCTCTCCTGTAACCGTTCTAGTTTCCTGTACGAAGAGGATATCTATTTTAGCGTTCTTCATTTACCTTCCCAAGAGGGAGCGCTTTGCTGGGGAGTTCAGACCCTTTACATTGAGTGAGCCAATACTCAGTGACTCGGCCCGGCCCCTATTCTCATTGCCCGCCATTGGGTCCTTGTCTTGTATGTACCGTCTTCCCGGATCTGTGCTTGCTGCCACCTTCCAATGTGGTTTTGAGATGTGTGGGTCCCCAAAATCCCCAACCCCAACTCCCTCCCTTCCCTCCTCCTCCCTCCCCCTCTTTATCATGACGCCTGCCAACGGGCAAGCCACCAGGGTGAATGCAAGTCCATTCACCGCAGTCCCCTTTTTAAGCTCAGCGTCCCCGGCTGGGGCTGTTTGATTCAATCTCTCAATTTCACTAGTAGCGAGCCTCTGGCCACTTAGCTTCAGTTGTGGGGGTGTTAAGTTTCTTGAATTTCCTTCAGCCCTTTATCTTCTTCTTTGTGGACCAGTGGCCCTCCGGCTCCCTCACAGCGCTCCAAGGCTCTTGCACCTCCATCTCGTTTCCTTCCTCTGGGGTCTCCCCTTTGAGTACCTGCAGCACTTGGGATGCCTCCTTGCCGCTGGTTACTCTATAGTCCACTCCTGAGCGTTCGAAAGACAAGGCGAATGGGAAGGACCACCTGTATCTTGTGTCTTGGCTGGTGAGCCACTGGGTGAGTGGCCGGCACTCTCTTCTGCAGGTAAGAGTGAAAGCCGAGAGGTCCTGGTAAATCCTCACTGTGTCTCCTTCGAAACAAGAAACTCTCCAGCCTTCTCGCTTTCTCGAGGACCTCCATTTTATCTCTGTAGCGGAGGAAGCGCACAACTATGGACCTTGGGCCGCCCCTTGCTCCACCTCTCCCTCGGTGGGCTCTTTCCAGCTGGACTTCCTTGCCCCCCTCGAGTGTGAAGAGTTGGTTGATGAGGCCCTGAACCTTTCTCCCCACGTCTGCGGCAGTCTCGCCTCTCTGTTGAGTCACACCCATAATGCGCAGGTTGTTTCGGCGTTCTCTATTCTCTAGGTTGTCCATTTTCTATAGGGCTATATCCTCCTCTCTGATTTCTAGGTCTGTTAGCCTCGTTTCGTATTTCATGTCTAACAGGTCCATTTGGAGGTGGTCGTTTTCCATACCCTCCATTTTGTCCTTGAGCGTCTCCACTCTCCCCCTGAGATCAACTATAGAGGCTTGTATGTCCGTTCGAATCGCTTTTATCTCCTGGAGGATGTCCTTGGGGTCATCCTTCGTTAGCACTGCGGGGGGGGGTCGGCACTTGAAGGCATGGTGCCTCTGTGTGGATCACGGAGGGGTGCGTTGGACCGGCGGAAGCATTGGAGGGAGCGGATTGCGCACGTGGGCTGGGTTGGTTCCAGGGCTCCGGTCTCTGGGTGCCCTTTGGAGTTTGGGTGGGGGCGGGAGGCGCCTCTCACCCTGCCTTAATGCCTCGAGGTTTCCTCTGGTCGTCTTGGGGCCCTCCCCGCTTCCGCGGAGGCAAGCTTGCCTGTGGGGGGGGGGACCCCGGTGATGGCTCCGGTCCTTACGAGGGGGGCTAGGATTGTGATTGGGGCCTGTTTCCCCCGATGCGTCACGGCTGAAATGTTCCGGGGGGACTCCTGTGCTCCAGGGGGGAAGGCCGTGCCAGCTTTTATGGGGTGAGTTGCGCTGGTCCGTGCCCGGGGGGGGGGGCAAAACCCAGTCCGCTGAGTATCAGTTCTCCCCCCTGCGCTCCTCACCTTCTTCGGGCCGTCAAGGGCCACCACACGTCCATTGTGGGCTCGGACCCCTTCACTGAGGCTCCTTTTCAAGTAGGCCTCCATGCGCGGGGGATGGGTCGGGAGGCTCCCGGAGTCCTGATTTGCTGCTAGTGGTCCGCACCGGAGCGGTTCTTCGTGGTGTGGGGCTCCCACCAGGACTCCCCACTCGTCCCTGGCCCTGTGCGATGTCCACACGCCACCGGGGCAGAGCTCCAGGGCCCGCTCAGCGTCCGCGCACGGCGGGGGGCGTGCTCCGGCGTCTTCCTCTCAGTGTTATGTGCGCGGGCCGCGGCTGCGGAGATGACGACCTGCTACTCCGGGTTCTGTGGCAGGTCCGGCCGAGGCCTGGGGCACTGCGAGAGGTGACGCCCTCAGTGGCTCCGCTGCATGGCCTCCGAGAAGGTGTCCTCTCTGTTGCTCGGCGAGTGGGGCCTCAGATCGGGGCCAGGCTATATCCACTTTCAGAGGAGCGCTCGATTCGTTGGGCCGCTGCCGCGTGGGCGCACGTTCCCGTCGGCTTTATTCCAAACTCCCGGCCGGGGATTGGCTCAGATTGCTAGGCCCTGCGTGTCATGCATGCTGGACGTGGTCCTACGCTCGTAGAACAGCTAGACCGTTCTATTCCAAATGGCGGTTGTTCGATACGTTGCCGGGAAAACAACGTTTGCACTTTTCACGTCGCTAACTTCACGTGTATTCTGCTTCGTCACGTGAACTACGGCATTACGTATTTTAGTAGCGTGGAAACTTCACTCGCTGCTTCTGATCGAATCATTTGGCGTTGTGTAGCTGAACCTCCGGTCTGCATCCTTGCAGGTTACTACAGCTACTTTTTGGGCCTTCTATAGCGTGTTTTCCGCCACACGCTGATTCCTGGAGCTGTTTGGTTGCGTGTAAATCCACACGCGCACGCTATCTTCAAGCGCTGCTGGCCTGGACTGCGTGACTCCTGTTCGCGTGTAAATCCACATGCGCACGCTATCTTCAAGCGCTGCTGGCCTGGACTGCGTGAATCCTGTTCGCGTGTAAATCCACACGCGCACGCTATCTTCAAGCGCTGCTGACTTGGACTGCGTGAATCCTGCTCACGTGTAAATCCACACGCGCACACTATCTTCAAGCGCTGCTGGCCTGGACTGCGTGAATCCTGCTCGCGTGTAAATCCACACGCGCACGCTATCTTCAAGCGCTGCTTGCTTGGACTGCGTGAATCCTGCTCGCGTGTAAATCCACACGCGCACACTATCTTCAAGCGCTGCTGGCCTGGACTGCGTGAATCCTGCTCGCGTGTAAATCCACACGCGCACGCTATCTTCAAGTACGGCTGGCCCGGACTGCGTGAATCCTGCTCGCGTGTAAATTCCACACGCATATATATGGTCTTCAAACGCTGCTGGCCTGGACTGCGTGAATCCTAATCGCGTGTAAATCCACACGCACACGCTCTTTTCTTCGCGGCTGTACAGAACCGCGTGTACTTGTTTATACCTTAAAAGGAGCGCTATTTCCAACTCCTGCACCTGTGATATTAACAGGGGGATTGATTCATTTCTATACTTTACTCTACGTGGGAAGGAAGCTTTTCAAGGATAACGGGAAGGTGACAGTGAACAGTACTTTGGACGCTATCCTGTGGTGCATCAACCCGGTATCTAGCGTGAGCCTCGTTCCGTTCGGGATAAGTCTCCCTTACTAATCTTCCCTTCCTTGTCGTTTGTTCTACCTTGGATTCCACAAGAGACTCTGCTGGATTCATCTGCCCTAGACTCAAGGTCAGTGTGTGCATTCATGACATTCTCTATTCCATCATACCCAGGTTGGGGCAGTTATTCATGATACTTTATTTTGTTCTAGGTTGACTTCCTATACCTTACCCACGCCCTTTCCAGTGATCCATCACTCTGCCTGTTTTACCAGTCAGAGAGTTGTATCATTTGGAAGGTCTTAACTTGACTTCACAACTATCAAAACGCGTGAACTGGGATCCGGAAGACCCTACCACCTGTATCCTTTTGAGTACCGTATCCTTTTCAGTTAATACTTTGGTGCTCTCTGACACTGCGGTGGTGGAGGAGCGCTGGTCTCACACGTCCAGCATGCTCCGCGCCCCCTGGCGGTCTCCCAGGTGACCTGTTGATTTTACTGGGTAACCCGAGGATCTCCTGCCCGATTGTCACCAACTGTCTACGAGAGAGCAAAGAGTTTAGCAGGCTTAAGGTCAATTGGTATAAACCGGTCCTCTTTCCAGTAAAAGGTGGCGATATTGCACTCCTGTCAAGCTGTCCCTATCATGTCTCATGTGCGTGTTTCCGATACTTGGGGGTTCATATTGACGTCGATCCAGCATACTTTCTTTCTTGCAACTTACATCCCATTACGGATTGGTTTCTACAAGATGTGCGAAACTGGCAAACCCTTCCGATAATGCTTCTGGGGAAGACGACATTGCTTAAGAGGCTCATGCTACCTAGGTATCTTTATGTCCTCTAAATCGCCCCCTTTCGGGTACACCGACGTAATTTGCTAGGGTGAATTCTGCTCTCAGAGACCTGCTATGGGGTGGGAAGCAGCCTAGGATTGCTCTATCTACATTACAGCGCTCAGTGTGGGAAAGGGGCATAGGATTACAAAATTGTGTACACCACTATTGGGCCTCCCAGCTGATGGTGGTCAACGATTGGCTGCATGGTGATCCTTGCTTACCCCATATTAAAGCCGTACGTGCATGGACGATAGGGGTCACACCTGTCCAGATACTGTACATGAGTGGCAGGGACTTGGCTCTGTCAGAGGTAACTCGACACATTGTTAAAGTCTGGGGGGCTGCGACCAGGGATCTGGATGGGGTGAGAGGCTGACACTTGCTCAACCTCTATGGCGGAACACACTGCTACCTGAAATTAACAAGATTGGGGTGCTCGGGAGATCGGCTAGCTGTGGTATTTCTCACTCTGAACCATGTACTGGATGGTGGGGGGGGGTTGTGTCTCTTTCTCCGACTTTATATATTCAAATTGTCCACACACTGCATGCTCAATTTAGTGATGTACTTGATGTCCCATGACTGTTCTCCCCTATAGGCTAATATTGCAATTCAATCAATAAGAAGGAAGTTTACCTCTAATGTATCAATGCATCTCATCAAGGGACTTACTTGAACTGCAACAAAAAAAGGCGGTGGAGATGAGCACCATAGAACCCCACACTGGAGGGAGGCTTTGATGTTCCTGAGAGACAATTTGCTCACAACTTTGCCTAATAACGCTTTAAGTATTACATAGGACATACTATTCACGTATGCTGCCCTTTAGGTGTGGTCAAGCGGCTCATGTTCGATGCTTGAGGTGTGACTGCACCTTTTTCCACATCATATGGGATTGCTCATTGATACGCCGCTTTTGGAAGCGGGCTGTAGATATTTTGACAATGGTTTTGGGGGTGCCGGTGCCTGCTGAACCCAAATTGATGCTGTTGGGAATTTGGGGAACCCACTCATATGGCCGCTCCGAAGAATTACTGATATCTACAGCTGCCATCTTGGTAAAAAGGAGCATAGCTATGTTAATTTATTTATTGTATTTACTGGATATTTATATGGCACCTATACACAAGTGTTTCCAGGCACCACACGACAAGACGGGGTGGGGGGGGCATGGGAATAACAACAGCAAAAACAGTTTTATTGGCCTTATGACAATCCTACTGTGCAAGGGCTTGACAAGGTGGTAAGTGCAAGGGGGAAGGGGTAGAGAGAGAAGTGCAGGAGTGGGGTGCCCCCAGGGAAGGGCGGCGGGCAAGTGCTGGGCGGGCCAAGGTGGCAGGTGCAGGGGAAAAGTAGGGGTGAGTGTGGTGGACGGGGAGGACCAAGTTGGGCTACTCTGGGAAAGGAAGTCCAAGGGTAAGTGCTGGCAAAGGATGCAGGGGGGACGGGTAGGGGGTGGTCTGGCCCCTGTATAGCTCTGAAGGGACCAGGTCCCAGTCACAGTGGACGAGGGAGAGTTAGCAAAGGAGAGTTAGCACATCAGAGGAGAAAAGTAAAGTCTTGAGAAGTTTCACGAGCTTAAGAAGATCCAGCTCAAGTCTGAGGAGGGGAGGGAGGCCGTTCCAGAGGGAGGAGCCAGCCAAGGAAAGGGATCTACCTCCCACTCCCTGCTTGGAGAAATATTTGACCTGCAGAGAGTTGGAGCCAGAGGACCGAAGGACTCTGACCGGGAGGTATTTAAGGAGGGAAACTTGGATGCAAAGAGGTCCCAGGCCCCAGACAGCCTTGTCGATGATGCAAAGGGTCTTGAATATGTTCCTTGCAGTCACCGGGAGCCAGTGGAGAGATTTTAGTGCTGTAGAGATGCAGTCCTTGAGCTTGAGGCCAAGGATATGTCTTGCAGTTCTATTCTGGATTAGTAGACGGGGCGAAGGGATGAAAGAGGCAGATTGAGGAAGAGGCTGTTGCTGTAGTCTAGCCTAGAGAGAACCAGGGCTCTGGAGACGTTGAGCGGAAGGTGCCTTCCAGGGGGAAGGTGAGGAAAGGTAGAATGCCCCTGAGAGGTGGAGCTGAAAGGTGGACTTCTTGGCAAGGTCTGTGATGTGTGGCAAGAAAGAGAGAGAGGAGTCAAAGATGATCCCAAGGTTTTTTGCCTCAAAGGTGGGTGAAGGGAGGGGACCCAAGGAGTCTGGCCAGAGAGAAGTGGGAGGGGACAAGGAGCAGGCGTCCCAATGATAAGGATCTCTGTCTTACTGATATTAGGACAGAGATCATTGGCAGACCACCATGCCTGAATAGCAGTCAGGCAGTCAGATACGAGGGAGGAGGAGTGGGAGGTAGAGGATGGCAAATTGAAAGAGAGCTGTGTGTCGTCTGCATAACACTGGAAATTAGGGGAGAAAGTGGAGATCAGGTGGGCCAGAGGGGCCAGATAGATGTTCAAGAGCCATGGTGATAGGATAGAGGACTGTAGTGTAAGGAACTCATGGTGGCAACAGTAAAGACAGACACAAGTGATCACAGTTGAAGGGTGTTTATTAAACTGCAAAAGCGGGTGAGATAAACGCCTAATCTAAACCTAAATCTAAGATGGGAACAAGCTTCGACCATCAAATGAAAATAAGGAAGTCCTTGTGGTGTCTTGTCAAATCAAAAGGGCCTATACTAAGAAAAACCTATTGGCAATCCTTATGCTAATTACCACAAGAGTGTGGGATAGCATTCATAAGAAAGAAAGAAGTGTTCACAAATAATGTGTCAGGCTGCAGTAGTCAGGGTCTCCCTTCCCCATGTTTTGTGCATGGGATAAGGTGGAACCTCTAAGTACAGCACACTTCTCGGGCTTCCTCAGCACGAGACGACAGTTCCCCTCTTACGGGCGTAAACCCCTTACAAATCGGCCCCTGCATCCCGCTCTTCCGGGCGTAATCCCTTTAAGAATTGTATTCAACAAAATAAATACAAAGTTCCCTTCCAAATGGACTTTTGGGGTGTTGACTTTCCACCCCTGGATCTCCCTCCTTCGGGTTCGGACCCCTCTCTGACGTCAGCCTCCCCCCTTCTGGTTCACTATGGCTTTTCCTTTGTTTAAGAATCTTAATGTTTTTTTAAGCAATTCTTCAGGCTTCGGCCCTTTCTGTCGACATCCCTCTGCTGGGTTTCCTCTTGCCAACTTTTGCTAAACAGTTCACTGTGGACATCCTTCGGTTGGGTTCACTTCTGTCAACACACTGTTCATAGGGACTTCAGGCTTGGCCCTTTTTTGTCAGCATCCCACTTCCGGGTTCACTGTTGCCAACTTTATCAATCGTGCCTTTCTCAACCACCTGTTAGTCAAAGACTTTCGCTGTGCAGAGTATTTTGCAAGACCCCTGTACGACCACTTTGACCATCCCTTTGCGGCCTTCCCGAGGCCTTCTAGTATTAGCAGTTTCAACAAACACGGAATTGACCAGAGTCTCTTGCGTAAGCACCCACGTTGTGCCGGATCTCTCTGCAGCTGGTTTCCCCTTTATTCTAACAGTTATTTGAACTTCCCTTAAGTTGCTATTTTTGTCTTTCGTTCAACATAGTTCGTTTTTTTATTGTTTCCCCTCTCAACTCACCAGCTGTGATGAACTGCTTGGCTTTTCAGAATATCTGGAGTCAAGGCCGGTACCACGGTGGCAGGCGCCTCCCTCAGTACTGCTTATCAGCATATGCACGCTCTGTGTACCTTGACATCTGCTGCAACACACTTTTTTTTTAAAAACAATTTTTATTATATGTTCAAATAAACAATACAAACACCAACCAAACACGCAGTGCAACCAACTTTACAATTTCACATTATTCTACACACAATGTTAATCACTGCTCTCCTTATCCCGCCCTCCCCTAAGAGCCTATTGTTCTTCTCTCTCCATGTCCGCACCATGTGGTGGGGTCACATATCCAGTGGATTCTGTCAAGTCTTGTATTGTTCCAAATAGTTCCGCTACCATCAATTTCCATGCCATCAGGGTTCCCACCTCTTCCTCTCCTCCTATATTGCTTGTTTCCTGCCATACCATGGTCTCTGCCTCCGCCCATTTCTGCAACTTTTTCCACCACATCTCCACCCGTGGCCTGTGACAAGCCTTCCATCCCATGGCAATGCTTCTTTTTGCGAGCACATATGCTAAATCCTTCAATTTATTAACATGCTTAAGTTTCTGCGATCTAGGGAACCCTCCCAGTAGACAAGACCAGACTGAGTCTATGACAATAGTAACCCCCTTTGCGGCCAGTTTTCCTGCTACCTCGCTCCAGAAGCGCTCAATCACCAGGCAGGACCAGAACATATGTACCATATCAGCCTTTTCTTCATCGCATTTGGGGCATGCCTGTCTGCCGGCGTTTTCAAACCTCGATATCCTCAGGGGTGTCATGTATGCCCTGTGCGTGATATATAGTTGTATCTGTTTTAATCTGGCGTTTCTCTACACCTTTTTATGGTACCCACGGCACGTTCCCACATTCCATCCTCCATCGGGGCTCCCACCTCCGGTTCCCAGTCAAATCTTAATTGCGTTGGTTCTTTCCCAACCTCGGACATCAGCATTTCATACAATCTAGAAATCTCATGCCCTCCTTCAGGGTATACCATATATCATGTCTATGGTAACATCTGGCTCACCTACCAGCACTGTCTCAGGCCAAGTTTTTTTAATTTCCTGCACCATTTTATAATATGTAATTTATTGACCCACATGTAGCCCCACTCCCACTTCTAACTCTTCAAGATTTATGGGAGCCCCTTCTTGCCAGACATCTCCCATAGTTACCAACCCCACCGATTCCCAGTGGCTCCTATTTGTCCTTCGTAGCTGCTCATCTCCCCTAGCCAATGCCACTAGAGGTATCTGCGGGGAACATGGGGCTGGGTTTTCCATCATCTGGCATGCTCGGCGCCAGATCCTCCACCCGAACATCACCATCATAGGACGCGCTTTCATTTCTGTCTTAGGCAGCCAAATCATTTCTTTTAAATAATATGGGGCACAATCTGTTTTAAACAACCTAGATTCGGGTGTCATTTCGTCTGAGAGCCATTTGGCAACATATTGCAATTGGCTGGCTACATAATAGACCTCATAGTTAGGTAGTTTTATTCCCCCTTTTTCATAGAAGTTCTGCAACTTCCATAGTGCCACCCTATTCCTGGTACCTTGCCACAGGAAGTCTCTGCATAGGCCATTCAATCTGGTGAAAAACTTGTTAGGTATTAGATACGGAATATTTCCAAAATAATGCAGGAGCCTGGGCAAGACCACCATTTTGAGCATTGCGCTTCGCCCCATCATTGCTAGAGGGAGCTTTACCCAAAAACGTCATGCTCTTTTCGATTTTTCCTACGGCTACCTCGGTATTGTGCCTGTGCTCTTCTTCTACTGTGTGATACACAACTATTCCAAGGTACCGAAAAGTACCAACAGCCCAGGAGCTTGCAGCACCGGCAATCACTCAGCAGTGAGCCCTTTATAGCTACCTAATGGGAAAATAATAGATTTCTGTGGGTTCACCGCTATGCCATACAACCTTGCATACCTATCCATGACCTCCAAGACATACTGGAGATTTTCCTCTGGGTATCTCAGGTACAACAGCAGATCGTCTGCATACAAGGAGATCAAATGTCGCTCCCCTCCCACTTCAATACCTATCATATCGTACTGTTGTCTGAGGTATATCGCCAAAGGCTCTAAAGCTAATATGTACAGCATAGGGGACCATGGGCACCCTTGTCTGATGCCTCTGCCTAGTTGCCATCTTTCGGAAATCACCGCTCCTGTTTTGACCCTGGCCAACGGCTCGCTATATAGCATCTTTGCCCACCTTATATATCCAGGCCCCATACCATAGCTCGCCAAGGCTGCCAGCAGCCATGGCCACTTGACGGAATCAAAGGCCTTCACAGAGTCTAAGGACACTATTGCCATTTCGCCCTCATTTCTGCACCCCAATTCAACAACCCGGTGGAGACGCCTATGATTATGAGTTATGTTCCTGCTCGGGACATAACCCGTCTGGTCTGGGTGTATCAATTTGCCAATGACTCTACGCAATCTGCCTGCCAGGACAGCTGTCAATATCTTGCTGTCCTGGTTCAGCATTGAGAGCGGCCTATAAGAGCCACAGCTGTGTCCAGGCTTATTAGGTTTGGGAAGTGGTATTATAATCGCTTTTCTAAGTGACTCTGGCAGCCGTCCCATCTCAAATGCTTCATTTAGCATGTCCAGCATCAGGGGGAGCACTTCTGCCTTATACACTTTATAAAACTCGCTCGGAAACCCATCTGCCTCCGGGGTCTTACTAGTAGGTAGCTGCCTCACCACTTCCTCTAGTTCCTCCATGGTAATCGGTACATCCAGTTCCTCTCTTTCTTCAGTATGTCGTCTAGTGTCTATTTCTCCCCAACTGCTTTCCACCACATCCCCGTATAGATCCCTGTAGTAATTTGCAAACTCCAGGTTAACTTCCTCCTGAGTGTCAGCTACACTGCCATCTTCTCTTGTTATTGTTCTGATGGTGGTTCTGGGGATCTCGCTCTTGTACAAAAATGCCAAGAGCCTTCCTGTTTTATGTCCTCCCGCATGCTGTCTTTCTACATATTTCTTATAGTTAAGGTTAGACAGTCTGTCCCATAGCTCCGCGCACGTCTGTTTCCATTTAAGTATCAACTCCACGTCTATTCCAGTGTCATCTCCTCCCTTCAGCGCCTCTTCCAATTCCCTTTCTGCATTATGTAGATCAGCCTGGATTCCCCCTTGCAGGCCTTTAGATTTCGCTATGCTACACCCCGCAACACCACCTTAAAAGCTTCCCATAGCGTGCTCGCTGAGTCCACACTACCCGTGTTCACCTCAAAGTAATTTATGATCTCCTCCCTTATATCTTCCCTAAAAAAGGGGTCTTTGAGTGCCTCCGCCCGGAGGCGCCACGTGGTAATCCTCGCTCTTGGGGGGCGGAATTGCCAACCCACTGCCAGGGGCGAGTGGTCCGACAAGACCCGTGCCTTATATTCTGCCTGCACCATCTCCACCACTGTTTCAGACGTGACGAAGACGTAGTCCAGCCTCGTATGCAGCTGCTGTGGGGCAGAATAATATGAGTACTGCCTATCATGAGGCACATGCTAAGATTAGTACTCAGGGTTCTGAAATATGTTGCCGTGTTCTGATTGGGGGCATAAGTATAAGTATCTGCCATCGCTAACCCCCATGAATCTTTCAGCTCCGTGATAGCCGCCAAAATCTGGTGGTTTTCGGTCATTGCAGTACTTTCCGCCGGTGCTGTCGCGCCCTTGGGTGCTATGGTCGCAGGAGATAGCTGCGTCTTCGCAAATGCTTCCATTGTGGATTGTTTGTTCTTATTTTTGCTCACGGCCCCTCGTCCTGTCATCTTGCAGCCGCCGTTATGTGTCTGTGGTTGCTTGGTCTCTGATGTATCGGCTCCTCACTCCTGTTTTGATGCGAACCCGGTGCAGCGCCACCGGTCTGAGGAAGTTGCCCAAAAGAGCTTCTGTGTAGGCTTGCGTCTGCCGGGCTATTCCTGTAGTGGGTTGTGCTCTCCCACGTATTGATTTTTCTTATTGATCGCAGAGATCATTCTTTCATTTGCCTTAGCCATCTGACTTCTGGGCTCTTTGCACACTGTGCACCGTTGGATATGTCCTCAGCAATCTTCCTTGCAAGCTGCCATATGCCGTGCTTCTCTGTAATGCCCTTTAATCTTAGGTTCTGTGCCTTCTTCGGGGTGACCTGCTGATTCTTCAGCCACCCAGCAAACCCCCAGCTCCCAGTGCTGCTCACCCCTTAGCCCCTAGGTATGCAGGGCCATCCCCATTAATATCAGACCATTGGCATATAAAGGTGTCTTTCAATGGCTGTTATTATGAAGGGCTCGGTTTCATCACCCGGCTGCTTAAACTGCTGATGAGAAGCTGTATTGCTCTCCTCTAAAAAGTGCACGGAACTACCATAAATCACCAGTGCAATTATAGAGCAAATACTTCAACCCAAAAACAGACACAATAATTCACAGCCACGCACACTTTAGAAGATAATCAGCTCTTTACGGCTATTTATTCAAAGCTTACAGGTACATAGAAATAACTCGTACAACTCACATGGGCATAGATCACAGAAAACATAAAGAAGTCAAAGAAAGAAATACATCACCGTGGGCGTAGTTTAATGGAACTTCATCTCGCCAGAAGCGGCTGAAAGACCCCGATAACAGCCAGGCCAAGAGCACAACAACCCACAGGAGTGTCGGACCGAAGCGTCCCCCCTCCGACTGAGGTCTTTGTGCTTATCCCTCTGACCGCTAAGGGCTTCCGCATATATGCCCTCCTCAACAAGGGGTGGCAACTTCTCGAACCTTCTGGCAGTGCGCTTGCGCATTGATGGGTGACCGTTGGTTGCCAGCTGAATCAACCGACAGTAACCTCAAGGAGCAAAGCACTTCTCTCTCCTAAACGCCCCGGGAAACAATTCCATAACTCATCTCAAAACCTTGGCACAGGCCGAGCAAACCCAAAACAAACTTCGCTATCAGGTACCAGCCGGCACCTGCGGATCTTAGCTTTCCCAGTGCCATGTCCTTGGCTGGGAAGGCCTGCATTCCAAGCCCATCAGCAAATAACGTTGAAAACATGTTGTTTCGCAAAGCAAGTGTAGCTTTCCACTGAGGCATGGATAAATATCCATCATGGCTCTGAGTGCTCCCAGAATGCACTGCGCACCAGCGCCATGTTTTAGCTCAACCATCACAGAAGCCTCCCTTTACATTAGCTGCCCCTTCTGCCGAAGTATCATGCTTTGCTATCCAGCTCGGCTCGCCCGCATTGTTATTTATCCAATATGCCCCATTACAGTGTATCACAGGTCCGTGTGCGCGGGGCTTATTTCCATTCAGGGAAGCGTTTATGTGGCTTTCAGAACGCTCCGGAGCCCTGATTGCGTTACAGTATCCTTTCGGCTCCCTCGGGTATGTTGCACGCCATTGCGCTGCGTGAGCGATTATTACCACAAGCTCCCTGTTTACTGTTTAGAGGGAGTTCTTCCCGCTGCTGTGTCCGCTCGATGCCCTTCAAGCCCGCTTTCCACAGTTTCCACGCGACGCAAGCCGGCGCCGCAAAGATCCGGGCACCCAGTTTAATGCAAGTTCTTTTACTGCTGTTTGCCTGGAGTGATCGCGCCTCTATGTCTTGAAAGTCCACCGTTCCAGAGCTCACCGCGCACTGCAGCGCAACGTGGGCTGTTGTTCCAGGGATCAGCTATTCCTCCTTGCACCTCATCCGGAGGACGCTCCGTAGTCACCACTGGCAGCTCAGTGATTCCGGCCGTCAGGGGTCTCGATGTCTTTGTTGTTCCGCCATTTTGGGAGGCTTCATATTTTCAAGGGCTTGCACAAAGAAGCTCGTATCTCCGCCGTACTTGACACGAATTACTAGCCTGATGCTGTCGTAGTGGGGAACACGTTCCTACGCAACTGCTCCAAGTTTTAGACACTTTTAATTCCATTTAAGCGCTTTAGCATGGATCATCGTCGGATTGGCAGGAGCAGCATACAAGAGCACGTCCTACTCCATGGTTAGCTGGCCACACCCCCCCCATCTGCTGCAACACACTTGAGCTATTGTGCGCGGTTTTACTCTTCCTTCTGCAGAGGTTTTGCCAGTCTGGGTTGGAAAGGGCAAGGTTGCATCTCTCCTTGTCAGCCTCTCGATATTCACCGCCTTTTTCCTCCTCTGGAACTGCCATGCCTGGATAGCTATCTCGTTGTGCGGTCTGCCTTGCTCCTTGTGTGCTTTAGTGCTCCACTTTTTATCCCTGTGGGGAAAGAGTCATCATGTGTGTGGTTCTGGTCAATTGCCTGCCTTTACCTGACCCTTGAGTTGGGACATGTTAGGTTAACAGTTTTATTAGTCCATTGTTTTCTGCAGTGTGAGAAAGTGTTTAGGTTGAAAAAGGTTTTTTTTGGAGTGTCAGAGTATCCTAAGGGGTAGTATGGGGAAGAGGTGTTATGGGGAATTGTAACCCTCATACTGGGAGGGTTCGTGAACTCAGAAGGATGGGTTTTGTGAAGCAAACAGGAACAGCCGGGACTGTGAGATGAACAGAGGGGATTGTAGGAACCGTAGTATTTAGTCATGGAAGATTGAGTGTCCGGGTAGGAATTATCAGAGAGATGAGGAGAAAGGTGATTGGGAGTATGCAGGTAAGAAACAGGACAGCAGGGATTCTGGGTGAGATGGTTTCTGAATGGAACAGGGTTTGGGATCCTAAGGGTTTTGTTATTTACCAATGGGTCGGTGTATTTGGGTAAGAGTGATTCAGTGGAGGAAAGGGGGCAGATATGGTACAGCCTACAAAGGTCTCAGGGATCTCATCCTCTCCTTTTCCCCTGGCATAATACTGCGCCTCACCTGGATTATTTCCCCGAGCACAACCCCGGTCTCCCCTACCCAGGTGATCTTTCCCCGCTCATCTGCCTTAAGGGTTGGCATAAGAGAGGTCCAGTTCTTCCCTGGCCATCTGAATAAGGGCTTCCCGGTATCTACTTGGGAGAATACCCTCAGGTTTCTTACATACCCTTCCACTATGTTGGTTGGGCTGAGATGTTTCACTGAGAGACTTCTCTGTGGAACATCTAGGTTGTCGGTCCAAGCCTCAAAGAGATAAGTGGGCACCACCATTAATCAGTGAGACAACCATTGGTACACATGCAACTACGACAAAAGGCCCGGCAAAACGGATTAAACAACTCGAATATCTAATACGCAAAGAGATAAACCGGAAACTTCACGCAATAACATTGGGACGGTACTTCAAAAACCAACGTATCCCAAGAGGCCTGCGAATCCAACTACGTCCCACCCTTTGCAAGGAAAGCAAAGAATTTGTACGCAGGTGGGAAGCCATTTTAAATAAATGCAGCCTTGACCTCATTCTGTTAACCATCCAAGAGCTATCTAAGAACTTAATTTCCCTTAACACTGAGATTCAAGACATTGAGAAAGAACTTGTTGGTTCATTGAGAAGGGAGGAGTATGATATCATTCTGGCGGATATCAACACTAAACTTGAAGACTATAAGAGTGAATTAGAGCAGAAGAAAGTAAAAAAGTTTAAGCGTGATACCTACGATTATATCAACGAGGAGGTATACACATGGATGGAGAAACACGGACCAGTACCTCCCAAGAAACTCTTTAAATACCCATCGGATAACACATCTAGCTCTGATTCAGAAGCACAAAAAGACTCTGATGCCCAAGAGGAACAAGCATCTAATGATCCTAATTGTACAACTGGTCCATCTACACAAACACCCACCACTCCGGCTTTTTTAGGCGCCCGCCCAAAAGAACCCGCAGGGGGAGGAGGAAATCCCAGAAACATGCCACAAACACGACTGCAAATGAGGAAAACTTAGTTATTAACATATCTCACAAAACTCTAAGCAAGACGGAAGAAGATACTCTCCAGAAGGGTCTAGGTTTTGTGCCTACGCACAGCACAACATTGTTCGACACTAAAATCGAATTATATAAGTTAGTAAGAAAACTCAAACTTAAAGTGTTTTTTTAAGAAATTGAAATCCATGAGAGTGAATCGAAGGCCCCTGATTTCCAAGAATTTAGGCCTAAAAGCGGTTTCATACCGCCCATCTCAGTACCATCCATTGATATTTTCCAAAAACTTGTGACCATAGACTTAGCGGATCAGCTACAAAACCCCGCCATATAAGAACCTTGAACCCCATGAGATGAAAATAATCAAGGACCTTTACTGTGACAAGGATATAACAATACGACCAGCTGACAAAGGGGATGCGCTAGTCATAATGAATACCGTAGACTATGATGCAGAATGCACTAGGCAATTACAAGATCAAACCATCTACGCACCTTTGGACCACGATCCCACCATGTCTATCAAACAAAACCTTGAAACACTACTCGACAGGGCATTGGAACTTGACTGGATTAATGAACACACTTGCAAATTTCTGAACAACAATCACCCGAGAATTCCAAATTTTTACACATTACCTAAAATCCATAAGGATGCGACTAAACCACCAGGGAGACCGATTGTCGCAGGCATGGACAGTATAAATCAACCACTGGGAGTGTATATGGACTTCTTTCTCCAACCACTTATTCAGAATACTTCCACTTACATCAGAGATACCACCCACTTCCTACAGAAGCTCAACACCATCACTTTCCAATGTTGTTCACCATTGATGTCAGAAGCCTTTACACTTCCATACCCCACGACTTGGGCATCGAATCTGTAGAATTGTTATTATTGGAAACACCTGAAGTCCATGCACAAAAAGAATTCATAATGGCTCTTCTCCAATTTATTGCAGAGAATTCCTATTTCCAATATCACAACAAGTTCTTTCTGCAAATTTCTGGGACATCTATGGGGGCCACCATGGCACCATCCTATGCAAATTGTTTTATGCACAAATTTGAAATAGATCATATACTCAACAAACAAGAATGGAGTCAGAGTATACATCTATGGTCACGCTATATCGATGACATTTTCAGTATTTGGAAGGGTACTGAGGCAACATTCAACCAATTTTTTTAATACTTGAACAAGATTGACCAACGCATCCCATTTACCAAAGAAATATCCAGAGACAAAATCACGTTTCTTGATGTAGAAATAATGAAGAGCGAGACAGGCGTAAACCCACGGATCATAATAATCTATTACACTGGTTAAGTTTCCACCAACCCAGCCTACTTAGAAACTTGCCTTACAGTGTCATAAATCACCAATGTATCAACTGAAAAGGATACGGTAACCAAAAAAGGATACAATTTGGTAGGGCTCTTCCGGATCCTATTTTCACACGACTTGATTGTAGGCAGGTCAAATTAGACCTTCCAAATGATACAACTCTCTGACTGGATGAAACAGGCAGAGAGATGGATCACTGGAAAGGGCGTGGGAATTGTGTAGGAAGTATGCCTAGGATAGATAAAGTATCATAAGAAACTGTCCCAATCGAATTACTAAGATAACACAGTATTAGCATTAATTCAGACACTGACCTTATGGCAAAAACTGAAGTAATCCACAAAATTCCTTGAAGAAAACCAGGAGTTGAAACAAACGACAAAGGAATGGAAGATTAGTAAGGGAGACTTATCCCGAACGACACGAGGCTCTCGCTAGATACCGGGTTGGTGCACCACAGGAGAGCGTCCAAAGTACTGTGCACAATAACCTTCCAATAGTTCATGAAATACTTCCTTTCCCACGCTGAACAAAAATTTGAATTTCACCTGTTAACTGTCACAGGTACTAAAGGTTCAAAAATAGTTCAGAAAACCACGTGCAGGATTGCACGCGATAGAATACACGCAGCCAGGCCAGCCGCGCTTGAAAACAGCGTCCGCGTGTAGATATTTAGCACGCGAACAGGATACACGCAGCTCAGGACAACCGCGCTTGCAGATAGCATCCGTGTGGAGATTTGGCACGCAAACAGGATTCACGCAGCTCAGGACAGCCGTGCTTGCAGACACCGTCTGCGTGGAGATTTGGCACGCGAACAGGATTCACGCAGCTCAGGACAGCCGCGCTTGCAGACAGCGTCCGCGTGGAGACTTGGCACGCGAATAGGATTCACGCAGCTCAGGACAGCCGCGCTTGCAGACAGTGTCCACGTGGAGACTTGGCAGGCGAACAGGATTCACGCAACTCAGGACAGCCACGCTTGCAGACAGCGTCCGCGTGGAGATTTGGCACGCGAACAGGATTCACGCAGCTCAGGACAGCTGCGCTTGCAGACAGCGTCCGCGTGGAGACTTGGCACGCGAACAGGATACACGCAGCTCCGGAATTAGCGTGTGAAGGAAACACGCTCAAAATAGGCCAAAGAAGTTGCTGAAGGGAATGCGAGAACGCAGGTCCGGAGTTCAGCTACCAAAACGCCAAAATTGACTTAATCAGAAGCAGCGATCGGAATTTCCACGCTGCTTATGTACGCACTGCTGTGATACACGTGACGGACCTAAGTCAGGTGAATTTTAACGACGTGAAAAATGCAGACGTCGTTTTCCGGGCAATGCATCGAACAACCTCCATTTTGAGTAGAATGGTCTAGTGGTTCTATGGGCCTAACTCATTTTGTATGGAGAGGTCGTTCATGGTCCAGAGATATGTCCAGCAGGCATGACAGTGCCACCCCCCAAAGGAGCAGCCTCTCCCCTTTTCGAGTGGAATCGCCTTAATAAAGCTGGAGCATGAATGTTATACAGAGGTTCCCAGGATCTATCCTCGGGACCATAACCTTTCCAATCCACCAGATAATATGGTTTCCCACACCGTAACCTCATGTCCAGAATGTCTTGTACTTCATATTCGTCTGACCCTTTCACAGAAATAGCAAGAGGCCGTATAGGCAATCTAGTAGCATCCGAGCACGGTTTGATGAGTGACACGTGGAATACAGGATGCACTCGCCACCGTTGTGGCAATGCCAGACAGACAGCAGCCGGATTTATAACGTGGAGCACTTCATATGGCCCGATGTATTTAGGCAACAATTTCTTTTTACCGGGTATCCTCAAGTTTTTTGTGGACAGCCATACCTTCATACCTGCTTTGTAGACAGGTGCAGGGATTCTACGAGCATCGGCATAGGTCTTATCTCGTTTTTTAGCTTGCTCCAATTGCTGCTTAACTTTCTTCTGTAGACTCTTAAGATCTCTAAAATTACATCCTGCTGCAGGAGTACCCAAAGACAAACTGGAATCCAAAGGAATGGATCATGGGTGTTGCCCATACAAAGCATAGAAAGGTGAAGTACCTATGGCACTATTATAGGAATTGTTATAGGCGAACTCCGCTGCCGGCAGAACATTGAGCCAATCTGACTGAAACTGCAGGCACAAACATCGCAGATATTGTTCCATAGTGCTATTGACTCTCTCAGTCTGTCCATCCGTTTGAGGGTGATAAGCACTAGACAATCTGTCTTCAATTAGTAATGCCGAATTTAGTGCTCTCCAAAAACGTGACGCAAATTGTGAGCCCCTGTCAGTGATTATCACTGAAGGTAGACCAAAAAACCGGAATATATGCCGGATGAATAGATCAGCCAGACCAGCAGCTGTTGGTATACCAATACAGGGGATAAAAAGCGCCAATTTTGTAAAGTAGTCCACCACCACCCATATGGTATCGTAGCCTTTATTTCTTGGAAGTTCAACCACAAAATCCATTGATATCATGTCCCATGGTTTTTTGGGAAGAGGTAGAGACTGGAGTAAACCCACTGGTTTGCCAGGAGTGTTCTTGCATTGACTGCATACCGAACATGTAGAAACATAATTTATAACATCTTGTGTTATAGACGGCCACCAACACCATCTTTTCAGTAACTCTAGAGTCTTCTTCTGTCCAGGATGGGCGGCAAGCAAAGAATCATGACCCCAACTGGGGGCCTTGTTCTGAGTGGTACCAGTTGGTAGATAGAGTACTCCTTGTTTAAAAGGCAAACCATTGTATATATCAATATTCAATTCCTGAATCAATTGTGGATTTGGTTTCACCCACTCCTGTAACTCATTTTTTAGGGAAGGTTGTGCAGAACAACTACATATCATGTGATCTGCCAACAACTTATTTTGCACCGATGACTCTTCTTTCACCTCTTCACCGATGCGAGACAAAGCATCCGACTTGACATGTTGTCTGGCAGGGCGATAAGTAATTTGAAAATCGTATTGAGCAAAAAAAACATGCCATCTGGCCTGTCTAGCTGTAAGACATTTCATAGTTTTGAATGCCTGAAAATTTCTATGATCCGAATACACCACCACCTGATGTTTGGCCCCAAGAAGATGATGTTGCCATTCTTGGAAAGCATCCTTGATTGCAAGTAATTCACGCTCAGTGACAGTATAGTTTTGTTCATATGGGGTAAGTTTGCGTGAGAAGAAAGCAACTGGATGCTCCTCCTTAGTTTCTGCACAAACTTGCGAGAGTACAGCTCTTGTAGCGACACTGGAGGCGTCTGCTTCAACGATAAACTGACCATCCGGATCAGGATGTTGAAGTACAGGTGCAGTGGTAAATGCTTCCTTTAACCTCTCAAAAGAAGCTTGGGTATTCTGGTTCCAACAGAATGGAATTTTAGAACTAGTTAAAGCTGTCAATGGGGCCACTGTTTTGGAGAAAGAACGAATAAATCTGCGATAAAAATTCGCAAAACCTAGAAATGACTGTAATGACTTGACATTGTGTGGAACAGGCCAATTCAATATGGCCTTCACTTTGGAACGACTCATTCGAACACCTTGATTGGTAATGTCGTAACCCAGAAATTCCACTTCTTGTGTATGAAAGACACATTTCTCGGCTTTAACAAAAAGTTTGTTCTCTCTCAGTCTTTGTAAGACAGCTAAGATGTGTTTAACATGTTCTGGAAAAGAAGATGAATATATCAAAATGTCATCCAAGTAAATCACCACAAATTGGTCCATCATATCTTTGAAGATATCGTTCATGAAGAACTGAAATGTGGCGGGAGTGTTACAGAGACCAAAAGGCATCACTAAATATTCATAAAGGCCGTACCGCGTCTTAAAAGCGGTCTTCCATTCGTCTCCTTCGCGAATGCGAACCAGATTGTAAGCACCACGCAAGTCCAATTTAGAGAAATACTTGGAAGTTCCTAATTGATCTAACAGAACATTAATCAGTGGTAAAGGGTACTGATTCTTTATGGTGATGTCGTTAATAGCCCTGTAATCAATGCAAGGCCTTAGATCTCCTTCCTTCTTTGGAACAAAGAATAAAGGAGAGGCAGCCGGCGATTGAGATGGCCGTATAAATCCCATATCAAGAGCTTTATCGATGTATTCTTTCAAGACAACATCTTCTTTGAGAGTTAAAGAATAAACTCGACCAGTAGGAATTTTAGCTCCAGGAATTAATTCAATTGGACAATCATACTGCCTATGTGGAGGCAGCTGTTCTGCCTGACCTTTGTCAAACACATCAGCAAAATCTGCATATTCACTTGGTTTATGTGTACCGCTCTGATGTACCACACTAATAGTGGAAATTCCCTCAATAGAGGCCAACATATGTGATTTATTTGACACCACCTGACTGGTAAAGCAATGTTTGTTGCAAAAAATGGGAGGATATTGGATCAATCCCGTAACCCAGTCTATGGCGGGATTATGAAGAGTCAACCAATTAAGTCCAAGTAATATTTTGTATTGAGGAGCCGCAATGACATCGAAGACTATTTCCTCCGAATGACCATTTGATAAAGTCATCTGAATAGGTATATTCTCCTGAGTTACCATACCGGAAATCAAGACCGATCCATCCACAGTATTAACAGTTTCAGGTTTGTTCTTGTCTATAAGGGGTATAGAACATTTCTTGGCATATGTGATATCGATGTAATTATTAGTGGCTCCAGAGTCAACCATAGCCTTGGAAACCAAGTCTTGATCATCGAAACGTAAAGTCATCTCAACAGCTATCGGTGCATGCGCTGGAAATGTAATGGAGTCCGATATAACACTCGACACAGGACTCCTGCTACTGTCGAGTTTTGGCATTTCCCGAAGGCTTATTTGGTCTTTTAGGACATGCCGCCAATAAATGCTCAGATGAACCGCAATACATACATAAGTTATTTTTCCTTCGGTTCTCTCTTTCGGCTCTAGACAACCGGCCTCTCACTGCACCAATTTGCATTGGTTCAGGATCATTCGAAGAAGGTGCCGGTGTATCAGAACGAACCGGTGCATGAAGGAAAGGTTTTCTCTCTCCTTTGCAGGCATTTCTTCGGGCATCAATTTGTAAAATTAAATCAAGAAATTCTGAAAAACCTGTGGGACCGTGGACAAGGCATCTTTGAGTTCTTCTGAAAGACCCTTGTAGAAAACAGCCGTCTTCTTGTCTTCCGGCCATTGGGTTTCGGCTGTTAATTGGTTAAATCGTGCAATGTAAGCCAACAGAGGTTGAGTGCCTTGTTGTAAATTCAGCAACTCCAGATCTGTGGCTTGAGTAGCGTAGCGCATATCAAAGACTTTGTTCATAGCAGCCAGAAGATCATCGCAATCGTACAACAAGGGGCTATTCGATTCCAATAAAGGATTTGCCCAAGCAGCAGCTGTACCCCCCAAATGGGAAAGCACGAATGCTGCTTTAGTAGTTAGATCAGGAAATGAATTAGGCCGGCAAAGAAAATGAAGTCGGCACTGATTAACAAAAGTTCTATAGGTTTTAGGATCACCTGTGAACCTTTCCGGGGGAGCCAAGGGAAACTGTGTGGGCATAACCACTTTAAGAGTTTCCTGTGATAATGATGGTGTCGTAGTCCCAGATCCAGATGCAGTGGCTACTGGAACCGTGCTCCCTGAGGAGTGGCATGCATGGCATCTTGCATAACATCCATTCGATGCCGTAGCACGTCCTGTGCCGTAATCATTTCATTTCTCAAGTCAGTGATTAACTGAGTCAAAATAGTTAAAGGATCCGTACCCTCCATGGCTTCTGATTCTGTCATAAATCACCAATGTATCAACTGAAAAGGATACGGTAACCAAAAAAGGATACAATTTGGTAGGGCTCTTCCGGATCCTATTTTCACACGACTTGATTGTAGGCAGGTCAAATTATAACTTCCAAATGATACAACTCTCTGACTGGATGAAACAGGCAGAGAGATGGATCACTGGAAAGGGCGTGGGAATTGTGTAGGAAGTATGCCTAGGATAGATAAAGTATCATAAGAAACTGTCCCAATCGAATTACTAAGATAACACAGTATTAGCATTAATTCAGACACTGACCTTATGGCAAAAACTGAAGTAATGCACGAAAGTTCCTTGAAGAAAACCAGGAGTTGAAACAAACAACAAAGGAAGGGAAGATTAGTAAGGGAGACTTATCCCGAACGACACGAGGCTCTCGCTAGATACCGGGTTGGTGCACCACAGGATAGCGTCCAAAGTACTGTGCACAATAACCTTCCAATAGTTCATGAAATACTTCCTTTCCCACGATGAACAAAAATTAGAATTTCACCTGTTAACTGTCACAGGTACCAAAGGTTCAAAAATAGTTCAGAAAACCATGTGCACGATTGCACGTGATAGAATACACGCACCCAGGCCAGCCGTGCTTGAAAACAGCGTCCGCATGTAGATATTTAGCACGCGAACAGGATACACGCAGCTCAGGACAACCGCGCTTGCAGATAGCGTCCGTGTGGAGATTTGGCACGCGAACAGGATTCACGCAGCTAAGGACAGCCGCGCTTGCAGACAGCGTCCGCGTGGAGATTTGCCACGCGAACAGGATTCACGCAGCTCAGGACAGCCGCGCTTGCAGACAGCGTCCGCGTGGAGACTTGGCACGCGAACAGGATTCACGCAGCTCAGGACAGCCGCGCTTGAAGACAGCGTCCGCGTGGAGATTTGGCACACGAACAGGATTCACGCAGCTCAGGACAGCCGCGCTTGCAGACAGCGTCCGCGTGGAGACTCTGCACGCGAACAGGATTCACGCAGCTCAGGACAGCCGCGCTTGCAGACAGCGTCCGCGTGGAGACTTGGCACGTGAACAGGATACACGCAGCTCCGGAATTAGCGTGTGAAGGAAACACGCTCAAAATAGGCCAAAGAAGTTGCTGAAGGGAATGCGAGAACGCAGGTCCGGAGTTCAGCTACCAAAACGCGGAATTTCCACGCTGCTTATGTGCGCACTGCCGTGATACACGTGACGGACCTAAGTCACGTGAATTTTAACGATGTGAAAACTGCAGACGTCGTTTTCCGGGCAATGCATCGAACAACCTCCATTTTGAGTAGAATGGTCTAGTGGTTCTATGGGCGTAACTCATTTTGTATGGAGAGGTTGTTCCTGGTCCAGAGATATGTCCAGCAGGCATGACATACAGTCAACTACTGCGTGTCAAGAAGATTGTGAGTGATCCCGAAGATTGCATAGCTCAACAATCCATAATAAAAGAAAAATTTGCAGCACGTGGATTACAAAAAAACAGAACTTGATTTAGCATCCCAGAGAGTGGATGCCCTTGACCGCAATACTCTGTTATCTAACACTGCCAAACCTCAAAGAGAACTCAAATTTCCTGTATACGTCTCTAAGTTCTCGATCCAAAGCAACAAGATTAAGAATTCCATCAAGAAGCATTGGAATATTTTTAAAAATGATGTAAGAGTACAGAAGTTGTTTGACCAGTTACCAGTGTTCGCATACCAAAGGAGCAAAAATTTGCGTGACAAATTGGTTCGGACACAACCCCCTAGGAAGGAACCGATCACCGAACAGACAGACGTATCCCTGCTTGCATTGTGCTAACTGCAATATGGTTATCAAGGGGAACACCATATACCATCCACGTACAGGCCGGAAAATTTTCCTCAAAACTTTTGGAACTTGTGATAGTGCGAACATTATATATGGCATCAAGTGCCCCTGTGGAAAATATTATGTAGGCCAATCCACAAGAGCAGCAAAAATACGCTGGAACGAGCACCGGTCCTGCATCCGGAACTCTAATCCCAATTCAGCAGTAGCTCGCCACTGGAAAGAGAAAGGCCATAATTTAACCCAAATCAGGTTCCTCATTCTGAAGGTACTGAACAAAGTCAATCCACACGAAGACTTGGGTCTGCGACTCAACAGAAAAGAAACATTTTGGATTGAACAAACTGGGGAGCCTTCACCCCCATGGGCTCAACGAAGAAATTAACTATCACTGTTATATATAGTACCAGATTGACTCCACATATGGACCCCATAATGGGTTACTATATTATAATGAAATATTGCTTGGTATTTTTTGTATATACCTTTGAGGACTTCTGCGTTCCATTCACATTTAAGACACCATATGTGTCTATCCAACATTGGGTGAACATGTTTCTGGTGTATTTGTTTTGCGTTTAACAAGTTGTTTGGCAATAATGGTATTGCCGATGAAATGCATGCCACTACCAAATTTCATTTCTGTAGTTGTGCAATTTTTCATTGCTGTTTAGCAGTGGATTCATCATACCCGTTTACTATGTTTTCACATATGAATTATCCCATATGTTGCCTTTGAATTTTTCTGATCCCCCTTGTCGCAACTCCCGGACATTCCAGTCTGGGACTCAATGTGACATTCATTAGAGTGCCACCACCCGCGACAGGGTTTCTCAATTTGAGAATTGGTCTGGAATTACTTAAATATGTATCAACAACATTGCTGTTTGTAACACACATAGCAGTGCGGTTTTATTTTATTTACTTTTTTTCTGCAGTGCGTGATTGGATTGATAGGCACAATATCTTTTTGATGTTTTCGGTAGTTATTTTATATTTTTTGCCTGCATATACCCTTTATTTTCCTTTACAATGGTGCTTTGGTTACAGTATGTCCTTTCCAATTAATCAACCGTACTCATGACCATGTTTGCAATTGCTATATGCGATTGGTACTCTTAGTATTTCTTTTATGTTCCTGATTTTCTGATTTTCAATTTTTGCACAGAATTTCCTCTATAATTCCCGAATAACCGCGCTTTGGTCACATAATTGCTTATTTTACCCCAAACTTAACACATGACCTCACTTGCAGAGGTATATTTTTATCTGCCGCATCGTGCCATTATCGAGGTGCGATGCAGTCACGTGGGGATATCTATATCCATCTACATGACAACGCCTCTACCCGGCGATGCTTAGCAGCGTCCAGACGAAGGTCGGAGCTGCGGCGTTACACACAAGGTATGGGCAGATTCTGTTCCCTTTACGCTTTGATCTAATATTGTTACTAGGCGCCCTGACACATGCTTTTACATTTAGATCTCCACCGGATCTTTGGCTAATGTGGACCGCGTGTGCTCCCGGCAGACACGGCAGCGATCCTTGCAGTTCTTTTAACCCCTTGGCTACACCCCACTCAAGAGGTACATTCTGTTCACATTTTGACTGTGTTGTATACAGAATATTTTTCTCCCATTACTCCCTAGCGCTCATATTCATTGTTCTATTCTTTTTTTCACTATGTTTTTCAACACTATTTGAACTCACAAATCTGCCGGTATGTGCATTTCCAAATTATCTACATTTTTGTTTTGTTATTATGTTTGTATGCTTGGAATTTTGATGTGTTAATGTTGATTCTTAAAGCACAATTGTATAGACTTTCCCTGATGAAGGAGTACAGCACTCCGAAATGCATTGGCGCTTAAAGTCTACACTTATCTTGAGATGTGTTAGCCGCATCCTCACTAAGCATGTATTAGTGTTGGACCTTTGAAACTTTTTGTTGATAAAACATTACTTACCTCATCAAACTCTGATCTATTTTGAGAATTATTTTGAAAGTATACACACGCTGCACATACATATATATGAAGAATACTTTGTTTGAAAAAAACATGACCCAGATTGGGTACAACAGAGAGCGGCTGTGTGACTAAGTTTGCTACTTAGTCTCCAGCTTCACATGTCGGTCCAAGCCTTCCAGCATAGAACTCAGGTTGGTCTTCCCCTCGAGTATCCAAAGGTTATTATGGCTGGGGTTTTCCACCCTTATTTGGTTGTTCAGGTCCTTCGCCGATGACTTAAAGAGTTCTCTCACCTCTTTCTCTTTCTCTATTCTTCTTTCCCTTTCTTGAATATCCATTATCTCCTCCTCTATCGCTTCAGAGCAGATATCTATAGCATGGCCCCTCTCTCCACAATATAGGCATGATTCAAACGGTGAGGTTTTAGATATATTGAGAGATACAGTAGATGTTGATCCTCCCTTACTCTTACTCAGGGGACAACAAAATAAATCCAGGATGTTATGGTTCTCTAGATTTTGTCCCTCCTGATTAATATGGGGATTTTCTTGCATCTCCATGCTTGGGTTTCTCACCTCTTCCTTTAACGGGTCGCTCTCTGTTTTCCCCTCTAAATAATAAGGATGGGGTTCCTGAATTTTATTTTCTTCATCTCCCAATTTTCCCTCTTCCTCTGTCCTAAACATGTGAGAATTTGATGTATCTTGTACATCTTCCCTTTTCCCGCGGAAGGAATGCGTGAATAAATTCTCTAGCAACTGATTTTTATACTTTCGCTGCCAACGGAGGTGGTGGTCTATTAGGGCTACCAATTCCGGTGTTGCTGGATTTGGGTTTTCTGGGAAAAGGAAGGGATGGTCTATCTGAGACTCCTCTAGCCTGTCTCATTTTTGAGCGGTTCCCTTAGAGGGGAAGCTCCCCATGATTTCGTATATGAGGGTTCCCAGTATTTCACCTCAGTGAATACTTCTTGGAGTGGAAAAGAAATTGAGCAAGGCATATTTCAGCTCATCTCCGCAAGATAGAAGGGGACATACCTCTAAACCCATTTACTTGTGGGGTACCACATAGATGGCTGAGATGGTAGAACAACGAATCGTTAAGTCCAGAGAAACCACAAATGTATCTCTCCCCGGTATCAGGTATGGTTAGGGGTATCAAAGGTAATAACCATTTCCCTCTACTATTTTCCAGTCAGGGAAAATGGCTCTGGGTTTTAAGGCTTGCAAGGTAACCCCTACTCTAAAGGGGTAGTCCCTGCAAGGCTGATCAATTCCGTCAGGGTTAGCTTTCCTTTGGGTCTTCATGGTAGTAGGGTCCCAATTTGGTTCAATTGAGTCAAATCCCACGTCTAACAGTATATGTAAAGAACTCATGGGGGCAACAGTAAAGATAGCCACAAGTGATCACAGTTCAAGAGTGTTTATTAAACTGCAAATGTGGGTGAGATAAATGCCTAATCTAAATCTAAATCTAAGATGGGAGCAAGCTTCGACCATCAAATGAAAATAAGACAGTCCTTGTGGTGTCTTGTCAAATCAAAAGGGCCTATACTAAAAACAAACTATTGCCAATCCTTACACTAATTACAAAAAGAGTATGGGATAGGATTCATAAGAAAGAAGGAAGTGTTCACAAATAATGTATCAGGATGTAGTAGTCAAGGTCTCCCTTCCCCATGTTTTGGGCATGGGAAAAGGTGGAACCTCTGAGCACAGCACACTTCTCGGTCTTCCCCAGCACGAGACGACAGTTCTGCTCTCAACCTTCAAGAACCTCGATGGCCAAGTCTCCTTTCCTGCAAAAAGTCTCTTGCCTTTGAGGGTCGAAAATAAACAAACAGTTCCTTTATACAGTGGTTAGGGTGATAATGGCTCACCCCTGGGTCCCCCTCTTCCGGGCGTAAACCCCTTATGAATCGGCCCCTGTCTCCCCATCTTTCGGGTGTAATCCCCTTAGAATCATATTCAACAAAATAAATACAAAGTACCTTTCCAAATGGACTTTTGGGGTGTTGACTTTCCACCCCTGGATCTCCCTCCTTTGGGTTCGGATGTCAGCCTCCCCCCTTCGGGTTCACTATGGCTTTTCCTTGGTTTACGAATCTTAATGTCTTTTTAAGCAATTCTTCACGCTTTGCCCCTTTCTGTCGACATCCCTCTTCCGGGTTCACTCACTCTAGCAACTTTTACTAAACAGTTCACTGTGGACATCCATCGGTCGGGTTCACTTCTGTGAAAACACTGTTCATAGGGACTTCAGGCTTGGCCCTTTTCTATCAGCATCCCTCTGCCGGGTTCACTGTTGCCAACTTTATCAATCGTGCCTTTCTCAATCACCTGTCGGTCAAAGACTTTTGACTGTACAGAGGATTTTGCTAGACCCCTGTATGACCACTTCAACTGTCCCTTCGTGGCCTTCCCGAGGCCTTCTAGTATTAGCAGTTTCAACAAACATGGAATTGACCAGTCTCTTGAGTAAGCACCCACGTGGTGCCGAATCCCTCTGCAGCTGGTCTCCCCTTTATTCGAACAGTTCTTTGAACTTCCCTTAAATTGCTACTTTGCGGCTTTCGTTCAACACAGTTCGATTTTTTATCGATTCTCACCTCGACTCACCGGCTGTGATGAACCAACTGGCTTTTCAGAATATCTGGAGTCAAGTCCGGTACCACGGTAGCAGGCGCCTCCCTCGGTCCTGCTTATCAGCGTATTTATGCTCCATGTGCCGTTGACATCTGCTGCAATACACTGGAGCTATTGTCCGCAGTCTTACGATTCCTTCTGCAGAGGTTTTGCAGGTCTGGGTTGGAAAGGGCAAGGGTGCGTCTCTCCTTGTCAGCCTTTCAATATTCACCTTCTTTTCCCTTCTCTTCCACTGCTGTGCCTGGATAGCTATCTCGTCATGCAGTCTGCCTTGCCCCTCGTGTGCTCCAGTACTCCACCTTTTACCCCTGTGGGGATAGGAAAGGATCATCAGGTGTGTGGTTCCGGTCAATTAACTGACTTTACCTGACCCTTGGGTTGGGACATGTCAGGTAAACAGTTTTATTAGTCAATTGTTTTCTATGGTGTGAGAAAGTGTTTGGATCGAAAAAAGGGAGGTTTTGGAGTGTCATAGTATCCTACGGGGTAGGATGTGGAAGATGTGTTATAGGGAATTGTAACCCTCATACAGGGAGGGTTGGTAAACTCAGAAGGATGGGTTTTGTGAAGCAAACGGTAACAGACGGGACCGTGAGATGATCAGAGGGAATTGGAGGAATGGTAGTGTTTTGTCGAGGTAGATTGTGTGTTCGGGTAAGAATTATCAGAGAGATGTAGGGAAGGATGATTGGGAGTATGCGCGTAAGAAACAGGACAACAGGGATTCTGGGTGAGATCGTTTCTGAATGTAACAGGGTTTGGGATCCCAGTGGTTTTGTTATATACGGAAGGGTCAGTGGATTTGGGTGAGAGATTCAATGGGAGGAAGGAGGGCAGTGTCATGATGCCTACCCCCGGAGCACCAGGCCAGGCCCAGCACCCCCGGAAGCAGGCATCATGCCCTCGGGTAAAAGCCCAGCGGCCCCTTATAGGGGCTCTTTGGACTCAGTCCTGGCGCCTTTGGCGCCAAGCTCATGTTGGACATCAGTCCTGGTGCCATAGGCGCCAGGCTCATAAAGGGAGGTGTTTTGTGCACTTACCTGATGCAGACCATGCTGCACGCTTCAGGTCTCCCTGAGACCTGAAAGGGACTATTTTTTCATAGGGACTATTTTTTCACTCGGGCGTGGCCAGGGAAGGATACATACCTAGTTGGGGAAGGATACATATCTGGGACTTCTTTGGAGGCTATTTAAGCCACGCCCAGACAGCAGCTCATGCTTCGCGTTGTTCTGCTTCCTGCAGCTTAACGCTCGCCGTGTCTGCTCCTGGACTCCAGCCACGCCCGCTTCGAACCTGGAAGACCTGCAAGGAAGGAAGAGAAGAGAAAGGTGAAAACCAAGGACTATTTCAAACTTCTTACCTGCATCCGGAATCTTCTCGCCAGCATCCCTGAAGATCTCCCGGCTCCATCGCAGCTGTCGGCATCGGACGCCACATCTCTGCACCTAGGGGAGAGAGGAAGAAACAAAAGGTGAGCAGAAGGAACACAGAAGGAAAGCCTGATTAACAGCCATAATACTTACCGGCTTTTCTTCCACATTTCGGGTCGGCGCCGCCCCGTTGGCAGGTACCGTACCCCGGCCCCTATGGGGAAAGGACAAGAGACATTTCTGGGGAATGATAAGGACATTTAGAGGGATAGCCCTCATCATCTCTACTAATCTCGGCAGTTTAACCCCTAGACGCATCGCCTTCATTCTGCACCTGAAATAAAGGACAGATCACAGGTTAGAAAGACAACATAAAGGGGGCCTCACTTGAACTTTGAACTTTCATACTTACTGCGCATCGCTCAGGAAAGTCAAGTGGATTTTGCCAGCGCCATTCTGAAAACCAGTGAAGTAACTGGACGAACACGCGCCCCTGCACCAGAAGCAGGATGGAGAGTTCATCCTTCCAAACCATAAGGTGAGCTTAAACCGGGGTTTGGAGGAAGTTAGAGAGGAACAAAGGGGGAAGAGGGGAGCTAGCACACTATTCTGCAGACTGTTAATCCCCTTTCTCATCTGCAGAAGGATATTCCTACGGGCCAGGCAAGCACGATTTGGAGGTCCTGTCCAATCGGTGTTCCGGGTCCTGCGCATCACGCTAGAAGAGGCCAGAGCAATCCAGACTAGACCAGCGCCCCCGTGGGAACCAGGTGAGCGTTACAGAACGCGAAGACTTCCTACAAATTCCCACCTAGGCGCTATGGAAACTTCAGAAACTGACCAGTTGGCCCAATTACTGGGGGGATTACGGGCCGAAGTACACGCCGCTCATCAAGAGACTAGTGCCCTCAGGAGGGAAGTGATTGTAATAAAGGATAGAGCTGATGACCTGGCTAGACAGCTTTTGCAAGGTCAAGCTGGACAAACTCCTTTACCCGGTTCCGGGGGGAACCCCGCTCCTGTGGTTTCCAGTAACCCGGTGCAGATTAATCTACCTGGAAACATGCCGCTGGCCCCACCTGAACGCTTTGCTGGGGACCCCAAACGATTTGCCGTATTCATGAATCAGTGTCGTTTGCACTTCCTATGCAGACCTGGGGCCTTCCCTAATGATCAGACCAAGGTAGCCTTTGTGTTGTCATATCTCAGCGGCTGTGCTGCCGATTGGTCAGTCCCACTGGTAACTCAAGATGACCCGATTCTTCGTGATTTTCAAGGATTTCAAACAAGCATGGAAAGGTTATTTGCTCAACACTCCCAGGGACAGGCTCTGGATGACGAACTTCTATCTCTGCGACAGGGCAATCAAGACCTTCTATCCTACATTGCAACCTTCAATAGACTAATTGTGGAAACTGGTTGGCCAGAGGATAAAAGAATCACATTATTCTATCGAGGTCTACGCGGAGAACTTAAAGATGTCCTGGCACAAGTTGTAAATCCGCCCCAAGAATGCACTGAATATATAGACTTAGTGGTCCAATTGGATCACAGGCTGCAAAACAGAAAAGCAGATCGGTCCAAGTTTGAAACCCGGGTGTTGGCCAAGACCCACGCTAACCCCAAGGGGGCTGATGCCTCGGAGCCTATGCAAATCGGAGGTGTTAAAGGACCCCTAACTCAAAAAGAACGGGAAAGAAGACGACAGTTGCAATTATGCCTTTATTGTGGGTCCTCTGGACACTTTCTACGAGATTGCCCGGTTAAGCCGTCCAAGAAGGTGGTAGGAGCCGCTGATAAAATCCATGGAAACTCTGTATCGGGAAACGACCACGCCCGGCAAGCATAGGGGTCCGCTTGCCGAGCTTGAAAACTAACTCTCAGACCTCGCATTTCATTGTGCCAATGGTCCTCGTAGATCCGGAACAGCCTAAACGGTTGCATGCTATAAAGGCATACATCGATAGCGGGGCTATAGGAAACTATGTGGATCGAGAATTGGTCTCTAGGATAAACCTCCCTCTGCGTCCTAAAACCAACAAAGATGTCATCACCACAGTAGATGGAACCGAAATTGCCTCTGGACCGGTAACACATTCCACAGCTGAGGTGACACTTGTAGGTCCGGATGGCCATCGGGAGGCAGTTGTGTTTGATGTAATCAAGGCTCCACAGTTTCAGCTTATTCTCGGAATCCCTTGGTTAGAGACACATAATCCTCGAATTGATTGGCGAGCGAAGAGAATAACCTTCCCGGATTGTGCACAAACCTGCTACCCAGAAAATCCAAAGATTAATCTAGCATCAGTAACCTCTGTCCCCGTGCAACTACCTCCAGAGTACCAAGACTTTCAGGACGTCTTCCAAAAGGAACAGGCCAACACGTTACCTCCCCACAGACCGTACGATTGCCAAATCGATCTGGTGCCCGGTGCACAACCCCTTTGTAGCAGGATTTACGCCCTTACTGAACCAGAGAATCTGCATTTGAGACAATATTTAGATCAATACCTCGCCAATGGTTTCATTCGCCCGTCAAAGTCCCCGGCATCCTCAGCTTTGTTCTTCGTACCTAAAAAAGAAGGCGACCTGAGAACTTGTATCGATTACCGCGCATTGAACCAGATAACTGTTAAAAATCGTTACCCTCTGCCTCTGATCCCTGAACTCCTTGACCAGGTGAAGGACGCTTGCGTATACACCAAGTTAGATCTCTGGGGGGCTTATCATCTGGTACGAGTAAAAGAAGGCGACGAATGGAAAACGGCCTTCCGTACAAAATATGGACTATTCGAATATCAGGTGATGCCTTTCGGGTTGTGCAACGCGCCTGCTGCCTTCCAATTCTTCATGAACGATGTCCTTCGGGAACTCATTGATGTCTGTGTTGTCGTGTATATCGATGACATTCTTGTGTACTCCTCTTCGGAATCTGATCACAGAAAGCATGTCGGGGCCGTCCTAGAGAAACTGCGCCAGCACAAACTGTTTGCCAAGCTGGAAAAATGTGTTTTCCATACCACCGAGGTTGAGTTTCTCGGATTCATCCTGACACCTAAAGGGGTCCGAATGGATTCACGGAAAGTGGATGCCATCCTCAAATGGCCATCACCTAGTTCGGTGAAAGGTGTCCAAAGCATGCTTGGTTTTGCCAACTTTTATCGCAGGTTTATCCCGGAGTTTTCACGTGTGGTGCAACCCATCACTGCACTCTTGCGAAAAAATAAACGTTTTGAATGGACCGAGGAAGCCGAACAGGCCTTTCAGGAGTTGAAAGCTAAGTTCACGTCTGCACCTATTTTGAAGCACCCGCGTCCCGATCTCCCATATATAGTCGAAACCGACGTGTCCAGCTTAGCCATGGGAGCTGTCCTGTCTCAGAGAGACCCTGAAACCAACCAACTGCACCCCGTAGCATTTTGGTCCAGAAAGTTCTCGCCGCCGGAGATAAATTATGCGATCACTGATAAGGAACTATTAGCCATGAAGTCCGCCTTCAAGGCTTGGCGGCATTATCTCCTCGGCGCCCGGCATACCATGACCGTGCTCACTGATCACCGAAATTTACAATATTTAAAAACTGCCAAGGCTCAATCGTCTCGACAGCTCCGATGGGCTTTGTTCTTTGCTGAGTTCGATTTTGTAATCACCTACCGCCCCGGCTATAAGAATGGTAAGGCAGACGCTCTATCCCGAATTGGAATGGAAGAAATAGACACAAACTCAGAACCTGTGCCGATAATTCCCGAACAAAGAATTTTGGGGATAATCACTTTAAAAACCCTTGAAGACATTCAAGCATGAGTGAAACAATTCCTGGACTCTTCAGCCTTGCAGGATTGGATCAAAAGGGGGTCTAACTTTTCAGTCAAGGATGGCTTACCTTACTTCCAAGGACGCTTATTTTTGCCAGAAAAGGAATTGCAAGAACTGGTTATTTCCCGTCATCATGATACCCTGATGGAAGGACATCCCGGCATTGCCAAAACAGAGGAAAAGGTTAAACGACAATTCTGGTGGCCTTCCTGGCGAAAGGATATTAAATCTTTCGTGATGTCCTGTGGAGTTTGTGCCCAAAACAAAGGTCAAAAGACAAGACCCGCCGGTCTTCTTCAGCCCTTAGACATTCCACCAGCACCTTGGCACACCCTGTCACTAGATGTCAGAGAGCACCAAAGTATTAACTGAAAAGGATACGGTACTCAAAAGGATACAGGTGGTAGGGTCTTCCGGATCCCTGTTCACACGATTTGATAGTTGTGAAGTCAAGTTAAGACCTTCCAAATGATACAACTCTCTGACTGGTAAAACAGGCAGAGCGATGGATCACTGGAAAGGGCGTGGGTAAGGTATAGGAAGTCAGTCTAGAACAAAATAAAGTATCATAAATAACTGCCCCAACCTGAGTATGATGGAACAGAAAATGACATGAATGCACACACTGACCTTAAGTCTAGGGCAGAAGAATCCAGCAGAGTCTCTTGAGGAAATCCAAGGTAGAACAAACAACAAGGAAGGGAAGATTAGTAAGGGAGACTTATCCCGAACGGAACGAGGCTCACGCTAGATACCGGGTTGATGCACCACAGGATAGCGTCCAAAGTACTGTTCACTGTCACCTTCCAATAATCCTTGAAAGCTTCCTTCCCACGTAGAGTAAAGTATAGAAATGAATCAATCCCCCTGTTAATATCACAGGTGCAGGAGTTGGAAATAGCGCCCTTTTTATGGTATAAACAAAGTACACGCGGTTCTGTACAGCCGCGAAGAAAATAGCGTGTGCGTGTGGATTTACACGCGATTAGGATTCACGCAGTCCAGGCCAACAGCGCTTGAAGACAACATGTGCGTGTGGATTTACACGCGAACAGGATTCACGCAGCCCAGGACAGCCGCGTTTGAAGACAACGTGTGCGTGTGGATTTTACACGCGAGCAGGATTCACGCAGTCCAGGCCAGCAGCGCTTGAAGACAAAGTATGCGTGTGGATTTTACACGCGAACAGGATTCACGCAGCCCAGGACAGCCGCGTGTGAAGACAACGTGCGCGTGTGGATTGACACGCGAGCAGGATTCACGCAGTCCAGGCCAGCCGCGTTTGAAGACAACGTGCGCGTGTGGTTTGACACGCAAGCAGGATTCACGCAGTCCAGGCCAGCCGCTTTTGAAGACAACGTGCGCGTGTGGATTTACACGCGAGCAGGATTCACGCAGTCCAGGCCAGCCGTGCTTGAAGATAGCGTGCCCGTGTGGATTGCACGCGAACAGGATTCACGCAGCCCAGGCCAGCCGCGTTTGAAGACAACATGCGCCTGTGGATTTACACGCAACCAAACAGCTCCAGGAATCAGCGTGTGGCGGAAAACACGCTATAGAAGGCCCAAAAAGTAGCTGTAGTAACCTGCAAGGATGCAGATCGGAGGTTCAGCTACACAACGCCAAAAGATTCGATCAGAAGCAGCAAGTTAAGTTTCCACGCTGCTTATATACGTAATGCCGTAGTTCACGTGACGAAGCAGAATACACGTGAAGTTAGCGACGTGAAAAGTGCAAACATCATTTTCCCGGCAACGTATCGAACAACCGCCATTTGGAATAGAATGGTCTAGCTGTTCTACGAGCGTAGGAGGTAGGACCACGTTCAGCATGCATGACAGTGCCATCCCCCAAAGGGGCAACCTCTCCCCTTCTCGTGTGAAAACGCTTCAATAAAGCAGGAGCATGAATATTAGAAAGAGGTTCCCAGGACCTATCTTCGGGACCATAGCCCTTCCAGTCCACCAGATAAAACGGCCTACCCGAACGCAGTCTCATATCCAGTATGCCCTGTACCTCGTATTCATCTGAACCCCGCACAGAAATAGCAACAGGCCGTACAGGCAATCTAGTAGCTTCAGAACATGGCTTAATGAGTGACACGTGGAATACGGGATGCACTCGCCATCGTTGTGGCAAAGCCAGACGGACAGCAGCCGGATTAATTACTTGGAGCACTACATACGGACCAATGTATTTAGGCAATAATTTCTTTTTGCCTGGAATTCTCAAGTTCTTAGTGGACAGCCATACTTTCATACCAGCCTTGTAGACAGGTGCGGGTACTCTATGAGCATCGGCATAGAACTTGTCGCGTCTTTTAGCCTGCTCCAATTGCTGCTTCACTTTCCTCTGTAATTTCTTCAGATCACGAAAAGTACGGCCTGTGGCAGGAGTATCCAAAGACAAGCTGGAATCCAAAGGTATTGATCGGGGGTGTTGTCCATAAAGCGCATAGAACGGTGAAGTGCCTATGGCACTATGATAGGAGTTGTTATAGGCGAATTCTGCTGCCGGCAGGACCGTGAGCCAATCCGATTGGTACTGCAGACACAGACACCGCAGATATTGTTCCATAGTGCAGTTGACTCTTTCGGTCTGTCCATCAGTTTGAGGGTGATAAGCACTGGACATTCTATCATCAATCAGTAATGCAGATGTTAGTGCTCTCCAAAAGCGTGACGCAAACTGTGAGCCCCTGTCCGTAATGATTACTGACGGTAGACCAAAGAAACAAAATATATGTTGGATGAATAGGTCAGCCAGAACAGAAGCGGTTGGTAAACCAATACAGGGAATATAAAGAGCCAATTTAGTGAAATAATCCACTACAACCCATATGGTATCGTACTCCTGGTTTGGTGGGAGTTCTACCACAAAGTCCATAGATATCATGTCCCATGGTTTGTTAGGGACAGGTAGGGACTGGAGTAAGCCCACTGGTTTACCAGGAGTGTTTTTACATTGGATGCATACAGAACAAGTTGATACATGATCTATGACATCTTTTGACATGGATGGCCACCAGCACCATCTTTTGAGCAGCTCTAGTGTTTTCTTCCGTCCAGGATGGGCTGCGATCAAGGAATCATGATTCCACTTGAGGGCTTTATTCCGCGTTGAAGACGTCGGTAGGTAGAGCACTCCTTGTGTGAATGGTAAACCGTTATGTACGTCCAGATTCATATCCTGGATAACTTGTGGATGTTTTTTCACCCACTCTTGTACTTCGGTTTTTAAGGATGGTTGAACAGAACAACTACATATTACATGATCTGCCAACAACTGATTTTGTACTTGTGCTTCTTCCTTCGCCTCTTCACTCATACGAGACAACGCGTCCGACTTAACGTGTTCTCGGGCAGGACGATATGTGACCTGGAAATCGTATTGGGCAAAAAAGACATGCCATCTGGCCTGTCGGGCCGTAAGGCATTTCATAGATTTGAATGCTTGAAGATTTCTATGGTCAGAGTACACCAACACCTGATGTTTGGCCCCAAGAAGATGATGACGCCATTCTCGGAAGGCATCCTTGATAGCCAGCAATTCCCGCTCAGTGACGGTGTAATTTCGTTCATATGGGGTAAGTTTGCGAGAGAAGAAAGCCACTGGGTGCTCCTCCTTGGTTTCTGTGCAAACTTGTGAGAGTACCGCTCCAGTAGCGACACTGGATGCATCCGCTTCAACGATAAACTGGCGATCTGGATCTGGATGTTGAAGCACGGGTGCAGTGGTAAATGCTTCCTTCAATTTTTCGAATGATGCTTGGGCATTTTGGTTCCAACAGAAAGGAACTTTGGAGCTAGTTAAAGCCGTCAAAGGAGCTACTGTTTTGGAGAAGGAATGAATAAATCTGCGATAAAAATTTGCAAAGCCTAAGAAAGACTGTAATGACTTGACATTGTGCGGGATAGGCCAATTCAATATGGCCTTCACCTTGGAACGGCTCATTCGAGCACCTAGATTGGTAATGTCATAACCCAGGAATTCCACTTCCTGTGAATGCAAGACGCATTTCTCGGCTTTCACATAAAGAAGGTTCTCCCTGAGTCTTTGTAGGACTGTAGAAACGTGTTTGACGTGTTCCGAAAAAGATGATGAATAGATCAGAATGTCATCCAGATAAATCACCACAAACTGGTCCATTATGTCCCTGAATATATCATTCATGAAGAATTGAAAAGTGTCGGGGCGTTGCACAAACCAAAAGGCATCACCAAATACTCGTAAAGACCATACCGTGTCTTGAAAGCAGTCTTCTATTCGTCGCCTTCACGAATGCGAACTAAATTGTATGCTCCTCGCAAGTCCAATTTGGTGAAGTAACTGGAAGTACCTAATTGATCCAATAGAATGTTTATCAGTGGTAAAGGATATTGGTTTTTTATGGTGATGTCGTTAAGTGCCCTGTAATCAATGCAAGGCCTTAGATCTCCCTCTTTCTTCGGAACAAAGAATAGAGGAGACGCAGCAGGTGATTGTGATGGCCGTATGAAACCCATCGCTAAAGCTTTGTCAATGTATTCTTTCAACACAACGTCTTCTTTTGGGGTCAGTGAATATAAACGACCTGTAGGGATTTTGGCACCAGGAATCAATTCAATAGGACAGTCGTACTGTCGATGGGGAGGCAATTGTTCTGCCTGGCCTTTATCAAAGACATCAGCATACTCAGCGTATTCGCATGGTATGGTAGTGTCGCTTTGATCTACCACGCTGATAGTTGAAGCTCCCCCCATAGAGGCCAATATGTGTTGCTTGTTTGACACCTCCTGACTGGTAAAGCAATGTTCATTGCAATGAATCGAAGGATACTGGAGCAATCCCGAAACCCAGTCAACGGCGGGATTATGAAGGGTTAACCATGCAAGACCAAGTATGATTTCGTACTGCGGAGCAGCTATGACATCGAAGACGATTTCTTCCGAATGATTATTCGATAATGTCATCTGAACAGATACCGTCTCCTGGGTTACCATACCAGAAGTCAAAACAGATCCGTCCACGGTATTAACCGTTTCAGGTTTGTTTTTGTTTACAAGGGGTATGGAACAGTTCTTGGCATATGTGATGTCTATGTAATTGTTGGTGGCTCCGGAATCAACCATGGCCTTGGAAACCAATTCTCGTTCATCACAACGTAACGTCACCTCAACAATTACGGGTGCGTGATTAGGAATGGTACTGGAGTCCGATGAAACACTCGACATAGGACTCCTGCTATTGTCGAGTTTTGGCGTTTCCCGAACGCTTGATGGGTTTTTTAGGACATGTCGCCAATAAATGCTCGGACGAACCGCAATACATACATAAATGGTTCTTTCTTCGGTTCTCTCGTTCTGCATTGGACAACCGGCCTCTCACGGCGCCAATCTGCATGGGTTCGGGGTCGTTCGAGAGGACTGCCGGTGTCTCTGAACGCACCGAGGCTTGTATGAAGGGCTTTTTCTCTCCTTTCCGAGCATTCCTTCGGGCATCGATTTGTAGAACCAAATCGAGCAACTCTGTGAATCCCGTAGGAACCACCGGAACTGTAGATAAGGCATCTTTCAGCTCTTCTGAAAGACCCTTGTAGAAAACAGCCATTTTCTTGCCGTCAGGCCATTGAGTTTCGGCTGTTAGTTGATTGAACCGGGCAATGTAAGGCAAAAGAGGTTGATTGCCTTGTTGTAGATTAAGTAACTCCAGATCCATGGCTTGAGTAGCATAACGCATGTCAAAGACTTTACTCATAGCAGCCAAGAGATCGTCGCAGTCGTACAACAAAGGACTATTTGTTTCCAACAAAGGGTTAGCCCAAGCAGCAGCTGTGCCCCCTAAATGGGAAAGCACGAATGCTGCTTTTGAGGTTAGGTCAGGAAAAGATGTAGGTCGGCAAAGAAAATGAAGTCGGCACTGATTAACGAAGGTTCTATAGGTTTTGGGATCACCAGTGAACCGTTCCGGAGGGGCCAAGGGAAACTGAGTGGGAATAACCACATTAATAGTTTCCTGTGGGGGTGTCATAGTCCCAGATCCAGATGCAGTGGCCATTGGAACCTGTGCTCCCTGAGGATTACCGTGCATGGCGTCTTGCATAACGTCCATACGGTGCCGTAACATGTCCTGTGCCGTAACCATTTCATTTCTCAAATCGCTGATCAACTGAGTCAAAACAGCTAAAGGATCCGTACCCTCCATGGCTTCTGATTCTGTCAGAGAGCACCAAAGTATTAACTGAAAAGGATACGGTACTCAAAAGGATACAGGTGGTAGGGTCTTCCGGATCCCTGTTCACACGATTTGATAGTTGTGAAGTCAAGTTAAGACCTTCCAAATGATACAACTCTCTGACTGGTAAAACAGGCAGAGCGATGGATCACTGGAAAGGGCGTGGGTAAGGTATAGGAAGTCAGCCTAGAACAAAATAAAGTATCATAAATAACTGCCCCAACCTGAGTATGATGGAACAGAAAATGACATGAATGCACACACTGACCTTAAGTCTAGGGCAGAAGAATCCAGCAGAGTCTCTTGAGGAAATCCAAGGTAGAACAAACGACAAGGAAGGGAAGATTAGTAAGGGAGACTTATCCCGAACGGAATGAGGCTCACGCTAGATACCGGGTTGATGCACCACAGGATAGCGTCCAAAGTACTGTTCACTGTCACCTTCCAATAATCCTTGAAAGCTTCCTTCCCACGTAGAGTAAAGTATAGAAATGAATCAATCCCCCTGTTAATATCACAGGTGCAGGAGTTGGAAATAGCGCCCTTTTTATGGTATAAACAAAGTACACGCGGTTCTGTACAGCCGCGAAGAAAATAGCGTGTCTGTGTGGATTTACACGCGATTAGGATTCACGCAGTCCAGGCCAACAGCGCTTGAAGACAACATATGCGTGTGGATTTACACGCGAACAGGATTCACGCAGCCCAGGACAGCCGCGTTTGAAGACAACGTGCGCGTGTGGATTTTACACGCGAGCAGAATTCACGCAGTCCAGGCCAGCAGCGCTTGAAGACAAAGTATGCGTGTGGATTTTACACGCGAACAGGATTCACGCAGCCCAGGACAGCCGCGTGTGAAGACAACGTGCGCGTGTGGATTGACACGCGAGCAGGATTCACGCAGTCCAGGCCAGCCGCGTTTGAAGACAACGTGCGCGTGTGGTTTGACACGCAAGCAGGATTCACGTAGTCCAGGCCAGCCGCGTTTGAAGACAACGTGCGCGTGTGGATTTACACGCGAGCAGGATTCACGCAGTCCAGGCCAGCCGTGCTTGAAGATAGAGTGCGCGTGTGGATTTACACGCGAGCAGCATTCACGCAGTCCAGGCCAGCCGTGCTTGAAGATAGAGTGTGCGTGTGGATTTACACGCGAGCAGGATTCACGCAGTCCACGCCAGCCGTGCTTGAAGATAGCGTGCCCATGTGGATTGCACACGAACAGGATTCACGCAGCCCAGGCCAGCCGCGTTTGAAGACAACGTGCGCGTGTGGATTTACACGCAACCAAACAGCTCCAGGAATCAGCGTGTGGCGGAAAACACGCTATAGAAGGCCCAAAAAGTAGCTGTAGTAACCTGCAAGGACGCAGATCGGAGGTTCAGCTACACAACGCCAAAAGATTCGATCAGAAGCAGCGAGTTAAGTTTCCACGCTGCTTATATACGTAATGCCGTAGTTCACGTGACGAAGCAGAATACACGTGAAGTTAGCGACGTGAAAAGTGCAAACGTCGTTTTCCCGGCAACGTATCGAACAACCGCCATTTGGAATAGAACGGTGTAGCTGTTCTACGAGCGTAGGAGGTAGGACCACGTCCAGCATGCATGACACTAGATTTTATCACGGACCTGCCCTCTTGTAATGGTTACAATACTATTCTGGTTGTGGTGGATTTATTTTCCAAAATGGCACACTTTATTCCGTTGAAAGGATTACCTTCAGCCTTTGTTCTTGCCAAAGAATTCCTCGAAAATATCATCCGTTTGCATGGATTCCCGTCCATACTAGTCTCCGATCGGGGAAGCCAGTTTATTTCTCAATTTTGGAAAAAGTGTTGTCAACTGGCACAAATCGACGTAAGACTCTCGATCAGCCACCACCCACAGACCGATGGTCAGACGGAGAGAACGAACCAGACCCTTGAACAATATCTACGATGTATGTTGCACCAATCGGAGGGTAATTGGAAGGACATTTTATGGGTGGCAGAATATGCATACAATAACTCGATACACTCTGGAACTGGTCAGAGCCCCTTTTATACCCTATATGGACATCACCCTCGTACTTCAGACTTGGACTCACCTCTGAGCCTTGAAATGCCCGCAGTGGACCATTTGCATTCTACGATTACTCAAGCCTTCAAGGATGCAACTGCACATTTGCAACATGTGAAAGGGAAATACAAAAAGAATGCGGATCTGCATCGAAGAGAGGCGCCTCCATACCAAATAGGGGATCAAGTATGGTTGGCTACCAAACACCTATCACTCAAGGGGCCTCGAACTTTTAATCCAAGGTATTTAGGCCCTTACTCGATCAAAGCTATAATCAACCCAGTGGCAGTCAAGCTCGATCTACCAGCTAACATGCGGATTCACCCCGTTTTTCACGTGTCACTTTTGAAACCAGTGCACCCAGGAACCAGATTAACAAAGCCACCAGAACCGATTCAGATAGATGGGGAGCCTGAATTCGGGGTGAAGAACATTTTGGATTCTAAGATCTCAAAATCAAAACTTTTCTATCTAATTGATTGGAAAGGGTACGGGCCTCAGGAAAGGTCTTGGGAACCCAGTGATCACGTACATGCAACTCGGTTGGTAAAGAGGTTCCATCGGAATTTCCCAAACAAACCGAAACCTCCAGAAGGAACGACCTTGGGAGGGGCCTTGGGGGGGAGTGCTGTCATGATGCCTACCCCCGGAGCACCAGGCCAGGCCCAGCACCCCCGGAAGCAGGCATCATGCCCTCAGGTAAAAGCCCAGCGGCCCCTTATAGGGACTCTTTGGACTCAGTCCTGGCGCCTTTGGCGCCAGGCTCATGTTGGACATCAGTCCTGGCGCCATAGGCGCGAGGCTCATAAAGGGAGGTGTTTTGTGCACTTACCTGATGCAGACCATGCTGCACGCTTCAGGCCTCCCTGAGACCTGAAAGGGACTATTTTTTCATAGGGACTATTTTTTCACTCGGGCGTGGCCAGGGAAGGATACATACCTAGTTGGGGAAGGATACATATCTGGGACTTCTTTGGAGGCTATTTAAGCCACGCCCAGACAGCAGCTCATGCTTCGCGTTGTTCTGCTTCCTGCAGCTTAACGCTCACCGTGTCTGCTCCTGGACTCCAGCCACGCCCGCCTCGAACCTGGAAGACCTGCACGGAAGGAAGAGAAGAGAAAGGTGAAAACCAAGGACTATTTCAAACTTCTTACCTGCATCCGGAATCTTCTTGCCAGCATCCCTGAAGATCTCCCAGCTCCATCGCAGCTGTCGGCATCGGACGCCACATCTCTGCACCTAGGGGAGAGAGGAAGAAACAAAAGGTGAGCAGAAGGAACACAGAAGGAAAGCCTGATTAACAGCCATAATACTTACCGGCTTTTCTTCCACATTTCGGGTCGGCGCCGCCCCGTTGGCAGGTACTGTACCCCGCCCCCTATGGGGAAAGGACAAGAGACATTTCTGGGGAATGATAAGGACATTTAGAGGGATCGCCCTCATCACTACTCACCTTGGCAGTTTAACCCCTCGACGAATCGCCTTCATTCTGCACCTGAAATAAAGGACAGATCACAGGTTAGAAAGACAACATAAAGGGGGCCTCACTTGAACTTTGAACTTTCATACTTACGGCGCATCGCTCAGGAAAGTCAAGTGGATTTTGCCAGCGCCATTCTGAAAACCAGTGAAGTAACTGGACGAACACGCGCCCCTGCACCAGAAGCAGGATGGAGAGTTCATCCTTCCAAACCATAAGGTGAGCTTAAACCGGGGTTTGGAGAAAGTTAGAGAGGAACAAAGGGGGAAGGGGGGAGCTAGCACACTATTCTGCAGACTGGTAATCCCCTTTCTCATCTGCAGAAGGATATTCCTACGGGCCAGGCAAGCACGATTTGGAGGTCCTGTCCAATCGGTGTTCCGGGTCCTGCGCATCACGCTAGAAGAGGTCACAGCAATCCAGACTAGACCAGCGCCCCCGTGGGAACCAGTTGAGCGTTACAGGCAGATATGGTACAGCCTACAAAGGTCTCAGGGATCTCATCCTTCCCTCCTTTTCCCCCGGCATAATACTGCGCCTCACCTGGGTTATTTCTTCGAGCACAACCCCGGGCTCTCCTACCCAGGTGATATTTCCCCAGGCGTCTGCCTTTAGGGTTGGGATAAGAGAGATCCAGTTCTGTGGTAGAGGAGAGAAAAGGACCCATTTGCACTTGGGAAGGTCTGTTACAAAGGAATGAGATAACCTGTTTGTGATGCCTAGGGTAACATGGAGACTGTTTATGCGGATAGAGTGGTTGTCTGTGTCAAAGGCAGACCAAACATCAAGGAGGATCAGAACAGAGGGAGTGTTAGAGTCCAGGTTAGACAGTAGGTCATTGGAATTTTTGGAAATAAAACCAAAAAGTACCTTCTCACCACCAGTTCAAAACAGAGTCCTTGTGTTCCAAAAACTGGTTGTAAAGGATTTACAGAAGTTGAAATTTCAGAACAGAGCATTTTCTAATTTAACAAACAGAGAAAAACAAGTATTAGACAGACTATGGCGAAGTCCAGATATAATCATTAAACCCTCCGGCAAAGGGGATCTTTAGTGATTTGGGATACCAAAAGTATAAAGCTGAGATTGAGAGACAATTGAGTGATTGGGACACTTATCTAGAGGTATTCACTGACCCTACTGAACAGGTGTGAGAAATCATCAAGAAAATGCTGGATGAAGCAGAAACAGGTGAATTGATAACACATAAGGCATTTCTAAGTAACTTATACCCTATAATGCCAGTCATTTACATACTCCCCAAAATTCATAAAAATCTCGAACAACCGCCTGGACGTCCAATCATAGCCGCAACCAACAGTTTACTAGAACCCCTGACTCAATATACAGACAAGATTATTCAACCTCTTACACACACATCCACTACCTATATCAAGGAAACTAACCACTTCTTGGAGAAATTGGATGCAACAGAATTTGTGGAAAACACAGATATACTATTCACAATGGATGTGCCATTAAAAGTGACAGTCAACTGATTTTGAAATTTCTCACTATAGTGCTCAACAACAAGTTCTTCATGTTTGAAGATCGCTACTTCGTCCAAATATCGGGAACCTCGATGGGGGCTGCAATGGCCCCAAGCTATGCCAACATCTACATGACCTATTTAGAAGAATCGCAGGTTATACATAATCCAAGATGGAAGAAACACTTGAAATGCTTTGTGAGGTACATAGTTGACCTCTTTGAATGGTACTGTAGAAGAATTGGAATAATTATTTCTATTTATGGATACACTTGCGCCGAGGATCAAATTCACATATAAATGGAACAAAACCTCGATAGAATTCTTGGATGTGCTTGTCTATTCCAAATTAAACAAACTGGAGACAACGGTATTCACCAAATTGACTGATAGAAACAGCCTCCTGCTGGCATCAAGCTTTCACCCGAGAAGAACAATAGAGAGGATCCCCTGGAAGCAATTCCTCAGATACAGAACAATTATTTCTGAGGAACAAGAATTTGACATCAAGTCGTCTAAACTCAAGAGAAAATTCCTGGAAAGGAGCTATAAGAAGGAAATAGTACAAACCCAAGCAACCAAAGTGATGAACACACCCAGATCAGAAGCTTTTAAACCTAGCGCCAAAACGACAAACAGTAATCTCGTGTATGTCACTAACTACTCTCAACAGAGTGATTGAATTAAGAAAATAGTGAAGAAGAAATGGAAAATGCTATCATTAGATCCAACCTTAACGAAACTCTTCCCCAATGCGCCGCTGTTTGCTTACAGTAGAAGCAAGTCGCTACGGGACGATCTCAGTAAATCTGACTATGGACACAAAAGAACAATGAAAAAAACATTCAATGGAACGGTTCTGTACAATAAATGTAATTGCTGTCATAACGTAATTAACGGAAATCACATCAATCACCCACATAAATGACATCGTATTCCATTAATGCACACATCTACTTGTGATACGAAAAATGTGATTTACGGAATTAAATGCCCCTGTGGGATATACTACATGGGCCTCATCTCCAGGTAAGCGAAAACTAGGTGGTGCGAACTTAAGTCTAATATTCGACTATCATCAGAAAAACTGCAAATGCAAAAATCAAGTTCATTATCTTGGAGCACATTACCTTGACCAGGAGAGGCGGCAACCTAACCAGACTCCTACAACAGAGAGAAATATATTGGATTGAGAAGCTTGACACAATGTATCCACGAGGGATGAATTTAGAATGGGACCTTAACTGCTATCTGCAAATCGAACTGTAGCCCTACTAAAGGGTAAACCGTATGCATTTCATTAGTTGTCATGACAATACTCTGTGAGATAAATATCCATTTAGTGTCGGGCCAAATAGATATACCAATGGTAATCTGGTAAGAATTTCTATGAAGCATTAGCTGTTTAAACCATAAGGAAATTTGTTATGAGCATATCCAGGCATGCATCTAGTCTCAGATCAACTGGAAACCACCACCACTTCCTTTGCATTCAATAACATCGTCTAAGATGGCGCTCACGGGGCGCAGAGCAAACAAGAGTGGTTCTCATATTAACACACAAGTACCTCAGTTGCTTAGCAACGTGCCGTTTAGGAGACACGAGATGCCAGGGCAAGCCATTGCGGGAGCGAACACTGGCGCGGCTCAGATTCAGAGCTGAGGTAAGCAGCAATCCGAGTCGGGAACAGCTGTAAACAAAGAGCGAGTTGATCGTTACGAGCGCTGTGAGTAATGTCAATTAACAGGAGTGTATGACCCCATACAGATATAATCCAGCAACACGCTGAATATCGTTAATACGACCGGAACAGTGAACGCCTTTGGGGACAACGCGATGGCGTATCCTAGCAACTCATACACAAAGCAAGTAAACGAGGGGAAAGCACTGCATTTAGAGGTATAAATAGTTATATTCACAGGCGATCATGAGTACATGTTCACACAAAGACGACTAGAGTTTAACAGAAGTAAATTACTCCATACAGAGACAATCCAGCAACACGCAGAATATTGCTAACAAGCCCGGAACAGTAAAACGTATCTCGAGGCTACTCCAGTGCGTCTCCTAGCAACCTATACTAGAAACAAGTAAACAAGGCGAATGCAATGCATTGAGAGGTATGAATAGTTTAACTTATGGGCGATCAATGTGGAAATGTTTTCACAAAGATGACTAGAGTATAACAGTATGCTAGAGCGGAACATTCTCAGGAATGCTCATAGCGATACCACAAAGCTAATGCATTAAATTGTCCACAGACATTGGGAAGTTATACTCTCCCAACGAGAACAGCCCATTCAAGAAATTATCTGACAGCAAGCACACCAGGACTACTAGAAACGATTAGGTGAGTCATGATAATCGAAATGCAGCATACATGCAAACACTTATATTGTGGCCGGTCGTTAAGTGGGTCCCAGCGCTGTTTAAGCGGCTGATCCCACTTGGGGCCGACCTAGTTATATCATCGAAAAATCAGGGTTGACGTAACTTCAAAAAACTTTTTTTACCTACAGAACTGGCAGATGAATTTCTCTACCAAAGTGAAGGGCACTGATTCCCGGATCACCATTGGTTCGAAGGTTATCTATTTTGATTTGAACTTACAGTATCAATATGAATTATACTGAATACTTGGTGTTCTTTTCAAACACTAACACGAGGAAAATGTCTATTTTTTATTTCTAGAATAGAATTATAATTCCTGATATTCTTACCTGAAGAAGGGCGACATAGCCCAAAACGTGTAGTAAATTGATAGGAGGTGCCAATCAGAGATTTCAGCTCAACACGAAAAATTGTGATAGAGATAGGGCAACAGTTAACCGGGCAAGAAGGGTCAGCAGATGGCTTTTGTATGAGAGGGTGCACAAGAGCGTGCTTAAGGGGTTGAGGGAAGGAGCAAGTGGTGAATGAGTGGCTGCCGAGGTCAGCCAAGGCTGGGGCTAGAGAGGTGATGTTGTCCTTGATGGTTCTGGAGGAGCAGGGGAGCACCTGTTTAGAGGAAGGAGACTTTCATAGAGCGGACAACTCTAGAGATCTCATCTTGTGCATTGGGAGTGAAAGAGGAGATTATGGGGGAGGGTGGCCAAGGGAGGCGAGAGAAAGGGGTGTATGGGGAGAGAGCAGATGACAGAGAGGACAGGATGTCCAGAGTTCTGGAGGAAAAGTGGGCGTTCAGTGCAGAGCAGAGGGCCTGGGAGGGAGGAAGAGAGGAGGAGACCGCGGTAGGATTGGCAAGTTCCTTGCATATTTTAAAGAGTTCACCCATATTATTGGTGGCTTCAGAGAGGCAGGCTTGGACATGAGCCCACTTCTTGGAGCGGATGGAGACAATATTGCCTTTCGCGTAGACGGCAGGCCAGTTTGGCAGAGGATGAGCTAGATGCCTGCCACTTCCGCTCTGTAGCTTTGCACTTGCGCTGTAAAGCGGCCAGGTCAGAGTCATACCAAGAGTTGCATTTGGAGGCAGGCTTCATGCAGAGCCTCATGACGGGGGCAAGTATGTCCAGGGTGTTAGAGATAGAAATGTGGAGGTTAGCTAGAACAGAGTCAGAAGGAGAGTCAAAAGAAGGGCGCGAAGGAGGGATGAAGGAAGAGGCAAATGCAGCGACTGACACACGCATCATCAGTCTAATGACAGAGGAGGAGACTGGCAGTGCAGGTGGAGGCATCATCAGGGGACAGGGGAGGTCAAAGTGGGAAGAGAGGAGAGAGTGGTCAGACCTGGAGAGAGGGGTAGTAGGAGGGTTGGAGATGGGATGTCTGTTAAGATGAGAGCATCCAAGGAGTTTCCAGCAGAGTGGGCTGTGCCGGAAGGAAGTATAGTGAGGGAAAGAGTGTTGCAGAGGTCGCGAAAGAGAACAGTAGCCACATCGGGAGAGTCGCAATATATTTTAAAGATTTTAAAGTCCTCAAGGAAGCTAAGTTTGGGGGAGGAGGCAAGAAGAGAGGAGTACAGGTCGACCAATTCTGAGAGGAAGAGGGAGGCTGGGCCAGGAGGCCTGAAGATGGTAGCGAGAGTAAGAGAGAAGGTAGGCGAGACAGAAAAGCCTGCAGACTAGGCTCTCAAAGGATGAGTAGGTTTGAGTGAGGATGATGGAGGCAGAAACCTACTCAGGGAAGATCAGAGCCACTCCACCACCAGGCCGGGAGGGCCTGGGATGGGACAAGATCGTGTAGCCCTCGGGGAGAAGAGTGTCAAAAGCAGTGTCGGGCTGGCCTTAGTGAGAGCAAGGACATCAAGGGCAAGGTCTTCAAGGAGGTGACAGATGTCAGAGGAGTGTTTGATAGCACAGTGAGAATTGAGGGTAGCTAAGTGGAGCTGGTTGCCCCCTTCAAAAGATTTGCAAGGGGGGGCACAGGGGTGAGGTGCCACCACTGGGAGGGAGAGAAGAAGGGGAATGAGGGATGGAGGGGTGGCAGGAGAGGGGAGGAAGTTGGAGAGAGATGGAAGACACCTGTCAAGAAGGAGGAGGTTGGGCTGAGAGCCCTGGGCTACAATAGCGCAATTGTGATAGACATTAATTGTGCATTTGGAAGAGCTCTTCCCATCTGGTGCCGCCAGTAACGGGTGAGGAGGAGAAAGGGGAGAGGACCAAGACTATATGAGGAGTCAATAAGTCAGAGGAAGGAACAGCAAAGTGAATGTCAGTAATAGTCAGTCTGGAGGAAGCAACAAAGTAGTGCCTTTTTAAGTTTCTTTCTTCCAGACTTCATGAGAGGGAGGATAGGCAATGGAGAATCAGTTAGAAAAGATAGTGAGATGGAGAGCACCATGGGGGCAGAGACAGGTGGGGGATCAGAAGATAACAGGGGAGAGGGTCAGAAGCAATATGCAATAGTAGGATCTCACCAGGAGGCCAGGAAGACAATAACAATGAGCACACTGCAAATACTCAGTGGTTCTCATATTAACACACGAGTACCTCAGTTGCTTAGCAACATGCTGTTTAGGAGACACGAGATGCCAGGGCATGCCATTGCGGGAGCGAACACTGGCGCGGTTCAGATTCAGAGCTGAGGTAAGCAGGAATCCGAGTCGGGAACAGCTGTAAATAAAGAGCGAGTTGATTGTTACAATCGCTGTCAGTAATGTCAATTAACAGGAGTGTATCACCCCATACAGATATAATCCAGCAACACGCTGAATATCGTAATACGACCAGAACAGTGAACGCCTTTGGAGAAAAACGCTATGGCGTATCCTAGCAACTCATACACAAAGCAAGTAAACGAGGGGAATGCAACACATTTAGAGGTATGAATAGTTATCTTCACAGGCGATCATGAGTACATGTTCACACAAAGACAACTAGAGTTTAACAGAAGTAAATGACTCCATACAGAGACAATCCAGCAACACGCAGAATTTTGCTAATAAGCCCGGAACAGTAAAACGTATCTCAAGGCTACTCCAGTGCGTCTCCTAGTAACCTAAACTAGAAACAAGTAAACGAGACGAGTTTAACCTATGGGCGATCAATGTTGAAATGTTTTCACAAAGATGACTAGAGTATAACAGCATGCTAGAGCGGAACTTTCTCAGGAATGCTCATAGCGATACCACAAAGCTAATGCATCAAATTGTCCACAGACATTGGGAAGTTATACTCTCCCAACGAGAACAGCCCATTCAAGAAATTATCTGACAGCAAGCACACCAGGACTACTAGAAACGATTAGGTGAGTCATGATAATCGAAATGCAGCATACATGCAAACACTTATAATTGTGGCCGGTCCTTAAGTGGGTCCCAGCGCTGTTTAAGAGGCTGATCCCACTTGCCCTACAGATCAATAAGAAATTGGAAAGCACACCTAAATTCGAACTATACCAGAAAGCACTAAAAAGCAGCAGAAAATGGTGGATGCACCGTTGGAAGCACACCTAAATTCAAATTATACCAGAAAGCACTCTAAAGCAGTACAAATGGTGGATGCAGTTGAAGGCACACCAGAGAATAGAAAAAAGTTTAACATTATTTGTTTTCTTTTTTCCTTTTGAAGCAGGGTATTAAGAAAACATTAGAGGAGCAATCGGTATGAGGTACATCAAGATGCATAACACAGATGGTTCAGTGATTAGAGGTTAAAGATTAGGCAGGTAGGAATAGGAGCAGGCAATAAATTGTGGGTAAGCTGGATATGCCTAGATATAGCAAATGGGCATAAAATATGGATATCTTGCCCAACTAAATCCCAGAGGATATGGCATGAATGGGAAGAAGTTTTGTAATTGAGGTTTCCTGTGGGACGGGATGAGGGATGGGGGACTTTATGCTCTTATGCTTTGAGCTTGTCTTTGTTTTTTATCTCTTGGAATAGGTCATTCATGGTGCTTCTTTGTTTTGTTTTGTTATATGTTTTAAACCATAATTAAATCCGTTATAAAAATAAACATTGCTTGATCTGGTTTCACCCTTAAAACCTGACTACCAAGCCCTCTGCAGCAAAACCTGCGCAGGCAAAGGGAACGATGTTGAGCACAGCAGGTGCCCAGGAAACGCTGCTCGACTACCTGTTGAAACTTCTGCTACACACAATATGCAACGTTGCTTGATCCGCCGTCATCCTTAAAACCTGCCTACCGAGCCCTCTGCGGCAAAGCCAGTGCAGAAAAAGGGCACAGTGTTGAGCGTTGCATGTGCGCAAGAAACGCTGCTCGACCGCCCGTCAAAACGCCTGCTGCGCAATGTCGCTTGATGCGCCCTGACCCTTAAAACCTGCCTACCGAACCCTTTTCGGCGTGCCATGCACCCTGCCTGCCCCAGTACCCCACCATGCATCTGTTGAGCATCGCTCCTCGCAATCAGCCCATGCTACTTCTAAGCACCAGGCCACATACTTTGCCCATATTCCAGACACAAACCATGCCTCGTACTCTGTCCATCGCCACTCTGGGCATCGCCCCCAGCTCCAAGGCCCCACCATGCCTCATGCCACGCACACCCAGCCAGCCATGTTTCCTTCCAGGACCTGCACTGGAACTCATGGTATCAAAAGGAGAGTCCTAAACAAGAGATGCAAGTTCAACACCTTTATTTATAACTTTGCAAGGGGTTGGAGACTACCTAACTGGCCCTAAATCTAAAGTGGGAGTAAGGGCGGGGCGCTACAGAGCCCGCAGCCAAGATAGCTGCGTCTTTGTGAGTTCCAGCAGGACCTCGGGCAAGGCGAGGCAGATCTATGACCCATCGGAGATTACAAGAGCCCAGTAGCTGGTGAAACCCATCTGAACTGCTCAGCAGGCAACTGTTTGAGTTTGGCTTCCTGAGGTGCCCTAGAAGGGCGTGTGATTAGTGGAGGCATCACAGACACTGGGGGTACGGGAGCGTGGCTCGGTGCGATCTGCACTCTAGTGCCTGTGCGCAGCCCGGGAGACGCAGGCTGAGCAGAACACCCGCCAATTGTGGAGCCGAGGCAGAATGATCGAGAGCGGGCAGGCAGGCACCCATTTGCTGGGTGGGAGGCGAAGTCCGTAATACGGCTTGCCGCAGCCTGCATCGGCCCCAACGACGGGTCCGCCTACCGTAGGAATATACGGGCTGGCAGAGGGAGGTGTGTGGGTAAAGCCCGGCTCCCGCTGGAAACAGCGGACGAGGGGGGCGATAGCCCGGGACGAGGAAGAGGGGACGGGCGTCCAGACTGGTGTGAGTGAGGCCGGGACGCAAGAGTGTTGGCCCAGGCCCCATATAAAACTGCCGACACAGGAGGGAAGGAAGCCCTGTGTGAAGCCTGCGGTCTGCTCCTGCCAAGGCCTGTCTCCCGGCGCCGGTACATGGCCGCCTTGCAGAACTAGTAAGTCCCCCTCGCTGTTACTGGCTGACCATCCCATGCCTGCAATAGTGCCGTTGACCCCCTTCCTGGGGAACCGTAAAACAAAAGCTGGTCCTGAACGGGGTGAGGTTGAGGACTGGTAGAGTCTGCATATACCCAACACAGCCTTTGGAAACCATCTCAAAGACAGCCCCAGCACCCCCACAGTGACTCTCTGGGAGGCAGCTACCAGCCGTGGGCAACTACACGGGCTGTGCCGCCCGCTACTACACATGAGGGCCCCACGGGACCGAACGAGAAGGGAAACACGAAGAATAGCACAAAGGCCAAGCCCCTAAAACCTCTAAACCACGGTAAAGAATAGTCCCACAGGCATCGGGAGAACACGAGGTTGAGAAGCCCTCCAGCCCTCACGGGCCGCGATCAAATCCTACAGACTATCTGCTGACATAAACCCAGTTGGCGGCAAGGATACAAGTCCGCGATCAGATTAAGAAAGCACCGGCAGAATTTACGGCAAAGGGAAAGTCGGGGCACCCCGAAAAAGCTGGCGGAGGAACAACAGTGGGGGCTTCAAACCTAGATACAAACTAGGGGATGCCTGGGCGGACCCAGCGACCACCACCCTGAGCCGACCCAATCAAACTAATGACCCACAGAGATTTCAAGCGGTGACGACTGGTAAACAGGGGAGTGACCTGGAGCAGGGGGGAGTGACCTGGAGCAGGGTGTCACACCGAACCCCTCCAGTGCACACAACAACAATCCTTTGGGGCTGCAGCACGACTAGAGCTGGGAGACTGTGCTCAGGGCACCGCCAAACTCTGAATAGTGCCCCGAAAATTGGCCAAGTGAGAAGCCGGAACTGCACAGAGGCTACGGATCAGGGGCTGGCAAGAAACTGGTAGCAGCCAAGACTGCACCACTCTGTGTCACAAAACTGTGCTGGGGGACAAGGGAGGGGAATCCCTCAGAAGCTATATGGTGAAGGGTAATAAGCGGCAGTCCCGCTTACCATTTACTCAAAAGGAAGGGGTACATAAGAAAAGTGATAAGCTGACAGCCCCTCTAGAAGCCCCACAATGCTGACCACTGAACTCCCAACTATGGCGATTGCTGGACCGAGTATAGATGCCCCGGCGTCGGAGCTAAGCCAGGTACTAGCAGAAATGCAATCAGGCTTCGCCACCATCAATACGAAAATTGACGGAATGGCTTACAAGGTTGACAGAATGCAAGAACGCATTGACAAAGAAAGCAGCAGGACCTCCGAGGTCGAGACCAGCGTCAGTGCGCTTGAAGACACCAGCAATGAAACGACACAGGCAATCCGGGAATTGCGCAGGGAGATGAAGACCATCAGGGACAAGACTAAGACTTGGAGGCGAGGTTGAGAAGAAACAACCTCAGAGTGGTGGGGATCCCGGAGTCAATCCTGCAACAAAATATGGAGGTATTCATGGATACCTTTAAGGATGTCCTGCAGGGATCATCTCTATCCTCTCAGTTCCTGGTGGAGAGGGCACATTGGGTGTAACAAGATACCCCGTGACCAGGCCAGAGCCCACGGCCAGTGATTGCGAGGGTTCTGAACAACCGGGACCAGGATACCATACTGCGAAGAGCGAGAGAACTTGGAGACCTCACGGATGAGAACATCAAGGTGTCCTTTTAACCAGACTTCACCCCGGCGGTCCTGAGAGCCTGCATGTCCTTCCTAGCAGCGAAGAGGGTGCTGCGGGACCGAGTGATACTATACTCTTTTTTTTTTCTTTTTTTTTAACAGTTTTTATTATTTTTATTAACAACACTCCAAACATTACAAACTTTTAGGACATTCGCGTATACGCTTCACATCAGTATGTTCACGTTATACATCACAGTTTTTCCCCCTCCCGCCCACTTAACGCGAGCCCCTACTTCATTGTCCCAGCTTGCGTGCCTCTGGGTTCATCTCCCTCTGTAACGCTCACCTGATTCCCACGGAGGCGCTGATCTTGGCAGGAAGGTGTCTGTGACTCGAAAGGTGATGTGCAGAACCCGATGGGCTTCTGGGGTCGAACCTCTTCGCACTGTGTGTCGAACTCGTAGGGTAAGGTTTCTGCAGGTGAAAGAATATGGGGGTTAATGGTCTGGGTTGTTCAATGTCCCTCTTTCTTCTCTCTCCCTCTCCGTAGAGCCCCCAGGTCAACGTGCTCACCTTAGATAGGTGAATGCTGGGCTCTCCATCTGCGTCTGGTGCAGGGCGCTGTTGCCAGTTCCTTCACTGGTGAAACATAGGCCTCTTGGACTCAGAAGACTGTTACCGTCGTTAACTGCACGAGCGGTGAGTTTCCAGACACCTTTTTAGTCTTTATAGTCTTTAGGTGCAAGGCACGTTAACATTGAACAGGACTTCGTATAATGCTTTTCTCCCTTTTGTCTTGCAGGACTCTTGAGGAAGATGGAGTGAAGCGCCTGGAAATGCGTGAGTAAATGCAAGCGCTCTAACTGTCTTTTCCTTGCAGCGTAGTTCGTGCTGAAGAGCAGGCGTTCTATTGCAAAGAGCGCGATGGGCGTAAGTAAATACCTGTCTAATGTCTCTTCTTTTGTCTTTCAGAAGTTGGTTTGCAGCGCCGGAGTCCGCGGAATGTCCGTAAGTAGATACAATGCTTTTATCTCCGCAGGCGGCGATGCAGTGTGAAGAAATCCAGAATTCACGGAGTGCCGGTAAGTAGTGACAATGCTTTTGTCTTCGCAGGCGGAGGTGCAGCGTGCCGAAAATGACCGCAGCCGATGGATCAGGTGAGTAGCACTGCGAGATAAGGCTGCCTTGCTAACCTGCTGTTTCTTGTCTCTGCAGGTGCTGCTGTCGACTGGATGCAGGAATGGTGAGTATGCTTCTTGCAGATTCAGGATGCAGGAATGGTGAGTATGACTCTTGCAGATTCGGGATCGTAAGAAGAAAGGCTGGAACAGACTCGGTGAGCGTTCTGCTGCAGATGCAGAATAACGCGAAGCACGTTTCGTCTATCGGTTGTGGTTTAAATAGCCTTGGAGTGATGAGGCGTCTTCCTCCACGGCCCCACCTAGGTAAGAAAAGAGTTCCAGTTCCAGAAGCTTTCCAGTGCTGAATCCAGGGAGTGGAGCTTGCCCCACCCAGGTAAGAAAGTAGTCCCTGTTCACAGAGGACTTCTAAGAGGCTGGTAAGTAAGCAGCATGGTCTGCTGCAGGTAAGTCCACCCAAGCATCTGCACACATATTATGAGCCCGGCGCTTCCAGTGCCGGGACCGATGATTCTGATGAGCCTGGTGCCACCGGCGCCAGGACATGGTCCAAAAGGTCCCCGTGGGGACCGGCTGGTGCCTAGGATTAGGGTTAGGGGCCTGCTTCCAAGGACGTTGGGCTGGTCCTGGCTCCTTGGAAGCAGTGATCATGACACCCTCATTGATCCCACTCATATACTCATCACTGAGTTCAGCCTTGGAGGGTCCCGCCACCGCAGCTACCAGTTGTCTCCACGCTTTCAGGGTTCCTGCTTCCTCCTCCCCTCCTCTGCTAACGGTTTCATACCAGGCTGTCGTTTCTGCTTCTGCCCATTTTAGGAGGTCAGCCCACCACGTCTCTATTCTGGGTCTATGGTCTAATTTCCAGCCCCTTGCGATTCTCCGCTTGGCCAGGATGTAGGCCAAGTCTTTCATCTTACTAATGTGCTTCAGGTTTTCTGGTCTCACAAAACCCCCCAGCATGCATGCCCAAACTGACTCCACCTCCAGTTTGATCCCTTTTTCTGCAAGGCGTAGTTTTACCTCTATCCAGAATCTACCCACCTCCGGGCATGCCCAAAACATGTGTATCATCCCAGCTTCCACCTCCCCGCACCTCGGGCATTTCTGTGTCACTGAACTTCCAAACCTGGCAATTCTGCTAGGGGTCATATATGCCCTGTGAGTAACTTATGACTGGATCTGCTTAACCTTGTGTTGCGGGACACCTTCTTGTGGTACCTTTGAGCTCTGCCCCATAGTCCATCCTGCATAGGTTCTCCCACCTCCTCCTCCCAGTCCCGCCTCAGTTGGTGCAGCTCCTTACCCACCCTGGACATCAATAGTTCATAAATGTGGGATATTTCATGCCCACCTTCCGAGATATCATACATAGTCACAATGGCCGTGTCGGATTGCTCCACTAGCACTGCCTCAGGCCACCTTTCTCGCACCCGCTTGATAATTCTTGTGTATGTAATGTATTGACCTTTATGTACCCCGGTGTCCTCCATTAGCCTCTGGAAATCTAGTACCTCCCCCTCTTGCCATACATCTCCAAGGGTCGCAAGGCCCATCGGTTCCCAATATCTAAGGATCCCTTTTATCATTTGCAAGTCCTCCCTGCAGAGCGCCACTGCACCTGCAGGGAACATGGGGTCGTGTTTCCCACTATTTGCCATGCTTTGCTCCATATTTTACAGCCCAGTTCCAGCAGACTCGCCCTTCCTAGCATCTTCGATTTGGGCAACAACACCACTTCTCTAAGAAAGAAGGGGGCAGTGTCCTTACACAATAGCCTAACTTCAGCCGTCTCTTCTTCGGACAGCCACATACTGGAGCTGTCCCACCAGGTAGTATATCTCGAAGTTCGGTAGGTTTATACCCCCCCGTCACACGAGTTTTGCAATTTCCATAGGGCCACCCTGTTCCTGGAATTGTGCCATATGAAGCCCCTGCATATGCTGTGGAGTTTCACGAAGAAGCGCTTGGGGAGCATGTATGGGATTTTCGTGAAGGAGTGTAGCAATCTCGGCAGGACCACCATCTTAAGCAAAGCCGCCCTACCCACCATGGCCAGGGGGAGCTTGGACCAGAACCCCATACTATTCTTGATGCCTTCCACTGCCCTTTCCGTACTGTGTTTATGTTCCTCCGCAGCCGTGTGATATATGTCAATTCCTAAGTATCGGAATGTCCTGGTCTGCCAGGGCATCAGCAAGACCGGTAAGTTCCCATACGGGGCCCCCTTGTATCTCCCCAGAGGGAACATGCTTGATTTCTTGGGGTTTACCGCTATGCCCGAGAGGG